>NC_045794.1:51186822-51786822 GCF_009873245.2 Balaenoptera musculus | reverse complement strand
AGATGTGGTACATATATACAATGGAATATTACTCAGTCATAAAAAGGTACGAAATTGGGTAATTTGTAGAGACATGGATGGATCTAGAGATGGTCATACAGAGTGAAGTCAGAAAGAGAAAAACAAATATCGTATATTAACGCATATATGTGGAACCCAGAAAAATTGTACAGATGAACTGGTTTGCAGGGCAGAAATTGAGACACAGATGTAGAGAACAAACGTATGGACACCAAGGGGGGAAAGTGGTGGCAGGGGGGGCGGTGGTGGGATGAATTGGGAGATTGGGATTGACATGTATACACTGATGTGTATAAAACTGATGACTAATTGCTGTATAAAAAAATAAATAAAATAAAATTCAAAAAAAAAAGTGCCGGCAGGAGTACAAATTGAAACAGGCTCTTTTGGAAGGCAATTTGTGAACATGAACATATATATCAAAAATGTTCAGACTGTACTAACACTTTGACCCAATAACACTGCTCCTAAGAACTTACCCTAAGGAAATAATCATGATGTGAGGAAAGACTTATGAACAGTGGTCTTCACTGTAATGGTGAAAACTCGGAAGCAAATCAAATGTACAACAGTTGGAAGTCAGTTAATATGGTGCATCCATGTGATGCAATAACTGTGACATGATCAATAAATGATGTTGCAGAATAATACTCAATGGCATGAGAAATTCTTAAAGGAGACAGTCAAATTATAAAGGAGAATATATGTTATGATTTGGTGTTTAAAAATATATACATAGAAAAAAATAAGGATATATGTCAGTTATCGATTATAGGGATTTTATTTTTTTATTTGTGCTTTTCTGTGTTTTATACAGAGCTCATACAATTCTGTAGGCAGAAATAAATTACTTATAATATTCATAATGGTGAGAGTACCTTAATGGTGAGAAGTGGCATAGTCCTCAACTAAAAGGCTGGCATCAGGGATGAAGATGGAAAGTCAAATTTGAGAGATGCCTAAAAGCTAGTGTCATGGGGTAAATTGTGTCCTCCCCAAATTCATTTGTTGAAGACCTAACCCCCAATAGCTCAGAATATGATCGTATTTGGAGATAGTGCCTTTAAAGAAGTAATTAAGATAAAATGAGGTCATACGGGTGGGCTCTAATGCAGTATGACTGGTGTTCTTATAAGAAGAGGATATTAGGACACAGACTAAGGGGCAACCATGTGAGGACACAGTGAGAAGGCAGCCACCTACAAGCCAAGAAGAGAGGCCTCAAAAGAAACTAAACCTGCCGACACCTTGAACTTGGCCTTTTAGCCTCCAGAACTGGGAGACACTAAAGTTCTGCTGTTTAAGCCACCCAATCTGTGCTGTTTTGTTACGGCAGCCCTAGCAAACTAGGCTTGTCAGGATTTTGATATGGGGAGAGAGGACCCTAAGATAACTAACAGCGGATGCCTTTCGGATGGTAAGGACACCAGTAGAAAAGATGAATGGGTGTGCTCTGGGCAGTCTGAGGTTCAGGTGCCAGTGGAATATGAGGGAAGATGTCCAGTAAGTAGCTGGGTATGTGAGTCTGCAGTTCAGGAAGGAGAGCTGAGATGGGGTTGGAGACGGGGAGTCATTTAGCTTATCAAGTTGTATGGGAAGATCTGGGTGTGACTGAGAGCTGCCTCAGAAGGAGAGTGGCCTACTGGAAAGAGCGCGGTTTGTTGGTCAGACCGTCTGGATTTGAACTCTGCCCCCATCTCTTACTAGCTGTGAGGCTTTGCACAAGTTACTAGGCCACTCTGAAGCTCAAGTTACCCTCTGTGAGCAGAGGGCATGATGGAGTCTCACCATGCTCCTGCGAGCCTTAAAATGATGTAACATGTTAAGTCCTAGAATGTTCTAGAATAGGAGCTCACACAGAGTGGCAGCTATTCCTACTATAGTGAGAACTAGGATAAGGAAAGATCACTGATATTGAAGGGATGTTTTGAAGAAGACTGAGAAGTAAAATTCAGAGAGGCAAGAGGAGAAAGAAGCAAGAGTGTGGGGAAGGAAGTCAAGATAGGAGAAAGTTTCAAGAAAACAATTGGGTCAGCCCTGGCACATGGCATAGAGAAGCCAAGTCAGACAAGCGTGGAGCAAAGTGCAGGGATACATCCCAATCCCTTATTCCATTGTTTTCCCTTCCAAGGTTGTGCACTATCCTTTTTTTTTTTTTTGAAAGCTCCACAGCTCTCCCTTATCTGAGCACTAGATTGACATAAATAATAACAATTATTTACATGTGTCTATGTGGTAATAAACCCAACACAGGCAAATCAAATTAGAGAGCCGTGTGCTAGTCAACTATTCCAGGAACCATTCTAGGAGGAAATTCACTAATGACATTAGGAAACATTTTCCCTTTTGATATATTTTTGTTTTTCATTCATAATTAATTTAAATCTCTATCACTATAATGTCAGGTCTACTGCAGGCCCACTATTTCCTTTTATGAAAAGCATACTTGAAAAAAGGGAAAGCAAAACCCAAGCATCAGGAAAGTTTTATCCACTTCTTGTAAACGGAGTTTTAATGGGATGGAAATACTCTTATGAGGAAGCACTGATTGACAAGACTAGAAGGAACTTTGGTAGGCTATCTACCAAATTGCATCTATACTGAAAGACACTTTTTTTTAACATGTAAACATCTCTGAAATGAGCATCTGTCTTACAATGAATGGCATATCATATAATTGACAGCATTCTCCTTTCTTAGTGGTTCATAAAACATCACGATTGATGGTGTCTTAGATATGATCAAACATGGCAATGCTTTGCCTGAGGACCAGGCAAGCTATTCTAGAAATACAACCGCTTATTGGTTTTGTAAGAACCTCTAGACAATAGCAATAAAATGGTCACGTGGCAGACACACAGCCCCGGCAATGTTTTCCATAGCTTAGCATAAAGACTGCCATCTTGCTGCTCACGGCGAGAAACGGGACAGCTCATGGCTTTAAACCAGCTAGAGAATTCCCCTCTGGATCCATTACAGCCCTTCTCACCTTCTCACTCTAAACACACACACACACACACACACACACACTGTGAGCCACCTCCTGCTCTCCCCCAACCTTGCAGAGGCCTTTACTAGCCTCAGGATGGGTAATCTCTCAGTCACTGGCAAGAGAAAAGTGGGAGATACCCCTCTTTTACTTATTGTTTAACTTCTGTTGAACCCTCATTTAGATTTTTTTGCTAATAAAGCTCTACCAACTTTTGAAGCTATTGGAAACTCCTCTGATTATACAGGTGCCCCCCATCACCAGACATTTCCCACCATTCCCCATCTACACTGCGAGCCCAAATGCAATTTCTTTCACTTCTCAAGAAAGATTTAGGAACTGAGGACTAATGCCTGGAGGTCCTTGAATCCTTTTAGGAAGAATCTGGCCGGCAAGACACATGTCTTAGATATTTATAACTGGTCAAAATAATGCTGGAGTTACTGTTCCATCTGGTATGGAAAATTAAACCTCCTGAACTGTCCTGTAACAGAAAGAAGCTGCAGAGGTTCGCTGTCACCACTCTTGGTTTAACTCATGCAACATTAAAGCACATTGGCCTACAAGGAATAAAGCTTACTTGTGAGCTGGCTTATAAACGAACTCAGATGACAAGAAACCCAAACAACAGGCCCCGCTGAAGCTATTATCCTCAGCCCTAAAGGCCAGCTGGGTCCTTCTGTAACATCAAAGGCACAAACAACTGAACCAACGTGGAGACAATCCTCCTGGCAGCCTGGGTGCTGTCAGACTGTCAGAAGCAAGGGGAACCTACCGGGTATGTGGGTTTTCTTCACCTGAAAGTTGATTTTGCCCCAGAGCTTATAAATCGCAGTTCCCATCTCTGAGACCCGGCTCCGTGTGCAGCACAGAGAGACAGCTGAGGGTGACAGGCTGAGCAGGCCAGCCCCCCCTGACCTGTGTGACTCAGAGCCCACCAGGAGGCCAAGCCTCCCTCCACGCCCTTTTCCAACCGGCCACCAGCGTGCTCAGCGGCTCTGCTCATCAGGGCTGTCAAACTTTCACAACCAGGTCCATAAATCAGGTTAGAAGAGGTCAAGGGAGCATCTCTCAGACGACAGTCTTGATCAGAGATGACTGTACTGCAGTTGTGAAGGCCTCTGGACACAGATGGTCTAGGCGAGCTGTGTGGCCTTTGGCAACTTATTTAACCTCTCTGTGCCTCCATTTCTTCTTCTGTAAGATAGTCCCCATTGCACTGACTTGATAAGTATGAAAAGTGCTTAGAATGATGCCCAGCATCATAGCAGGCCTCTGCAGAGAGTTAGCCATTGCTATTATAATTGTTGATGAAGAAAGCCCTGTGCTTTTCCCGTTAAGAAAATTTGCATTTATGAGCAGGGCTGGTGATTGATTGGGTAATGGTTTCTAACTACTTCCAAGAATACTAGGAAACCCCACTTCATACAATAAATCAGGTCATGATTCCCAGTGTTTGGGGGAAAGGAACCCCCTACAACAATAGTCAAGAATTAGGAGAAGAAGTGAGGCTGCCTTCCTCAACCAGGTCCATTAGTGGGACAGTTTTCTATTTGCACTGAAAATCCGCGGTTCCTGAGAGCACGAATTGCTGTTCAGTGTCGTCCTTGCCACCCGTGAGAACTCTTTCTAAGCATTCTCTTCCCAGTGGCCGCCTTTCTTGGGGTTAGAAATCCCGAGTAGCTGTGCTTTTCTGTCCCTGGTCGCCCCCTGTTGTCGACTTTGAAGTATTTTTATCCCTTGGTTAAACTCTCAGGTCAGATCTCTGAGGAAGGTGGCCTTGCTTCAGTTTTCTGCCCCGAGGCAGAGAGGAGAGTTCATTTCACCAAAGCCATATCGCATAGAGAGAGGTGGTCAGGATTTGGTACAAAACCCTCAGCAGCACAAAAATAGCCTTTCTTATTTCTCAGCTGGCTCTGTCATTTACCAGCGTGTGATCTGGGTTCTCAGTTTTCGCATCTGTAAAACGAAGGGGCGCTTCTAGGTGACCTCGGAGGTCTCTGTAAATTCTGATTTCCTCTGAGATTCTCGAAGTGGAGTTTGCACAACCTAGGAAGGGAGGGATGCCGTGGAATTCACACAAAGCTACAGGCTAAATATGGTTCATATTTCTGAAGCATCAACATCATATTAAAACAAATCTGGGAGTGTGATGAAGTGCAATTCAAAATTTCCAAGTTTTTTTCCAAGAAGAAAGTGAGATTTTTAAAATGTTCATCTTGGAAAAAATAGTGATGATGGTTGAACATTGTGAATGTAATGCCACTTAATTGTATATGTAAAAATGGTTAAAAGAGCAACTTTTCTGTTTTATACATTTTACCACAATAAAAAAATTTAAAAAGAGTATTTCTGGGTCCAGAAATAAACCCACATATACTTGGTCAACTGATTTTTGACAAAGGTACAAAACTCAGTGGAGAAAGGATAATCTTTTTAATAAATGGTGCTGGGACAATTGGACATTCATATGCTTTTTGCATATTTTAAAATAAACCTCAATTCATACCTCTCACCATATACAAGAGTTAATTCCAAATGGATCATGGATCTAAAAATGTGAAACCTAAAGCCACAAAATTTCTAGAAGAAAACATAGGAGGAAATCTTTATGACATTGGGTTAGCAACGATTTCCTAGATAAGACACGGCGCAGTGGTTGAGAATCTGCCTGCCAATGCAGGGGACACGGGTTCAAGCCCTGGTCTGGGAAGATCCCACACGCCGCGGAGCAACTAGGCCTGTGAGCCACAATTACTGAGCCTGCACGTCTGGAGCCTGTGCTCCGCAGCAACAGAGGCCGCAATAGTGAGAGGCCCGCGCACCGCGATGAAGAGTGGCCCCCACTTGCCGCAACTAGAGAAAGCCCTCGCACAGAAACGAAGACCCAACACAGCCAAAAATAAATAAATAAATAAATAAATAAATAAATAAATAAATAAATAATTTTTAAAAAAGCATAATTAATAGAAGAAAAAATTGTAAGTCAGATTTCATCAAAATTAAGAGCCTCTTCTCTTCAAAAGACAGTCAAGAGAATGAAAAGACACACCTCAGACTGAGAGTAAATATTTGCAAATCACATATCTGGTAACAGGAAAATATAACAAATCTCAAAACTTAATAACTAGAAAGTAAAAAGTCAATTTAAAAAATGGGCCAAAGATTTGAACAGACTTCACCAAAAAAAAAGATATACAGATGGCAAATAAGTACATAAAAAGATGCTTGACATTATTAGTCATTAGAGAAACGCAAGTGAAATGCAACCACAGTGCAATACTGCTACACACCTTTTAGAACGGCTAAAATGAAAGAGTGACCATAGCACGTGTTGGGGAGGAGGAGTTACTGGAACTCTTTCTCACTCCCTGCTGATGCGGATGTAAAGTGGTAGGACTATTTGGGAAGAATAGTTGGACAGTGTCTTAAAAAACTAAATATACAGCTACCATATGACCCAGCCATTCCATTCCTAAGTATGTACCCAAGAGAAAGGGAAGACTTTGTCCATACAGAGACTTGTCCACAAATATTCACAGCAGCTTTATTTTTTAGTAGCCCCGAACTAGAAACAACTCAAATGTCCATCAGCAGATGAATGGATAAACAAATTATGGTACAATGAGATACCATTCAGCAAATTTAAAAAAAGGAACTATTTTGATACACACAACAGTACAGATGAATTTCAGAATAATTATACTGAAAGAAGCCAGACAAAAAGAGTACATGTTTGTAAGATTCCATGTACATAAATTTCCAGAAAATGCAAACTAATCTACAGCAACAGAAAGCAGATTAGGGGTTACATGGTGGAGGCAAGAGGGGTTAAAGGAAGGATTATAAAGGGGCACGAGGAAGTTTTGGGGAGTGATGGATGTGTTAATTATCTTGACTGTGGTTGACTCCCAAGGTTATGGGGTTAAGCTCTTCTTAGATGGGAGTAGCTTAGTAGAAAAGGGTACAGTATAGAGTCTCAGGTAGCAGGGCATATGCATAGTACTTGAGAGGAAATCTCTCACCAAGCCGGATTGCCATAAGATATGAAGATCGAGTCCCTTGAGATTTATCTCTTCTCTTTGCTTGTCATAGCAATAATTTGGGAGAACAATCTGTTGGTTAGGCTTCCCTGTATTTTTGCAAACCAATGATATTGCCTATAAGTGCAAGCATATATTACATTCAGGTATGGCTGGATCTAGGAGCTCAAACAAGCTCATTGGCTCTTGATCTATCTCCATCTCTCTGCTCTCCTTCCCTCTGTGATGGCTTCATCTTCAGGAAGGTCTCCTTTCAGGGTGGTAAGATGACTGTCAGCAACTCCTGGCCTACATCTAGTAGAAAGAGTGATTCTTGATTTCTTAAGTTCCATTGAAAGATCCAGGACTGACTCTGGTTGGATGGACTTACATGTCTATGTCTAGATGTTAGAAATTGCTGACTGGCCAGGCTTGGGTCATGTATCCACCCATGGATTAACTGCAAGTAGGGAATGAATGGTTTCTCAAAGAAAATCAGAGACCCACTGTACCTTCAACATGAAGCCCTGCAAAGAACTACCAATTAGCCTAACGTGGTGCTTAATTGTACTTCCTGAACACTTCACTTTGGGGAAGTAATTGCATTTTGTATTAAAGATGCATAGAATTATGAACTCATTAGATTAGGAAGGACATTAAAGTTCTAACCCCTCAGTGTAGCAGGTTTTCTATGCCTTATTCCTTTTAAGCTCTGGCTTCAAAGCTAATTGTATTTCCTTGCATATGATCATTCAATCTCTAAAAACACACAGTGAAGTAAAAGAAAAGCACCCCACTCCTGCCGTACTATTTTCTCTAGATGGTACTTAACTTTTCCAACAGCCCTATGAGAATGTTGTTCTGAAAGGAAGGAGACTGATGTTCAGAAAGGTTAAGTAACTTACCTGAGGTCGAGCTTGTGAGGGGGATTAGAACCTGCCCTCAGCTGTCCCTACACAGGTAGAGGCCTGTCTACAGCATTACCAGGAGTCCCAGCTGAACAGAATCAGTGTGTTGTTATCCAGCGCCCGCTTAGGGCCTGTTAGGGATGAAATGTCTTTCAATGTCTTCTTCTGCTTAAGGCTAAAGTGAGCGTTCCTTTGTAGCCAATTTAATGTATAAGGGTTCTTTCTGTTTACTAACATCAGACTCAAGAAGGAATGTTCTCTTTTCAATACATTTCAATGTGCCTTTTAAGAACACTCTAGAACCAGCAGATTGATGTGGAGGAAGGAGCAATGCCCTAGTTAGAAGGAGACCTGAATTCCTCTAGTTCTGGCTTTGCCCACAGCTCACTGTATGACCTTTGAAAATCCACTTAACCTGAGTCTCAGCTTCCTGAACTGAAGTTGAATTCAATCAGTGTTTCCTGCTGGCGGTAGACTTACCATGGTGGTAACTAAAATCAACACTTTAAATTTTCCATAATTATGTACTAATTTTAATGTGTAAAAATATATAATAGTACATCAAGTCAATTATTTTCCAGGTATTATTTCTTAGGATGACGCTAACAGGCGTGTTATTTAGTAAAAAATATTAAGTGAATTCTAGTAGAGGCCTATGCAAGTGTGGCAAAAATTGCAACGATGGCCTGTGAATGACTGATGTTTGGGAAACCCTGGATTGGGAAATGAGAGCTACCATTTACTGAGCCAGGAACCTGGCACTTTATAAGCATTCACTTATATAATTCTTAAAACAATCCTAAGCGATAAGTACAGTCATTATCACTCTATTATATCGAAGAAGATGATGGGGCAGAGAGAGGTGAAGTTGCTTTCTTACCAATATGTGGCCAAGCCAGGGTCTGACCTCAAGCCATGTTCCTGGTCCTCGCGCTCTGCTGGCGGTGGAGTGTGGAAGACGTACCGAGACCCGAGGGCAGGGGTGTGTAATTCAGTGGGTCTCGGACCAGGACAGCATGAGCATCACCTGGGGAGCCTGTTAAAGCTGCAGATTCAGAGCCCCTCCTCCAGAAATCCTGGTCCTTAGGCTGCAGGGGTTCAGGAGGCAAAGTTTTAACAATCACCCCAGGAAGTTCTGAAGCAGGAGGACCTGTGGTCTCACGTTGAGAAGTGGCTGCAGTCCTCCGAATAATTAGAATAATGAGTAGCTGTTGGGAGATGAGCTCACTACAGACTTTTCTCCCTTGTTCACCTGGCTTGTTACTCACACTTGTGGCTGTTTGCAGCCTGTGGGGCAGAAGTAGTGAGCTGAGATCGTGTCTCTTTCAACTGTTCCTTTTACATACATCACAGTGGCAGTAAGGAATTAATTGATCTTTATTTTCAAGTTGGTTCTGACAGCAGATCTCTATGTTCCTGATCACCCTACCAGGAAGAGAAGAAACTCCAGAGCAGAGAACAGTAGAAAAGTAGACTTTGAAAAAATTCAGTGCAGAGCCAAATAAATTCTGGGTCTGCAGAATCTCGCCCACACTCACCACTGCCACCTGCCAGCCCGTTTCCCCTTTCCACAGCTGAGGCTCATTATGATCGCAAGTAGGCTGAGTTTTGGGGACTTAAAAAGGCTGAAAAAGAAGAAGTGGAAGAATGTGTATGTCTCTTCCAAAAAGGCAATGAGGACAAGAGACGTCCGTGCCCCAGGAATGGCTTCGCTAGTCAGGCCTGCCAAAAAGTGAAAGAGAAAAAAGGAGGAAAAGAAGAGAGGATGCTTTCAGAGCTTCTGAAAAGAAGGAAGTGACCTTCCGGTTAGAGCCCCTTTCAGATGCACAATCTAGAAAGCAGGTAAGAAATGTACACAAATAACTGCAATTCAAAGTACGAGATGGGAACAAGTGCCATAAGAGAAGTGCAAATATTTTGAAATGGGTGTGGAGCAAGTTTGATGAGCAGATGAATGAAAAGATTTTCAAAACTCTAAGACCTACACAAATGTCAAATCATTATGTTGTGCACCTGAAACTAATATAATGTTAGTGTCAATTATATCGTAGTAAAAAGAAAAGAATTGCACTGAAAAAAGAAAAAAACTTCTAAGACCTGATGCCCAGCAATTGGATGAAGAGGATGAAGCTGGAACATGAGCTCTTCAGGTTGCCAGAGTTCCCCCATTTCCCATTTTTCTTACACTTGACCCCTTTCCTTTTTAAGTCACGCCTGGGTTCCTACAGGCATATGAGTTTGCATATCAGCACGATATGGATGCTGATGTAGTGATTGCAGACGATGCGATGCAGGAAGTGTGTGGAGATGGGACTGGCCACGTGGGCTGGATTGACGTGGGCCTTGAATGCCATACAAAGGAGTCGGCACCACAAAAATTCAGTGGTTCTCAAATAAAGCGTTCGCGCCCTCTTTAGACCCTGAACCTTAACATCATGGAGCGTCACGTCAGGTGTTCTGGGGGTGAGTGGTGCAGGAGAAGGCGAGAAGCAGAACAACATCTCAGAAACAAAGCTGTAAGCAACAGGGAGCCACAGAACAGTGTGTGACTCGGGAGTGATGGGAGCACACTTGTGCTTTAGAAACGTCACTCTGGGGGAGGCTGGGAACATGAAGGAAGGAAGGAAGAATGACCGAAGCCAGAACAGCTAGCAAGTGACAACAGTAATCTGGTGGCACTTGGGACCTCCCTTCCACCACCAGCTTTCCAGTTCCTCCCTGAACTGGTCACCTGACCAGCTCAGGAACTGGGTTGTGGGCAGATCAGCCTGAGGTGAAGGCCACTTTGTTAAAAACATCTGTGCTTGTTGGAGTTTGTTTCTTCCATCCCCGAATTCAGGGTCTTTGGTCTTGGTCTATAAGCGACTCTGGATCATATGCAAATTTGGGAACTCCTGCTGAAGGCTGGCAAACTTGTGGGGCAAGGAGGGAGTTTTTTGGAACCAGAGGGGACATCTTTATACATATGGCAGTGCCTGAACAAGGAAGCCCATTCTTTCAAGCAATTAAACAGAGAAGGAACTTCAGAGGAAAAACAGGGCAACGGTTTAAAAAATGCAGGCGTCTTCCTTTCCTTTGGACTGAATCATCACTCCACTCCCACTGCTCCACCCCACGTCCCCGTGCCTGACACCCTGGGTTTGGAGAATGCAGCTGGTCTAGAAGCAACACTATTTTGGATTCCCAGAGAGGCTCAGCAGCCCAAAGCAGCGGGAGGGGAATGGAAGTGAGGATATCCTTTCTCTCCTTTCTTCCCCAGGGAACCAGATTATCAGGATTAGTTCTGTAAATCTTTTGTTGCATCTTAACTCCTACTGGGACAGAGAAATTGCTATATCCCCAACTTCTTTAGCTGAAACCAAGTAGGTGGATGGCTGTGGAAATCACAGCCAAGAGGATAGTTTTGGGGGTGAGAGTGTGGGAGACTTCCAGTCTCTTAATTTCTTGGGTTGGCACTCCTGGGACACAACTTTCACAGTCATTCTCACGAATGAGTTGTCAATTCTCTTGGCAAATCATCCAAACAATGTGATGGTGTCCAATCCTAAAAATGGTCTTAACAAAAGACTTGATTAGATGCTGTGTGTATGTGTGCATACATGTTTACATTCTTTTGTGTGCCTGCTGGGCCAGGTGAGAGGGTGGGATGTGGGGTTAAAACATTTTAACCACATATTTCATCAAAAGCACCGAGCATGGGACTTCCCTGGTGGTGCAGTGGTTAAGAATCCGCCTGCCAATGCAGGGGACACGGGTTCGATCCCTGGTCTGGGAAGATCCCACATGCCGCGGAGCAACTAAGCCCACGTACCACAACTACTGAGCCCGCGCTCTAGAGCCCTCGAGCCACAACTACTGAGCCCATGTGCCACAACTACTGAAGCCCGTGTGCCTAGAGCCCGTGCTCTGCAACAAGAGAAGCCACCAGCAATGAGAAGTCCACGCACTGCAACAAAGAGTAGCCCCTGCTCGTCGCAACTACAGAAAGCCCGCACACAGCAATGAAGACCCAACGCAGCCAAAAAATTAAATAAAATTAAAAAATTAAAAATAAACTAAAATAAAATGCCATCAGCATGAAAAAAAAAAAAAAAAAGCACTGAGCACATCCTACCATGGGTCTATCCCTGTGCTGGGGCCTTGGTGACTAAAAGAAGCTGAAGGCGGGTCCCTGCCAATTTCTCCCTATGTCCCCCAGCAGGAGCTGAGATGAAAATAACAGATTTGACATCTGGAGAACAGAAGCTGTGTG
This sequence comes from Balaenoptera musculus, assembly GCF_009873245.2. Taxonomy (NCBI): domain Eukaryota; kingdom Metazoa; phylum Chordata; class Mammalia; order Artiodactyla; family Balaenopteridae; genus Balaenoptera; species Balaenoptera musculus. The sequence continues at coordinate 51,774,630 of NC_045794.1, read as the reverse complement.
GCAATTTCTGTTTTTATTTTATATGCTCTCAAAAAAAGAGAAAGAAAGAAAGAATAGTTTTGAGCCTGGAGAAGATTCATCCTGTAACATAGGATTTTTGGTATTTTCAAAGGTGCTCTACTTTGACTGAACTTTCCAGATCTGTCTAGAAAACCATGTCACAGGAAACACAGTGCATTTCCAAAGGCATTTGTTTTCATGCCTCCTGGTGTGCCAAAAAAAGTTTGCTGTTTCTAAAGAACTTATAAGTATGAAATTAAAATTTTGAAGCTTCGGAAGTTGAGCTTTTCGTAATTTCACAGACCTCTCCTCTCTTCTGGAGATGAATCAACCCAGCAAATAGAAAGGGCTGTGTTCCCACTATTTGGGGGAAGAGACCCAGGATGGCACACTCAGGCATAGATGAAACCAAAATGCACTTCCCCTGACTATGTCACTTTTCAGCTGTGTGACCTGGGTAAGTTATTAAGCCTCTTTGAAAATTCCCACTTGTTTAATTTTGCATTTGTTCCTGGGCTCGTAGACATTTAAGGTCCATCTATTCTAAGACTTTAACGTAGGCTCTCCAGAGGCTACACCAACACCCCCAATTTCAATCAGTCCTTTTGGTTTCTCTTTTCTTTCAGTGTCCTCTTTTCAGTAATGGCCTCAATATTTTTTGGCTAGCAGGAATAGTAACAGGAATCCAGAGGCGTGAAAACACTACATTCACATTTAACACATATATCTAGGCTCCCAGCTGGAGAACACACGACACTTTTTTTTTTTTTTCCTTTAAAGGATCAAAAATTAGCAGCTTCCTTGAACGCACCATTATGACTAGAAATAGAAGCTAACATCTAGTCAGTGCTAGTGTGCCAGGTTTTGATCTAAATGTGTTATTCCTATCAACACGCTTAACCCTCATCAATAACGCTGCAAAGGAGGTACTGTTATTATCCTCATTTCACAAAGGGAATGAGGAACTTGACGGAGGTCACACGCAGAAGGTGGTGGGGCTGGGATTATGAACCTAGGCAGTTTGGTTCCAACACTAGTGCTTTTTACCACCATGCTGCTCTGATCTTAAACCTCTTCAGTTAATATATATATAAACAAATTTCCTTGCAGGATAGTTTACGTAGAATAAAACGCACAGATTTTCAGTTGGATGAGTTTTGACGCACACACCTAGGTAGCCACTGCCCCAATGAAAATGTAACACATTTCCATCAACTCTCATGGCCCTTTGCAATCAGTCTCCCTGACCTCTTGTCGAGTAAACACTCATCTGATTCTTTTGCCCCAATAGCTAATATATTTTTGAAAATAATAGGAGGGAGGTGGAAGAAAGGGCTTCAAATCATATACCCATGTACAGTCAATCTTGTGACTTCTTGGGGTTTCAAGCTTCTAGTTATAGAATAAAAGTAATGAGTTGGCAAGCACTTCCCAAATTATGTTCCCTCTAGATGGTATGTTTGGTGATAAAAGTATCTCTATCATACTATGGCATTTCTGTTATCTTTCATCATCCTCCCCTCTGGACCACATCTCCTCTTGAATATGTCCTTGGTGTCTAGCAGGTGTACTAATGAGACAAAAGCAATAAAAGTAAAGACACTGAGGCCAAAATTAAATTCAAATAAGTTTGGAAACAATGGTTCAATAAAGTTAACCAGTTTTCTTTGCTGTAGGAATTTAAAGTGCTAATTTATGTTGGGTGTCCCAGAGAAGGAGATAAGCTATCAAACTCAGAATCTTTTATGATGGATACATCAAAGACCAGTGAATGTTCTGCCAACCATAGAACGTGCTGAACTGAAATCCATCCTGCAAAATATATTGACTTACTAATTAGTTTTTTTTTTTTTTGGTTCTCATTAGCTATGGATAATTAATCTTTTAAATTAAACCATAAAAACAACAGAGAGAGTAAAAGGAAAAGTTCTCCATTGTTCCCTGTCCAAACTTCCAATCTCACATTCCAGAGTAACTAATATTTAGAAGTCTGATATAAACTTTATAGCTATGTTACATATGTGTGTGATATGTCTGAATGTGTATCTACACACTTTTTTTTGTGCACGAATGGCATTATACATACATTTTGCCCTGCAACCTGGTTCCCTCTTATCTTTCCGTATCAATACAACAATACCTCCAGATCTATTTCACTGTTTTTAGCAGCTTTCTAGTATCTTTTAATATCTGGTAGGGTATTTTCTTTTTCATATCTTCTTGGATATTTGTCCATGTTCAATCTTCCAGATAAAATTCACAATCATTTTATTTTACTCCTCCCCCATTTTTTTTTTTTAAACTTTGTCATCACAATAAGATTATAACTTAGTTCAGGGGAAATGTCTATAAATATTGAATCCTTTCATTGAGAGTAAGGGATACCTTTCTATTTACTCAAGTCATCTTTTATGTTTCTAAGTAAAACGTGTAAGTTTTCTTCTTGTGGGTCTTACATGTCTTGTTAGGTTTATTTTTTAGATATTTTGTCCCTTTATTGCCAATAGAAAATTTTTTCTTATTTTTCTTGGTTATTATTTTTATAAAGCAAAATTTAATTTTGGAATTATAGATTTGCAAATAGATTAAGATAAGATTACTTACTGTTTCTAAAATTATTTTCAATTAATTAATTCTCTTGAGTTTTCCTGATATACATAAGCACATGGGGAGCAAATAATGACAATGGGTGCCTTTTCCTTTCCAAAAATTTTAGGTCACATTATGTTCTCTTATTTTTTTTATGTTTTTTGCATTTTATGGTACATTTAAAACAATACTATTATAATAATGATAGTGAAATCCTTGTCTTATTTCTGACTTTAATGGGAATATATCATCATTGACGTTGAGAATTAGTTTGAGGGATGTATAAAGACCATGCCAAGGAAATGTATTTCCACCTGTTTTTATTTTACTAAGATTAAAAAAATCAGGAATAGATGTGAATTTTATTATATGGCTTTGCAGCATATATTGAAAAGATAACAGACTTTTTCCATTTTTTTAACCTACTGATATGGTGAATTACATTAATAGTTTAATACTGAACCACATTTGCATTCTGGGATTAACACTGAAGATAATTTAGCTAACCTAAGTTATTACCAATGCATTTAGGTAGATTAGAAAAACATCAGTCTGAATAAATGTTAAAAATCTGAATTATTTCAGATTAATACATTTCATTTCTTACTTTTATACACATTTACATACAAAATTAGAACCAATTGTCTGATGGCCAGCTTTATGTAATAGGTAAGATTTCAGTCCCCGTTAATGAAATTGACGAGCATCATTTTTATAATATTTTTAATCCTAGTTAAAAATAGGGGCTTCCCTGGTGGCGCAGTGGTGAAGAGTCCGCCTGCCAATGCAGGGGACACGGGGTTCGAGCCCTGGTCTGGGAAGATCCCACATGCCGCGGAGCAACTAAGCCCGTGTGCCACAACTACTGAGCCTGTGCGTCTGGAGCCTGTGCTCTGCAACAAGAGAGGCTGCGACAGTGAGAGGCCCGCGCACCGCGATGAAGAGTGGCCCCCGCTCGCCTCAACTAGAGAAAGCCCTCGCGCAGAAACGAAGACCCAACACAGCCAAAAATAAATAAATAAATAAATAAATAAATAAAATAAAAAATTAAGAACTGTTTTCATTTAAAAAATAAAGTAAAAATAATATAATGAAGTAATACTTAGAAGTTTGTTCTCTTAACCAGCTTAACATCCTTCCTTCCTACATTCTTCTCAAGTAATTTGTCTAGAAAACTCTTTCTTCACAGAATGTACCAAAGCAAATAACAGCCCAGCTCAGATACTATGAGTCAGAAGAGTTTACAATGAATTGTGTTTTAATGTTTATACTTTTCAGTCCTTTTATTTCCTGATATTTCTGTTTTTCTAAACTAATTATACAATTAAGAGTCTTGCAAAACAGAAAAGAAAGAATTCTGGTCTCCCTGGAGTTTCTTAGTTAGGTTCATAGATAATTGCCCAGGACTTGTTTGGTCCTGGGAAGAGGCCAGATATCCCTAAAGAGAACAGAAGAATCAGAAGAGGGTAGGGAATTATCAAAGGAATAATGCAAGGAAATTTCCCAGAACTGAGAGACATGCATTTCCAGTTTGAAAGGGCCCAGTGGGTGCCTAGTTAAATAAAGAACTTTTTAAAGGCCTACTCTAAAGCATTTCATTAGGAATTTTCTGAATACAAAACCTGAAATGCCTTTCACAAAGCCTTTTTACAGAAAGCTACTAGATGTTCTCCACTAAAGTGAGGGAGTAAACAAAGAGTGAAGAAGAAATAGGATATGAGAAGTGGGTGACCCAACTCAAGAAAGAGGTAAAGGGAATTCCCAGGATAAAGGCTCAGCCGGGTCTTGAATAACAACCTGCCCACACTGGCACAAGAGTGCTCTGGGGTAGGGGGTGCCTTGGGGATGTGGAGGTGACAGGCTGTCTAAACTGTCTCATTATATGTAAAACTGTGTTGAAAGGTTGTTGAAAAATATGGGAAGAATTAGAGATAGGTACCAACAAAAAACAGAAAGCAAAAACACAACCCAAGTAAATTAAAAAACCAAACCAAACCAAACAGCAATTACTAATGAGATAGTGCAAATTAGCTAGGACTGAGGAAGTTAAACTCTCTATTATTCATCAGTCTGGGAAGATAAACAGATAATGTTAATGCTTCTCCCATACTGCAGCTGTAACATGTCATAAAGACCCCCAAGAAATCCCCCAAGCCATGCCTATGAGAAGCTTTGCTGATTGAAATATCAGGAAGAATGAAACATCACGCTCTTGCTTAGAGAATCTAAGTCACTTTGACCCAAAAAGACAGCTTTGGTTTCTCATCTAGGTGCACTACTTCAGAGAAGGCTTTTCTGAACATGACATTCCACATTCACCTTAATTTTGTGGTTTCCCAGGAAACAGGAGCCTAGGTCCTCTCTGCAGTCCAGACCTGAGGCTGATCCCTTTATACACAGTCTTGCTCTGCTCTTATCAAAACACTGCTTGGTTCACATTTGTCCTGAAATCCACCCTTCCCTCCAGTTCTATACCACCTCTATCATTTCTTTGGTGAGACACTCATGATTGCTCTGGTGTGAGGTCTCCCTTGTTGTGGGATTTACAGGTTTGTCTCCAGGAGGCTTAGGCTGATCAATCTAGGACAACTTGGAGGTTTTTGAGATTTGCTGAGACCATTGCTGCTTCGACTGGGAATAACACGCACCCCTGAGACCCTGGCAGTCTTGTCTGCTGAAGGCCTCTCTTTCTCTGATGCATTGGTTTTTCACTGGATCTGTATTCTGCTCAGTGTTAGGTTTATCATTTGTCTCCTGAGATTTGAGGGTTCTAACCAGACCTTGTTATCTTCTGGTGAAACCTGGCTATTAATACCCTCTTGTCTTCTGTCTGCTTGTCCAACATCTTAAACATTGTGCGTCTCTGAGAATGTTCCTTAGCCTCATCTGTGTCTGAGAAATTTGCTTTGGGAGAGAGCTTCTCTTTACGCAGTCCACCTGCCACGAGGCTACTGATTCTTGGGTCAGCAGTTGGGGCAGCTTCTTTAAGGCTGAGGGCTGAGACACTCAGAAGCAGTATCTTTACCGTTGACCAACAATCAGCCAGTTTCTCATGGGCTTATCTTTCAATAAAATTACACAACCTCCTGATGTAACTCCACTGAGGACAATCTGGAATTATAGGCCGCTTTGAGGAACCTGGACATGAATCATTGTTCATTTGAGAGACTCTTTTATTTTTTTCTTAAATGAATTTATTTATCTATCTATTTATGGCTGTGTTGGGTTTTCGTTGCTGCAGGCGGTCTTTTCTCTGGTTGTGGCGAGCGGGGGCTACTTTTCGTTGCGGTGTGCGGGCCTCTCATTGCAGTGGCCTCTCGTTGCAGAGCACGGGCTCTAGGCGCGTGGGCTTCAGTAGTTCTGGCTCGCGGGCTCCAGGGCACAGGCTCAGTAGTTGTGGCACACAGGCTTAGTTGCTCTGTGGCATGTGGGATCTTCCCGGACCAGGGCTTGAACCCGTGTCCCCTGCATTGGCAGGCGGATTCTTAACAACTGCGCCACCAGGGAAGTCACGACAGACGCTTTAGAACACAAGGGGGAGAGTGTTTCATCCGTCTAAAGGAGAGAGAACTTCACTGAACGTGGGAGACTCCCATCCTTTGCTTCCATTTCTCAGAGATGAATAAGTATTGACTTCTCTTTATGAGCGTGGCTTGATAATATTGTTAAGGGCCTGAGTTACTATTTAAACCATCTGTAAAAACTCTTCTTCTGTGTGTGTGCAAAATATATTCTGTTCTGCACCTAAACCTTCTCCTCTCTCCTGGCAGAGGGAAGATAAGCAGCTTAACATCTGTGTCAAGCTTCTCCCTCTCACATAGAGTCAGAGAGAGTTCACTGTTATACTCCACCAAGCGCAGACAGGCCTTATCGATTCTGTGAAGTTGTCTAGCCCATGGGCCTGCCTGTTGCCCTATTGATAGAGAATACGTTCTACTAGAAGGTTATACCCTACCCTCTATTCTCCCACCTCCAAGGGGGATCGTCCTTATCAGGGCTCCTCCTCTAACGAGCTATCCTTGAAAGAGCCCTGCAATATTGGGAACAAATGGGATGCTGTCTGGTGAGCAGCTGCCCCTTTTGTCTTCTTCTCCATGGGAGGGAGGTGGTTTTACGTGTATCCCAGATGTGCTCACATCTGCCTTCTTACATGAAGCAACAGACTTTCACTAGGTCATCAAGTCTCACTGAGCTAACTGCTAAAATCTGGGGTAAAAAGGGGGCAAGAGGGAGAACCCACCTTCAGTGTAAAAAAGTCCCCCCTGGTATCTCCTCTCCCCCAGAGACCCACCTAAAAATAGCTAGGTCTTCTAGATCTGATTTTCTGACCATCCTGAGGGAGAGTTTGGTTGTCTCATGAGACATGATGAGAAGGAATTAAAGAGAAAAAAAAAATTTTTTTTTCAGCCACGCTGTGCAGCTTGTGGGATCTTAGTTCCTTGACCAGGGATTGAACCCACGCCCTTGTCAGTGAAAGCATGGAGTCCTAACCACTGGACCACCAGGGAATTCCCAAGAGAAACTATTAAAAAAAATTAATTAATAGGACAGGCTTTTGTCTCCAAAGAGGTGTCCGGGAAGCAATGTTCAATTGGAGATTTGTAATGATTTGGAAAATGGAATGAAGAGCTGGGCTGTGAAAGCGATTGCTTTGCCATCAAAATTAAATGACCAGGATAACTAATGGGAACACCAAAGTGCCCTGGAGAAAGTTACACATAAAACAATGTCAATTTCGATGTGTAGGAGCCTAAAATTTAGGGCTCATCCCTATATATGGAGAGTCTAGATATTTATTTTTAAAAAGAGCATGCATACATTTGGTATGTAAGTTCCTTAAACAGGATTTAACATAAGGTCTCAGATATAATGACAATTAACAATGCCAGTCCTGTTTCTGCAGATGAATAACACAGTGACATGCTATTCAACTTCAAGAAAACTCCCACCTTTCTGCTCTCGTCAGCAACCATGTAGCTGATTTTGTCTATATCGCTCCATCTTAGGTTCATGATATTCATGGAACTGGAAGGAAGCTTTAAGATCAAGTCTAATCCGTATATTTTACAGATGAGAAAGCTCAAGTCAGGGAGATTTAAGTTACTTGCTTAGAGTCATGCAGCTCTTGGTACAAAAGCAAGGCCTGACGCCAAAGTCCTGTGCTCTTGCCACTGGACTACCATACACTTGAGCTCTGGATTTTTTTCATACACAGCTGCGGTTCCTCAGCTCAATCAGAAATGGTTCCAGGCCACCGAATGTGGATTTTCTCATATACCTCTCCCCATTTTTTCCCTTCAAGACCGCAGATTACTGACATGCTTAAAATATGTATTGAATTCAGATTTGTCGACTTTCTATATTTCTTCCTAATTCATGCCTTGGTGTAACTTACTGCTTTCTAAGGTGGAGATGGGGAGATAAGAGAAGAAATGAAGGAGAGTGAGCTAAGCTGTGTTAAATTACATGGTGATAAAGCTATTTGGGAGCCTTCACTTCATTAGTGGTATTAAAATATCAATCACTGGTCTTGTCTTGAGACCATTTAAGTTTTCAAGTGGGATTTACTGGGATAGAGGTACTTAGGGAACACTTGGCACATTTCTGTGGCAACCTTAGATGACTGTAGGATACTGATGAATGACAGAAAGTTTAATTCCGAAGAGGTGACCTGATGTTGAGCTATCTTTTGTAGGTGGCCGCAATCCATCAATCTACACAGAAGGTTGGAGCAAGGGTCTCCAGGGATTAGCAGATTTCTAAAAGTAAATTCATTCTTTTATCTCATTCAACTCAAATCCAATATGGCTGTTCTCATAAATCAATTCAGTAAGACAAATAGTTACTAACTGCCCACTATACACAACACTGTTATTAAATATTGGAGAAAGAATAAAAGATAGTTCTTGCTCTTGAGGAGTTATAATTCTGTAAGTCATGTATTTTAATAATCTCATTAGAATGGGGTATTCTAATTCTCATTAGAATATCTCAACAAAAGACTTTACTTCATCAGACGGTAAGTAAAAAGATTGTAGGAAACAGGCTCCAAACTCGTAAGAATACTAGCAAGCATTGCTTTGGAAAAATAAATGACCAGACTTTCTAGGTACAGATTATCCACCAATGAAGGCTATCTGTAAAATATAGTAGACCCCTTTGTCAGGGAGCAGAGGGGAGATATGTTCCAAGACCCCCAATGGATGCCTGAAACCACAGATAGCATGGAATGCTATGTTTTTTCCTATATGTACACACATATGATAAAGTTTAATTTATAAATTAGACATAGTAAGAGGTTAACAATAACTAATAATAAAATAGAACAATTATAATATACTGTAATCAAAATTACGTGAATGGGGTCTCTCTCAAAATATCTTACTGTACAAATTCTTTTTTTTATAAATTTATTTATTTATCTTGGGCTGCGTCGGGTCTTTGCTGCTGCGTGTGGGCTTCTCATTGTGGTGGCTTATCTTGTAGTAGAGCACAGGTTCTAGGTGCGCGGGCTTCAGCTAGTTGCGGCGTGTGGGCTTAGCTGCTCCGCGGCATGTGGGATCTTCCTGGACCAGGGATCGAACCCGTGTCCCCTGCATTGGCAGGCGGATTCTTAACCACTGTACCACCAGCGTAGCCCCTTACTGTACAAATTTAATACCTTTTTTATCTTAACTAGGCACTTATACACTGTGGCTGTAACTTTCGCAGTTTGAGGTGTGACAGCAAAACTAGCATAAATTTCTTTTTCCTTCTTCACAATTTCATGGATAGAAGATTTGTTCTTACTGTAGATCTTAGCAACCTCGGCATATGATATTTTTTTTCTTATTGAGAACTTTCACTTTTCACTTAAAGGAAGCACTTTACAGCTTCTCTTTGGCATATTCGAATTGTCAGCATCACTATTCTTGCACTTCGGGGCTGTTATTAAGTAAAATAAGAGTGACTTGAACACAAACACTGTGATACTGTGATAGTTGATCTGATAACGCAGATGGCTACTGAGTGACTAACAGGTGGGATACACCTGACAAAGGAACGATTCACATCCCAGGTGGAAGGAGCGGGACACTGCAAGATTTCATCGTGCTACTCAGAATGGTGCACAATTTAAAACTTATGGATTGTTGGTTTCTGGGATGTTCCATTTAATATTTTTTGACTGAGGTTGACTGCGGGTAACTGAAACCACAGAAAGCGAAACTGAGGATATGGCGGTGGGGGGGAACTACTGAGTTCAGTGAGGGTTTATATATTCACATCCTCTGATGTTTACAAACCGCAGCACTGTGGAGTGGTAAAAATAGCACTGGACAAATAATCAGATGATTCACGATAAAGTTCTAGTTCTTCCCATGTAATAGTGTTGGAAGTTAAGATATTTAACCTTTTGGGGGCAGTTTACTCATCTTTAAAATGAAGGGATCAGAGAAGATGATTTTTCTAAGTTCCCTTGAAGCTCTAACATCCCAAATTATGCTATTCCATATCTGAGGGATCACACACACATACACACAACCCCGAGGGAGTTTTAAACTATTAAGTTAGATAATACATATTTTGATAGTGAAAAAGAAATGAAAGAAAATATCAGTTTAAGGAAAAAGAGATGATTGAAATTTACTAGGCCCTACATTTTGTAAAGTTTTTAATCAGATACCTTCCTTGGTGAACACAGATCACAGTCATTTCTGTACTAATTAAAGGAGGCTCTGGTGCTGGGTCATCTATCAAATCATCAGATTATGTTTGATTATCCATCAGACAAGGGGTAAATGTTAAGCACTTACGTAAGATGCAGAGCTACATGGGTATCAAAAAGCCATAACTATAATTTTAAGTCAGTTGCAAGATGAAACTTGTGAGGGAAGAGAAGGTGCTTACCTTGGTCCAAGGTGGCGTGTCCAGCCCTCCTCCCACGTGCAGAGTAGGAAGGTGAGAGCTGGGCTCTGCAGAAGGTGCATCAGGTACCTTCTTCCCTCAACCTCCTCTCCCCTGACCCTCTCACATTCCAGCCAGGCAGGACTGGACAGAAATGCAGAGCTTTACGCAGCAGCATATTTAAGGTGCTTTAAAATCTTACATTAATACTTGACTAAAATATGCCGTAGAGACTGACCCAAGGAAATATGAGGTCCATTAACATTTTTAGTTTTCTAGGAAAAGGAGGGGAATGCACTTGATTAGTTTATTCTTTTTTGTTTATTCTAAGGTATTTTAATTCCACAAGCAAATTGAGATTCATTGAAAATAAGAGCTAGTTTTTAATTTGCTTTTTAAAGCTAAACATTCTCCATTTCTCTCTAGAAAACTTCTCCGAACCCAAATGCTTAAAAAGCATAAATTGGATTATAAAGTGTTCATGGCTTTTAATATCTCACCTTCAAATTGCTTTCTCTTAATTTTCTCTCAGATAACCATGTTAAATAACACGTTTTAAAGGCTTTAAGAGCTTTATTCCCCCCCCACCCCACTTGAGGGAGGCTCCATTTTAGTAACAAAAAAATGTATTTCAAATGAAGCATTAGCCTCAGATAGCTTACCTCCACCTTGGCTCCAGAGCAACTTGGATTTCCGATTCTTCGAGCAGGTCAGTGACTTGGGGAACCAGTAAAAGAGCCGGGCTATTCTTCTGAATGTCTTGTTAAAGTCACTTCTTATGGCCATAGCTAGAACTGTTAAGTGTTCCAGAACAACACTCCACAGATAGCACGGATGGGGAAAACACAGTAATACCCACATATGACACTTTAGCTGTGAACTCTCTTTCAGCCAATATGTCTGGGGACCACCTGTTAGCCCTAAATCCCCTTCCCCTGTCATTCCTTTGGTGTCTTTAGCCCTCATAACTAGAAACTGTATTAATAGATGTTCTTTCTAAAGAAAGAGTTTTAAGCTTCAGAAACTCTAACCTAAGGCAACACTTGATAATTTTTAAGTACAGACCCCACCCCTGCCCCACCTCCTCTACAGAAATACAATTACTTTCACACAAGAGCAAAGTAACCAGTATCCACTAACTCAGCATCCAACAGAATTGTCAATGGCAATTCGTAGGACTTGCTGGTGATTAACACACTACCTCCTAAAGCCATAGCCTTGATCCCATTTGTTTTGTACATCTTTTACTGGAAAAATGATATGTATTTTAAACCTTGTCAGGAATCTATCCCAGAAAAAAAGAATATGACTGATTCTTACAAGTCAAGAAGTGTATAAAAGAAAAAGATTTTTTCCAGGATAGTTTTGGTTTTTGACCCTTTGAACATTTCTCCAGACCCTTCTTTAACTTTAGTGTGTGATTTCAGCGGACACCAGCATTTGGCTGCCTGCTCTGCCAGTGGGACTGGGGTTCCCATCATCACCCCTGGAACTACATCTAACAACAGGTCTTTGTGCATTGTTTACGTCAAAAGAAATAAACTTACTCAGAGACTAGTCCTTACAAGAGCCTGATGTAATAGTTGCACAGTGCTTTTTTATATGACACACTAAATTTCTGGAGCTGATTTATACACACACACACACACACACAAAAGGATATTATCATATTACCAGTTTCCGTTTCCAGGTCAGATGTTTTTGATTTCTATTCCATTTTCATGAGTTCTTAGAAATATGCCTAGGAGTCTGCTTGTAAGTGACAAGTGGGGAGAAAGTTCAACTAAAACAATAGTGTAAGACTTTCTGATACTTTCATCTTCCTAAAAATAGGATGTGGGCTGGTGGATGCTGCCCAAAACAATAGCATTAAGATTTCCTTATGTTTTCCTTTCAACAGTGTCTGTCCCAGCACTTCTCAGTTTTGAAAGTTTGGGTAACTATAAATTTTTTGCAGCACCTCCTCAAAGACAAAGCACAATGCGAAAAATGCCCTTCTGAGTGGACTGAAGTCAGAGATAAAAGCTCTGGTTGTGGCTGTGATTCTGAAGGGACAATAAAGTTTAGACATTTCAGTCAAGATTGCTTATTCCTACTGATAGTCCCTTTCTTAATTCCAAACAACAAACCTCTTACTTTTAGCACAGAACACCACAAAAAGCAAACTTCATTGCTTAAAAATATAACAGAAAAACAAACTAAAACACGTTCTGGATAACTTTTTTTTTTTTTTGGATAACTTATTGATGCAGGTATTATATTTTTAAAGAGATATTTTGAGGAAAAGATCTTTTTTTTTTTAATAGAGACTTTTTTGTTTTGTTTTTGTTTATTTAGTTGCACCAGGTCTTAGTTGTGGCAGGCGGCCTCCTTAGTTGTGGCTCGCCGGCTCCTTAGTTGTGGCTTGCCAGCTCCTTAGTTGTGGCATGCATGTGGGATCTAGTTTCCTGACCAGGGATCGAACCCAGGCCCCCTGCATTGGGAGCGTAGAGTCTTATGCACTGCGCCACCAGGGAAGTCCCTGAGGAAAAGATCTTTACATCTAAGAAGAGACACTCTGCTTCGACACAGTGTAACGAGGTCTATAAGCCACTTACACAGTATTTATTAATTTCCAAAATAATCAAAATGGGACATTTAGAAGATGTGATGGGATTATTTTCCACATTTCTTCCCTAACCTCTCCTCTAATTCCTTTTTTATTTACTCGAAGATATCCCTTTTTTTCACATAATTTACGTTCACTTATTTCATTTTTGATTATTCCTTCCGCTGTTAGACCTATAATCTCTTTTTTACATTAAGAGTTAAATCCTACCTCACACCTGTCAGAATGGCTAACATCAAAAAGAACACAAATAACAAATGTTGGTGAGGATGCAGAGAAAAGGGAACCCTTGTACACTGTTGGTGGGAGTGTAAATTGATGCAGCCACTTTGGAAAACTAAAAACAGAACTAAAAGTAGAACTACCATATGACCCAGCAACCCACTCCTGGGTATATATCTGAAAAAAACGAAAACACTAATTTGAAAAGATACATGCACCCCAATGCTCAAACCAGCATTATTTACAATTGCCAAGATACAGAAGCAACCTAAGTGTCAACTGACAGATGAATGGATAAAGAAGATATGGTATATATATATAATGGAATAGTACTCGACCATAAAAAAAACACGAAATTTTACCATTTGCAACAATGTTGATGGACTTAGAGGGTATCATGTTAACTGAAAGAAGTCAGACAGAGAAAGACAAATACAGTATGACATCACTTTTATGTGGAATCTAAAAAATACAACAAATTAGTAAATACAGTAAAAAAGAAACAGACTCACAGAAAGAACAAACTAGTGGTTACCAGTGGGGAAAGGGAAGCAGGGAGGGGCAAGATAGGGGTGGGGGATTAAGAGGTATAAACTACTATGTATAAAATAAGCTACAAGGATATATTGTATAACACAAGGAATATACAATATTTTATAACAACTGTAAATGGAGTATAACCTTTAAAAATTGTGAATCACTATATTGTACACCTGTAACATATAATATTTTGCATCAACTTTATATCAATTAAAAAAGAAGAGACAGTATCAAAAAAAAATGAGTTAAATCCATTAACTCTTCTACTTGTTACATATAATATTTTTAATCCCTGTCTTTTGGAAATATATCCCAATATTGAAAAAAAAAAAAGCTAGTAAATTAGAGATGCAACTTATTTTAAAGCTAATTTCACTTACATAGTAACTCTGAAAATTTGGTTAGCAGACCAATGTCACCATGTATTTACTGACATAAGGTGTTTTGAATGAGGATGCATTCTTGAGGGTAAACTACTGAAAGCAAGAGTGCTTGATTTACATGTTGCTGTAATGGGGAATACAACAGTTAGTCTTAATTAATACTAGTGTGGAACAGAACTGTTCTTACCAGTATAACTTACACATATACAATCCCCACAGCAAGCGTTTGTTTATTGGTGTTCTTTTCTAGAGGTGCTTAAATAAAAATGAAATTTGCAAATATATTAACTGATCACATAATTTAAGTAAAATTTTACCTAGTGTTCAGTGATATAAACATTTAAACTACACAATTAGACACTGATGTTAGATGGTCGAATAGAAAATTAAAATTAAAAGGGATTAAATACCCCCTTGCCCCATACACTCTCAGACTAAACAGTTTTTGACAGGGGATAACTGTATTTATAAAAGTAATGTCATTGACCCATACATTTATTTTTATAATGTATACATGTGACACTTAAAATTCCCTACTACAATGATGCATCAATTTGAGATTTCAAATAACATCCTAATCCGTTTTCAGTTTTCCAATGTTCATGACAGCCAAATTTATTTACTACTTAGGACATGATCTCTTTATGATATACAGGTTGTACATGATCATACTTCAGTCATCTAAGAAGTCAGAAAGCAAAACTAAAACCAAATCCTTCTTGGGCAAAATAATTTCTCACTGAGCACAATCCTTTAGTCTAGAACTCTGTGTACATTTTTCAAAGAGAAGGCTCCTTTTGGATTTGTATAGCATACATTTATGAATTTATGAAAGAACTTCTACGAAACTTGGAATCAGTGGGTTTTATAAGAGTCACAAAATTGCCCCTCGTGTAATTTCTGAGGATAATTTACCATTACCACCCATATTATTTTTCAAAAGATAACTTTTGTTTCTCAAACTGCTGTACACAGAAAAATACAAACTCTTCACATTACAACTGAGAAATTTATTGATACTTCTTCATGAAGTAGTAAGCAGAATTAAAGTAAAGAAGAAATATACAGCTTAAAACAGTTGAAATGATCCTAAAATTTTTATGACAATTATACATTTATGGCCAAAATAAAAATGAACAGTTTTCAATAATTAAATCACTTAAAAAATTTTGCTCAATAATTTACCTGAAATTAAACAGATACAAGGATAACTGGGATAATGCCACTTTATCCTTCTCAAAAAAACTGTGATCCTAGTAAAACAGTGGTTCGGTTCTGCTCCCCACTCACAAAAGCTACCTCTCCATTCTATCACTTATAAACGTGTTAACAATCAACCTTTACTGATTTGTAAGGACACCAATTTTGGTTCCACTTAAAAATGTTTCCAGTAGGCAGTCAGAGATATATGACTTAGCTGGCCCTTACTCAGAAGAGTCGAGGATCAGTAAGTATCTCAACGTATCGGTCATGGCTTTCTTCTCAGTGCTCACTGAGGTCAAATGTCCTCATATAATTATAAATGTTAAAAAGTAAAATTACATCTTAGCAGCCAAAAATTTATATATTTTTATGTATTTACAGTATTGTACATATTTACATGACCACATCAAATAGTGAAATGTAGAAACAAGAGACCACCTACAGAGGCATTCGTTTAATGCCCCAACATTATTTTCCTGTGCAAACTGAAACTTGCCTCAAACTTCTTATAAAGCTATAGACAGTCAACATTGCGAAGGCCACCATCCATGGTTAAAGAGCCAAACCTAAAACACAAAAGAAAAAAGGCAATCTCAAAAGATTCATTTATTTGGCCTCCAACATTTTAAAGAAGAATATAAAATACTTTTCAGATGAATAAACTATTATTTTTAAAGAGTTAACCAACTATAATTTGCTCTATTTCTTACTGAAACACAGTGCCACTATCATAAATATATGAAAAAATACAACTCAGTGGCTGGGGAAGACTTCTTAAGAGAAAATGGGGGAGTAATGTAATCTAGAAAGTGTTAGAAAGAGCTGGATAATTTCTTTTGGTGGGGTGGGATTTATAAGCAAAGATGTGGAGTTGGGAGTCAGGGACAGTAAGGAATGGAATCTTGCTAAAACAGAATGTTACTTAGAGGAAGAGTGGAAAATAAAGTTGGGTGATTAGGCTGGGGCCAGACTATTATATTCTTTTAATTCAAGTATGAATTTAGACTTGGCTTTTTAGGTAACAGGAATTTAGAAATTTTTGAGCCAAGGGAGTGGTATGATTAGATCAGTATTTGGGAATATTACTTTGGCTGTAAAACCCATGACAGATGGGAAGGGCTGGTTAGGGAAATAGGTAGTAGATTATTATCATGGCTCACAAGGTAGGGGGAAAGGAGATCTAAACGAGGTTGATGAGGGGGAACACAGAAACGTTTGAAGGAAGATTACCAAACTTGATGAAAGGGAGTAAAGAAGAGTGAGTGTCTAAAATAATTTATGGGGACTTCCCTGGTGGCACAGTGGTTAAGAATCTGTCTGCCAACGCAGGGGTTTGATCCCTGGTCTGGGAAGATCCCACATGCCGCAGAGCAACTAAGCCCACGCGCCACAACTACTGAGCTTGCGCTCTAAAGCCCGCGAGCCACAACTACAGAGCCCGCGTGCCTAGAGCCTGTGCTCTGCAACAAGAGAAGCCACGGCAATGAGAAGCCCGCGCACCGCAACGAAGAGTAGCCCCCACTCGCCGCAACTAGAGAAAGCCCATGCAGCAATGAAGACCCAATGCAGCCAAAAATAAATAAATAAAATAAATAAATTCATTAAAAAAATAAATAATAAAATAAAATAATTTATGTTCATGGTAGGAGGAGAAAGGGGAAGAAGATGAGGAAATTACAGGGGAGACTGAGTTGGGAAGGATGATGTTAAGTGATTTTAGATACAAAAAAATCTGAAGTGATAGATATCCATATGGAGACAGTGTACAAGACCTGGCTTCTATTACTAGTTCTGGCATAAATCCTTAAGTGGTCATTTAACATTCAAGTTATGATTCTGCCATGTCTGATTACCCATGTATTGTCAAGCCTGCAAGTAAAATAAGACTTACTGGACATGCTTTGGGAAGTGGGGATTTTATTCCACAAAACATGTGATTCAATATAAAATTTTGTTAAAACATATTTTAATAGTCTTTTCTACTTGCTAATCTTTAGCCTTTCAGAATAAATTTAGGATTTAGCTAAAGTTGTGAAGAAACTATAAGTTGCATAAATTTATAAAAAGTTATAAAGAGTTAGATAATTACTATGTAGCTACTATAAACCAATAGGAAACCAACAGAAAACCAATAGGAAAAAGACTTTAAAACCGAATAGGCAATTCACAGAAAAAAAAATTGAGTAAACATATAAAAAGACGTTTGACATCACTATTAACCAAAGATATCCAAATTAAAACAAGATGTTGGTTTCTACTAAACAAACTGGCAAACATCTAAAAAACTGATAACATTCAGTGTTGACAATGGGACTGTAACAAGCCTTTTAGAGAACAAACTAACAACGCCTATCAAAATTCAAATGTGCAGGGTCTTCCCTGGTGCCGCAGTGGTTAAGAATCCGCCTGCCAATGCAGGGAACACGGGTTTGAGCCCTGGTCTGGGAAGATCCCACATGCTGCAGAGCAACTAAGTCCGTGCACCACAACTACTGAGCCTGCATGCCACAACTACTGAAGCCCACGTGCCTAGAGCCCGTGCTCCAAAGAGAAGCCACCGCAATAAGAAGGCTGCGCACCACAATGAAGAGTAGCCCCCACCCACTGAAACTAGAGAAAGCCCACGCGCAGCAACAAAGACCCAATGCAGCCATAAATAAATAAATAAATAAATCTATATATATAAAAAAATTCAAATGTGCATACCCTTTGACCCAACAACTCCACATCTAGAAACATCAAGAAGTCAACCTTTCAAAAATTCTTACACAAGCACATGAAGGTATATATACAAGTGTGTTCACTGAAGCATGTTTTGTAATTGTGAAAAATCAGAAACAACTTAAATGCCCAACAAATAGGGATGCACCAAATAGATATGGTAGATCCATACACTAGGATATCAGGCAGCTGTTGAAAATGAGAAAAATAGAGCTATATGTATGGATATGAAAAAGTACCCTTGATATACAGCCTTAAGTGAAAAAAGTAAGACTAAACCAGTATGAACAGAATCCATTCTTATAAAACACACATGCACAACAAACTATTAATAGTGATTACTTCTGTGGGAGTGGGGAGGTATGAGAAAGGGGAGGTGGGGTCTTTTATTTCAATTTTTACGATTATATATTGTTTAAACATTTTTTTTTACCAATTCATTAAATTCATTTTAAAAAATCGATAATGCTATAGAAGCGTCTGATAACTTTCTGCATGTAGCTCAAATATCATGTGATTTCCTGACATTTAATCTTTCCAAGCCTTATGAACATGTTTGGTCTTTTATTTGAGAGAACAGGGCTAGTGGGGAGATAGGAGGCTGGGTTCCAGCTCCAGCTCATCTTTTCAGGTATGAATGTCAACACCTGTGGAACATGGACAAAGACTATCTGCTGTGCCCTGGAATGCAAGGCTGGAATGCACGCTTAGTGAGGCCATGCAGCCTGAAAGTGCCCTTCAAGGGTACAAAACACCACATAAATGTGAAATCCTTACATTAATATCTTGCGGGTGAGAGGACCTGTGGAGAAGCACCTAAGGGCTAGAAAGAGAAGGGTTCTGTTCATGAGCCAAATAGGACTTAACTTCTCTGAGGAACCCGGACAAGGAAACAGCCACCAAAGTGGCTTTATTGGCTCTGTACATTTTCCAACTCTCTTTCTCCTTGATCTATTAGGATTCTGGAGATAAGCAGACACTCAGCTCCTCAAAGAACTCCATGAACAGATGGCGCTCACGTGCAAGGAGGGGTTCAGAGGGCTCTGTGAGTTACACAGCACTGATCAGAGTGCTGGCACCTCCTAAGCAACTCTGAATCCAGAACTGAAAATGATAATTCTAATGAGAAAATGTTTTGAAAAATGTGCAAAGGATTTTCGTTTTCACAGACTGATTCAAAGAATTCTATTAACCAGTGCTTCTATAAAATGGAATCAATCACAGTTGACTTGTCTTTATCAAAACAACCCCAAACACATTAAAAGGCACCATGAAATTCAAAAAACCTAAGGGTTCTGACTTAATATTCCTTTCCCACTGCTTAACCTATTGATACAGGAAGACAGACAGATACAAGTATAGATGTATGTTTATGTACTCAATTGCATATATAATCACAGGGCAGAATGATCTTTGTATTACTCACCTTTCTAAAATATGATTATTTTCAGCAAGTTCTTTAACTACCCCTTCCATTTCTTCCTTTAATTTCTTCATACTATATTCAAAATAAAGATAAAAGTACCTGTGCTCAAAAAAAGTATGCAAGTGTTTTACAGTTATATTTATAGTATGTTTAGTTCTCTAGATTGATCTAAGTCATTAAATAATATTAGCAAATGTATTCATAACAAATATACAACATTTCAAAATAAAAGAGCAAGATCACAAAATGAAATAAAAACAAATGGAAACACTACAGTTACCAAATAATAAATTTCTTACCCAAGAGTCATTTCTACTAATGTGTTAGAACATGGATAAATTGGGGTCATGGTATGTTTGATTCCACTGGAGGCTGCAAACATTTTCTGTGGCAAAGTTTCTTGTAACTAGAACATCAAAAACAAACAAACAAAAAAACCATATCAATCACAGGACAGAATACTTACTACAGATCTTAGATCAAATGTTACAGGTTTTAATAAGCCCTTTATAGCTTTAAGTTTTAATTTCAAAACCATCAATGATATAATACTTAAAACTCTTTAAGAAAAACTTTGCATATAGATGATTTTAAAAAATGGTCTAGCAGATGTTTTTCACTGTAAAACATCTTAAAACTTGGCTCAAAATACATACCACAAGTGGGCAAGCAGAGCTGAATATATGCATATTATACCCTATTTCTCTCTTCTCAAACATTATCAGATATAAACTTAGAAGAATTTTATTTTAATTTTTCCTAGTAGGAAAAAGCCTTTTTTTTCTAGATAATTTTGAAGCTATACCTCATTAGTATAGTCTTGATACTTTGATACTTCTTCTTCAATATCAAAACACTGATTAGTTAGGGATAATAACTGTTTCCTAAGATGAAGCATCTTTCTGAAAACCAAAAAGAACCAATTAATAAGCAGTCTAATGAAATATTATTTTTACTTAAAATATATAATATACATTAAATTATATATTGTGCAGACAACCACTAATCACCCCCCAAAAAGTTTACTTACCTCAACCATTCTTCTGACTTATCCAAAAAAGCCTCGTACTTTTTAACACATTCATCTGTAAAGTGGGTCATAGCTTTTGTTGCATGATAATACAGTTTTTGCCTGTAATTTAGAAATAATCAGAGGCTTAAACCAATGTCACTGTTTCTATTTCCAATATTAAAGAATTTTCAAATATACGAAATTTATTTCCTGTAATGACTGTTGTGGGTTTAGAATATTTACGGTAGAAAGCCTAAGGTTTCTAAGACAGACATTATAGCAGCAAGAGGAGAAAAAGAAGGTTGATAGTGGAGAATGGTCAAAAACTATTTATCCAATGAGGTTAAGGTTAAGGAGGTGGTTAAGTCTGCCCTTGCCTATGTTCTCCATTATCTGTCCTTCTGCAATCAGAGCACAGGAGGCAGAAGACTGCCCCCTTATTCTCCCGTCTCAGTAACCTCTCAACCAGGGGCCAGATGAGTGGGCCTCAAATATGTGCACATACAGTAACAATTCTATAAAGCCAAGATTAAAATGTATTTTTTATTATGATTAATTCCAACTTTAAGAAGAAACATAACCAAAATTAAACATAATCTGGACACTTACTTATCAAATTTGTGGATTTGTTCTTCATTATAAGCTAGTCCTAAAAATAAGAACATGTATTACTCTTGTAAATGTAGTATCATAAAATCACATGCAATTTTATTTTGAGATTATTACTTCATAAAGGCTAAGAGTTTAAAGCAGATGTCACAAACTTCTGACCCATGGGTAGATACTGCCCACAAATGCTTTTATTTGGTCTGTACAGTGCTAATGTTAAAAAAAAAAATTAACTGCCAACATTTAAAAATCAGGATATTTCTAATAAAGTCTATTTCTAGCTTCTCTTGAGGTCTAGGAACATTGGAAAAACAATCAGGTGAATCTGAGTAGTGGCTCTCCCCTTCACACGGGGGTGGGGTCCTCCTCTCTAGTCCCCTTCAGTTTCCACGGGCCAATCTCATTCCTTTCCGTTATGTGTGTGGCCTCTAGAGGTTTCAGAGTTCTGATCCCTGATTTGAAATACTCAAAAGGTTGGTTTTAAGGATAATTTTTAATACCTTCAACCTCTTCCCTGACAGAACCAAGTCTCTGAAATAAATAACTTATGTAGTCACCCTTACAAATATACCAAATTAATTCAACCGAATTACAACTAGTAGGGCTGACTCAGATTAACAAATGGAAAATTTTACTTACTACGTTCTGCTTTGTCTTTTTTGAACTGATAGTAAATCTCTGTGATGCAATTTAACAGGACTTGTAGCTTTTCTACACTATTTAAAAAAGAAAAATCCAAATAAATTAATTGAGTCAATGCGAAAAAGGACATTTAATAATAAGAGCAGAAACTGCCAATGCAGTTATAACTTACTGTCTATCTTTTGGATGAGTGCCTTCTTGATGGGTCCATGTATCTGCCAGCAATCCACCTGGAGATAATTTGCTTTCAATATCCTGAAGACTGGTTTCGATTGTTCCCTGAGAACTGGAAAGCTAAATAAAACCAATGGGTTCAGATCCAGATTACCAAAAATCAGAAATGATCATCACAATGCCAATGGAGCCTAAAGTTTGAATAACATTTCTTTTGTAGATTACTTCAGTTCAAAGTCAGAATAATTATTTTTATCTTTAAATGCAAGGACAGTTTCTTAGGTTATATTCCACCAAGAGTACAATATGATAATAAAACATGAGTATTAATATATTTTATAGGGCTTCCCTGGTGGCACAGTGGTGAAGAATCCGCCTGCCAATGCAGGGGACACGGGTTCATGCCCTGGTCTGGGAAGATCCCACATGCTGCAGAGCAACTAAGCCCGTGCGCCACAACTACCAAGCCTGCGCTCTAGAGCCCATGAGCCATAACTACTGAGCCTGCATGCCATAACTACTGAAGCCCGCGCACTGAGAGCCAGGGCTCTGCAACAAGAGAAGCCACCGCAATGAGAAGCCCGTGCACTGCAGTGAAGAGTGGCCCCCGCTTGCCGCAACTAGAGGAAGCCTGCACACAGCAACGAAGACCCAACACAGACAAAAATAAATTAATTTTTAAAAATCTTAGATAAAATATATTTTATAAAACATTGCTTACATCTAATACTCTTTTTTAAAAAACACAGAAAATACTTTTAATCATTCAATTAAGCTTGTTTCTTTATCTACAAAATATGGTTAGTACTCTATCTCATGAAAATCAAAGAGGAGAATTATTAGCATAGTCCCAGGTATAAATGTAGATATGCAAAATTGTGCTCTTTGTTTAGAGCTAAAAAGAAAAGTACCTCCTCTTAAAAACAAAAAATGAAACCTCATCTAAGATCCTGTTCATTTTAAGCTTAGTAAATTTATCACTTATCTACCACAGAACTGAGAGCATCTGTAAAAGTTTTGAAGAAAGGATAAAAGTTGGACTTAAAGGATGAATATGTTTGAATATTTTAAGTGTCCTGATACTATTGTTTTTCAAATTAAGTTTTAAGGGGTGGTTTATGCTGCTACTAGCAACAAACAAGCGTGCCCGTGTTAGCACTGGCATTATATGTAATTCTTAAAGCCTTGCTAATTTGAAAGACAAAATGGTATCTTACTGTTATACTACGCAATTTTCTATTACTCTTGGGGTTGAACTTTTTTTTCCAAGAGTTTCACTTAGATCTATTCATTTTTAAATCATTTCTAAATGTTCTCTATTTACTGCAGATTTAATGTTTTCCTTATGCATTTGTATGAATTATTTTCATATACATAAAAAAACCCTTTATCTAATTTTCTCAATCTATTTGTTTTTTAACATTATTTTTTTTAACATATAGAGATCTTGGGAATTCCCTGGTGGTCCAGTGGTTAGGAATCCGCACTTTCACTGCCGAGGGCCCAGGTTCAATCCCTGGCTGGGGAACTCAGATCCTACAAGCCGCATGGTGCGGCCAAAAAGGAAAAGAAAAAAAGAAAAAACTAAAACAAAACAAAAAACATATAGAGATCTTAAATTCTTTCTTTATTTAATATATTTTTTTAAATTTATTTTATTTATTTATTTTTGGCTGCGTTGGATCTTTGTTGCTGCGCGCGGGCTTTCTCTAGTTGCGGCGAGCGGGGGCTAATCTTCGTTGCAGTATGTGGACTTCTCATTGTGGTGGAGCACGGGCTCTAGGCGCACGGGCTTCAGTAGCTGTGGCACGCAGGCTCAGCAGTTGTGGCTGGCGGGCTCTAGAGCACAGGCTCAGTAGTTGTGCTGCACGGGCTTAGTTGTTTCACAGCATGTGGGATCTTCTTGGACCAGGGCTCAAACCTTTGTCCCCTGCATTGGCAGGTGGATTCTTAACCACCGTCACCAAGGAAGCCCCTTAAATTCTTAGATAGTCAAATACATATCTTGCTTTTCATGCTTTATGTCTTCTTTAACATTAATGTTAAAAATGTGTTACCTTATACTTCTAAAATATGGAAAATATTTTATGGACAAAGTTATTTTTTACAGCATTACATAAAAGTGTGAGAAGTAGCAAGCAACCTGAAGGACCAACATTAAGGGGGTAAGAAGTAAAATTATTAATAAATCAATTGGCTGCAATATCATGTTGTGTTCCTTAAGTTGGGAAAAGGCTGTTCTTTCTCTGGAGATCTTTAGGTACATCATGTTTCTAGGAAAGTTCAGATCTAATCTTGCCAGCAAAGGAATAGATTATGAGCCCACGATTGTCAAAATTTTGTAAATACTCACTCTCAACAGTTTGGTGTGGATGTCTGAAATTTCACCTAACTCTGCTGCTTCTAGGTTGATCTTCATCAACTTTTCATATCTGTACGAAAAACAAGTACAGAAAAATTAAATGAGCATAAAATTTTAAATGAGCATAGATTTTAAAAGATGTTTTATAAATTATATGAGTTTTTATTATCATAACCATTTAAGAATAGAATATTGAATGCAAAGCCTATAAGCAACAGATCCCAAGAAAACTTGATGTCTCTGTAAAGAAGGAATTTTATATATTTCTGCTTATAAATTTGCAGATTAAGAGATAAACTATAAAAGACAACTTTATTTCAGTCTTATGTCAGGATAGTAGTCGAAATACTAGATTTCGGAAATAATGGAGGTCTAGAGTATATACTAGTTGCACTTATTATACTTCCTGTGCAGTACAAACAGTATAGCCTCGGAACAGGGCAGTTTAAAATATCATTCTGTTTCAAAAGGCATTCTCAGGAGTAAGATTAATAAGGAAGAGTAAACTAAAAGTAATCCCCAAATTCTAAAAATACTACCCAAATAGGGTTCTAGAATACCTCTTCCTACTTCCTTTGATCACAGGTTTTATATTTTCCTATGCAGAGTTGTCTGCTTTGCAAGGTAAAAAAAATGAGATGTTTCTATTTCAGATTCCTTTTCCTTTTCAAAGGGAAGGAGAAAATGCCACCAAAGAGATGGTACTCATTTCTTACTGAAATGACTGAATATTTTTGCCCTTATGAGGAAATGACTTAATCTAAGGTTGTCCCTTAATAGAAAGACTTGCAGAGCATGCTATATCATGCCAAGGATGCTAAACAAACTAAACAAACTAAACAGAAATGGAAAATCGTTGCCATTTTAACCACTATTTAACCACTATTAGTAAGGAAGTAGTCTACTTACACTTTCACAGTCTTTTCAATGTTTCTGATGCAGAAATCTAATGTGATCACAACTTCTGTCTTTTTGTGAACAGTTTCATTATAATCATCTTTAACTAATTCTCTAAAAAATAATAATATTCCCATTAGTTTATCTGAAGAATTATTTGTTTTCTCCTGCCTTTCACTAATTACACTGCTGTACTACTTTCTGTTCAGACAAACTTCTTAACAGTCTTGATACATTATGAAAGCCAATTCACTTTTTACTACTGAAAGCATCTCTGTGACGCTTTATACCTATCCAGGGCACAAACCATTAACACTTATCAGGTTAACAGTTTAGAAATCTAAGGCATTAAAATTATATTAAGGAATAAAAACTAATCTACAATCACACAAATAAGCTGAACAGCATTACATTTTATACCGCCAGAATTAATTTTTACTGCTCATAGTAGACTATTGTCTGATTTATACTTAAGCAGGATGACATAGTATATAATATAACTGAAGACCTTCTGATCTATATCAAGGGCCAACAAACTAAGGCCTGATGCCTGTTTCTGCTAAGAAAGGTATTTACATTTTTAAAGGCTGTAAAAAACAAAATGAAAACAGAGAACTTGCAGTCCACAAAGTCTAAAATATTTACTAACTGAAAAAGTTTGCCAACAGTGGTCCACATGAAAAACTATTTTCTCATGACTTATTGAACTAAAAGCTAATAAGTAAAAGAAACAAAAGCTTCATGGAGCAGCGACTGGAGTAGATAGCAGCAGCAAGAGAAAACAAGAGCTGTTAGTAACAATGCTATGAAAATAAATGGAGTCAACACTTAGGTTTTTCCAAAAACCATTTAGTAAAAATAAAAAGGCTTCTTAAGAGAAAGAGAAAAGCATAGGCTTACAAACGGGATATGTGAACACATAAAAAAAAAATTATAAGCATAAATTTATGGGTTTAACATAAAGGTGACAGGGAAAAACAAAGAGCCTTATACTTTTTTCTTCTTAGAAGCAGCAGCAGAAGAACAAGAATGATGAAATGCTTCATATGTTTTTTCGAGAATGGAAGGACAGGTGTGAGGTGGGTATACATAAACTGTCACAAGCATTAAAGCCTAAGGGCACTGTTGAGTCCATTATTATGTGTGTATAAAATTGAAACACTTCAAATGATGTTGTATAGAACTAGAGGCACTATTCTTAAGAGACCATTCATTCTCCACTTCTATCAGATGGAAAGATGACATATCATATATTCATCCACAAAACGTTTCTTAGGGTCACGGGGCCACGGCAGTGAAAGTGCCAAGTACTAACCACTGGACCACCAGGGAAATCCTATATTTTTCTAATTTTTTTTTCCTTAATTTTAAAATTCAGATACTATTTGTCCTATCTGTCTCATAAGGTTTTTGTAGGAATCAAATGAAAAAAAAAAAAAACAACTGCTAAACGTTTTGTAAACTAAGTGTGAAACAAATGTATTATAATAAAAATCATACACATGACCCTACCTAGTCTGAAGAGGTAAAGCATCAATGATGGGATGATTACCAGTTATTTAATGAGGCCTATGTGAAGATCAATTTTCAAATTTCAATCCATTACTTACATCAACCATCGTATCCCCTTTCGCATTAATTCCTGATAAAGCAGCAAGGTACTGGCAATTCTACAGGCATAACACACAACTCCTGTTACTGCCTAATGAAGAAATACAAAGTGTCAATATTTGGTGCTGTGGTACAGGGTAAGAAAAACTTTCACATAAAAATTTTCAAGCTTTTGTGTTTTTATCATTAAAAACACAGTAAGCTACTAATTTCCAAAAGCTAAGGACAGATATAACTGCAATAAATATTTTATCCTTAACATAATAATGGTAAACATGCACTGTCTCAATGGAGAAAATCTTCCTATGAGTTCAAGAAAGGATACAAAGAAGAAAGAACACAAAAATGTGTCATGGGTAACAATCTAAATGAATAATTTCCTAAATTATATAGGTGTATATAAAGATACACTTCTTATTGCTTCCATTATTGATAATTTTAAATCAGATGTTTATATAGTCATTTAATTAAATACTAACCTTAGCCATGCTGGCATCCCCATCTAAATCGTAACGTGGATGTACTTTAGGGAGGGAAACTGAAATATGACATAATTAAAATCAGAAATAAAAAATTATGAATTATTTCATCCTTCATACATCAACCTCCAAATTAAACATTAACCTCTAAATTACCTCTAAATTAAATGTTAGTGGTAAAACTCTTTAATGTTCTTTTCCTGGTTAAAGAAAACCACTTGAACAAAATGCTCATTCCTTAACAAATTTCCTGCACTATTTCTAAGGAGTTTCATTTCTTTTTCTTAAATATATTCCAACATAACAAGCTCAATGCTTTTCTTTAAATCTAAATCAAATCCTAAGATCTAAACAGAAATATAAAAATCCAGGTAATTTTTTTTCACCACTAGAATTAATAATTTAAAAGATTCCAAAATGCAGATCTAATTTTTCTTAAACTTCAAAGCCTGAAAAAGTGTCCTATTCACCCTGGAAACAATAAATATTTGCTGAGATTTATGATACAAAAGGTTATTTTGAGTAAAATACTAAAAGCAGAGAGCTACAGTAAAACATACATGACAAACTATTTTACCATTTTATAAACAAAATATTTAACGTCATATTTTGTTGCATACAGGGTTTTAAATTTTACTACTATTCTCAATTAACTTACAAAATTTTAATATTTATAAAAGTTCTACATTAATGTCATCATCAGTCGACTTTATGAAGATGACAATCATTTTTATAGTGTTTTGTTGTTTTTTTTCTTTTGGCCGTGCCGCATGGCTTGTGGGATCTTAGTTCCCTGACCAGGGATTGAACCGGGGCCCTCAGCAGTGAGAGTGTGGAATCCTACCCACTGTACCGCCAGGGAATTCTCAGGGTTTTTTTTTTTTAAATGGCTAGTAAGAACAGTAAGAAAAATCCCAACTTACTTTTTTCATATATCAATCCTATCGTACTCAGAGGTTCCCGGCTTACTACAAAGATGGGATTTTCCTCAGTAGTTTTAGGGAAATGCTGTGCCAGTCTTCCAGGTTCTAGCACTAAACGTCGTCCTTCATATATAAGTTCTTGATTTGAAGAAACAATTTTGGTTTGTTTATACACCAGTTCATGGAATACAGTAGCACTGTGTGAGAAAAATCCAAAAGGACAACATAATTGGGATAAAAAAAGAGGTAAAAAAATTTTTTTTAACGAGGGCCACAACATTTATTTCTCAGTGATACTTTAGATCATGACCAGTCCACAGAAATGCTGCTTTGTCGATGCGGATACTATAAAGTCTATTAAATTGAAAATTCCACATAATCTGCCTATACAGCAATCAATTCTAAAATATTTTTATGTTTGATACCTATATTGGATATGTACAATACACAGGCTTGTTGTGAGGACTAATGATTTAAATATATAAAGAAATGAGAACAATACTTACAACATGACTATGTAATGTTTGTTAAATGAATTAATAAAATCAGGCATTTTCAAAATGATGTTTTGGGGAAAAAGGCAGATTCTCCCTAAACAGATTCATGAAATCAAATAAATGTTCCAGCAGCAATGTTGTGATTCCAAACAAAAAAAAAGCCACTTTCAAAAAGCCTCTGCTGTGATTTTTGGCTCAGGTTTGCGTGGGCTTTTTATGTTCACGCCACTCTTAAGATGAAATAGTGGCCAACACCTAACTATGGTACATATCTATTCAGGCTATTAAGCACCAAAATAAAGATGAATAATATATTTTAACCTAATGTTATATGAATATTATTTTATTCATTATATTTACATTATATTTAATGTTTATAATATTATGTTAGATACAGATTAGACAAAAATGTCTAAAATATTACTCCATCTAATTGCTTTTATTCCTTAATAAATTACCAGTGAAAGTCTCTTTTTGAGTTTTATGAGGCATCAAAACAGCTGAGACTTGTCAAACAGCAATTAAGGCATATAGAAAGGATGTAATGTTTTTTTCCCTTTCATTTTAAAAAACATTTTTTTTGAGATCTTTGTAGATTCACGTGCAGTTGAAAGAAATTATATGGAGAGACACTATATACCCTTTACTCAGTTTCCCCCAATGGTAACATCTTGCATAAGTATAGTACAATATTACAATCAGGATCTTGACACTGGTATAATCCACCTATCTTATTCAGATTTCCGTAGTTCCACATGTAAGGATGTGTGTGATTTAGTTATGTAGTTATCACATGGGTAGATTTTTATCACACGGGTGTAATGTGTTTTTTTAAGATAAAACAAATGGTTATTTCCCTAGTACTCAATAAGGGCTTCATGCCACATATGCAAACAGTAACTACACTAACTATCTTTAGGACTTACACTTTAATATTTTTTAAGTGACAGGACAATATTCTTAATAAAACCTGGCCCATTTATTAGTAAATGCTATTTGTAGTTATGTGATTATGTAATTTGAGAGAAAGCACAGAAAGGAAAATAGTCTTGTAAAACTTGCAATGTAAGAACAAGCTAATTTACCTGTAAATTTTAGAAAATTAGAAAACTAACCCTTTTACTCCAAAGATAAGTGAAAAGGAATTTACTCAGCACTCAAACGTTTTCTAAGCAGAAAGTGGGTACCTCTGGTGAAGCTGGGGCATCTTTTCTATTTCCTCTCCTGATTTATGAAGATACGTAATAATTATATAACAAGACATTACAGTACAGGAAAAAAATATAAAGAGGTACTTACGTATTATAGCTATGAATATAAACTTTATGAGCTGTCATTTGTTGTAGCGAAAAAACATGAATTATCATCCGGTGAAGTATATCACTTGTTTCTGCAAAAAACTGGTCAAAACCCCAACACTTTTCCTGATCTGCCTCAAGGATGTTTGCAAGAACAGGGGTAAGTAGAACTTGAAGACCCCTAAAATAGTATTGAAAAAAGTTACATGAAGAGTGAATGTGTTATATTTTGTCTAGGTACAAAATCATAATATTTACCAACAAATCAAAGGAACTATTATTAGATTAGATTAATTTAAAATTGTAAAAAATCTGCCAACTTTTCAGAAAGCCAGGTAACCTTGATTTAATATTGCCTGTCAATGAACCAGGGGTTATGGTATTTTTATGTTAGCGTTTACAGATTATTTTCTTTGATTCTCTCCTTCCCAAGTTTCCTCACTTTTCCAAACATATTCTAACATTGTATATACATGCTATCCAGGTGAGATAAGTTGATTGGAACCCTGTGGTCATGAGGATAAGATAATGGTTTAATTTCAGGGTCATTAACGTCCTTTTAATACGTCACTCCAATACGTAATTTTTTATGTTGAATTCATATGCCTTTTGTAGTACACTTCTTTAGGAAGGAAAATTACTATAATCATTTAGCAATCAATGAATGCCAATTCAACTAGGAATAATCTTTGACTAATAAACGTAAACATTAAAAAAAAAAGAATGGAAGGACCTTTATTCTTTCCCATGCTTTCACTGAATTTTAAAATATGCTTAAATACACTCAATTATGGAATTTCAAGTAGTCTTAAAAATATATTATTGACTACACGACAGACACTGGAATAATTCCTTGCCTGTTAACAGTTTTTAAGGTATGCAGTGGACATTAAAATTTTTGCCTAGGGCTTCCCTGGTGGCGCAGTGGTTGAGAATCTGCCTGCCAATGCAGGGGACATGGGTTCGAGCCCTGGTCTGGGAAGATCCCACATGCCGCGGAGCAACTAGGCCCGTGAGCCACAACTACTGAGCCTGCGCGTCTGGAGCCTGTGCTCCGCAACAAGAGAGGCCGCGACAGTGAAAGGCCTGCGCACTGCGATGAAGAGTGGCCCCCACTCGCCGCAACTAGAGAAAGCCCTAGCACAGAAACGAAGACCCAACGCAGCCATAAATAAGTAAATAAATAAATTAAAAAAAAAAAAGTTTTGCCTAACAAGTATCTATTCTCCCTCATTTTGTAAGAGAATCCACACCTCTCTACTCTCTAACTCTACTCCCTGTGCATAGATGGGCATGACAGTCAGGTTTGGTGATTATGATTAGCCAGAAGTGGCCAGGCGGTAGCATGTAAGTTGTTAAATAAGAATCAACCCAGAAATCTTTGCTAAACTATCGGGAAAGAAAGTCTGTCTTTCCACTGAGCTTCCAAAGCTGTGAGAATGTGAATCTGGCAATGCCAGCAGCCATCTTGTGGTTGCCAGGAAAGAGCCGGGCTGAAAGTAAATAGAAATCAGAGAAAAGCAGAACTGAATGATTTGAAGAGACCGAGTCTTGATGACAGTCTGAATCTGAGGATTCCACTGGGCTCTGAGTTACATACACATGTGAACTTTGAATTATAATGTCAATCTATTTTTCACTTAAATCCTGTTTCACTTATATGAACTGAGTTAGGTTTTTCTCATTGGCTATCCAGTCTTGACTAATTAATACATATAAGAAAGAGGATGGTTATCTTTTTTCTGTGGTTGTTACATTTTTGGTAGTTGTTTTTATTGCTGATTGGTAGTACTTAAGGTCCTTACTATTTAAAAAAATCATATAATATACTTTCTGATACCTGAGCAATTTTTATCAAAAAATTTATAACTTGGTGTGCTTAAGAATAATTAGATAAATAAGGCCTGTTACCCTCCTGAAATATGCAATATACAGTTCAGATTGTCACATTATTGAGTCTGAGTGTCAGCAATATAGTTATTAAACAGCAGGTGCTCATTTCCTGACCCCTTTAAATGTTATCAGTTTTGCCTGAGATCTCCAAAATGAGTATTTTCCAAATCAAAATTTAACACAGATCACTATTATAATATTAAATTTCTGCTCTCCAGTAAAGTGACCTTCTCTTGGTAATTCTAGCTGCATGACATAATTTTATTTTGGAGACTTTTCTTTAAGTAACACACAAAAATGAAACTGTCAGGGTAGTGGTTTTCAAAAATGATTTCAGCACTGGAACTACAGTTTAAATGAGTTTTCACAGAAATATATAAAATGATAGGACATATTTTATTAGCTTGTGATATTATATAGTTTAAATATTTTGAATAAATATATTTATTTACTTATATGCTGAAAGTAATACAAAGAGCACCCACAGATTATAAAAGGCATTAAGCCAGTAAATCATAACCTATGTGTGTTCACTTGTGGATTACACAATTCCTACACTCAGGAAAAACAGAATTCAGTAATTACAAATTCTAAATATTGATGAGTGCCTTGGCTTTATTTCTAGAGTAAAATCTAAAATAATTTACTCTCAAATTAACACAACTTTGTAAATCAAATATACTTCAAAAAAAAAAAGATATAGCAACAGAAAAAAAAAATTTACTCTCTACTTTTAATTTCTTTTACCTTAAATCTTTGTGATAACAGAATTCATATATAATTTGAGTTCTGGCTGCCATAATAAGACCTATATGAACATTTGAAATGCTGGAAAAAGCAGTAGAAAACTGTTCTTTCTTTTTTTAAAATTTAATTAATCAATTAATTAATTTATGGCTGCGTTGGGTCTTTGTTGCTGCACGCGGGCTTTATCTAACTGCGGCTAGTGGGGGTTACTCTTCGTTGCAGTGCATGGGCTTCTCTTTGCGGTGGCTTCTCTTGTTGCGGAGCATGGGCTCTAGGTGTGCGGGATTCAGTAGTTGTTGCACACGGTCTCAGTAGTTGTGGCTCGCGGGCTCTAGAGCACAGGCTCAGTAGTTGTGGCACATGGGCTTAGTTGCTCTGCAGCATGTGGGATCTTCCTAGACCAGGGCTCAAACCCATGTCCCCTGCATTGGCAGGTGGATTCTTAACCACTGTGCCACTAGGGAAGTCCCGAAAACTTATTTCTCACCTTTTGAACAATATGATTACTTTTTGAAAATGAGGATAATATCAAACTTCTCGAGTATTTTTTAGAACTCTAGTTATTCCTATCTGTGCCACTATTTGTGCTATGTCATTATGAAGGTCAGCACAAGAGATACCAAGGTCCTTAGCTGGATCCCCACATAGCACACAATTCCAAGACCAGTAATTAGCAATCTCAAAAATGTATGTACGCTCTATGTCCTAAAAGAGATCTGGCAAAATTATTTACATAGACCCAAATCGATCTTTATATTGCCAAAGATGAAAATCACGAATCAAGGCATATAGTTTAATAACATCTACTGAAACATTGAACAAAACAAAACAAAACTACACTTAAGTATTTGTGACTTTAGTCAACAAAGGTTCCAAACACCAAAGTGCAAAAGAGAACTGGGTACACTATACTTACCGAGAAAGACTACAAGAAACAGGCATGTCTCCACTCCAGTCAATTGGTCCATTTTCTGCTTTCTGTACTCCAGATATTGCACCAGAAGGCTTTCCAGTAATTATTTTATACCTTGGGGGAATAAAAGCAGATTAAAATAAGCAGTTTGTTACTGCATAGCCTATCAATGGGCTTTGCAAAAATATTTCCTCAGTTGCACCTACAATTATCTACTAGACGAAACTTTGTGATTGATGTTCACAGGATCCATAAAACAATCAAAATACTTTGAATCTGACTGACTGAAGTAGAATAGTGGCTGTACGATTATTTTACTTATGCCATAATTAATTTTCATTTGGGCTCTCACAGTGCCATAAAACAGCATCTTGATATTCACAACAAAAATATTAATTTTTCCATCTGAAAAAATTGAGCAAACACAAAAAAAGTTATGTTACAGAATGTCTCTAGACCATAAAAAAAAGCATCTAATCCCTCTTACCCATATTATCCAAAGGCACAGTCAACTGGACCATGAAATTACTGGAGAATGAACAATAGCTTTCTTTAAAAAAAAAAAAAAGATAAAACTACACATAGCACAGTAACAGAAAATTTTTGCATATTGAAAACATATATACACATATAGGAATAGATGTGTGTACCAAAATTAAAAGTCAAACTTAATCTGCTTCTCGAGGAAGGTGACAAAAATAAAGATGAGTTAAAGAAAGAGATGGATGGGGAAGCAAGAGAATACTAATAATGATGGAGGCAAGGCAGCCTTTCAGGTGTCAGCACTTTCCAAAACAAAACCTTAAAGTAGTAGAGAAAAACGAGGTTCATGCCTTCCAGATGAAAATGTAGATGAAAATGTAAATCATAACACAGCAGAATCTTACATAAGTTTATAAATATTATTTCTGGCATAATTTTTTTGGTTTGTTTAATGTCTACATAAATGTGCTCTGAGCAAATCAATATATTCTTTAAAACAGTAGAAGAAACCAGTACAACTGATTTGGACCGCTTGCTGCTTCTTCAGTAGAGGCAGCCAGGATTTCTGCCTTAAGAGATTTTTCAGAGAAGAAGGAAATTAATGTGAAAAATAAGTTGCATTCACGTGAGAACCATCTGATCGTGGAGAAATAAGCAGAGATATGTGAGATTAACGCAAGAAAAGAGAAGTGAATAGAATGAATGGCAGAATTCTTAATTAAGGTACTGCTTATAAATTCTTGAAAAAACTTAACTAATTTTGTTGAGATCCATACACAAATACATTTATTAACATGTAAATGAGATGCTGAGGGATCAACATGGCTATAATGTGAGATGAATACATCACTCAGCAGTAAAGTAAAACAGTCATTATTACTTCTTTAAGTGCTTCTGAACATTCATTAGCATCAGTACCCATAAAAAGTTGAGTTTCTGTGCAAATAAAGAAAAAAATTCTTCTAATGGTATTATCTGCCCACATGGTGGTCAGATAAAATCGTCAGGTATTCCTAGTTGCTTACAAGTCATATTTCCTTTATTAGGGAGCATCACACTTTTATTTAATCTATTTTTAGGGCAGCAAGACATGCTGATACTGCTTTAAAACACCTATGACAATAAAAACATGATTAACTGTTGGGCACACTTTATGTTTAATGAGGAAAAACAGAAATTGACTCTTAGCCTTCATTAATGAAGAGATTTTATAAAAAGGACACTGCTGTAAAGCAGTCTCAAGATGATGCTATACCAAAATCATCAGTACAGTAATGGATAGCTTCTTCCCATGAATTTGTACACTGTCCTTGCTGGAAAACATTTAGATATCCAGGTTTTAGCAAAAGTCTTCGTTACCAGTTGAACTGGTTTACTTCCGCAAACAAACAAAAGAGAAAATATGCTTCTCCTAATTTTCTGAGACGAGATTAGATAAAAGATTGTATTTTTACAGTTGTGATTATTACTTTATCATGTTTGCTTGTAAAGGGCAGGGTCAAACATATAAAGTTCTGAGAGAAATGTTAAGATCTAAAAGAATGGTTGAACATGTTAGGCTGTCAAATGAGTTACTTCACTAAACCAAACAATCATAACCTCATAGTTTTATGTGTACATAGGTTGGCTGTTTCTCATGAGGCAAGGTCATTCACTAATTTCTTTTAAAATAAAAAGAAGTGTGGCCAATGTATGGATGAATTTTATAATAGATTTCACATCTAAAAATCCATCCTTCTTTTCTTCCATTATTTGGTTTACAGTAGTGACTTTGTACACAGTAATTATTTCCTAATAATTACGGCAGTACATAAATGTATAATGTACTAGTAAAATGCATTCAGGCTTTGGACTGAAACTGCAACACGAAAAAAATGTAATATTACATTAAACGTTATTTTTTTTTTTTTTTTTTTTTTTTATTCACACACACACACACTGTATTTTATTTTTACAAGACATAAATAGACTGACACCAAGCATTGTACATGGATGACCACAACAAAAGCAACAATGATTGCAATTACCAAACATGAAACACACTCATACTATGTCATACTGTTTCATACCATGTTTAACTATCTTATGTACAAAGCATAAATGGCATCCAGTCTTTGATGCATATTAAAAATATACTGCTTTCTGGAGTTTATTTCAATGCACTGTATATTTCTCTGTGTGCTTATCAGGCTTTTTCTGATAAGCCTGTAACCAAAAAAAAAAAAAAAAAACAGAACTTCTGTGGAGTACTAGAACCATTACTGGATCAAAAAGAAATACGGTTCTTACCCTGAACTGACCTGATTCTTTAACCATTTCAAAAATAACGTTTACTGGACTGAATGTCAATAAACGTTATTTTTGAAATGGTTAAAGAATCAGGTCAGTTCAGGGTAAGAACCGTATTTCTTTTTGATCCAGTAATGGTTCTAGTACTCCACAGAAGTTCTGTTTTTTTTTTTTTTTTTGGTTACAGGCTTATCAGAAAAAGCCTGATAAGCACACAGAGAAATATACAGTGCATTGAAATAAACTCCAGAAAGCAGTATATTTTTAATATGCATCAAAGACTGGATGCCATTTATGCTTTGTACATAAGATAGTTAAACATGGTATGAAACAGTATGCCTATACACTTTGATAAGGCTGCATTCTTATTAAAAAACCAAATAGCTTAAAATATCAGAAATGATGGCTAGATCAATTTTCAGTAGCATACCCCTCTAACATGATGAAACAAAATAAGACAGAGATACATTTTAAAAATTATCTCTAATTTTAGATGGAGAAACCACTTACATCACTTCCTTATTCCTACGTGGCCCTTCAAACGGTCTAAATGGCAGTGATCCAGTAGCTGCATGGTAAAATGTTACCCCAATGCTCCAAAGATCAACAGTCGCTCCATATTTCTTCTGATGATCTTTTCTCAGCACTGCTCTCTCATACATATCAGGATGCTTTAAAAAGAAAAGAAAAAGCTACTAACTTGTGTTCTATGATAATACATTACACAAAAATGGGTATCAATAATGCCTGGAAATTCTATTATATTTTCCTAATTATTTCACTTTCCCAATCTGAAGAGACTATTTCACATCTTGCCCGTTCTCCTCAAACCTCCAACACCATCTCCTTCAACCCTCAATTTTCATGACCTCACTTCATAATTCAATGAGGAAATGGAAGAAATCAGAGATCAACTCTCCCTTATGCCTGTTACCAAATACCAACCTACCTGAATCTGTGTCCAGAGCTAAGCCTACTTTCCAGTTATAATGGAACTGCTCCTATCAAAGGCTAACTTTTCCATCTGTGTTGTGGGGCCCATCATATCATCTCACCAATTCCACAAATCAATTCCTGTAACTACCACTTTTATTCTATGCATCAATTTCCCCCCTTCGAATGGATCATTCCTTTCAGCTTACACACATGCTTTAATATCTCCCATTAAAAATAAAAAAACCCTAAACAGACCCTACCTCCTCTTGTAGCTATCACCCAAATCTCTGCTTCCCTCCATAGCAAAACTCAAAATAGCTGTCTACACTTCCAACTGCCTTATTTCCTCATCTCCCGTTCAAGCCTATGGCATTAAATATTACCTATATCCTTTAACTCCCCAAACTACCTCTTGTCCTGGGCTCTGGATTCATATATGCTACTGTTTTCTTGAATGTCTAAAAGGTAGCTTAAATTTAAGGTATCCAAAATAGACCCTTGGTCTTCCGACTCAAACCTGTTTCCTTCTAATCTTTATCCTTTAAGTAAATGGTACCATCATCTACCCAGTCGCTCATACCCAAAACATATCAGGCAGCCTTGACTCCTCTCCCTCATCTCTCACATGCAATCCATCTGAGCAAGTCATATGGGCTCTGAGATGAAAATTTAATTTTCTAGAATTAATTCAGGGGACTAGCCTGACTAGGTACACTGGGGGATACAGCAACTGAGACAAGTAGTTGGTCTGATGTTAAACACATGTCCTTAAGCACAGAAGACACTATGATACAGCTGTGGAGAACAGGTGGAACTTATAGAGCATGGCTTAGGAGCTTACAGATCCAGACAGAGATTGTGATGGACATTAAGCTCTGCAGAGGACAACCAGAGGTCATACATGCTTAGCCTCGTGACATTTGTCTTTATGTTAGTTACGTGCTGGAACTTTAAGATTTTTCGAAGATAAAGCTACAAGAGTGTACTCTCGACCAAAGTAGAGTCATCTCCCAAATGATGCCAAATGAAAACAATGCCTTACGACATTGTGGTATTTGGCAGTGACCCAAGGGACTGGGAACCCATGCAGATAACACTGCTGGGAGGGTGTTTCTAAATGATGCAGTTTATGAATCTGACTCTCAAAGGGTCACAAGCCCTGGATTATTATTTTTTTGGGGGATGGGTGGGACTCTTTTGGGAAATACATTTTAATGAGAAATCAGAAGAGGTGATAAGCACGAAGAGTTTAAAGTGAGTGTCCCAACATGCCTACCAGATACACGGGGTCTGAGTGGTCTTGCTGGTTCTGTGGCAGAGCACCTAAAGCAACTACTGTCCAAAGAAGCGCTGGCCAGACCTTTGACCCAGCAGCCAGTACTTAGTGTATCAAGGTGCTGTGAAGAGGCCAAGAGTACCTGGACATGCCTGATATCTTCTGGAACATGAGGCCGCCAACCTGGGAAGAGGAGATACAGCGATTCTAGAAGGAGACAAAGGGGGACCTCCTCAAACGGTGCAATAATACACTGCATAATTGGTACAGCTGGAAGGCCTTCCCTGGGCAGTGACGGACTGATTGTGGCCTGACACATGCTGGTCTGACGTATCTGTGCCCAATGGCTCTCCCTCAAATGTGCTACTTGTACTTGTGTAGGGATCAGTATTACTGGGCCTGGGTGTCTGCATCTGAGATAGGAGCATAAGGACAAACCTACTGCAAGTTCTCAGATATTATTAAGATAGCCATCATATTAAAAATGGCAGAAGAAAATATGCTGGTGTTTCCTTTGGTCTTTAACACACAAAAAGGAGAAGATTCAGCATCTGGTCTGGGAATTCCAAAATGAGAAAAGTTTTCATTTAAATACATAAATATTTCTAGATTGCTGAGCTTCAGGCCATTATGTGTCTCATTTTATAACTGTGGTGTACTGTATTAGAAAACAGGGCTGGGCATAATCTGAAATAGGAAAAATAGATCAGAGTAAAATTTTAGCCAAGAGAACAGCATGGACTTGGAGTAAATTTATTTAATAATTTAAATAATGTTTAAATGTTTTGTTCTTTCCATTTTAGAAGTCTGTTAGAGGCAAAAGCTAACCTGTGGTCCTAGGAGAATATGTGAAAGACTGACAGTTGGTAATAGGGATCAACCTCATGAACGCTAGTACTGTACTGCTGTTTGGTTTTTTTGGTTATCACAGTAACTGGGAAGGGCTACTGGTATTTAGTGGGCAGAGACCAGAGATGAGAGACATCCTGTCAAATATGAAACAGTTCTGAAAAATAAGCTTCTGACATCCTGCATGACTTTTGAATATCTTGCCGGATATTTGTGCAGGAAAAAGGTTTATAATGACATCAGTTTGTTTTATATATAAACAATGTATTTTTGTACATAAAGTAAGCAAAGTACTTTTGTAGCTACAGGAATGCAGTACATGTAAATCTACTTTGTTTAGTTAGAAACTTTATCAAGAATTATTCACTGCTTTGGAAAATCATGTCAGGGACAACACAACACCTGTGATATGTGACTCACCAATACAATATACAAGTTACACTGCACGTGCACTGCAGGTGATATTACATACAGGTGAAAGCGTCTGATTACTTAAGTTTTCTGCCAGTGAAGGTGTTCCTAAACTTTTACATATTAACTATCTATGATTTTATTTTCCTTTATATTATTATTAAGATACTATGCTATTCTTTTAATTAGGTATGCAGGTGATTATATTATCTAAGAATTTCATTTTAAGATACTGAAAAGGGGCTTCCCTGGTGGCGCAGTGGTTTAGAGTCTGCTTGCAGGGGACACGGGTTCGAGCCCTGGTCTGGGAAGATCCCACATGCCATGGAGCAACTAGGCCCGTGAGCCACAGCTACTGAGCCTGCGCGTCTGGAGCCTGTGCTCCGCAACAGGAGAGGCCGCGATAGTGAGAGGCCCGCGCACCGCGATGAGGAGTGGCCCCCACTTGCCGCAACTGGAGAAAGCCCTCGCACAGAAACGAAGACCCAACACAGCCATAAATAAATAAATAAATAAATAAATAAAGATACTGAAAAGAACATTGTAAAACATAAAAAGGGGGCGATCATACATGGTAGAAACCACTAGCCTGTATGCTCTGGCTGCCTTCTGCTTACTTCTCCAATTCCAACTCCTACCACCTGCCTCTTCACTCACTAAATTGCAGCTATTCTGTCATCCTTTCTGTTTCTGAAACATCCAAGGTCATTCTTGTTTCTAGCCCTTTGCAGTTGCTTGTAATGCTCTTCCCCCAAATCTCTGCATGGCTTGCTTCTTTTTATCATTTAAGTGTCAGTTCACTTAGGATTGAAAGGAGGCTTTCCCCAGTTATCTTTCTCCTGCCAGTCACTATTTTATTACCTTATTGTCTTTCCAACACTTTAATTATCTGAATTTATCTTATTTACTTGTTTATTGTCCTCACTAGATTGTGGGTTCCATAAGAGCAGAAATCATGTACATTTGGTTCACCACAGAAGTCCCAAGGGCTTCCCTGGTGGCGCAGTGGTTGAGAATCTGCCTGCCAATGCAGGGGACATGGGTTCGAGCCCTGGTCTGGGAAGATCCCACATGCCACGGAGCAACTAGGCCCGTGAGCCACAACTACTGAGCCTGCGCGTCTGGAGCCTGTGCTCCGCAACGAGAGGCCGATAGTGAGAGGCCTGCGCATCACGATGAAGAGTGGCCCCCGCTTGCCGCAACTAGAAAAAGCCCTCGCACAGAAACGAAGACCCAACACAGCGAAAAATAAATAATAAATAAAAATTAAAAAAAAAAAAGAAGAAGTCCCAGTTCCTAGAACAGTGCCTGGTACCTAAATATCTGTTGGATGAATGTAATCCATTATTAGGTATTCTTAATAAAGACTATCAAAAGATAATATATTAATTTGGGGATATATATTGATAGAACAAGATATCTTAATTCATGCCAGACTTAGTATAATCTGAATAAAGCTATGGGGCCAGGTAGACTTTATTCATATTATAAGATTACAATGGCAGAATCCAGTTGGAAAAAAAGTCACAGATTCTAAGACTTTTAAAACAAAACCCAGAGCCATGAGCAATTAGTGATAGCTGTATATTATAAACTTCCTGATTACATGTTAAATATACTTGTTTTTCAGTGTCTTTTCTTAAGTGTTTCAAATGTTTACTAACTTCACACAAACACACCTACATAATCTGTTTCAACCACAGAGCTTTTCTAGTTTTCTAGCATTTCAAGTTAGATCTTTTAGAGGCATTTAATTTTATGTGTGTGTTTCTAACAACTATTCTTTTCGTCTTTCAATAATCAACCTCCCTGAAGAGAATCTTCTGCTTCAGAATTATAATGAAGTTTCCTCTACAGGGAAGAGTACCATATAACAAGCTTGTAATGTATTAACTGCTCTGATCCAAATAAGGAAGCCTTTACTAGTTAGATGTTTCTGGAGTGTACAGACAGTTCTTTCTTTTAATATAGATGAATAACATTAGTAAAATTATTTAAGATTATTATAAAACTTGTAAGAATTTTTAACAGAAAATAACCCCCTGAGAAACCGATATCTAATACCTCATTACAAACCATATTCATTAGAATAGAAAATTTAATTTTTGCCATAAAAGTTGACATTTCATAGTGAACTGGTTGACCAATTACCCATATTTACAATATATCCAGCTTCTTTAAATAAAATTATTAGTGATACGTGACTTACCAAATATTCTTCTGTGCCATACAGAGAAACAAACTGCTCATCATCTTCTAATTCTCTAGCTGCACCAAAATCTGTGAGTTTGTACACAGACTGTCCGTCTTCCCCTATTACACGCATGATATTTCCTGGCTTAATATCACGGTGAACTATGCCATTTTCTCGGAGATGATTCATTCCACCCACTTCAACAATAAATATAAAACACAGGACATCATAATGTAGGTATCTATGCATATGTATGTGTGCATCAGACTCACTAATTAACATTAATTCATTTTCACTCAGTGTAAGTTTTTACATAAGTTGGTCCAAAGTCATTTTAATCAAAGAAGTAACAGATTATACTTATATTTTATATTTCATGTTTGAGTAATGAGGAGTTTTAGAATGATAAGGATCAATATGGTCTAAGGAAGAATCCAATCTCTCTTAAACACTATCAAGAAAATGGAACACAACAGTCTTAAGCCTATGACCTCCAGAATTACTTTTGGTTATATACCTGTGGGCCATCTGCCTAAACTTAAGAATGAAGATTCCCAAGAAAGATAATCTTTCACCACAATTTTACATTTTTACCTTGGGGAAAAAATTCCACAAAAGAGTAAACTGGACTCAATACATAATATAGTAAAAAAAAAAGTAACAGAAGGAGGCAAAGTGTCAGACTTGTTTCCACAAAAATATATTTCTCATACGCTTAGTGCTCTTCTAAAAATGCCATTTTCTTTTCTTTTCTTTTCTTTTTTTTTAAAGGGCAAAGGTGGCAAAATTGCTGAAATTAAGCTGTTTGGGCTAACTGACATGCAGTGTCACAGAGTGACAGTCTGAAACATTTGTTTGACAGCTGATAGATGACTGTCCAAGCATGACATATAAAAATAAGTTTAGGGGTATCAACATTCAATTACAAAAGCTCAGGACTACCAGTATACTTAGGAAGGCATCAATCATCTATAACTTCTATTTGATATACTAGGCTGTAGCATATATTGCTTCTTTTTCATTTTACCCTAAGTAGTCTCTACTGCTTCCAATGTCAAGTTCAAGAATTCCCACTAACCTCATACTTTATCACTGGGCTTTTTCTATTCTTCAAATATTGATTCATTTCTTTCCAAGAAGATATTATTCCCTTTGGTTGCCATATATTTTTTTTAATAACAGCTTTGTTGAGACAAAATTTACATATCATAAAACTCATTTTTTAAAGTAGTTAAGAGTCACAGAGTGTACAACCATCACCACCAATTTCAGAACATTTCCATTACGCCAAAAAGAACCCCACGTCTATTAGCAGTCACTCCTCGACTCCACCCTCCCCTCAAGGCCCTGACCACCATTACTCTGCTTTCTGTCTCTATGGATCTGCCTATTCCGGACATTTCACGTAAATGGAATCATACAAATATTGTGGCCTTTTGTGTCTGGCATTTTTCACTAAGCATTTTTCAAGTTATATCCATACTATAGCATGTATCACTACTTCACTCTTGTAATGAACAAATAATATTCCATTGTATGGATTTACCACATTTTGTTTACCTATTCATCAGTTGATGGATACTGGGCTACTTCCATTTTTTTTTGTTATTATAAACACTGGTGTACAAGTTTTTGTGTGGATTTATTTTAAATTCTTTTAGATAAATACCTACTAGTGAAATTGCTAAGTCATATGGTAATTCTGTTTAACCTTTTGAGGAACTGCCAGACTGTGGTCCAAAGTGGCTGCACATTTTTACACCACCACCAACGGTGTATGAGGGGTTCAATTTCTCCACAGCCTCGCCAACACTTGGTTCTGTTTTGTCTTCTTGATTTTAGCCATCCTAGTGGGTGTGTAGTGGCAGCTCTTAA
Organism: Balaenoptera musculus; assembly: GCF_009873245.2. NCBI lineage: Eukaryota > Metazoa > Chordata > Mammalia > Artiodactyla > Balaenopteridae > Balaenoptera > Balaenoptera musculus. Next base: position 51,730,684 of record NC_045794.1, on the reverse strand, counting down.
TTGTTTTGACTGGTATTTCTCTAACGACTAATGACCTTTTTATATATTTGCTGGCCATTTGTATATCTTGTTTGGAGAAATGTCTATCAAATCCTTTGCCCATTTTTAAATTGGGTTGTCTTTTTACTGTTGAGTTGTTGGGATAAAAATTCCTCATCAGACGTACGGTTTGCAAATATTTTCTCTCATTTTATGGATTGTCTTTTTACTTGATGTTGTCCTTTGAAACACAAAAGTTTTTAATGTTGATGAAACTTATCTATTTTTTTTCTTTTTGTACTTTCGCTTTTGGTGTCATATCTAAGAAAGCACTCCATAAAGGTCTTTGGCTTTGAATGTAAGAAATTTATTTTTAAAAATTCTTATGTCATTAAGTTATATATACACACATATATAATCAGATAAATAAACAAACATACCCACATCTCGCAAAACAATTAAAAATTCAGACTCCGGTAGTCCATAGGCATTACATGGTTCTTCTAAAACAGTGTATAAACTTCCACATGGACAAAATTCCATAATAAGTACTTTATGTCTCGTTGTTACCTGAAAAAAAAAATCACTGATTGGGACTCAATATAAAAAATAAATTTTTATTATATGCCAATACTTACCTGATTGCATTTAAAAGCTGGATTTACTACAATAAGGAAGGCACTTCGAATTGCTTTTTACCTGGGGTTTGTTAAATACTTGTTGACTGTACAGATGAGAATTAACGTCTTCTAAATTCGTATTAAAATCGGATTTGTCGGGCTTCCCTGGTGGTGCAGTGGTTAAGAATCTGCCTGCCAATGCAAGGGACACAGGTTCGAGCCCTGGTCCGGGAAGATCCCACATGCCACGGAGCAACTAAGCCCGTGCGCCACAACTACTGAGCCTGTGCTCTACAGCCCACAAGCCACAACTACTGAGGCCGCATGCCACAACTACTGAAGCCCGTGCTCCTAGAGCCTGTGCTCTGCAACAAGAGAAGCCACTGCAATGAGAAGCCCGCGCACCGCAACAAAGAGTAGCCCCCGCTCACCGCAACTAGAGAAAGCCCGCGCGCAGCAACGAAGACCCAACGCAGCCAAAAATAAATAAATTAAATAAATAAAAAAAAAATTGGATTTGTCTTTGAAGACAAACCACAGCAAGTCTAATTAGAAAATCACTGCTACAATGTTATAATGATTCTTTCAAAATTATGTTTAATTTCTAATACATAACGTACATTTCGGGTATTAGTTCTTCTAACAAATCTCTTAAACTTGAAATTCTTCCTGTGACAAGCACTTTTACTTCAAAGAATGGAGTTCTAGACTTTTTTTTGGCCATGCCTTGCAGCCTGCGGGATCTTAGTTCCCCAACCAGAGATTGAACCCGTGCCCCCTAGAGTGGAAGCGTGGAGCCCTAACCACTGGACCTCCAGGGAGTTCCCAGAGTTCTTGCCTTAAAAACAAATAGGTGGCAGAATAGTTGAGTCGTCCTCTTGCAGAAAAGTTCTAGTCTGCTCATATGAATCTGAGCTGCTGATTTGTTTTACACCTTAATTTTAATGTACCATTGATTATAAGATACATCATCAATTTAATAACAGCTTTATAGAGAAAAAGAAGTATTACCAAATTACAAATATGCATTGATTATAAGATACATGCTTATTTCAGAAACTCAAAAATATGAATGAGACTTAAATCCAGTATTCATCTCCAACCTTTAATTCTTCCTTCCTTTTATAATTCTTTCTACATATCCCCAATATATATCCATGAAATATTTTAAATTTCTCTACGATTGAGTAGTATAAAAGAAATAATTTTTTTAAAAACTGTTGTTTTTAAATAATGAAATAATTGAATGCTGATGAATTGAAAACTTGAGAAATACCCATAATCCCATCACCCAGAGATAATTATGTTAATATTTTGGTGTGTTTCCTTTCAGTCTTTTTTCTATGTATCAAATCATATTATAGACACATGAACACTTTGTATACCATACTGTATATATCAAGATCACATTGCATATATATTTTTAATACTGATTTTCCCACAGAACATTATACACAAGCATGCTCCCAGGTGACTGAAATTTTGTTAAATATCTCTTTTTATTACTGCTTAACTACTGTGTAGTAAAGAATTAATTTTAGCCAGAGAGGTCTGGTCTTTGCCCTTGGCTACTGGGAGGTGATTTGCTAGGCTTCTAGAATGTCCTATCTGCTAGAAGTGTCTTTGTCTGTGGGTTTTGGCCATGTGACAGTCTAACAATGTGATTTATGATGGGGATTTTGGACATGCACATCCGTTCCAACTTCCAGAGGAAATGGAGGCTAAAAGTATTAGCAGAACCTATGGGAAGGGCTGACTACAGGTCAGCCATGCAGGCAGTATGTGATTGAGCCCCAATAAAAACTCTGAGCACCAACAGCTCAGGTGAGCTTCCAGGGTTGGCAATACTCTGTGCGTATTGTCATACATCAATGCCAAGAGGATAATGTATCCCTGAGGACAAGGAAGATTCATGTTTGGAACCCTCCTATATTCTGCCCTATGGCCCTATGGATCTCTTCCTTTGGCTAGTTCTGATTTATATCCTTTTGCTATACTAAAATATAAATTATAATGTAACTGTAAGTACAGTTGACGCTTGAACAAAGCAGGGGTTGGGGCGCTGACCCTCTGCACAGTCGAAAATCTACACATAACTTTACTGTACCTGTGGTTCTGTATCTATAGATTCAATCAACCTCGGATTGTGTAGTACTGTAGTACATATTTAGTGGAAAAAACGCACATTTTTATAAGTGGACCCACATAGCTCAAACCTGTGCTGTTCGAGGATCAACTGTACAGTGCTTTCCTGAGTTCTGCGAGTCATTCAACATTCTAGCAAATTATCAAATCTGAGGGCAGTCATGGGAAGCCCCGAATGGGTAGCCAGTTGGTCTTAAGGGAAGACAGCCCTGGTGACTCCTGAACCTGCAGCTCGTGTCTGAATGAGCAGTCTGGTGGGGACTTCTCTATCTACCTGCATGGTTTGCCAAACTCCACTGCAGTTCGTATCAGAAGTCTTGAACAGACTTGGCAGTCTGGAGGGCTATGCTCTTAACCTCGAGTGTAGCTAACTCTGGGTGACTAGCCAAACATTCTAACTTATTTAACCATTCTTTATTATAAATAGGGCAGCAATGAACATTTTTGTGCATAAAATTATAATTTACATTTCTGATTACTTCCTAAGAAGTAATCACTAAAAATGAAATCACTGGTATGAGGAGTATAAACTGCCAAACTGTTTTTCAAAAGGTGTGATTTTATTGATTACCCACACTAACAGGATTTATATTTTTCTAATGACATTTTTATTTTCAGTTTCCCACTAAAATCAATTCTGTCTTCTATGACTGGACTTCACATATCACTCTCTGGATTCCAAGGATTTTTATTCTTTATAAAGCCTTCTTTGTATTGTTTGACTTTCTCCTTGATCCTTACATAATTATGTCAATTTAACTTCATTTAGCTTTTGTTTTTAGTAATAATACCGGTAACCATATTCTATATTCTTTTATTTCTTATACTACTTTTTCTGATTCCATGAGACTTCATTTCCATTGTATAGCTATTCAAGAATCTTTGAGAGTAAATATTTGGCGGTATGAGCTCTAATTTTCACCATTAAAAAGCCCACTGTTGGGACTTCCCTGGTGGCGCAGTGGCTAGGACTCCGCGCTCCCAGTGCAGGGGGCCTGGGTTCGATCCCTGGTCGGGGAACTGGATTCTGCATGCCGCAACTAGGAGTTTGCATGCCACAACTAAGGAGCCTGCCTGCAGCAACCAAGACCCGGTGCAACCAAATAAATAAATAAATATTAGGGGGGAAAAAAAAAAAGCCCACTGTTTATAAAACAATTTTTATATTAGATTATTTCTCCCAAATCGTAATAACTACAATAAACATGACACCGTTAATTAAAGCTTGACTACTTACCTCCTCTTCAATAGCAAATAATTTGACAATATTTTTGTGATTGAGTTTTTTTAACACTTCAAATTCTCTCATTTGAACATCCACTGGACGAAGAAAGCTTATGTTATTAAATACTTTGATAGCAAATAAGTCACCAGTTTTCTAAGAAAAAGAGAGAAAGGTTTTATTTATTTATAATATTATAAAGAAGATACAAAAGGTACCATTAGAACTAGATACGGCAATTTATCTTTTTTATAGAACACCCTGAATATTTTTAAGCATTAGGTAATTTGTACTAGGACTCCTGACCTTTTTATTTTAAGCTGAAATAAATCAATCAATTGTTCAGTATTTCTTTCAAATTGAATGCTTTGGAATGTAGAAAAGGCTATTTTTTTTCATATTATAAATAAAGCTTCCTTTATATATACATATTTATATATATATAAAGCTTCCTTTATTTATATATTTCATATTATAAAGCTTCCTTATGATACACATGGCAAAGATACTCATTTACATATCAGAAGAGCTCTAACAGTACCAAATGTGAATGTATATTTTGAATAAGAAATAGAAAGTGAAACTCACAAGGGTTTCTCCAGGGCCTAATAATTTTAAACTAATCAAAGTAGGAAATGAAAGATTAAAAATTATATTCCACATATGCAATTTTTAGTAAGAATCTCAAAGTAAGGCAACTAACTTTAAGAGTCCCTAGCTGGATAGAATGTGTATGCATGTGTGTGAGGGGGTGGGATTTGAGAATAAGGTTAAAGCAGACCATCCTCATTGGACTGCACCACTGCTGCCTTGGGTAACCTTCTGCAACTTCACCTAGATGCCTAGGGCAGATTGTTGCTTCGCAGATCATTTCTAAAGGATCAAAGACACTTCCTTTCCTCTACCAAAGCTCCGGCAGCACCCCAACTCTCACTCTCTCATGGCATACTGAAGTAGATTAAACACAGAATTACAATGCAGCCATAGTTGGGAGGGAATCCTAGAGGTACAAAATACATGCTAAATTTCAGGTAAACATTACGTTGTCATGGTCTTCATTTAATTAACCTTTCTTTGAGGCTCTCTTCCAGACCCTCCCACCTCTTTCCAACCACTCAGGCCAGATTCTCTTACTGAATTTAACCTTACTTTTCCCACAGTCCAAGGTTGAACTTGCCTGGAGTTAGTGGAGAGACCATTCGCTTCTCCTATGAGCTTGGGGTTCAAGCATGCCCTGCCTAAAGATGTTTCATGGGTCTCTGTCTTTTAGGACCTCTGTGCTCTTCCTGCTTTGAAGCCCTCTCCACAGCTTCCCACACAGATTCACCACCTACAGCCATCACCCTCTTCCCCTCACCTCAGAATTTCATAATCTTCTTCTTAAAACCCTTTAGCTGCATCACAGTCTCACTCTTCAAGATCCCTCTTTGGAGACCACCACCTGTGTTATGTGATCACTTCCCCCTCTCTCCCCCGCTCGCCCCACACCAAATACACATATATTCTTTCCAGAGGAGAAGACCATTGACCGTTTTCAGACAGTATGAAAATGGAACAACTTAACTAGAGCTCAATTACACTGTTTTCCCATTTGATCAGCCAGGGTAAGGACACTGCCAAATCTATACCACCCAACAGAGAGATTTTTCTTGAGGACACCTGTCTCAAACTTAATCTGAAATTAGGAGAATCCTAACAGAGGAGCAAGCAGGGAAAAGAACACAATGTTGCAATGTACCCACTGTGACCCAGGCCAGTATTTTCCCACCTTTTGTAGTCTATATCATACCTGTGAGATCACTGGGATATGTGTGGGAATGTCCCATTTTCCCTCTATTCAACTGCACAGTCACCTATCGGTCACTGTCTCTAAGTCAAAGCATGATGAATAATATTTAGAGATGCACGTGTACATATATATACAACGTGCAGGTCAACACGTCCTTCCTACAGATCTCTCCCCTTTAACTTCACCTCAGTTATCACACACATATACACCCATCCACACACAGTAGTAGCTCAAGGCAACTTAATGAAAAAGAGACAGATTAAGTAAGTAATATACTTTGAATAACAAATAGTGAACTTAGGGACCGGGTCACTCTGAGCAGTAACATAGAAGGGTTTAGCTAATATAGTTAAAGATGCTTAAACAAACAGTTATTAAGGGCAAGCAGGATTCTGGGGGTATAGTCCTAAACCCTTGAAATTGATGTCACTGAGAACAAACATGGTTTCTCAAAACACATTCCAGGGAAGACTGAATACTAAACTGGGTGTTAACAATATTTTAAGTCAAAACACATCCCAGGGAAGACTGAATACTAAACTGGGTGTTAGCAATATTTTAAGTCAGTTCTTATGCCTCTCTAATCCTTATTTGAAGCTTTCAAACTACAGTGGATAAAGAACAGTTTCACTTCCTTTGAAGAAGAGCTTCAAGACAGTAGTCTACTCTGTCCTCATTCATTCATTTATTCTTTCAGTCAACAAGCATTTACAGAGTGCCTGCTAAGTGTAGGCACTTACATGAAGGACACTGGGTATCTACATAAGGAAAGAGGATCAGAAAATGTGAGATATTTACTAGTGCCAGGCACTTTAAATATGCCTCCCTCAATTCCTATCACTACTGACTACCTGTCACTCCATCAGTTTCTAATTTACGTTCCTTCCAATACCACCTTGCTACTAAACCCAACACTCTTCGTGGGCAGGTACAGCACATTATCTGTAGCTCAAATCACTAGGTCCACCATAGTGTTTGACACATACCAAGTGATTACTAAAGTCTGTTAAGTTAACCGGGGTCACAGGAACACAGACGGTCAGGTGTGTCTCACTGCTAAACCCAAAGGTGCCACCCCACCCATTTTCTCTTCTTGGCACAGTGCACAAAGCAAAAACAGTTTCTAGCACAGGAATATCCAAGGCTGATCACTATGAATCTGACCAAGGACTGGAACCTGTGGATAATTCTAGAATTGGAGGTGAAAAAAAGCTAAAAACTGCACGACACTTCTGATTCACTCTCTAAGAGCCAGAGAGGAAACAGCACGCACCTATGAATGTTTACTTCATTGCCACAGACAGAACTGACTGGTGGTCTTGAGGCTACAGAAAAATATAAGGAAACTCCTCCTTCCTAAAATGTTTAGAGCTCCTGTGCTGAACTCACAGTGCTGAAAAACTAGTGAATGATTATTTGCATTATAAAAGGATGTTTTTATTCCATTATTTTTCCAGCTTCCTTCCCAGAATAGAAACTTAAATGATCTTAAATCTCTTCATTTTAAATGACTTTAATTATCTTTCACTTCATCCTCCAATACAGAATCTGACACAAAGTCCTTTTGGTTCTTGAAATGCCTCTGGGATTAGCCCTTTTATTCTATTCTCACTTGCACTAACAAGTTCTGATTAACAGGATATATAGTCTTTTAAACCTGGGCTCCTTGATGATAACCTCACTTTACTCCAATCTACTTTGTAGAATGTTTTACTTGGGGGCATGAAGCCTTAGTACAGCACAGCAGAATCATCTGCGGGCTTCCCTCAAAAATACCCATCTGCTCCTCACCATGCCTCCCTCTTTTACCTCCTACCCCAAATCACTGCTGCACTGAACTCTGTCAGTGAGATCACTCACTACCGTAGGAGGATTAGGTCGAGGAAAAAACCAAACGGCACAACACTAATCTTCCCCAGTTCCTTTTTTCAAACAACCTTCTGTTTTTCTCCATTCCCCAACACATGACCTCTGCCACCACTGTGTAGATATTACTGCCTCTGACACAGCTATATCTTAAGCAACCACAAAAACACATACTCTCTCTAGACAAATTAATCAAAACCACCAAGTCTCACTTTAGTACAAGTGTGCGTCTCAGAAAACTACATATATGGTGCTTTCACAGTATTCTCTGTACCAACCTTATGTCTTCCACGAAAGACATTTGCAGTAGCTCCTTGGCCTAAAATATCAGATAAAAGCCACAGATGATTAGAAGTGCTCTGCATCTCGGCGTGGTCAGGTGATCCTCTTGTTATACTAAGAGAAAAGAAAAAAAAATTGCATGTTTGTTTTAAGAGAATAATACACTTAAGAAACAAATGTTAGCTATTTTTACTCTCAAGAAAGATCACCTATTATTTATTACTAAATCAAAGTGCATAAACAGTCCCCAAAAATCTAACTTTCCAGCAATATTAAAGACTAAAATGCTGCATGGGCTCTGAAAAAACATTAACCAATAACATCTTATATATTCAATTTAATTCACTTATTCACAGGGTTGAAAAAACATCAACTTGCCTTCTAATTTTGTCTCTGTCAATGAGAGTGATATTGGCCATTTACCTCCTTAAAATGTTTTGAAAGATTAATCAATGATAAATCGTATTTTAAAGTGTTTTAAAATAAAGTAATAAGGTAAAATACAACAGAAATATAGAAAAAAATTACTTTGTTTACTTCGAGGGCAGGGCAACACTAATGCAAACAACTGTTGCCACTGCATAACACTTCTATAACTTAAAATTTCACCTACACAAAGCCTGACAATCAGGATGCAAAGGTGACCTTTCAGCAATAAATTCTGAAATTAACTTAAAGATAGTTTCTTCGACCTCCAAGTATATAACTATACACATACCGAGTGTGTATTAGCAAGTCTTAAAAAATAAGCAAGGGGAGGCTAAGCATGTATGGGGGCAGGAGGTATGTGGAAAACCTCTTCACCCTCTGCTCAATTTTGCTGTGAACTTAAAACTGCTCTAAAAAATAAAGTCTATTAAAAAAAAAAGCAGCACCACCCTTAGCCTTGTCCTTCAATATTGAAAAGCTGTATAAGTATATTGTAAATGTTTGAGCTCCATGTTGGAATAAAAATGAGGTATGCTAAATAGCATAAACACTTGTCCCGCCATGCCACCTTAAACCTGATGTAATGTCAGGTTGAATCAAAACAGATCTTGCTCTCCCTTCACAGTAAGTTAGAATGGACTAGGTATTCAGTGATGAATTAATGACTGCCAATATTCCAAGTAGGGTTAAGTACACAAAGAATGGCCAGGGGTCCAAATTTCACCAATCTTTGATATACTCAGAGAGATGTATATAATTTTACCACCCATCTAATTCAGATAAGGGAATTTTACATACAGCAACTTATTGGAAATAAGCAATAAAAATACGATTCCTTTCTCAAAATATGAAATACACATTTGTCAGCTACTGAGATAATAATAAACTTCTCAAATATCTTTTCAATAATATTTTCAAATATTTCTCAATATGAAAAGCTTTGCTCATTAATGTAACTGTTGCTTGAGATAACTACAATTGGCAAATAATATCATTAAGTATCTATACCTAGTGGGTAATATAAAACACATTTATCAGCTAAGATATCCGCTCTCTATATGCAGAAAATTAAACTATGGTGTCACAATGATCTTGGAAATGTCTTTTGAAATTATCTTCCAATAACCCCACAATAATCGCATACTAAAACATGACTCAGCACACCCAGAAGGTACTTGCTATATAAATCGTTCCAAAATTTGGACACAATATAGGCAGGCACTCAACAAGTATGAGACTGGTGATCCTGCCTTAAGTCTACTTCCTTATGCTGTCCAAAGTGAAAGTTACCCTCTGTCCATACATGAAAACAGGCTTGGTGACGCTGCATATGGACAAAGTTCCAGGATTTCCAAACTCTACCACTAAGTGAATCATTTATTAAACAGATATTATATTCAGCGTTCTTCAGTGAAAAAAGTCGGTCTTTGGTTATGCATTTGACAATTACTGGGTAGAACTTGTTTTGAGGCCACCTACTAAAAATACCTGGGAAACGGATTGGAAATTACACCCGTAAGCCATGTCCCAAAGGAAAGGTTTGGGTATTTGCATTATAGGTGTGTACATTAAAAACGTCTTCGGCTTCTGGCTTCCGGCGAGTCAACCCCCGCTTCACTAAAATACGTCTCTTTTTAATCGTCTGAAAAAAATCAAACGATTTAAACACTGCCAATAGCGTCCACGCTCGGAAAGAGGAGTAGAAAGCGGCCAGCCTAACTCCAAGGGAAAGGGGCATCCGCCTGTCCGGGCGGCCAGGGCCCAACGCCGGTAACAGACACATCCTCTTTCTCGGTTGCCCAGAGCCACCAGATCAGGGAGGGTCCGGGTCAGACGGCCGGCTGTAGGACGAGGAGTCCAGACGCAGGGGACGGGCCCGCGCGACCATTCCGGCCGGCTTCTCACGCCCCGCACACCCGGGAGGCGGTGTCCGCCCAGCCAGAGTCGGGGAGGGCTCGGCCTGGGGTCCCGCTGGGCTCCTCCGGTCGCCCGCCCCGCCCCCGCCCTGACTCAGCATGCCAGTTTCCCACTGGGGGCGGGAGCGCTCCGTGCGGGCCGTGCCCGGCTCGGCAGCCCGTGCCCCGCGCGCCTTCGGCCTCTCCGCCCGCGCCCGCCCCGCTTACCTCGCCCGGTCTCTGCCGCGCCACCGCCAGCGGGCTCCCGCGGCCTCCTTGTGCCTCAGACCACTTCCGGCTTCGCGAGCACTGGCCGGGGGTCACGTGACCGACGGCCGCCGTGCGGGTGCGGGTGCGCGTGCGCGTGCGCACTTCCGGCGCACCGAACTGGGCCTCGGCGTCCGCTGCCGACGCTCCTCCCTCGCCCGGCTCTCCGAGGCCTCTGTGGCGAGGAGCCGAGAGGCTGTGGGGCGTCTAGACTCCGTCCACACCCTCTGCCTGTCCCCCCCTTACTCTGAGGGTGAAGCCGGAGAGCCCTGCGCAGTGAGCGCAAGGATTCAGATTCCAACTGCGAATCCCGCCCCGTCCCCGACAGCCAAAGGCGGAGTGAGGTGATAGTGGGACAGACAGTGGACGACTGATTACAAACATGCAAATAATCACGGGTGTGCAGAATGCTGGACACATGAGGGGCCATCGCTGGAGGATATCATACTCTGCAGGGATAGATTCGTATGTATCTTAAAGACCACACTGGCTGCAGGGGAGCCAGATTATCGGCTGCGAGCAATTCGGACGTGAGATTCTTAATGTAAATAAGCTCATTTAATTCTCTCTTTTTAGACGGTATTTTGGAAAATGGCAATACTGGAGAATCTAGGGACTAAAATCAGGTCCCCGGCAGTATTCGTGCCGCTAGGATCTCAAGCAGCTATTCCCGAGTGATCCTTTTTGCCCACTGACAGAACTGCAGTCTTTCTCAGCGTAATGAGAGGCAGAGAGGCCGAAGAGACCTCTGCAGATAAGGGCTAAATTTCTGAGGGAGGGAGGCGGAAAGAGGGAGTTCTTCCCAGATGAGAACTATAGGAGCCGGCAGTGAAATAGGAACCTATGGCAGAGTGGTTAAGAGCAGAGGGTTTTGAATGGAATAGACCTAGGATTGCAGTCCCAGCTCTCCCTGCCAAATATTGACTTTAAGCCATTTTTTTAAAAACCTCTGTAAGCCTGTTTAATCACATATCATATATACAATGGAGATAAGAAAAGCCCACTGTAATGCTTGTTACAAAGGAATTTACTTTATTAAACTTTTAAACAATGTTTAAGTGATGGAATCATTCTACTGTAACAACAATCTATTCACTTCTTACCTTCCCACCAATTTTATTTGTCGCCTAATGCCAAGAAGAGAACCTGTCCAAGTTCCTTATAACTCACATCTCAAAGGTGAATGGGAGAAAATGTGATTAGCTGAAGGCCTTGATTCACATGTTTACCACATAAGTGAAGAACACTGAAATACATTTTCTTAAAGATCAAGCCGTTTGTGAACCAATTAATATTAGTATTTAAGATTTAAATAAACTGTTAGGCACAGAACTATACCAGGCCTCATAAAACTCTTGTAGTTCCATAGTTACGTCATACAAATCCTTCAGTCTTACTGCCTCAATGAGGCTGCTAACAGATGAGATTCACCCTTGAGACAATTATTTGGGTGTTTGCTTTTGGAGACTAAGAACAATACAGAAAAGGTAATTCACAGTGGAACAGAGTTTCCTAATTGCTATGGTACTCCCTAAGTAAAGTGCTCTAGGCAACTTCAGGGAAGGGAGGTGGGAATTATTACACATGATTAGGTAACATGAAGTTTTGTTGTTGTTGTTGTTGTTTTTAAAGTATTTATTTATGCCTGTGTTGGGTCTTCGTTTCTGTGCGAGGGCTTTCTCTAGTTGTGGCAAGCGGGGGCCACTCTTCATCGGGGTGCGCAGGCCTCTCACTATCGCGGCCTCTTTTGTTGCGGAGCACAGGCTCCAGACGCGCAGGCTCAGTAGTTGTGGCTCACGGGCCTAGTTGCTCCGCGGCATGTGGGATCCTCCCAGACCAGGGCTCGAACCCATGTCCCCTGCATTAGCAGGCAGATTCTCAACCACTGCGCCACCAGGGAAGCCCGACATGAAGTTTTAATTTCTGTTACAGACTCTTAATTCCCACGTTTTGATTTCTCTTAGCTCTGAAAACTTGTTAATCTTCTGAAGGGCTTTAAAGAGCCAGGGGAAAAGGTGTTGCCTTTACATATACGGAATAAACAGTACAATAACAATAGCTATTATCAAGCCTTCATTTGCAGATGCTGTAGTAAGCTCTTTTCATGTTTAACTTACTGAATTCTTAGTTATGAGGTAGTTATCATTACTTCCCCCATTTTACAGATGGGGAAACTGGGGCAGGGAGAAGTTATTTAACCTGCTCAAGGTTCTAAAACCAATTACTGGCAGCACTGCTATTTGAACCTACTTAATCTGGATCCTGAGCCTGTCTAAGCTCTTAACTACTATGCTATGCAATTCAGTATACTTTGGACAATTAGTTCAAAGATCACTGCAATAGATGCAATGATCTCTCCCACTGTAAAAGAAACAATTAGCTCTCACTCATCTATTTTTAAAACCATTTTTATTTAAGTACAGTCATTCCTCAGTATCCACAGGGGACTGGTTCCAGGACCCCCACAGATACCAAAATCCTTGGATGCTCGTTTCTTATATAAAATAGCATAGTATCTGCATGTAATCCACGCACATCCTCCCATATACTTTAAATTATCTCTAGAATACTTATAATACCTAACACAACGTAAATGCTATGTAAATGGTTCCCAAGTGCAACAAATTCAAGTTTTGCTTTTTGGAGCTTTCTGGAAGTTTTTTTTCCCAAGTATTTTTGATCTAAGGTTGGTTGAAACTATGGATGTGGAACCTGCACCTACAGAGGGCTGACTGTATAATATACAGTCCACTGATCTATTTTTACAATTAACTGTCAACTTAGTTTAGTACCTTTATTCTATGATGTAAGGAAAATATTTATAATCTCTTCTGGAATTAACACCAGGAAAAGATTTATGTGCACAATTTAGAATACAATTTTAGGGAATTTAGAAGACCACTGAAGCCCATCCATGAAACCTCTAGGGACCACATGGGCCAAAGGTTAAAAAAAACCCTCAACCACCCTAAAACCTTACTTGGGCTTTTAAAATTTAAACTTAAATGATGACTATAGTAACTGCACTGCTCAGTTTTGTCCATCGTTTCTTAATTTTCCAATACGACTACTGATATTATTTGTCTTCTTGGTTTCTTGCATAGTCATGAATGAAAATGGGGGAAGGCAGGGGAACTAAACGGGCAGCTACTACTTACAAGCATCATAAACGCATAGGTATATTGTGCCCTAAGTAAATCTAGTAAGACGGAAAATATTAGATTTTTAATTCTATCGACACACTGACAGGCTTTTTCTAGTTCATTTAAAACGAAGATTCTAAATTATTTAATAGAACTAAGTCACATGTAATCTTTTAGGAGCACAATTAAATAAATCATCCATACACTTATATGTGCAATCCTTTAAATGGGAAATCAGGGAGAGATGAGAAAATAAGACTCCAGTATTTATAATAATTCCAAAAAAGACTCAGTAGATTTCACTACGTAAAATTTATTTCCTTTTCTTTTTTTATAAAAAATGTATAACACCAGCACCTACTCTTCAATCAGTTAATTTATGAAACCATTCTCTTTTGTAGAATACACATTGGCGTTGAAACAGTTTAAAGAAATGTAATGGCTATCTACAAAAAATTAGTTTTGATTTGTTGTATTTCCCCCATACTTCATGAGTCTGCACACATAAGAGAAAATTAAAATTTTCAAACATTTTATATTCAGCAATTAAAAAAAAGTACACTGTTTTCCTGCTATGGTCTTTATAAAGGACTTAAATTTTCAAGTTAAAAAAAAGGTACTAGGATAACTCTGCTGTATCCTATAACAGCATTTTTATATAGAACGATTTGAATTGGCATGCAAGCAACTTCTCTAGTTGTCACATACCAGTAATTTAGGGAAAATTACACCCATTTTACAAAAAAATCCCAATGCATATACTGCAATAAGCTCAAAGCAGTGTTAAAAAGACCAGTGTGAATGGCACACAAAAACTGTTTCTTTATAGATTATTAATTGGAATTCCTGATCATGAAGTAGGCACAGGGAGATCCAGTCCTTAGGGCTTTGCTCTCTGGAAAAACACCTGTAAATAAAGTATTTGTACAATTAGTACGGATGTCAGAAGATTATCACCTTTACCTGAAGAATGGCTCCAGGTTACTGGGTGCTAGTCACTCTTTTGTAAAATACAATAGATTATGTAAAACATTTCATATACTCCATAAACCCACACATAATACAAGTCAAGAACTTTCTCTTCTGGACAACTTGATAAGGTCTAGAGATAACTTATGTTGCCATTTACTAGTGAAAATATGGTATTACCTCCAATGCTGTGAGATTCAAGCAGTCAGAGGAAAACATGCTCTTGACACCTTTTTGCTGATTGGCACTACTGTCAAAGCTAATGCTAGGAAATTAAATTTTGAGGAAGAAACAAACAAGTCAAAGCTAAAGACAGCAGTTGTTATCTCTTAACTATTTATTTATTTGATTATGAAAAAATACTTCCAATTCAACATTTGAGACTATGAACGAGTAGGCTAGAGGTTGTGCTAGGCACTGGCTCAGTATTACTACCTTCCATAGTTGGGTACATGTTAAGTGAGTACTCTAACGAATAAATGGTAGGCAGTAAGCTCATTATGGATAAGGACCACATTCGTCATTCTATTCCTAACACCTAGTAGATCAGACATTCACTTAACAATTACTAACTGTCTATTGACTAAGTGGAGAGAAAAGAATCATCAATATATGAGCAAAAAATAGCCCTACAAAGAGGCCATGCTTGAGATAAGCCTAGAAGAATGGGTAGAATTCATAAAGGAGAAGCATGCGAATAAGGCAGAATTCTTGAAGAACAGCAAGAATAGTAAAGACTGTTCCTGCAAGAGAAACCGGAAAGGTAGTCTGAGATCAGAATCTGAAAAAAAACACCTAAATGCCAAACTAAGAAATATGTACTTTTAGTCAATAAGTTATGAAGATTATGAGGAAGAGGGAGGAATTTCAGAGGACTGTTCAATGTTTTCAAACAGATCAGCTTGGATAGAACAATGGAAGGGAAATCAGAGTGAGATAAGAAGCCTACACCAGAGTGGCAGCAGTAGAGACAGAAAGGAAGTTAGAGAGCAAGGAGGAAACAATCAGCAAGATCTAAGGATCAATCAGATAGGAACAGAGTAGGCACAAAAGAAGGAAGTTCATTTTTTCCAACTAGAAGAATAACGCTATCACTGAAGAGAAGCTGGGCTGGGGAGGGAGACTTTATAAATGCTGTTTGGATGAATATGTTTGGGGCACAAACCTGCTACAATGTACCCAGATCTGCTATAAGAGATATCTCTAATAGAGAGTTACAATTTTTTTAGTCCTTTAATCCAGTGTGATTGATCTGTTACTTAACAGAGGTTACCTCCACAGGCACTTTGCTTTTATGGGGAAATGGGAGAGGGGAGGGTTCTCAATGACAGAGAGTAACTCTATCTTCTCACAAACTCTTTTGTCAGTTTACACTGACAAACTACTACTAGGGGAAAAACTTGCAAGGGAAGATGTTAGCACCAAAGTCAAAGGATAGCACATTTATTTATCAGCAAAGCCCCTTGACTTGAATGCCTTGGGCAAAAGAACGAGGGAGCCATTAAGTTACCTGCCACTAAGAAATTTAACACAGTGCTTTACCCTCAAATTTGCTGAATGAAGATAATAAGTAAAAATAAAGAATAGTTCCTCATCCTGTCACACTGTAACTTTATTTCCAGACCATGAGCTCCTTGAGGGCAAGGAACGTCACTCATATTGGTATTTGCAGCAGTTAGCATAGTATGTGTTACATAAAAAGCAGTCGTGGAGTACTGAATGACTGACTACCCAGGTGAAAGCAAGATACCTGTTTCATGGATTTAACTGTAAAAATGAATACCAAATACATATTTGGTACTTCTTGCCAACTTGGAGGTTGACTGGTTGGTTTGTTTTAATTTGGTGATTTTATGAATGTAAAAAGAGCCTTAATGGCCAAATCTGAGGATTCTACTTTTTGTCCATTTTGCAATTCAAAAGTTTCAAGATAGGGTAAAACCAAGTAACTCATACTTGTTTCTTTATTTTTAGCTCCTTCCTTTCAACTCAATATGGGCAGTTGTTCATAAACATTACTTGTTCTCCCAATCCTCTAGTTCCTATTTAATTACCACAAAACTTAAAGGAAACTTACATTTTCATACCAACATGCTCAGGCACATACACATTCAGTTTGCTTATCTAACTTTCTATATAATCTTTTGTAGGAGCTCAGTTGAAAGGGGCTTCACAGAACTCTGCAGTGTAACATCTATTAACCATGGATTCTTAGAAGCAGGTTTTAGAGCAAAGAGATCCCCAAATATGTAACTGTTGGTCAAACTACAGTATGACACAGTATCCTGTAATATGTATTCTCTCTTGGCTCTGAAACATCACCTAATTGTATGAAGATATATAAGTTTTTCCAAATACCTACCTTTAAGTAGTTTTTAAAAACTTTAGCATCAGGCTGCTGAAGTGCTTGGCAAAACTCCTGGGGGGCCAGGAGGGGAGGAGAGAGAAAAGAATGAGTCTATTTGTATTAAATTCATCATGATTCAAAACCACAGTGTTCTTTTTAAATTATGATTAAAAAAATAAAATTGACCATCTTAACCATTTTTATGTGTATAGTTCAGCAGTGTTAACTATAGGCAACTGTCATGCAACAGATCTCTAGAATTTTTTCATCTTGCAAAACTGAAACTCTATACCCATTGAACAACTCCCCCTTTTCCCCTTTTTCCAGCCCCCATCCCCTGGCCACCACCATTCTGCTTTCTGTTTCTAAGAGTTTGACCACTTTAGATACTTCATTGTAAGTGGAATCGTGCAGCATCTCTTTTTGTGACTGGCTTATTTCATTTAGCATAACATCCTCAAGGTTCATCCACATTGTAGCATATGACAGAATTTCCTTTTTTTTTTTTTTTAAAAGGCTGAATCATATTCCATTGTATGTATATACCACATTTTACTCATCCATTCACCCATCAGTGAGCATTTAGGCTGCTTCAAATCTCTAGGATTCATATTATAATTTAACAATTAATTAACCTGAACAGTTCCTTACCAAAAAGGTTATATGACATTTTCAAACGTAATACTTGTTAGGCTGCTTTCACTTTTGAGAACATGGCCTCCTGGGCAAGACTGACTCTTGCCTCAGAAGGGTGAGTGGGACAAAAACCACATGGCTATGGCTGTTTTCATCGAGTAAGAGGGTAACTGAGCGGAGCCAGACTAACAGAAAAAGAGAAAATTCTCTTCAACAGAATTGTGCAGGGACTTCCCTGGTGGTCCAGTGGCTAAGACTCCCTGCTCCTAATGCAGGGGGGCCTGTGTTCGATCCCTGGTCAGGGAACTAGATTCCACATGCTGCAACTAAGAGTCTGCATGCCGCAACCAAAGATCCCGCAGGTGGCAGCTAAAAGATCCTGCAGGCCACAACTAAGACCTGGCACAGCCAAATAAATAAATAAATAAATAAATAAATAAATAAATAAATAAATGGGATTGTGCAAAAAGTGCTGTCAGAAGGCATATGAAAAAGGGAAAACTGGTAATCATTATCTTTTATAAGCAAATTATTAGATAGAAATATAATACACAGAAAGACAAATATCTTATGATATTGCTTATATGTGGAGTCTAAAAAGAGGGTACAAATGAACTTATTTACAAAACAGAAACAGACTCTAAAAACAAACTTATGGTTACCAAAGGGGAAATGTGTGTGTGTGTGGGAGGGATAAATTGGGAGATTGGGACTGACATATACACACTACTATATATAAAATAGATAACTCATAAGAACCTACTGTATAGCACAGGGAACTCTACTCAATACTTTATAATAGCCTATATGGGAAAAGAATCTAAAAAAGAGTGGATATACGTCTATGTATAACTGATTCACTTTGTTGTACATCTGAAACTAAACACAACACTGTAGTCAACTAAACTCCAATAAAAATAAAAAAAGAAATAAAAAAGAAAAAATAATTTTGCTTCATTTAGCAATCTGGGAAACTACTGATATTATTCAAAATTGAACGGTATATTTCTATTTTTGAGGTGCACTAAGATCATACGAGTAATTAATAATGTATTGTTTTCATAAAATACTAATTTACTTGTGTAACAAATGATAATTGAGAAAATTAATATCAAGTTAAAGATATGTCATAAAATAAGAGATCATAAATTCACTAAAAATGAGTTTTATGATTACTCTTATGTGAGATCTGTTTCTACCTCATTAGAATTACATGCTATTGGACAACACGTCTGGATAACTATGCATCCAGAAAACAATCGAATGCCATCATATAAATCACTCTGAAAGAGTGCAAAAATGCAAGATAGCTTTCCAGGCACTTACCTCAAAATACGGTTTCAGATTCACAAATTAAGCACTGGTGAGCTTGGCCTGTGTAAAATGAACTACCTGGCACAAACTTTCAGAGCAGAGGTTCGTGTGCCACAGCCCCCTCTGGCAGTCTGGGGGAGCCTGCTGGACTTCTTGCAGAATGTTTTAAAAAACATACTTGTGACACACGGGGTTACAAAGGAAGCTAATTACAATGAATTATGGTTATCAAATGTATTTGTGACATGTGGTAGAAGAATAAGACTTACTGATTTAGATAACAAGGTCTAGTGGCATATTCTAATAACTCATAATTTCAACAAGTTGATGAATATAAATAATATTTTGAGATCTGTGGAACAACTAATGCGATATAAAAATACCTGTGATTTCTATGGGTGACAACATCACAGGCAATGCAAATACTACTGTGATTTGTCCCCTACACAATGGTAGGAAATTAAATTTCTGTTAAAGGTAGTGAAAATAAAAACACAGTTTTTTCCCATTCAATTTCATAGGCCCCCTGACATTTGGACTTTCGCTATCCTATACATAGTAAATCAAGGTGGATGTAGTTTGGCTTCCTTGAATCAAAATTTAGATTGAATTACATAGCTCTATTTCTTTAATTAAGAGGAAAATCCACTAGGACAGATCTTACCTGAATTATCTCTGGAGCTACTTGCAAGGAAGGCAGGTATTCTTGTTGAAGATACTGAACACATTCTGGGCCCTGAAAATTAAATTGGAACAACATATGTATACTTTAAACACAAAATGGTATTGTGATTAAGAACACAGACTCGGAAGCCAGATTGCTTTGGTTTGAATCCTGGCTCTGGCAAATTTCTAGTAACTTGCCCAAGTTATTTAACCTCTCTGAGCCTCAGTTTCCCCACCTGAAAAATGGAGTTATTGTGAGGCTTGGATGAGTTAAGAAACATAAAGCTGTTAGAACAGCACTTAGCACTGAGGACACATTAACATTACTTAGTGTTATGCAGTGCTAAAGATTAAACAAATACTCTTCTAAATGCAGGAAGTCACAACGCCAAAGCCTGGTTCCACGCACTGAAAGGAGAAAGCAAAGAGAGGGGCTTCTGGTTCAATCTACCATTGGGTGGACTACAGGGTGTCTATGGGTGCGCAAGGGGAAGCCTGTGGGTAGTGCCAGGATAATGAACATCTTTAGAAACTAAAATACAAGCAAGAAAGAACAAAATGCTATGTTGGGAGATAACGGCAATAAAAGTACACCCTCCTCCCCCTTCCAGTTCAATAAACTAGGAAACAGGAATTTAGTAGCCAGGTGAGGAAACCAATACCCAGAAAGATAGGGTGATTTGGCCAATTTGCTGTTAATTAAGTCTGTACTAAGTAAAAAGCAGGTCACCTGACTTCTAAAACCATTGCTCTTCATTGCCAACTGCTGGTACTGCTAGATGCTAAAACTCTAATAGTTTTCTGGGTTTTTAAGGGTAAACTTGGTAGAGGGAAGGGAGAATTCCACAAGCTAACCGCTAACCCCTACACCTTCTCAACAGCTACAAAGGAACTTAGGATAAAATTTGAAAACGGTCTTCCTATAGCAATTTGTTTCTGAGACAGTGGCCTCGACCAAATGCAATAAATCCAATACTTAAAAAAAAAAAAAAAGGTAAAGAAAAACAAAAAACCCAGCTAACTTCACTTTCAAACTTGAATCTGACTTAAAGGCTTTAATATGTTAATGACTCCAATCTAGTCCAGCTGAAAGTAACAGTTATCAAAATGAAATCAATCCGATTCTCCTCAATGTACTTCCCCCTGCATTAATATGTGGATTTCCTGTTAATAATACTGCTCCCGAATCAAAGGATTTCTTTTTGTTTCCTCATCGACCTTGACTCCTGGCCCTCTAATCCAATCAATCTAGGCCACAATTTAATGACCCTTCAAAGGAAGCTTGTTTCTGAGAGGAGGTAACACTGCACTGTTTATGAAAGTTTCTCACACCCCTTCTACTCTCCCTCTCACCTTTTTCTTTAGTCTACTCTCCCTATACTTACTGCCCATTCACTGCTCATCATTGCATATAACCCCACTGTTATCACTTAAAAATGGAGTATACTTTTGTTTTTTTTTTTAATGAGGAAAAGTAAACTTAGACCTCAAGAGGAAGTCAGTCAGGTAGATAAATGAGAAAACAGAACAATGAAGCAAAAGGTTTTCTAATATAATGTTCCATTTGATTCAATTCTCTGTGTGTCTAAATAACAGCTCTAAGGACAAGATAAATACTTCTGAATTGTAAACATCATCCTTACTGTTTGTTATTCCTCATCCTCCTTGACTCTCTAGCATCCAACAACGTCAACTCGTCTCTTTCATGACTCTCTTCCCTTAACTTTCATTCCTTTGGTTCTACTTCTAGCTTTCTCTTGACTCTTGCTTTAGCCAAAGTTCTTTCTATCCTGGTCTTAGAAAGTCTCATTCATTCCTACTACTTCATCTTAGCAAACTACAACCTGAGGACTCCAAAATCAGTATTTAGTTCTAACTGCTCTAGACCCGTATTTCAAAGTGCCCTGTGAACATTTTTTCCACTTAGCTCTCCTAAATTACAACCCCACTGACTACTGACTTACCAGCTTTTCACGTGTAACAAACACCTAGTTCCATTTTGGTTTTTAGCTATTCTACCTCCATGCTTTAGCTAAACGGGATAACACTATTTTCTACCAAGTCTACCATGTGACATCTGATCTGTCTTCATACACCCACCGCTTAACTTTGCCCAGAGTGCCAGCTCCTCCTGGTCAGCCCAATGAATGTACATTTGTTTCAAGGTCTATCAGAAAAACAGAAAAATACCCCCTCTTTTCAATGGCTGTCTTAGACTGCCCTCATAGGCAAAGCTGCTCATTCATCTTTAGTCCCACCATGTTACATTTAATACAAATGTATTAGTTTAACATACCTCTGTTGAAGTACTTACTTAACCCATCCAATTGAGTTTTTAGGTACTGGTCTCCCCTGATTCTAAGCTCCACAAATATTGGGGGACTTTTTACTCATCTTTATACAGGTCTCCTGCAGCCCCAAAACACATACCCCTCACCCTAGCACATAGAGAAAATGCCTGATTGAAAACCCTTCAAATCTCTTTTGGAATCAAAAATTCAAGTTCAAACAAAGTGGGGCCTATACGGAGACTCTGAACAAGACGTCATGCTTTTATTTTAGGCAACTGAGGGAAGACTCATTAGATGACTGCAACTATGTGGGAATGCTAGTCCTGTGTTGGTATCCTAGCTTTGTGAAGTTGGAGACAGAAATTTTTGTTTAAAAAAATAAAATAAAAAAGTGACCTGATTTTCAAATATTGGCAATCAACTCATTATTATTTAAAATACTGTATAAAGCAAACAACACACCAGATAGATTCAGCCCAGAATCACTTATAATTTATACAAATGGTTAAACTGACAAGGACACTACAACATTCTGAAGTAGTAAAGTGTTGTAACCAATCTGTAATACTAAGAAGTTGGACAAATCTGTGAAGAACCACGAGGTAGTGAAATCTAGATCGTGAAATTCTGCTTAAAATTTTTCTCACTCTTTGTCAAACCAAACAAACATATATTTTAACCTTCCTGTTACCCCAAACATGAAATACAATAAAAGATACTACTATTTTCATTCGACCCACCCCTCACATCCAAAAAAGTCAGAACTGAAGTTAACTTTTATAAAAGATATAGCTTTCAAGAACAAGACATACTCAAAATGACAACAAATAAGGGACTTCCCTGGTGGCGCAGTGGTTAAGAATCTGCCTGCCAATGCAGGGGACACAGGTTTGAGACCGGGTCCAGGAAGATCCCACATGCTGCAGAACAACAAAGCCCGTGCGCCACAACTACTGAAGCCCATGCGCCTAGAGCCCGTGCTCCACAACAAGAGAAGCCACCGCGATGAGAAGCCCACCAAAATAAATAAATAAATTAATTAATTAAAAAAAAAACTATAACAAATAAGCATGTGAGCTGAAAACGAAGGGGCAGGGAGTACAAAGCTTACCCGTTTGAGATGAATTGTTTTCAGTGTCACTGCACACTCAGATAAAGCCTGTGAGAAACAAGTTTAAGAATTTTAATATAGTCAATTCTTGGTTACTGTTCCAACTTTTCTTTTTATTTCCCTGGCCACTGCTCATTAACATTTACCTCCAAAGAAGGGATGGAATGATTTCCCGGGTGGCTCAGTGGTTAAGAATCCACCTGCCAATGCAGGGGACATGGGTTCAATCCCTGGTCCAGGAAGATCCCACACGCCATGGAGCAACTAAGCCCGTGTGCCACAACTACTGAGCCTGCACTCTAGAGCCCGCAAGCTGCGACTACAGAGCCAGTGTGCCACAGCTACTGAAGCCTGCACACCTAGAGCCCATGCTCTGCAACAAGAGAAGCCACCACAATGAGAAGCCCATGCACTGCAACAAAGAGTAGTTCCCGCTCGCCTCAACTAGAGAAAGCCTGTGTGCAGCAACAAAGACCCAATGCAGCCAAAAATAAATTAAAAAAATAAAATAAATAAATTTACGAAAAAAAAAAGGGATGGAGAAAGGAAAGGTAACAGGCAGGCAGATGGAACAAATGGGTTAGATAGAAAATTTTAAAAATAGAAAAATACAAAAATGCTGTCTTAACGCAGTACATGATAATTAAGAAATCTAGCTTTTACTAGGTCCTGGGTAAGTGAGTAAAGGGCAACTGCTTGACATTAAGCATTCTGAAGATGAGATTTGGGGAAACTATCAAATGAGGAAGAGAAAGTTACTCTTAATAATTAGGAAAAAAAAACATTAAGCCAAGTTTTAGAATGAAAGTAGAGGCAGGAAACTAATAACTCAATCAAGCTTTAAAAAATGTTTGCATCATGTACCCTTTCATGGTCCTAGAAAAAGAGTCTTGGCTGTTAAAGTTGGAGGAGTTGGATTTTATACGTTCAACTTTAACATCAAGATTTAGTTAAGAATCAAAAGGTCCAAAAGGTACCATTTTTTAAAAAATGAATTCTGATTTGAAATTTTTTTTGTTTTAAAAAGGCCTTGAAATGTAATATAATCAACCTGGCATTAAAAAAGAAATTGTGAGTTAGAACACATGAGATTTACACAAAGTAAACAGAGACTCCTAGGTGCTTACCAATACTGTTTGTGCATCTGCCAGGTCAAAGGTTTGTTTTAAAGGTGCTAGGAAACATGCAGGGACAATGTGCTTATAAACAAAATCAGCAAATCCCACTGGTCCGTCTTTACCTCCTGTCAAGAGAATTCAGATTTTCATCTTGTATAAAAAGAAAGTCATTTAATTTATCACTGGTGAAAATCAACTCCCAGCTCCTGTCTATGTTAGGGCTAGGATCCCATTTCATCTCTCTTGTCTCAGGAAACAGGTTGGGGAATGAAGTTTTTTTTTTTTTTCTAAATCATCTTACCCCAGAGTTCTACCAACTTGGAAAGGATGATAAAACACGTTTTCTGGGCAATTGGATCTGGATATTCGACTGCTCCTTGAATAACAGTTACCAACACTCGTTCTACATTCTCTGCACCTGAAGAGAAAAAAAAAAGAGTTCAATCTCATAAAGAACTAGAAAGGCAACCTGAAGCTCTCACTTCATATACAGTAACATGACAAAAACAATTATAGAGTTGCTAAGATCCTCAGTTTTTATTAACTTGGCTCCTAAATTTTAAGCATAAAACATTGAAAAATTACTATTCCCTTATTATCTTGCCCTCTGGATTTCCATATAGCAAAATATTCTATGTTGATCTATATAGTCTCATTTATTTTAAATTTCAAAACAGCAAAGTGGCCAGTAAGATTTAATTGTCAGGTCAATTCTGGCAAGTAGCTACCACACTATTTATACTATGAAGGAACCAATTAATACAGCTTTAGGCACGCATGGAACATTTCTCTAGGATAGACCACATACTAGAACACAAAACAAGCCTCAACAAATTTAAGAGGATAGAAATTATTTCAAACATCTTTTCTGACCACAACGGCATGAAACTAGAAATCAACCACAGAAGAAAAACAAAAAAACCCCCGACTACATGCAGACTAAACAACATGCTACTAAAAAAAAAAGAGGAAATCAAAAAATACCAAAACAAATGCTAATGAAAACACAACCATACGAAATCTACAGAATGCAGCAAAAGCAGTCATAGGAGGGAAGTTTATAGAGATTCAGGGCTTCCTCAAAAAACAACTTAACCTACCATCTAAAAGAATTAGAAAAAGAACACACAAAATCTGAAGTCAACAGAGGAAGGAAATAAAGATCAGAGAGGAACTAAACAGAGATTAAAAAAAAAACAGAAAAAGTCAATAAAACCAAGAGCTGGGGGACTTCCCTGGTGGCACAGTGGTTAAGAAACCGCCGGCCAATGCAGGGGACATGGGTTCAATCCCTAGTCCAGGAAGATCCCACATGCCGCAAAGCAACTAAGCCTGTGCACAACTACTGAGCCTGCGCTCTAGAGCCCGTGAGCCACAACTACTGAGCCAGCGGGCCACAACTAGTGAAGCCTGTGTGCCCTAGAGCCTGTGCGCTGCAACTACTGAGCCCATGCGCTCTAGGGCATGCATGCTGCAACTACTGAAGCCCGTGCGCCTAGAGCCTGTGCTCTGCAAGAGAAACCACTGCAATGAGAAGCTCGTGTACTGCAACGAAGAGTAGCCCCCACTCACCACAACTAGAGAAAGCCCGTGCACAGCAACGAAGCAGCCAAAAAAAAAAAAAAAGCACTTTATTTAAATAAATGAACAAACAAGTAAGTAAATCATAGCAATATTTTCTTAGATCAGTCTCCCAAGGCAAAAGAAAGAAAAGCAAAAATAAACAAATGGGACCTAGTCAAACTTATAAGCTTTTGCACCGCAAAGGAAACCATAAATGAAACGAAAAGACAACCTATGGACTGGAAGAAAATATTTGCAAATGATGAGACCGACAAGGGCTTAATTTCCAAAATATACAAATAGTTCATACTGCTCAATAACAACAAAAAAAAGCCAACCCTGTCAAAAAATGGGCAGAAAACCTAAATAGACATTTCTCCAAAGACAAACAGATGGCCAACATGCACATTAAAAGATGCTCAACATTGCTAATTATTAGAGAAATGCAAATCAAAACTACGATGAGGTATCACCTCACACTGGTCAGAATGGCCCTCATCAAAAAGTATCCAATAATAAATGCTGGAGAGGGTGCAGAGAAAAGGGAACCCTCCTACACTGTTGCTGGCAATGTAAATTGGTGCACCCGCTACGGAGAACAGTTCCTTAAAAAACTGGAGGTTCCTTAAAAAAACTAAAAGTGGAGTTACCATATGATCCAGCAATCCCACTCCTGGGTATATACCCGGAAGACATGAAAACTCTAATTAGAAAAGATACATGCACACCAATATTCATAGCAGCACTATTTACAACAGCCGAAACATGGAAGCAACCTAAATGTCCATCAAGAAATGAATGGATAAAGAAGACGTGCGGTATATATACAATGCAATATTACTCAGCCATAAAAAAGAATGAAATATTTCAATTTGCAGCAACATGGACCTAGAAATTATCATACTAAGTGAAGTAAGTCAAACAGAGAAAGACAAATATTGTACGATATCACTTATATGTGGAATCTAAAACTTGACACAAATGAACTTATTTATAAAACAGAAACAGACTCACAGACACAGAAAACAAACTTATGGTTACAAAGGGGAAGGTAGGGAGAGATAAATTAGGAGTATGAGATTAACACATACACACTACTATATATAAAACAGATAAACAACAAGGATTTACTTATAACACAGGGAACTGTATTCAATATGCTGTAATAACCTGTAACGGAAAAGAATCTGAAAAAGGATACGTATATACGTGTATAACTGAATCACTTCGCTGTATACCTGAAACTAATACAACATTGTAAATCAACTTAAAAAAAAAAAAAGGAATACTGCTTTAGGAAAATGGGAACTGAATACAAGTTAATTTTAAGGTCCTCTATGTGAAAATGATTCCCACCCTGATGGTAATGAACTGTCATCTTTGGGGCCAACATATAACTACTTCAAAAGTTTAGTGTTTACTCCACCTAGCTCTTGCTCATATAGATATACAACTGTGACAAGTACTGAGACGATTTAGGCACTGCACGCATCCCCACCTTGATTTGCTATGACTTCGCTCATTCCACTGCCTGTGACTGTTTGCAGGAAAGCAAAGTAACTCCTGCGCAACATCTGCTTCTCTAAAGCAGCAGACTGGTCATTTTCTTCTGCTGGTCGGAGCAAAACTTCAAAAATTGCATGAAGAAGAGGCATAAACATTTGTTGTAAAAATGGGGATACCTGTATCTGAAGAGATGAAACAACTATTACTATTTCAGAAATAAGAAAATTATTAATATGAAACTTAGAAAAAACATGTTTTACATAAAGTCTTTTTCTAGAGATTCTAGTTAGGACACATATTTACATAATTTGGTTAGCAAATATCAATGTTAAGACAAAAATCTATAGAGCATAACAGTATTGAAAGCCTCAAGATCGTTAAGTTCAACCCATTTCCTACAGTTCAAGATTCAGGTTCAAATAACATGGAGTCAGACATATTTCACAATCAAATATTGCCATGGAGTATTTTCAAATCTAAATTCTCAATAAATGAATTCTACTGCTAAATTATAAATGAATTTATATGGCTGAGCTCTCAGGCTTTACATGCCCTTGAGCAAATTGCTTAACTTCTGTGTCTCAGTCTCTTCATCCTTAAAACAACAATACTTAACTTCTAGGGTTGTAACAAAGATCAAATCAATGTATAAGAAAACGCTCTGAACAGATTTTGAACACAGAAAACACTATGTAAGTGTTAGTAATTTTTATTAGCCAACTTATGCTTAGGTTACATTTCCTTGTACATAAAACTGACACTGAATTATTTTTAAACTACTTGGGCACCCAAATTACAGGGCTTAAAATTTATTCTTTAGGCATTTATCATTCAATGCTGTTTTATTTGCTTTTCTAAAATACCAGACTAATATTTGTCTTCTGCTGCATAGAACAGAAAAGGTCTGTTCTTATTAAAACATCTTTTAAGCATTTCCTATGTGTCAGGCAGTGTTGTAGACATTGGGGACAATAAAAATACCTATGATCCATGCCCCCAAGAAACGCATACTTAAAAAAAAAAAAGCAAGGGTCAAATGCTAAAATATACCTAAAGATAAATACATCTAATCTTGAAGTCAGGAGATCTTAAAGTCAGGAAATTCTCTGAGCTCTGAAGGTTTGTGGTACCTTAAATTTGGCTGTAATCTGGTTGATAAGAGGAATGAATTCCTGGAGGTCTTTTGCTTCACAATCTTTGAGCATGTGTTCTGAAGCAGATGGAATGAACGGAAGGACTTCTTCCTCCAGGCAAATAATCATGCGATGAAGGAACGTGCGAACCCCACTTCTGAGAATATCCTTTTGTAAGGGACAACTGAGGGCTGGCAAGAACGTCTGTAAACAGTCCAGATAAACTTCGGAACAGCCACACTGTTTCACAGTCTGCTTGTTGCTGAAAGCTTTGCTGGTTCGACTATATAAACAATTATCAGGTAGCTAGTTTTAAGTTTATTCTTCAAATGTTTTATGGAGTAGTCAAAAACAACACACAACAAATTACAAAACTGACAAAACAAAGAAGCCATTTCTTTATTTTTCATGTCACAGCTACGTCTTTCTTTAGCTGATATGATTATTTGTAAACTATTGCTTCCAGTTACCGTTCCAGAAAGAGCTCAAGTTAAAATTAAATGAATGAAATGTAATTAATACAATCTCTCAAATGTGAGTCCACCTAAATGTTTTACTAAAATCCTGCTGACAACGTATGCAGAAAAGAGAAAAAAAATCTATTTATTATGAATAGGCTATACTACACAATCTGTAAACCACCAATTTATATTTAAAACAATCTTAGAATCAAGTTATTTATACAACATCTTTAACATAAGCTTTTGCACTAAAGTCTTCTGCAGAGCAATTTCTCTATGTAGCTTCTAATTAGCAATCACTATAACTTTCATGCTGTTATTATTTGCCAATAAACAGAGAAAGAAAGGGCAGCTTGGGTGGTCTTCAGGACACAATGTAACAACTAAAAAGAAGCCTCAGCACCTTCTCTTTAAGGTTCCAAAACTGATCCCCTGATGTCATTGGTATATAAACACTTAGACTAATCTCCTTAAATACGTAATCAATTTATAACAAAGAAATCAGAGGAGTTAAGGATTTAGATAACTGTCAAGTCAGAAATGCAGAACCTTACGTGACCTAATCCCTTCTTCAGTTAAATCTAATTCAATGAATTTAGAAAAGAAACAATTTAGACAATTCTCTGGACAAACTAGTTTTGGAAACATAGATATGCATGCCCAATTCTAGAAAAATCCAAGCAAATGATTCTGTGTATGTTGAGAAAATCACTTCACAAATTTAAATGCAATCACTCACCTGGCAAATCCAACAGCGTGGTTGAGACAGTCTGCAAGAGATGCCTGCCTTTCTTCGTCCTGCGCCAGCATCAATTTTTCTAACAGAATTTTAAACTTCTCCATGAGTGGAGTCAACAGATTCCTCATTAATGCCTGCTTCCGTTCTGCTGGGTACTCACTATTAACAATCAGCACTCCAGCTGTCTCATAAATAAATAATTGATCATCGCTGCTCAACAAAGACTGGTAACCATTCTCCTAAAATGAAATTTAGTCTTATTGAAGTTTTTCTTTGTTCAGTTCCTCTCATTTAAATAAGTACAAGAGGGACAGGAGATTTAATCTATCACATCAACTCATTATTAAAAAGAAGACTGAGTACTTATAAAATAAAATTTTTCCCAGGATCATATAATGGAAGACAAATGGAATTAGAGGTCAAAAGATCATGGGTCTAATTCTACCCCTAACAAGACTTCATAAATGGTCATATAATGTAACTGTTAGTTTTCTAACTTGTTTTCTTTTGTAAAACCTATTTATTATTAGGAGGCTAAAAATCAGGTATACAACGTGCTTTGAATGTTAGGACAAAGGCCACACAAGTTAATACTTTAAAGAGTGTTTAAGAGTTAAATAACAACAAACACCACACAATAAACACACACATACACAACAGTTGTTACTTTAGAACGTCTGAAAATAAGACGGCAAGTGAGAAAAAAAGATCTCATTCAAGCACAAGCAAACATCTATATATTGATCCATTTTTATTAATGAGTTTATTTTTCACATTTATGCAGTCTGAGAGGCCAGGAGGAGAGGGAAAATATCAGAGGCCCCTCTAGCTCTAACACTAAAGCTCCCTGTTAAGAAATTATTTAAAAGCCTAGTCTTAAAACAGATAAATTATGTGGCAGTCTTATTATTAAAAAAAAGACCTCATCTTTTTTTTTTTTTAATTAATTAATTTTATTTTATTTTTGGCTGTGTTGGGTCTTCGTTTCTGTGTGAGGGCTTTCTCTAGTTGCGGCGAGCGGGGGCCACTCTTCATCGCGGTGCACGGGCCTCTCACTATCGCGGCCATTCTTGTTGCGGAGCACAGGCTCCAGACCCACAGGCTCAATAGTTGTGGTTCACGGGCCCAGTTGCTCCGTGGCATGTGGGATCTTCCCAGACAAGGGCTCGAACCCGTGTCCCCTGCACTGGCAGGCAGATTCTCAACCACTGCGCCACCAGGGAAGCCCACGACCTCATCTTTTAAAAGAGAATGTCCCTATTTATTTTTCATATAAATTTATTTATTTAGGCTGCACTGGGTCTTAGTTGTGGCACGTGGGATCTTTTAGTTGCGGCATGCGGACTTGTAGTTGCAGCTTGCGGGCTCTTAGATGTGGCACGCGGACTCTTAGTTGCAGCATGCATGCGGGATCTAGTTCCCCAACCAGGGATTGAACCTGGGCCCCCTGCAATGGGAGTGTGGAGTCTTACGTACTGGACCACCAGGGGAAGTCCCATGAAGTATTTTAATATATATGTTTCTTTAATATGTAGGCAAAGATAATTTAACCATATAATGCACTAGTAACCTTTCATGCAATGAAATTATATACCTTTGTACCCTGAATACTGGTATTTATTTTTAAAAAACCCAAAATATCATTTTATGTTTAACACTTTTCAAGTGGCAGCTCTAGTAATAACTTTCATCAAAATGAAAAAAAATGTCAAGGTCAGTATTTTGCTTTACACAGAAATGTGTATCAGTCAAAATGTGCTTACAAAGTATCTCAACTTAAATCTGTCTAGTGAAATAAACACCAAAATATACAGATCAACGAGCATTTAAATTTTTTTTACCCCAAGCCAGAAGTTTCACAGAAAAACTTCAGTCTACCAGGAGCAGTCACTGAGAATGGCTAATGTGATCACAGTACTAAACAGAGAATAATTTAGAAACCGAATTTTCCTTCTCCAAAAAACACTTCACTGGCATTTAACAGTACAGAGAGCAGACCATAGCTCACACTGCTAAAGCTATCAGTCAAATTTTGATTCCTTTCTATTTCTATTACTATGTTTTGTATACTGTACCTCAACAGAGTTTTGGTAAACAAAACTAACCCTTGCACACCCTCCACCCACACTTTAAAAAACAAAAACAAACAAAAAAACCGCCCAAAGGCATTAACCCTAAAGGCTAAAGGGATATGTAGCCTCAATATTGGGGAAAACTTATCACTCAGAAGGATAGATACTTACAGGTGGAGAAAGTTCTAATAAATCTTGTATTCTATTCAGAATATCCTCAATGAAAGGATTCATTTGTTTACTGAATAAAGGCAAAAAGGAAAACCACAATTACATAAATAACAGTGCTTGGCAAAGTGTGGAAATACCAAATCCCTCTTTAAGGCAGAACTAAAAAAAAAAGTTCGGTGCTAAGGTAGTCACATGTGATCATTCGGACTAGCTATGATTTTTTTAAACTACAATTTTATAAGCCTAAGAATAAGTAGTTTTCATACCAAAAACTGGTAAACTAGTTTTCATACCAAAAACTAGTAAAGAACAATACAATATAAAACAGATTAAGTTCAAAATGTATTTCCAAGGAATATCATCTTTAGAATTTCAAAGAAGGCATAGAGTCATCTACAGCAGTAAAACTGTTAAGTAACTACTGTCATTAGTGATGACAGGTGTTACATACAAAAATATTCAAACAAATCACTGTTTAATGATGAACAAAGTACCTGGCTAAAGAGAAGGAAAAGAAATCGTAACATCATGATACAAAAAGGAACACCAAAATTTTAAAAAAGCCTTAGGACGAAAAGACCAAATCTACCACAGGCTCTTAGAAAATAATTTACATCTTACTTAACAAACTTAAAAACAAGAATTAAACATTATAGATGAAATTTTGTACTTACTTCAGAGATTTGACAAATCTAGAAAACAGGTAAGCAGTTCTGCTCCGTACTTTTGCACTAGAGTGCCGCAGACCCCTGTGATCTAAGAAAGCCATCTAAAGAAATAGAGACACTTTTACCATTTCTGTACTTATTTAAGGCTTTTATTGCTATTGTCATGACACATTTTTGTTCATATCAAATTCTATTTTTTAGCTCTGGAAGGGAAGAACCAGGTACATATAAAAAGTAAGCCTACACTACACACAGGCCCTTGAGTATTTGTTTTAAATAACTGACTAGACACAAACTCCATTTGAAAGGAATGGAGGAGGGGTTAGTTTCAGTGTGTTGAAGAGTTTTTGAGAGCTTCTGGCTCTGGTAAAAGTAATAAAAGAGAGATAGAATACTATCTGCTCATTAGCTGAAACACACGGAAAATAAAAGTTGAGAGTAAAGTGTATACTTACTAGTACACATGGAATGTGTTGAGGTTCAACTGTGAAAAACTTTTCATATCTAACAACAGTTTCGAAGAACTCCAATGTCACAGACGTGTGCTGATAGGAACTAACTCCTGATGTTACCAGCTGGAGCAGGAAAAAGTTAAGAAATCTATCCTTATTTACTGCAACATCAAAATGTCCCAGTATTAACATATATTAAGCTCTAACAATTGAGGAACTCACATTAGCTTATATGAAAACAGAAAATTATGTTCAAAATAAATTATCTTTAGTATACTTACAGTTCGCATCATATCCTGCAAAGCACTAGCTTTTGAAACATCACCTGAGAAGTGAGCACCATGAGATACTGGAAGAGCTTCTGCCAACATATACAGCAATCTTATTGCCACTTCAACTTCCATAAACCTTGTAGTCTGCCAATTCCTACCAAGGTATATAATATGTCAGTGAGACCTGAATATAAACTTTCTATACAACTAGTGATGCACGGGATAAAAAGACACCAACCAAAGCCTCTTTAATTATTAAACAGTCACAGCAATTGTTAATTTTGCCAGGCAACATAATTCATATCACAAAACTATACAAGACTAATGAAATCCATTTTATTGACATTCCAAAGAGCAGTATTTCCCCCCAAGAATCAAGATAAATCAGAGGCAAGTGCATTGTTTCAGAGATACACATAAGATCTTCATAAGTAACACAAATTAATAAGTCACGTGAATCACTTATGGTAGACCATCATCTGGGAGAAAAGGAAAGAGGTGACTTGTTAGAAAGAGCGTAACAAACTTACTGCAGGGTAGAACTAAAAACTCTGCGAACAGAAGCCAGCAGTAACTCTGGTGAAACTTGAGCAAGCCTGTCCAACAATAACTTCAGTTGTTTTCTGTATTCTACAAACATGGCTTCGTCTTCACCCTATGATATTTTAAAAATTCCATTAAAAAACTTAAAAGATCTTAAAACACATAAAATGGTGAGTTCTCACTAGTTTTTGTATTTACAAATTTAATACACTTTTACTTTTTCATCGATATTTATTTATGTAGGAAAATGTACTATGCTCAGTAGCCTTTCCCCTCCTGCTCACACATAATTATTTCTGAACACAGCCCTAGACCATGAAAGCCTAGAGCCAGAAATGGCATAGGGAGGACGTTAAAAACAAAAGTCTAACAGGAGAGAGTGATTGAGGGACAATTAAGCAAAGGACAGATAATGCAAGGCTTTGGGGAAAAAAACAAAAACAGGAGCCTAAGCCAGGATGGGTTCATGTAGGGCTCCTCTGTGAGAACTCTGGCACCTTATTTATACTCCTTGTATCTCACTGTCCACTTTAAGAACTGCAATAATATCGCATGATTGAAGATATTATATGAAACGAGCCTAGCACTTCACAAGTGCACGGTGCGTTGGTGATCATCACCATTATTCTTTTACAGTTAGAAGTTTTTGAATGCCTGAAGTGGGTAATAGAACACGTTAGCACACAACTAGACAGTACATGCCATCACTGAGTTGCTAGAAAGCACCGATGACCCTTGTGATTGATGAGAAGCTGACTCACTGACAACCCTGGACAAGACTTTAACCAGAACAAGTCCAGAGACAGTTAAGTGCCTCATTCCTACTCTCCCATAGACAATTATGATCTGAGGTCCATCAACTGGGCCTCAACTCACCACTCTTACTAAATATAAAGTGAAATATGATCACCAATAATACTGTCAATATTTATGAAGTTCAATGCTACAAAGTGTTTTTAAAAGGGTCATTTTAAAGTGGGACAAAATACCAAAAAATGAAGAATTATGAAAGTTTCCATTAATTTCACCTAAGTAGAGGTCAATATAAACAAGACTAGGGTCTTCCCTGGTGGTGCAGTGGTTAAGAATCCACCTGCCAATGCAGGGGACACGGGTTTGAACCCTGGTCCGGGAAGATCCCACATGCCGTGGAGCAACTAAGCCCGTGCGCCACAGCTACTGAGCCTGCGCTCTAGAGCTCGTGAGCCGCAACTACTGAGCCCGTGTGCTGCAACTACTGAAGCCTGCATGCCTAGACACCGTGCTCCGCAACAAGAGAAGTCGCTGCAATGAGAAGCTGGCACACCGCAATGAAGAGTAGCCCCCACTTGCCACAACTAGAGAAAGCCCGTGCGCAGCAACGAAGACCCAACGCAGTCAAAAAACAAAAACAAAAACAAAACCCCAAGACTAATTTTTTTAAGATAATCAAAACTTGGAATATTAATTTGATGTAAGTAAACAAAATTAAAACTGATTGCTCCTCAATGCAAAATTCTTACCTCATTTTCAAAGTTATATTCTTCATCATAGGTTAATTTTTTCATAACGGCCAACATGATTGCCTAAAATTAAGAATAAAATACCTTTTGTCAGTCTCCTTTAATTTCATATAATTTGAAATTAAGCTATATTTCAAGGCAGACTGCAGATGTAGATGCTATTATTGGTTTAAAAGAAGCAAAAAGAAGTCAATTACCTCTACATTAGCTTTCTGCTGATCAGAGAGCACTGTAAGCTGTTGAAAAGAAAGCAATCATTTATTAGGTTTCCTAAAGTTATACTTGCTTATCAGAATATTTTCCTGATCAGTTAAGATCTTTTCAAACATGCACACAGCTTTTCTGGAGGGCAGTTTGACAGTACATATTTGAAATGTACCTAACCTAAGATCTATCAATTTCACTTCTAGTAAGTAACTTGACATGTAGGCATGTAGGCAAAGACATGTAGATGAATTTGATTTTAAAAGATACTTATAAATGTATTCAGCAAAGAAGCAGATTACAGAACAGCAAAGTATGATCTCACTTTGTTTTTAAACAAGGCCCAAAATCCCGTGAGCCACAACTACTGAGCCCGTGTGCTGCAACTACTGAAGCCTGCATGCCTAGAGCCCAGGCTCCACAACAAGAGAAGCCACCACAACGAGAAGCCCGCGCACCGCAACGAAGAGTAGCCCCTGCTCGCCACAACTAGAGACAGCCTGCATTCAACAACGAAGACCCAACGCAGCCAAAAATAAATAAATTAAATAATTAAATAAAAAAAAAATGAACCACGTTTAACAAAATTTCTACTGTATTTAGAAATAAACAGAGGGGGCTTCCCTGGCGGTCCAGTGGTTAAGACTCCGCGCTCCCAATGCAGGGGGCACGGATTCAATCCCTGGTCAGGGAACTGAGACCCTACATGCCGCACGGCCAAAAAAATAAATAAATAAAAATAAACAGGTTCATGGAGTTTCCTGGTGGTCTAGTGATTAGGATTTGGCGCTTTGACTGCCGGGGCCCGGGTTCAACCCCTGGTTGGGGAACTGAGATGCCGTAAGCCGTGCGAAGCAGCCAAGATTTAAAAAAAAGAAAAAGAAATAAACACAGATTCAAAATAAAAGAACAACCTAAACCTATAACTAATTCTGAAGCTTTTTAGTCTAGTGAATTTTAGAACCTGGCCATTTCTGTTTTCTGGCTAAGAAGTTTAAAGAAAAAAAAAAGATGAAAATACATTAATAATTAACAGTAAATGTCATCAGAGTGTAGAATTATGAGTATTTTCTTGTTTTCATTTCTCCTGTATTTTCCAATTCTCTATTGCTTTTCTATATTATCTACTGGACAAAAAGATTAAAATAAGGACTTACCTGTTTCAAAATATGAAGATAATCATAACAAAATCCAATAATGTTAGAAGAGATGTCATCATCCTCATGAATTAGAAGCTGCAACATCAGTGCCACCTTTGTTTCAATAGCTTGTAGTGCCTCTTGAGCATTCTTGATATCCCCATTCTTAATTAATTTAGTCCAGCTAACTATCAATGACTGTCCCATTCCATTTACCAGTTTAGAAAATCTGGCCAGGAAGTCAACATCTTCTTCCTACAAATGATCAATACAGACTTCAATTTAAAACCAACCACCTAAGAGGGAAAACTCTAAACTTAGGTATGGGTCAAGTGCCAATCATAGGAGTCATTTTTATTTTATTTTATTTTATTTATTTATTTTTTATTTTTGGCTGCGTTGGGTCTTCATTGCTGCGTGCCAGCTTTCTCTAGTTGCAGCGAGCTGGGGCTACTCTTCGTAGCAGTGCGTGGGCTTCTCATTGCAGTGCTCTAGGCACGCGGGCTTCAGCAGTTGTGGCGTGGGGGCTCAGTAGTTGTGGCTCGTGGGCTCTAGAGCACAGGCTCAGTAGTTGTGGCACACAGGCTTAGTTGCTCCACAGCATGTGGGATCTTCCCGGACCACGGCTCGAACCCATGTCCCCTGCATTGGCAGGCAGATTCTTAACCACTGTGCCACCAGGGAAGTCCCAGGAGTCATTTTTAAACTAGCATTAGACACTAACAATTCTACCATTTTGACTGGGAAATTTTAAGAATTTGAATTCTTCTACTATTATTATCCACTAGTACTAACTCTTCAAAGCAACTATTTTTAATGATTATAGTCATGTAGACATTGACAACTTATAAAAGCTTAAAAAAAGAGATCTGTGGTTTCAAAACCTTCTCTCTAAACTGCTGAATTTAGTAAATACGCTCTAATAAAGTTAATGCTGCCATATTATGCTACGTATAAGAATTTACAACAGTCATTTCTGATACTATTTAATTTGAACCTCAACTGCACTACAAAGAGATAAAACTGCTATTATAATCACCTGCCTAAGGTCACATCAGCACTAATGCTAGAACTTAAAATTAGGTTACTTTCATTAATTATCCTTATGATGTTCCCTACAGAAAGAGATTTTTACCTTCAGCATTTTAAATCTTTTACCAGGGACTAAATAAGACAATTATTAGCAGTGTAAGAAAACACTACTATTTGTCAGCTAGAAAAATACCAGAGGTGTTGTACTCCTGACATATCAACAATACAAAGACTTCTCAGTAATTCTTTACCAATATCACAGGTAAAATTAAAAATAAAACCCTTCAAATTCAGTTTCTAAATTACTAATTTACCACACTCAGCCCTAATTCTGCTGAGGCTAAACTTTAACAGCTCAAATGAATGTGATGAAAATATAACATTTATAATTGAGTCTAATTTAGGTCAAAACGCATTGCCATGCTTCTTAAAATGTGGTCCATGAACCAGCAGTATCACAGTATCACCTGAGAGTTTGTTAGAAACGCACAATTGTAAGTACCATCCCAGACCTTCAAGTTTAAGTCTGGTATAATCTATTGTTCAAGGCAAATGTTACAGATAACATTATGGCTTTCTAGATACAATGTTTCATTATTATAATGTCAAGGAAGTTTCCAGCATTTAAAAACAAAACAAAAAGAAAGAAAAAGAAAAGGAAAGCATATTTAAATTACTGCCTATCCTAATTTGTTCTAACATTTTCAAAACCTTATACATAAATTTACTGACCTGGTCAATGCTGAAAAACCCAGCAGACTGTAATACTTGACACAAAGATTCTACTAGTTTCATTTTATCAACAGGATCCATTCCTTTATTTACAATTTCAAATAAACAATCACATGCTTCTTCCCGTAGAACTTCTATTGACATATGACCTAGCAGCATATTTATAAACCTGGCAATGGTGAAATAAAATTGTTACAATATTTTCAAATTCATGAGTTTTACATAGTGTATTTTGCAGGTTTACATTTTTAAAATATCGGTTTACTTACCTATCATTGGCTATAAGGGATAAGTCTATCCAAGAGACATAAGCCCCAACTACTTCAAGGCACTGACATGTCACTTCTGAATTAGTATACTGATAGTTTTGTAGGATTTGGTACCATGATTCCACCAAGTTTGGAATGCACTGTTCCCTCATGGTATCTTTTATGAGAGTATTCCTACGAGCCTCCTAAAAGACAAAACAAAATACCATGTACACAATTAAAGTAGATTACCTCCCAAAATAATGTTTAACATCTGAATAATAGTTGCACACAGTAATTTCCTCACCACTAAACTTCCAGACTTGTTAATACATTCCCTGCCGCTATTTCCTATTTATCTGCTCTAAAATCATAACCTGTGATTCTTTCTAATTCCTCCTTCCATTCTACTCATTTCCTCAGACATAATTTCTTATTAAACACAAACTATAAATAAACATTGCTTAGAAATCTTAACCATGTGATAAAAGTTATTTCTCAATATTATACAAATACTTAAAATTACTTAAGAGAATAGCAATTACTTAAATGTTACAAACATATTTGACATACAATGACCTCAAATTATCATACACATTTGAATTAAGCTATTTCCATTGTGTTCTTTAAGAAAAAGGAGAAAGTTATATTGGGTAATACAGAAATAGAGAAAGACTAGGTGATGAGCTATGTGACTAACTGAGAATACAGAAGAACCCAGCACTGATTCATAAGCAATGCTTTTTCCTCACTCGGTGACTATAAAGCAGTAGTAAATATAGGCCACATTTGTCTACAGATTCACAGGAAAAAATCAATTTGTGTATTTCACTAGAGAAAGTTCTTGCCTGGTTAAAAAAAAAATCTGAATACTCTAATTTCACCCTACACCTGGAAAAAAACCCCAAGTTTAAATCCCTTTGTAAAACAAAATTCAAAATGTTGAATAAATTTATAAGTATTCTTAATAAAGTTTTATCTCAAAAAAACAATAGGGCTTCCCTGGTGGTGCAGTGGTTGAGAATCTGCCTGCCAATGCAGGGAACACGGGTTTGGGCCCTGGTCTGGGAAGATCCCACATGCCGTGGAGCAACTGGGCCCGTGAGCCACAATTACTGAGCCTGCGCATCTGGAGCCTGTGCTCCAGACCTCCAGGCCTCTCTGTGCCACAAGAGAGGCCGCGATAGTGGGAGGCCCGCGCACCGCGATGAAGCGTGGCCCCCGCTTGCCACAACTAGAGAAAGCCCTTGCACAGAAACGAAGACCCAACGCAGCCATAAATAAATAAATAAATAAATAAATAAAATAAAAAATAAAAAACCCTTCTTGATCCTTTTATTATATGCCCACCATCTCCTACAATATCTACATTAAAAACTTAAAATTAATAGGAAGTTACTTGCCTCTGATGTATGTACCACATCACGATCCACCAACTCTGAATCAATAGCCATGAGAATTCGGAGGTACAGATCTACTCCCCTTGGATTTAAGTCCACTACTGAGAGAATGTCAAAAAAAAACTTGGGCCATTTAGTGAGATATTCTGTAACAAAAAGCAAGGCGAAGACTTGGGCTGCTTTATTTCGTATAAAGGTCTTCTCTGGTTGGGGATTCAGCATCTGACAGACAGAGAAATAGTTCATAAAATTAAATGTAAGTGAAAAAGACTCAAACGTTGTTTTCCTATTTACCATTAATAGGCAAAACCCCACCAAACTTCACCAGGCTCTAGAACAGCTGTGCAACAAATATGCTTGAGAATTACCAAAGTTCTGAGGTGACCAGCCAGATGGAGAACAATCAAATGAACGAAGGTGCTAATGGTTACACCTCACTCTCACACTTTCAGAGAAAAGTTTCGTGGGCAGAGCATTAGTAGTTCCTATAATTTTTTCTAAGAAGAAAAAAAATTCAATGATTTTTCTTCTGGCTGCTTGCTCTTTAAGGAAAATAAACATCCTAGCTACACAACTGCTTTAATATGTTAAGATTAGCTAAAATTAATGAAAAAGAATATAGTGAATACAGAACTCTATTGGCTCCTTTGAAAAGGGCTCTTTGTTAAGAGGCTGTCCAGGAGGGCTCACCTTAAGTGTGAACAGAAAAGCGACTTTTGTCAAGTAGTTAAAAAAATATTACATTTTAAAACCAAAGTTTCCACCATGTGTCATGGACAGAATGACAGCTTCAATTATCAATATAATTTTAAGTTATTGCTAAGTTTTCATCTACCCGTGATCTTCAAAAACAGCACTTTCTAAAAGAGCTACATGATGAAATGGAGGATAAATGAGTGACATTTTTGAGGTGAAGTTGCAAACTCTTGCAAAAATAAAAATTTAAATATCTGGCAATTTGAGGTACTAAATGTAAAAACTACTATTTTACCTGAGCTTGAAGCCAAGATATGAGTGTCTCCCTAATCAGTTGTTGTTGAACAGTAGTTAGTTCTGAGTATCTGTTCAAAACAGAGAAGAAAAATAACAATGATAATGTTTAGTGTCTGGTTTTAAAAAAGTAACGGCCTCTTATAAATTTGAATGAGAAAATTTGTATAGCACTCGACTATCTAAAATTCCCTAAAACAAATTGATAATACCTCTCATCACTGCTTTAAAGACAGGGGTGGGAGAGGCAGGTGGGGGTATCAATACTGATCTTTGTTTTGTGGTTCAGTTCATGTTAAAACAAAATGGCAGCTACACAATTTTTCAGACGAAAATACATCCATGGTCTCAGGTCTGTGGTTTACAGAATAAATCAATAGGCAAACTAAGGATCCCCAGAGCAGCAATTCACTGTTTTTACTTAAATTAGGCAGGGGTTCTAAATGCAAGTGCCCACACTGCCACTCAACTCTAACAGAGAGTCATCGTTCAGAGAAACAGGCTCAGTATTGCCAGATCTTCTAATTTTTTCCAGAGAAGCTGGAAATCTATTGTTTTCCTGTGAAATGACTGGATTTTTATATGTAACCAATGAACTCAGTATTTTTAAAACACTTTTTGGGATAAATCAAAATGCATCTATGAGCTGGATATGACATATACTGTCAATTTACAACCTATGTTATGGTGTCCCCAAAGAGGGAAAAACTAATTTA
Source organism: Balaenoptera musculus (assembly GCF_009873245.2). Taxonomy (NCBI): domain Eukaryota; kingdom Metazoa; phylum Chordata; class Mammalia; order Artiodactyla; family Balaenopteridae; genus Balaenoptera; species Balaenoptera musculus. Next base: position 51,689,052 of record NC_045794.1, on the reverse strand, counting down.
AAAAATGGCCTCTCGGGACTGCCCTGGTGCCGCAGTGGTTAAGAATCTGCCTGCCGGGCTTCCCTGGTGGCGCAGTGGTTGAGAATCTGCCTGCCAATGCAGGGGACACGGGTTCGAACCCTGGTCTGGGAAGATCCCACATGCCACGGAGCAGCTGGGCCCGTGAGCCACAACTACTGAGCCTGCGCGTCTGGAGCCTGTGCCCCGCAACGGGAGGGGCCGCGATAGTGAAAGGCCCGCGCACCGCGATGAAGAGCGGTCCCCGCACCGCGATGAAGAGTGGCCCCCACTTGCCGTTAACTAGAGAAAGCCCTCGCACGAACCGAAGACCCAACACAGCCAAAAATAAATAAATAAATAAATAAAGTAGCTATAAAATTAAAAAAAAAAAAAAAAAAAAAAAGAGTAGAGCCTTGGGGGAACTTCTGAATCCAGCCAAGATGGAGTAACAAGAACCATATTTGCCCTCCCACCTAAACCAACAACAACAAAAAAAAAAAAAAAAAAAAAAAAAAAAAAAGAATCTGCCTGCCAATTCAGGGGTCACGAGTTCGATCCCTGGTCCAGGAAGATCCCACAAGTCATGGAGCAACTAAGCCCGTACACAACTACTGAAGCCCGTGCACCTAGAGCCCGTGCTTGCAACAAGAGAAGCCACTGCAATGAAAAGCCTGGGCACCACAACGAAGAGTAGCCCCTGCTCGCCGCAGCTAGAGAAAGCCCGTGTGCAGCAACAGAGACCCAACGTTGTCAAAAAGAAATTAATTAATCAATTATTTTAAAAGTTAAAAAAAAAAATGGCCTCTCCCCACACATCTCAGGGAGAAAAGCCTTACTTGTATTTAACTTGATGTTCTAGTACTTGAAAGCAGAAAAATTTAATGTGATCATCACTGAAAAAGAAAAAAAAAGAAAAATTAGATAAGCAGAATATGAATTAGGGAAAACAAATCAAAGGTAAAATAGTAATGAATAAACTACAGTTGAAAAGTTTCTCCAACTAGACCTTTGGCTTATTGATCTCAAGTTTTACATTCACATCCATTTGTTTAAAAAGCTAAGAGAACTTTTTATGTTATACAATATTCAATGGAAATCTGGCGAGCAGAATAACCAAAACAATTTAAGATGCACTTTAAGTACGTACAGTGCTTTTGCAAACAGAAGGCATTCCCCCTAAATTCTACATGTCAGGATTCCCAGAACAACTCCTACGTTTTACAAGAGAAAGGCTAGATGTCAAATTACAAATGGCAGAACAGCCAGAGACTGAGTCAAACCAGAAACGGTCATCACGGTCATACTTAAAAGTTCTACTGCAGTCCAATCCAAAGCAAGCAGAGTCCCCTGGACTGGCAGTCCAGCCCCCAAAATTCACACAGAAAACCAAGCTACCAATATACTGCCCTTCTAAAAGGGGAGGAAAAGTCAACACCCACCCATCACCCACTTCCTACTGTCTCTCTAGGGGTGACGGCAGAGCTGCAGTGAGCCAGGTACAAACTCTGACCAAGTCCCTTTAGTGAACAACAATCTGTTCATCTTAAGACAGCTGGTCTGGGCCAGGCTTAGTCATGGAACAATTTTTCATATACAAAGCTAACTAGTCAATACAAGAATGGAGATGTTATCTTCATTTAGACTACATCAATTAACCAAAAAATAATAATAATTTCACACTTAAGACAATGAAACTTAATTTTTAAAAGTTTTTTTTTAAAAAGTTACGTTTAATTTGCATCTCTTCTAAGACCCTAGGGTTTCTAATCTTATCATGGATGGCACTGAAGCTTTAACTAATTATATGACCTAGATCTTCCACTCAAAATATAAACTATAGGGAGCCTTTAATTAAAAGCCAGCCCTTATTCACTCTAAGACATATAGATATTCTCAAAACCAACTTTCACTAAACTGGAGCACTTCCTTTCGGCTATAAAATGTAGTGACTGATACCCACAGCATGCCAAGAACTCTAGCTAGGAGTCATCACTGACCCCTATAAACTTCTACTCCCACTAGTAGAGTTGTTTATTTACAACTAGTCAGCTGTGTTTCCCCAAGCCTCACTATGTGCGTTGTACTTCTTTTGTACGTAAGTAACTTTATTATATAAACTAATGAAATGAGTATGATGACAGTTTATATTTTCATAAAAATTAAGTTGAATGCTTTAGAAAGAGTTCATAGGAAGTCACATTGCAGGGGGAAAACCTTGGACCTATGTGATGTGAGACAGATAACTTGGAGAGATAGGAACAAATAAATAAAAAGTTTAGAAATCTGTACTCACTGTTCCTCAATCCACTACAGGGAATCAAAGTGGAAATTACAGAGGATCAATTACGGGTGTGATCAACGTTGAGAATGATGAAGTGAATGTTAGTGGCATATATGCAAAGAAAAGTCCTTGGTCCAATATCAAAAGATTAGTAACTAAGTGTTTATATACTTTAAATTAAAAATTAAGATATATATAATTTTTGATTACCTCCTTTACCAACTTTTTAGAAAACCAACTATCCCTCCCCATCGTAAGAAGATAAGGAAGTTTCTATTGTATAGAAACTATATGCCACTTGGGATCTACTGCCAGGTACTCAGAATAAGGCAAAGGATATTTTAATGAAAAGTCAGTTCTGGAATGGCCAAATTATTAGTTTATTATTTTTCTCATTTCTACACTGAATAGTTTTCCAAAATATAAGTCATAAAATGTTTTTATGAAAACATTTTCCAAACAGGTAAATGTAACAATCCTGTCAAGTTCACAAAAATTTAAATTCTCCGACAAATCATGCAAATTTTGTTTTAATCACCTGTACGTCCTCTGGGCCAGAGCTTCTGCACACACCTGCCAGGCATCTGGGGAAATCTTCAACTGCTCAAAATAGGCCAGGGCCTGTAAGATTGCAAAGCAGAAAATTCATTTGGAATAGTCAATCTCATTCTCTGCCAATACTCAATAAAGTTTTCTGGGAGTAGCAAACTAACAACAAAAAAGTGACTAAATAAAAAATAGCTAAACATTGAATTCAGGCTTCTGAGTATGTGCAACTTAGTGATCATTCCTAGGAAAAAGGTTAAGTAAAAAACAAATTCTATCAGTTGGATACTCCAACCTGTTTCTTTACAGGAAAGGAGATAACACAAAAATGCCCTGCAGATATCTCTGAATTATTAGGAAGATCAGAGAGAAAACACTCAAGTGCTGTGTCAAGTGCTATACTACTGAGGTATATGCAATTATAAAATGGTATATAAACAATATTTTTCCTACTTAATAGCAAACATGCTATTAAAGAGGTGATTATAAAAGATGAAACATACTCTGTATGTCATTCGATCTACTGTTTAACAGAAAAGGAGAGTTATTTAAAATCTTCAGCTATATCATGTAAGTTTCCTAAAAAGTGAGATTAAAATCAGAGTTCAACTGCTTGATATGAAGTTTGCAGAAGTACCAAATAATTGAAATGGTCAAAGCTTTAGGAAGGGGCTTCCCTGGTGGCGCAGTGGTTGAGAATCTGCCTGATAATGCAGGGGACACGGGTTCGAGCCCTGGTCTGGGAAGATCCCACATGCCGCGGAGCAACTGGGCCCGTGAGCCACAATTACTGAGCCTGCACTCCGCAGCGAGAGAGGCCGCGACAGTGAGAGGCCCGCGCGCCGCGATGAAGAGTGGCCCCCGCTTGCCACAACTAGAGAAAGCCCTCTCACAGAAACTAAGACCCAACACAGCCATTAAAATAAATAAATAAATAAAATTAAAAAAAAAAAAAAAAAAAGCTTTAGGAAGTGTGCTTCTCATCCCTGTATTCACGAATTCTGGGGCCTGTCATAAGAGCAAGTATACTCTAGAATGCATGCAGCACCAAGTCCACATGCTCTCTACCACTGCTGGGAAAATGGGAGTGACTTCTGCCACTCTTCCATTAGTATGTTGCAACTGGAATCAATGACAGATGCAGGTGTCACATATGACAATGGACAAACAGTAACCTCACCAACTTGTAAAAAATATCTCAGTCAGGAAAATAACACATAATCTCTAGAAACACTGCTAAATGATTTTAAAGCAATTACATACTGATATAAACCCTGAAATTAAGTTAGAAACAATATTAAGCCTTAGAGGAACCTAATTTCAATTAGCCAGTATATTTTTTTTAAATGTGGTTTGTGCCCCATCCATGATGAAGACAGTTTTATTGGTCTTGATCAGCAATTTTTAACATAAAACAGAATACAGAATATCAGAGTGCACTGCACCTAGCAAGAATAACTATTATTTTGTGTAACTTGTTTTAGTCATGTGTGTATATGTCATATATTCATGTGTATATGTGTCTATGCATATATATATACATACATACATACACACTTACACACACATATACTGTCAAGATATAAAATTATTTTTTCCTTTCACTTAGAGGTTAAAGAAAAATAAGCAGCAAAAAACCCACTGTATTTAGGTGATAAGTTTCCTGTGCTATGTAACTGTATGAATGAGGGAATTGGGTTTTCAGACATGGTCTCAATGGCTGCTCCCACTGACAGAGGACCAGATAAATGAAAGTGAGCAGATGAAGATCACCAAATACTATCTTAAGTGTAAATAACAGCCATCTTTAGAAATTAAGAATATAGGAACCCAAGCAGCTGCAAAATAATCTAGTTCAGGTGTCTAACAATATCTATTCCATGAAACCTAGAGTTTCCTTTAGGAATACCTCAGGGGCCGGGGCAGGGGACAATGCTGAAGTCAATCGTATACTGCGTTACAACCTGATATTTCACTTACCAAAAGAGGTGGGGGAGGTGTGATTCAGCTGCTAGAATTGTCACTGACATACCATTTTCTTTAAATAATAGCAAGTTTTAAACCAAAGACAGATATTCTATTTTTTTAAGTGATAATAACTTGAAAAATCTCAGTTTTAGCTAGTCTTTGCACTCTGAGTCCATGTGATACTAGCATCAAAAAAAAAAAACTGTGGCAATGACGAACAAGTCAAAGCTTTTATCACCCAGTTCTCTCTCGTACCTTCTTTCTAATGCTCCACTGTCTCTAAGTGGCAACAGAGTCAGTTCAGCTACTTACTGCCCATGTAGAAAACAGAGAACTACAGAGAGACAATTGGGAACCCAGGTTGGTAGTCATTTATCTTACTACGAAACTGAATTAAGTTCCCACTACTCCTGAATTCCAATATCAGGACTATCAGAACTCACTTTTCCTTAAGATTCCTTGTTATTCATCCTAATTGTTACACAGGTTGGCTTAATGGGATATCAAATTAAGCCTGCACCAGGATGCCTAACATATGCCTATGACTGATAGAACCCATTTTTACTGATTAAAAACCTAACTTCTATATTAAAACCATTGCCAGTTTACTAGTTTTACTTTTCTGAAAAAGAAAATCATGGCACATTTAAAAAAATACCTGTCGGATGGTGGAATTTAATTATAAAACAAAGGATTTCAAAAAAGGAACGTAAAAAATAACAGAGAAGTTTATTTAATAACTAAACAAATAGTCAAAGATTTTAGCTATAATAACTATGTAGTACCAAGCCAGACTAAAGGTACAGGTCTATGATGCTTCGACTATGTGACTAAGGGTTTGAAAGCAGGTAGCTTACACTCTCATGAAAAGAAATATTTGTTCATACACAGAAGACATGGACTTTTAATGACTTTTCATGTCCTAACCAGTTTGATAGGTATCTTGTAATTAGCTATTTAAATCTCAATTCTTGTTATTTACCTCTATCTGGAGGGCTGGTTACTTCTTTTAACAGCAGAGACATGCACATGATACTATGCTGGAAACCCTGGAAATTTTTTACTACTTAAAAAAAAATCTCTGCTTAAAAGCAGAAAAATTGTTATTTTTTGTGAAATTGTTAAATTGCTATCTTTTGTGAAATTGTTAACCTCGTTTAGCTCATTTATAAAAAATATTCTTTGCTATGAGAAGTAGAAAGAAGAAAATGACTCTCCACCCACTTACCTTATACCTCAAACCACCCACGCATCTTTAAAAAATTTAATTATAGGCTTGTTCTTTAGATTCTTCTTTATCATTCAGCCATAGTCATGATTACAGGTGTAGGCTAAATTATGTTTAATTGTTTATACTTACCCAAATATCCCAGCACCTCATAATGGATTCTTTGTCAGGTGATCATTTTACATAACCTGATGGCATATCATAACTGCTTATTTACATGTCTAAATAACAAGGATGTTAACTATCACTAACATGAGGGTTAAGCAACTTGTTTAGACCAAACCAAGCAATGGGAAAACATAATATGTACACTGGCTACTATGGAAAGTCCCTTGAACAATCCTTTGCATTACAACTTTTAAATAATTAGAAATAGTGATGTGACATAAAGACCTGCCTTGAATTACATGAGATTTTAATACTTTTAAGCCAACTAAAGAGAAAATAAATCACAATCACTCACTGTTTCTGTATTCAGAATATAGTCAAATACCTCAAATTTGTTTCTCTATTCATTTCCACCCAAATTAAACCTTTATCAGATGTATATTTTTGATTCAAGTCCTCTAATGCAAATCTTTCCATAACATGCTTTAAAAAATGATTAAGCCGACTTAACTTACCCTTTGCCTGAAGTCTGAATCAGCATTTGGATTTAGCCCTAAAAGAGCCTGTTCATCCATCCCTGCTGCTATACTTGGAGTTTTCTGATTACAATAGGCGTGCCCTCTGATCCCACAGAAGAATCCACAAACATCTGCACACACACACACAAAGTTGAAAGAAAACAATACTTGATAAACAAAATAGATGCTTATCCAGAATATCATAACAAGCGGTAACATTATGCAAAGAAGTTTAACAGTTAAAAGAACTTCTTTTGAACCTATCCAAATTACAACTAAAGGAGCCTAAGTCTCAGAAGACTGGGTCTGCTAAATACTCCGCTAATGTGTAATTTCTAAAAATCTAAGGTATGCCATTAAGGTTCTCAATTTTTTTTCTTCAAGATCATCAATAAAGTACAGAAAGTAATTCTTTTTCTTGAAACAGAAGTATCTAATTTATGTTATTACCATCTCCAGTAAAGTGCAATTGTGCAACTATATTAAGTTAAAAAAAAGACAAACCCAGATCATCTTATTATACTAATTATAATACTTGCTTACTGCCATTTATCAATATCACAATCCTTTTAAAAAAAAAATTAAGAATGTCTGACTAAATACGGATCTCAGAGTGCCTTTCTGGAGAGTCTACCAAGTACTTCAGGAGAAGTCAAATGAAAAAGGAGAGAAAAAGTGAAAAACAAGTCATTTAGCTTTTGAAAAAATGGGCTAGCTCTGCCTTTACAGATCTCTGCTCTTGCCAGTCCAATTCCAGAAATGTATTTCAAAAACTGTTTTCTAACAGCAGCTATAAAAATTGACAACACTGATTTTCTTATTAAGAACTTTTTTTAGCCTCTGGAAAATACTGCACTTTCTCACAATATAGGGTCTAACATTCTCAAGTAAGAACATGACCAGCCCAAAGGCAACTTGGTTTTCTCATAAAATGTATATTTATTTGCAGAAACAAAAGAACAAAACTCTACCTGAGGTAGGGAGACCAGGTCTTACTACTCCTATTAAAAGGTTGTAAGGCTTTTTTTTTTTTTTAATTATCATAACCAATTAGACCATAACTGATCTACCCAAAGAGGAAATCAGAGCCTAACGGGGTCAAGAACCTAAATGGGGGATGTGGTGTGGAAGGGGTCACAGCCTTTTGGGAATGATAAGACCAGGATCAGATCCAGGTTAGAAGACTCCTACTACAACATGCTTTTCTGTCTCCCCCGCTCTGCCTGAATCCAATGATAAATCAGGATACGTGCTGAGAGCCTTGGAGAAGAAAGCTTGACCCCTTCTCTTACGGTTACCATCATACTTGCAGACTACAGAGAGGCAGTGTAAGTCCCCACTGCCCTCAGGATTAAGATGCAAACACTTTTCAACGACTCCTCACAATTCTGCACCCTAACCCAGCAAGGCCAGTGGTATTCTGCCTTTCATCTTCTTTGCACACATTGCTCTTTCCTTGTTACCTTAGTTTCCTTAGTTAACCCCTGCTTGTTCTTCAGAATTCAGCTTAGAGGTCACCTCTTTCAAAAACGCTTCTTTGACCCCTATTGTTCAACTCTCCCAAAGTGGATTAGATGCCCCACCTAAATGCTGATACATTGTCACTGTCTGCTTACTACTTTTCTCTCATTAACCTTAAAGGGAAGGAGGGACTGTCTGAGTATTTGTCACTGTGTCCCTAGGACATAATATAACATACGTTTTGGATTTGGAAAGACCTGTATTGGTACTCTGATCTTGTCATTTTCAAACTGGGACCACACAGACAACTACCAAACCTGAGAGAGAGCCCTTTCTATGAAATGGGAAAAAGAGCATCTGACTCATAAAGTTGTAAAGACATCAATGAGCTAAGGTATGTAAAGCATGCCTGGCACCTAGTGGGTCCTCAATAGGTTATCTATCATTCAGAGCTAGGCACATGGGGGAATGGGAACTACTTGGAGCAATCTAGATTTCTTATACTAGTAAACTGGCATTTTGAACAGATGGGAAAAAAAAAGGTACTGTTGCAAATTTGATGACAATTCCCCTGAAAAATGCACACACAGAAAGAAAAGACAATCTGAATTTCTATGAATCCCAGATTAAGTCCTATAAAAGATTCCTAGAATTTGGCATGGCTTTAGGGAAAATTGCGTAAGTTGGTCACTTTGATTCTATCAAGGGAAACAGCAAGTGGTCCTAAGAAAAAACATCGCAAACAAAACAACTTAAGGAAACAAAACTTGTTACAGTTGAAAACTGCATAAGCTTGGTCACTTTGATTTTATCAAGGGAAACAGCAAGTGGTCCTAAGAAAAAACATCGCAAACAAAACAACTTAAGGAAACAAAACTTGTTACAGTTGTCAGTACAGAAAGAATCCCCCACGGAGAAGGCACTTGGATAATAATCAACGTGCAATGGTAAATCACCTACATGTATGCAAAAAAACTGAAAAGTTACAACCTGTGCAAAAAGGTGACAATTTTCCCAGTAAAAGGCTGTGCATAATGTTCCAACACCGCATAGCGGTGCAGGCTTAAACATTTGTTACAATGTGATAAACACTTCAATTACGCATCTAGCAAATGTTCTGGGGGAAGGCGAGCAACATACTTTAAATATTAAGCCCTAATTCTCCCATGTATAGCCATTAAATCAAGAATCAAAACAATCTGGAAAAATTCCTCTACACCTACTGAAGACTGTTCAAAGCCCAGGACTGAATCTTTCCAGCCTTTTAACACCACTCTGACATGTCGCTTTAATAAAACGTAACTTCCCTCAGTAACAACTAGCACTTTCAAACAGTGCTAGTTGTTACAATTAACACTTTTAAAAGGTACTCCTTTTTTCGGGTTACAGGGAAACATCACGCGTCTCTACTCCTGCAGAATTGTGAGGAAGGGAAAAGCAAAAATGGCGTGCCGTGCTGGCAAATTACTACACAGAAATAATACTTTTTTCTTTTTTGTCCTGGGACGGGGGTCGGGGGTGGGGTGGGGGGAATCAAGTTTGAGGTCTCTGCAGTTGAAACTGGTGGGACACGCTACAAGTATTACAAACGGGCTCGGCCACTTTTACTATATCGGGGGCCACAGGCAATGGGGGCCCTCCTCGGCCGGCCTTGCCCCCTTCCTTCCCCCGGATCCCTCCCCTAAAGGGAGCCTCGTGGCAACTCGGGTGATGAAACACCCGGCAACGAGCGGCCACGCACTGGGGACGCGCTCAGCCTCGGCGGCCGTAGCTTGTACCCACCCCCACCCAGTCCGCCCAGCCTCGGGGAGCATCGCCATGGAGGGCCCGACCCGCACCCCTCCCCGACATGGGGGCTCCCGCTCCCCGGGCCAGTCCTCCCGGCCAACTTCCTCGCAGCCTCGCATGGACCGATTCGGGTCCCAGTCCCGCCCCGAGCCCCGAGTCACCTTCCCTATCACTCCATCCCGCCTCCCCGCCTGCACTCCCGAGGGCCGGTCAGCAGAGCGGAGCGGCGCCGCAAGCAGGGAGCGGGGAGAGCGGCCCTCGTCCTTGTCACCGTCGTCCTCCGCCACGGCCGCAGCGCTAACCCCGGAGACAGAGCTGGCCGGGGCCGCGCGCCTCTCGCCGCTCCGCGTCCCCTGGCGCCTTCTATTGCGTGGCGCCGGGCAGGCAAGCTAGCAAGCTGGCGGGCGGGGTTGGCGCCCCAGGAAGGGAAAGAGCGCGAGGGCCAGCTAACGCTGCCGCCGCCGTCGCCGCTGAGTCAGCGCGAAGCGCGCTCCCCGCGTCGGCGCCGCGCGGACCAAAGCCAGCAGCCTCATGGAGAGTGCCGACTACGACCCGCGAACCCGGACCGAGAGCCTACAACTCCCAACACGCAATGTGCAGGCGACATTTCCGGGCGATGGGGCGCACGCGCTCGCCGGGCGCTGGCCAGGAGGCGTGGTCGCCGGGGTCTCCGGTGCATGCTGGGATGGGGGTTCGCGGGAATCTCTCCCGGTTGTAGAGTCCCTTGCTGTTTCTGCACCGGGACAGAGACCCAGGGTTGGGTTTGCTTAGCACGTTCCATAAAGGCTTAGGCAGGTAGTTGGCAGGTTAGAGTATGGAGCCCCGGAGAGCCTCACGACGTGGTCCAAACCACGTGTGAGTCAGTTGTTTAATTATTCTCTTTTGTGGTCCCACGTGTTCCCCCGCGTGAGGATCCTCCGAGGAGCGCTGAAAATTTTTTATTTTCACTTTAAACGTACCAGTATTTTTGTCATTCGTGAAAAGAAGGAGCGCTTTTTTAGGAAGTCCTACTCGTAGGTTCCTTCTATGATACTGTTACTTCGTTTATTCATTCACCGAGTAGTTTATTAATACTGAGTAGAGGTAGTTTAGGCACAAGCTGCCTAGATTTGGATCCCAGCTCGCCCCACTCCCGTCACCTACCACCCCGCTCACTAGTTGTTAACCTCAGTTTCAGGCGCGTTACATAATCTGTCTGTACTTAAGTTTACTCATCAGTGAAACAGTGGATGATAATAGTACTGACCTCAAAGTGTTGTTGGCAGGATTAAATTAATACACGTGTTTGGCATACAATAAGTGCTCGTTATTTAGGTTTCATTGTTGATTAAGTATGTACTGAATGCAGACTAGGTTGCCCTCACTGGAACTACAGTGAAAAACAAAACTTGGGAGAGGGGAATGGGAGGAAAAGTAGAATAAAATTAATGTAACCATTTAACAGCTACATTTATTTCGTGACCGGCCATGTGCAAGACACTGCACCAGGCATTTCATATATAAAGTATCTCGAATCACTTTTGCATCACGCTTGTAATTTACTCGTTTAAAATGTCAGGCTAAGATTCCTGTCCTATTTCAGTGTATCCCCAGCGTCTAGTACCATGCCAGCCTGTAGTTACAACTCAATAAGTGAACAATATGGAGGCCTAAAACTAATCGTGGTCTAAGTGGCTCCAAAGTCTGTAATATGTTCCGTGTATTCCACTGTATCATCCTAAAGAACCTCAAAATACCGTCTATTGTATTGTTACCGTCTATATTTGCCTTTTTCATTTGTAAATTCATTTTGTGGATACTTCATACGGGGAAGTTTATCTACAGCTTATCTAGTATCTATAGCTTATCTACAGTTTATCTAGTAACACTGGCCCTTTATGGCAGTTCAAATACCTAGGACTGTAAAAATCTCTGAATTTTGTAAATTCATGTTATTTCGTAACAAATAAGGAACTACTTGGAATCTACCTGAAGAGGATCTGAGAGGGATATTAAATTTGACCCTTCTGTATTCTGGTTCCCCCATCCATAAAGGGATGGACAGTTTCCCATCTCAGACTAATATAAAATGCCAGTTATCAAAATGTTAACAAAGAGCTGTGATTATTTTAACTTAAAGCATGTGTGCTTGCACATGGCAATGCTTTTATGTACTAACTGGCAACATTTTTGAGCATTTTATTATGTGCCAGAAACAGTCCTGAATGTTCAGATGTTAATCCTCACAACAAGGTACTATCATTACGCCCATTTTATAGATGAAGAAACGGCAGTGCATAAAAGTTAAGTAGCAGAACTGGGATTCAAACGCGCATAGTCTGACCCTAGAGTCTGTGCTTCTAACCCCTGTCTCTCAAATGAAGGTCCATTAAACGGTGATGACACTGTAGAACTATTGTACTAAGTCAGTTTTTCTTCCTATAAATATGGTGAGGCACCTCTCTTATAACAATAAAACATTGTTCCTGTCCCATATTTCCCTTTTCTTTCAATTGCCAGAGTACTTGAAAGAATTAGGATAGATAACATTTATATATTTCATTATGGTTTCCAATATGTCTCCATATAACTTTTCTAATTTGTTCCTCTTAACCTTGTAGGGATGGAGCAGATATCATCATCATCATCATCATCATCATCATCATCATCATCATCATCATCTTTAATTTACAGAAAAGGAAACAGGGGCTTCCTTGGTGGTGCAGTGGTTAACAATCCGCCTGCCAATGCAGGGGACATGGGTTCGAGCCCTGGTCTGGGAAGATCCCACATGCCGCGGAGCAACTAAGCCCGTGCGCCACAACTACTGAGCCTGTGCTCTAGAGCCCACGAGCCACAACTACTGAGCCTGCATGCCACAACTACTGAAGCCCGTGGACCTAGAGCCCGTGCTCTGCAACAAGAGAAGCCACCGCAATGAGAAGCCCACACACCACAACAAAGAGTAGCCCCCACGCGCAGCAACGAAGACCCAATGCAGCCAAAAATAAATAAATAAATAAATAAATTAATTAATTTAGAAAAAGAAAAGCAAACAGGTGGATCTATTTTAAGTAACTTATCCTAAGCCACATAGCTAGTAAATGGTGGGCTAGAACCCTAGATTCTTGATTCTAGATTTCCTGTCTTCAATACACCATATATGTTGCCTACACTTAACGTTCCAGTCTCTCACTTATTGTAATCTGTTTTCTGTTCCCAAATCACTCTACTAAAACTCTTACAAATGATCCAACCCTGTGACCATTTTTATTAATTTATTTCAACTTTTCTGTTGACTATTTCCTTCCTCCTTGAAATTCTCTCCTCTCTTGACTCTGACCCTGTGTTATCCTCAAAATCCTTTTATTTTTTTTGATGACTACTCTGTCTTCACTGCACTCCTACTTTTGTTCTCTTTACCATGTCTTCCCCAAGGCTGCCTTCTTAGCCATCTGGCTTTCTGTTTTCTGCACTTGCTCTCAGTAATTATTTCCATGGCTTCAACACTCATTTCTATGAAGATGATCTCCCATTCTCTACTTCTGGTTCTAAGATTCTGTACTCCTAACTTGTGTTACAAGACACCTACACATCTCACCAGCATGTCAACTCTTAACATGTCCAGACCCAAAGTCGTGATCTTACCCACAAAATACATCTCCCTCCTGATGTGGCTATTTGTGCCGATGCGTTCAACTCCTCAACAGAACTCAGTGGTCTTAGGGTCAGTTTGTTGCTTTCATGTTCAGTGATCCAGTTCAATTTCAGCATAGTGCTGTCACATCTATCTTTTCTGTTCCTTTCCTTATTTCCTCTACCTTACATTAGGCTTTCAAAGCTTCTCTCATGGACTTACTGAAGGAAACTTATCCATTACTTGAAAGTTATCTTTAGGTTGTGAGACTGCAGGTGATTTCTGTTATCTTCCTTGTACCTTTTTGGATTTAAAAAAATTCATACCTCTCATGTCATTAATATATTTTAATATGTTTTTGTTTTGTATTAAATTTGTGTGGTTGTCTTACTCACCTGTTAGTCAATTCTTGAAGACTGAAAATAAGTTGTATCCTGATTCTGTTTATGGGTAATAATTTCTCAGTAAATATCTGTGAAATGTATTGAATTGAACCCAAATAATATAACATGAGTTGATAACCACTGAGTTCTGTGTCAGAGTCTCTTATTTGTCTCAAAGCTTATTAAGCCTAGTGTCATTGTCACCAAAAGCTCATCCATGATGGGCTTCCTGGCCGAGAAAGAAGTTGGAAAATAGGTCAGGTGAGCTGTCTTTATTGGGTTCTAGTCCAATCATTGGTTTCTTTTAGAGTAAGTGGGTGTGAAGCAGGAGGCCTGAGGCAGAACAGAGCACTGGGGCATTATTTAGTAAACGAAAGTTGTTTGTTTTAATCCAAAGCATTTGCATGGTTCCTTAGACTTTATCATAATGACACCACTTCTCTATATGTCAGTTGACTGCTAATGTTGTAGATATTTAAATGGTCAGTATCCATTAATACTAAATAGAAATACCAAGGGATTCCTAATTCAGACACCTTTAAAAGTTCAGGTTCTATTTACCTACTACAGGCTTCAAGTCCCTCTCTATACATACTGTCTTTAGTTTCACGTTGGGAGATGGGAACACTTGGGATCCCTAGACCCACTGAAGGGTACTTCTAGTTTGAAATCCTTACAGGATTCTTATGACCTATGGCCCACTGCTCATTTCTCCACCAAAAATGCAACTAAAAAAAAAAAAGGTAAAAATGCCATTCTTTTGTTTGTATATTTGTGCATGTAGATTAGATTTTGTCTTGAGCCTTAATCTAAAGTTTAAAAAGTTAGGCTAGCACCCAACAAGGAAGAATTTGATATTACTACTTTGTATATGGGGAACTAAATGACCATATATGTACCAGGAAATCACATACTTGTTCAATTTATTTTTAAAACACTTACACATTGTTCACTCTGTTCCAGGTACCTGTTCTAAGTACTTAGAAACATTGCTAATCCTCATAATAACTCTATGGGGTTTGTACTATTACCCCATTTCACAGATCAGGAAACTGAGGCACTGAGCAATTAAGGTAAGTTGTCCAGGAACTGTCCCTGGCAGTCCAGTGGTTAAGACTCCGTACTCTCACTGCCAAGGACCCAGGTTTGATCCCTGGTTGGGGAACTAGGATCGGATCCTGCATGCCGTGCAGTGCGGCCAAATAAATAAATAAATAAAGTTGTCCAAGGTAATTTTTTAAACTACTGAGTGAGACCTGGAATTTGAACCAGGTCATCTGGCTCTGCAGACCTATGCTCAACACTACTGTCCTTTCATCCTTGGACCTAAGGCTATTCTGTTCTTCTGGTTAAGGAGAGTGAGTGCCTTTGGGGGTTAGTTCCAGGTAAGTAATGTTCCATTCCTTTTGATAGTTTTATCAAGAAACATCTCTTAAGTGCTTGACTGCAGAGGATCTGTACCAAATGCTTCCTGAGTTTGGATGGATTTAGAAGATAAGGAGTAAATGCTCATGTAGGGTGTATTTATGTTAACTATCCTCATAAAGCTTACCAAAAGATAAGGGAATATGGATACTTTACCTGTCTGTAGTGCTTTTAGAATTCATAAGTCATTGCCTTTGCTCCTCACATCAGCTCTTTGGTTAGCAGGGCATAAATTAGTACTAGTTTCATTTTACGAATGGTCAAATGAGGCTCAAAAAGGTGAAGTGACTTTCCAAAAATCTCAGATAATGAGCAACAGGATTAGTGCTCTAATCCAGTTCTCCTGACTCCAAATCTAGGGATCTTTCTCCTATATTAAACCCCTTTCCTGTGATCCGAACTTTGCTGTTACATTGGCAACAGTATAGAACAACAAGTGCCTGGAAACCAAGATACTGCCTTTTCTGTGTGCCACAAAGTTAAAAATTTAATTGAGGTCACCTTAACCACCAGACCCTTTGTTAAATTCCCTTCTTCATGTGCTTCATTCCCTTCTTCATGTGCAACATTTGTTAAGCCTAGTACCCTTATCACCAAAAGCTCATTTATGATGGTATTCCTGACAGAGCAGGTATGCTGTCTTTTCCGGTCCTGATCCAGTAATTCTGTTTCTTAGTCCCAGGAAGTGGGTATGGAACAGGGAGCCCGAGAGACACGAAATAGCAGTCTGGACTGATGCCTTTCCCCACTTTCCTCACATTCCACCTCTGCAGTAGCCATTTAATTCTCAACCACTCTTGTGAGGTGTGGCTATTTGGCAAAGCTGAAGGGCCTTTGCCTTCTGTTGGTTTGAGGCAACAAATTCTAGACTGGGTTACATAGGGAATAGTCTTTATTTCAGAGGAAATAGCCATGCCTCTGGGGCTCCAGGTATGAAGTTATGAAGAGTCGGATGTATGATCAGATTCTAAGAAAACTTCAAATGCTAGGTCATTTAAAATTTTGTCAGCAGGTGGCTCTTCTCTCCTTATTCACCAAATACATTCTCGCCAAAAAAAGAAATATTGTTTCTACTTCTTTGCTGCTATTGAGTTCCTCAGACTTCTTTAGTCACATCCAAACATTTCTCCTCAGTTCCCTTTTGCAGCGATTTAGTTTACAATATGTTTATGCATTTTAATTTATTTATATTCTCCACAAAGGATTTGAAATTGCTTACAACATACAGTATGCCATAGTAAAATATGAGGAAAAGGAGAATATAAAATGCAATAAAGAACATATAATTCGATTCTGGGTTGCAGGTAGCTGGAGCAAATCAAACAAAATATAAATATATGGTTTGCATTACCAGGTCTCTGGGTGAGTGGGCAGGGAGAGAGAATGACTTTTCTAGGATTTGAAATTAAAATGAAAGTTCTCACCTAGAGTTATTGGAGGCAAGTTTCTGTTGCTGTGTCCTTCTCATCTCTCTAACCTAATTTATAATAAGTTATTCATGGTCTGTAAAAACTAAGCAGTACTTTTACTACCCTGCAGTCTCAAGGCTGCATGATCAGCATTTCTCAA
Organism: Balaenoptera musculus; assembly: GCF_009873245.2. Classification (NCBI taxonomy): domain Eukaryota; kingdom Metazoa; phylum Chordata; class Mammalia; order Artiodactyla; family Balaenopteridae; genus Balaenoptera; species Balaenoptera musculus. Next base: position 51,672,161 of record NC_045794.1, on the reverse strand, counting down.
CCTCTAAGCTTCAATTTTTTCAAGATGCAGGCTTCACCCATTCATTCATCCTACACAGACTGAGCTCCGACTGCCTACAGGGCGTTGTCCTGGGCACTGGGAACAGAAGCATATCCATTAGGTAGGCTTGGGTGTGCTCAAAACAATTTATAAGATTTTCTTCTGTCAGAGAGCTTTTATGTAGTTGGAGAAAGAAGAGCTACGTTTCTACTCATAAAAATTAGAGAGCTATGCCAGGCAGTGTTATAATCAAATGCTAAACCTGTGTGATTGATCTTAATAGGGCTCTAGGTTTGTTCTATTTAAAAATAAATCGGTAAATTCCATGTCATTCAAGTTTCTAATAGAAAACCAGACTAAAGCCGAGGCTTCCATGCAGTTTGTAAGAAATGGCTTGGTCGGCAACAGCTGGAGTAGGCGAGGGTAGGGGGCCGGGGTGAGTGGCGGGCCCAGGATGCTTGCCAGCAAGGAACCTGGGGGACCGGCGTCGCGGCCCGCCCACTGTTGTCTGGGGTTGAGACCAGGATTGGGGGGCTGGAGCGGGGGCGGGGACGGGAGGGGGGAGGTGGTGCTCCAAGGAGCCGGACCCAGGAGTTGGGCTCCGGTCCCCAGCGCCCGGGGGTGGCGGTGGCTTTGTGGCGCGCGTGGGTTCTACCGCGGGCGGCGCGGAGGCGTCCGCCACCCTCAGCCCTCGGCCCTGCAGCGGACGCCCCGCATGGCCAGCCCCGCGCGCAAGAACAGCCGGCTGGACGCGTTCCGGCGGAGGCATCTGCCGGCCCGAGGTCTACGACGCCATCCGCGCCTACGAGCCGTGCATCGTGGTACCCGACACGGGGAAACACACCTTAAAGTACGTGGTGCTCAGTGACCTGCTCATCTACCTGACCGAGAACCCGCCCCAGTCCATCCGGAGAGTCGTGGCGCTCCGGCACATCGTGGCCATTGACCTGGTGAGGCGCGCGGGCGGGCTCGCGAGAACCCCCCTTCTTGGGGCCCCCAATCCCTCCTGCACGCGGGAAGGAGGACCTTCCTCACCCCGCCCTGGACTCCAGTACTCTCTTTAACTTACACTCCCCTACTAGCAGCCACACAGGAAAACTGGATTGCTGTATGCACTCCGAATAAAGATGCTTTTACCGTTCTCATCTTGTGTACCGGTCATCCCCTGTCCCCTCAAAGACAGATTTGGAGAACATAGCCCCCTATCAGAAGTACGCTTTGAGGTCATTCCTAAGTTCATTAAGCACCTAGCCTTGCCAAGCACTGTCTAGACACTGAGGATGCAAAAATTAAATAGGGCGCCTTCCCAGAAGCTGCTGTGGGAGAGACAGAAAGCCAACACCAGGACAAATAAATGCCATGTGATAAATGCTATTATGCCTTGTTTATTTTTTTATTTTTAGGGCTTAGAGCGTGTTAGGTGCTCAATATGAGTTACGTGAATAAATGAATGAATGAATGAATGCATGCATGCATTAATGAGATGCGCATGGGACGCCTGGCAATCTCAGGCGGGTCATTCATCCAAACTGGGCTCAGGCCATGCTGGGAAAACTTCCTGGAAGGAGTGTCATAAGAGCGGAGCCTTGAAGGAGATACAATCTGTCCCAGTTTTTAGTGTGCTGCTACTGTATCCCTTTCGTCCAGGAATAGATTTACCTTATAAACCAGCAACAGCTTGGAAGCAGTCTCTCTCCAATTACTGTTTTTCCTCCTTGGCTCCCTTTGTCTGAGCTGCTCTCCAGGTGTGTTCTTCCTTTTTCCATTGGGTACAGGTGTCTAGCCTCGTTTTTCTTTCCTTTGCCCTAGTCTCTGTGTCCCTCAAGGGAGAGGTTGGTGAGACTCTTGATAGAGCTGTTTTGCCAAGAAAATCATAGCTTGTTTGGAACATGTCTGTAAGAAAATAATAAAATTAAATGAAAAAAGTAAATGCTTTCTTTTTCTACTTAAAATACCACCGTGGGCTGATATCACTATGCTAATTTCTTTGCTTTATTTGAGCCAAAGCTGGAAGTAAAACTGCCTTTTCCTCACTGCTACTGTTTGCATTCTCTTGAACTAAAATTTTTAAAAAATTAAATTTCTGACCAAATGTTTTAGAAAACATTAAACACTCAACTTTTTCTAGTGTCTGCAGTGTAAACATGTATTCTTTTAACAGAAAATAGTGATTTTAGGATATTGTTACTCTCCCCAAAAAGAGACAGTATACATATTTCAGTAGTTGTTATATATATTTCTTTTTAAGCTGTCAGAATCTGCAAAGTACAGTAAAGCTCCCTAGGCCTCCCAAGCCAAGAATATTACAAAAAGGCATACCAATTTATTTATTTATATGAAATACTACATATTTCAGTAGTTGTTATATATATTTCTTTTTAAGCTGTCAGAATCTGCAAAGTACAGTAAAGCTCCCTAGGCCTCCCAAGCCAAGAATATTACAAAAAGGCATACCAATTTATTTAGTTTACAAGGTAAACTCTGTACTCGATGTACAGAGTTTACCTTTCAGGCATATAGAAGAATGTGTAATGTCTATAAAGGTGCTGAACAAATCTAAGATTTCAGCATTGTTGATCGATTGAATGTCCATCTTACACAATATAGTTTAACTTTGGTTAAAGTTGTGGTAGGCAGAATAATGGCTCCCAAAAGATATCTCCAGAACCTGTCCATATTTTACGTTACATGGCAAAGGGGAATTACAGTTGCAGATAGAATTAAGGTTGCTAGCTAATCAGCTGACCTTAAAATAGGGAGATTATCTTGGATTATCTGCATAGGGTGAATGTAATCACAAAATCCTTAAAAGTGGAAAAGAGAGGCAGAAGAAGAGTCAGCAGCAGAGTGATACAGCATAAGAAAGACTACTGGCTTTGAAGTTGGAAGGGGGCCACGAACCAAGGAATGTGCTCAGCCTCTAAAAGCTGGAAGAGGCACAGAAACAGGTTTTTCCCTAGAGCCTCCAGAAAGAATGCAGTCTTGCTGATACCTTGGTTTTAGACCAGTGAGACCCATTTCAGACTTCTGACCCCAGAACTGTAAGAAAATAAGTTTGTGTTGTTTAATACCACCAAGTTTATGGTAATGTGTTACAACAGCAATAGGAATTCAATACAGAAGTGTTTTCTCTTGTGTTGTTTTAAAATGGGTAATTGTTCAAAAAATGTATTGTTTCAGTGAGAAATAAGTATAATCACGCCAAGCACAAATGCCTTAATCTCTTTTTCTGGGTTTTTATTATAGTTATTGTTACATTTCAGTGGCTTGTACTAAGCTCCACAGGGTGTGTGAAAAATGGGTGTCCCCAAATTGCTTTATCTAGTGTCAATTAATAACCAATTAATAACACTATGTCTGTCCTTGGTACCACATAGAGAATTTTCCTGATTTCTGTGTTATGTCATATATAGTTGTCCTGCTATCTATTACATTGGATTACATTATCTCAGTGCCAGGCAGCTTTGTTTTTTAGAACTGGTTCCTCCTTTCTTGAAAGATAAACTGTTTAATCTCCTTTTCTACTAGGGTGCTGTCCTCTTTCTAAGGCTACCTCTTTAGACATACTTTTCCGTTCTCAAAGGTCTTCTCATTTTACTGTGCAAGTTTGTCTCTTGTTATTTAACTTTCAGTTGGCTCAGGTTCCCACTTGGCCTTGGTTTTTACTGTCCTGTCAATAAAGCCCCTAAGCAAACCAGTCCTTTATGCCTCTGGGCCCCTACGCTTCTTGTTCCACATTTGGCCAGATTTCTCCACATAGTTCATGTCTCATATTCCAGTTACACTTAGGATAAAATTTGCAAATACACAGATAAAATTCTGTTCTCTCCCCTAAGGAAAAAAAATTGAAAGAACAGCAACAAGACGTTAGACCCAGAGTATAGAAGTGAGATTTCTGTTCTAGCAAAGACAAGCTTCACGTGCACTTGGAGGTCTCAGTAGGTGATTTGTTTTTGTTTTTTCAAAACAAATTAATGTCAGTTTTATTTAAATAATTTTATGTAAGTTTTTTAATCATTTATATTTAAAAATTAATTAATTATTTTAAAAGTTGATATATAATTGACTTATAACACTATGTTAGTTTCCGGCGTACAACATAGTGGTTTGATATTTCTATACATTACAAAATGATCACCACTCAGTAGGTGTTTGATATGGTTCATATCCTAAAAGAAAGGGTTTCCAAGGTTGTTTGGGCAGAGCTTTTGTGAAAGGCAGATGTTTTCTTTCAAAGTTACTTTTGAAAGCTCTAGAGTTCTGCCCTTGTCGTGTGCATCACAATACTATTCTTTAAGCCCTTCTAAGATTGGACACATTTTCCAAGTGTGAGAACCGACTGTCCTGAACAGTGATTTCCTATGGATTCACTCTCCTTCAATGCCATCCCATCACCTACAAAGAAAAAGAACCTGTCAACTTCAGCAGCCCTTGTCTCTACTTCTTGCCTTTCTTTGTCCTTGTCCTTTCACCACTTTCCTCAGTGAATATCTCCTCTCCAGCCATCCTGGGGTCCATGTGGCTTCTTGAATAGGCAGCAAATGCACCTTTATAGCCGGGCCTGTTTGCTTGCAGTGTTTGCTTCCTCCTCCTTCAAGGATGTTCAGAACATCATATCTATAATCTTCCTCCTTCTCTTTCTCCTTTTAAAAATGTAAAATATATTCTCGGCTCGGACAGAAACAGGTCACAAGCTGTGCCGAAGGGGCCACTGTAGTTTGCTAACGGATTCCTGCTTTCCCCTTTCCATATTCAGATCCTACACAGTTTCCAGGCTAAGCCCAAGTTGTTCTTTCTCCAAATCACTTTTTCTTCACTGAGCCCATGAGAGCAGGTCTTTTGGTCTGTTTTGTTCATTGCTCTATCTGGTTCCTAGAACACTGCCTGATACAAGTGAGATGGCCAATAAATATTTGTTAAATATTCAACATAATCTGTCTCTTTGTTTCTCAGTTTATTATCTGCAATATACATCGGGGCATTTAGTAATACATTTTTATTCAGCTTTTGCTTTCTACCTGTGTGGATTTGGTCAAGTTATTCAACCTCTACTTTGTGCCTCCATTTCTTCATCTGTGAAATGGAGATAACAGCACCTTCCTTATAGAGCTGTTGGGAGGATTAACTTCATTAATAGATGAAACACACTTAAAATAGTACTTGGCACATGGGTAGAGCTACATACATGTTTCATTATTATCAATAACCTTTATTCACATATATTAAGTCAACTAAGGTTTATGAATCTGTAAGATTGATATTATCTCTTTAGGAGATTTAGTAAATTTGGGAAAAAAATAACTGGTTTTTGAGCATTGATTATGTATTAGGTGTTTTATTTATTTATTTAGGCTGCGCCAGGTCTTATTTGCGGCATGAGGACTCTTAGTTGCGGCATGCATGCGGGATCTAGTTGGCCCACCAGGGACTGAACCCAGGCCCCCTGCGTTGGCAGCGTGGAGTCTTACCCACTGGGCCACCAGGGAAGTCCCTATATATTAGGTGTTTTAAAATCTCATTTATTCTTTTTGAAAATTTGTGCACTGGGTTTGTCAAGTTTAATATGTTCAAAAACAGAATTCCTGATCTCCACCCCCAAACGTGTTCCTCTCTTAGCTTTTCCTATTTTAGGAAGTAACATCATCTTCCATTATCTTCAGTTCTATCTTTCTTTCACTCTCCTCATCCTACACATCAGTATGTCATCTTGACTTGTGTAGAAGAGGAAAACGTTTTTCTCAGCCCTCTTAGGGACCCTGGCTAGGTCTGAAAATTTTATATGACATGGGAGCCTTTATAAGGAAATGAAATCTCAAAGAAGAAACAGTTAAACCTATGTGTGTTTAGTACTAGGTCTGATGAAGAATGGAGAGTCATAGAAAAACGTGGTAGTTCAAAAAAGTTCAAAAAAGTTAAGGGTAATAGACTGGGGAAATTTTAGAAAGGCCTGCTTGTTTGGATTCGTCTTGGCATCCCTGTCTTGGAGATAAGGATGTTCCTTTCCTCTGGGTATAGGGAGGGCACCTCTCCCGTGAGGGCCTTAAGACCTGATTCAGGGGAGGAGGGCTGGGGAAGGTCAGAAGGACTTTCCTGCATCTGTGTTTTCTTGAATTCCTTCAGCTCAAAGTATTCAGTATGCCAAGGCACCATGTTTTGGGGTAGTGTGTTCTGAACCCCGTCACTTGCCTTCCAAAATATATCTAACTATGACCTTTCCCATTTTTCTTATTCCTTTTTCTAGCACCACTTGTCCAGTCCCTTATCTAGACTACTGAAATTGCCTCCAAATTGATTCCTCTCCACATAGCAGTTGGGATGATCCTTTTAAATAATAATTATAAATTAAATTATATCACTCTTCTGTTTCAAAGTCTGCATGAACTTGCAAACTCCTTATTGCCTATAGGAGCCTCCATGGTTTGACCCCTCCATCTCTGACTTACCTCCTACCACTCTTCCCAGAGCTCTTTCTGCTCTTCTTCCTGCCTCAGGGCCTTTGCACCTGCCATCCTATCTGGAACACTTTTCCTCAGATCTTCAGAGGGTTGATTCCTTCTTGTCAGTCATGTTTCTGAATTCAGCATCACTTCCACAGGGATGCCTTCTGTGTTCACCCGATCTAAAGTACCATTCCCCCAACACACTTAGCACGTCTCTTTGTTTCAAAGCACTTACCACTATTTGCAGTATAAGATTAACGTGTTTAGTGATTTATTATTATCTATGTCCCATAGTAAATATAGGCTCCATGACAGCAGGACCTTGTTTGTCTTTTCATCCCTGTATCACTGTGCGTTATATTCCCTGACACATAGCAGACAGTCAATAACTACTTGTAAAATTGGAAGAATGAATAAGTGAATAAATGGATGCTCAGATCCATCATACAGTTTACACATAGCAGATAGTCAATAACTACACATAGCAGATAGTCAATAACTACTTATATTGACACATAGCAGATAGTCAATATATTGACACATAGCAGATAGTCAATAACTACTTGTAAAATTGGAAGAATGAATAAGTGAATAAATGGATGCTCAGATCCATCATACAGTTTACCTCTTAGAAAGGGACATGATATTTCCTTATTTCCAAATATTGAGGGACTTGGGAGACTGACAACTCATCACACTGGCCGGAGTTACATAGCCAGTTAGTGGCAGAGTCAATAGTAAATTCTCACGGGTCTCCTGCTGCTCAGGTTCAGCTCTCTTAATGCTTCTTTTGTGTTTGTATGGGATGATCCCTGTGGTGTTTATCTGTGTCATGCATTTTGAGAGATAGTGAGAGTTATATGAGACCATGTTATGGATACTTCTTTTTATCTTGAGCTTTTTTTCCCTCTATTTTGACTCATTTGTTGCATTTCAAAGATCTCACTGTGGGAGGAAGAAAGAAGTGGTAAACTCTTTATCAGTCATTGTGGCTGTTTCTTTTTTTTTTTTAATTTTTTTAAAAATTAATTAATTTTATTTATTTTTGGCTGCATTGGGTCTTCATTGCTGCGAGCGGGCTTTCTCTAGTTGCGGTGAGCAGGGGCTACTTCTCGTTGTGATGCACAGGCTTCTCATTGTGGTGGCTTCTCTTGTTGCGGAGCCTGGGCTCTAGGCGTGCGGGCTTCAGTAGTTGTGGCATGTGGGCTCAGTAGCTGCAGCATGCAGGCTCAGTAGTTGTGGCTCGCGGGCTCTAGAGCACAGGCTCAGTAGCTGTGGCGCACGGGCTTAGTTGATCCGTGGCTTGTGGGATCTTCCCGGACCAGGGCTTGAACCCATGTCCCCTGCATCGGCAGGCGGATTCTTAACCACTGCGCCACCAGGGAAGTCCCGTGGCTGTTTCTTAATAGTTTGTTTGCATAGAGCATTTTGGGTATTGCATTCAAGTCTTGAGAAACTTCAGGAGGGCAGGCATTTTGTCAGTTTGATTCACTGCTGTATCCCTAGTGACTGGAATGATATTGTATTGGTCAGAATAGCTTAAATTAAGCTGCACTAAGAAATCACTTCAATGCCTCAGGGCTTTAACACAGCATAGAGTCTATGTCTCAGCTACCTGTCCCTGGTGGATTAGCAAGGACTGTTCATTTTAGTCACAAGATATGAGATACTTAGTTACACATCTTAGTATCAGAGGCTTCATTTCACCACATGCTGCTTAATCACCATGGCAGGGAGAAATCGACTCTGCAAATTATGTACTGGGTTTTAATCTTCTACCCAGAGGCATGTCACTACTTCTCACATTTCACTAGCCAGAGTCAGGCACATGGCCATGCCTAACTCAACAGGGAGCAGGAGAATGTGATCCTACCATGTGTGCATTCCATGTGTCTGGGAGAGAGGATAGGAATATTTGTGAATAGCTTTAATGCCTACCTCAAATTGCTGACATTTTATTGAGTGCTTACTATATGCTACCCAGCTGCTGTTCTAAGTGCTTAATGTGGAACTTCTTTATCCTTCAACAACCCCAGAAAATACTGTTAGCTCAGTTTTACAGATAAGGAACCTGAAATACAGAGAATGTAAGCAATTTGCCCAAGGTCTTCCATTAAGTGACAGAACCAGAATTTGAACCCAAGTAGTGTGGCTCCAGAGTCAGTGCTCTTAATCTCTAGGCTACAGCTGATTTGATACATAGTAGATCATTTAAAAAAAAAAAGTTTTCATTGACTGGATCTCCAGAAGACCGTATGCTTTTTGAAAACAGAAACTCCATCTTATGTTTTGTATGTTTCAATTTTGTGCTTTGCAGTAGGAACTCAAAAATACCCATTATGAATTGAACTGAATAAATTAGAAACTAGATAATCAAGTGCCGAAAGCTTAAGGCTCTTTTTTTCTCTGAAATTAAAAGCTGGTAGAAGAAATCTGAATGAAGACTATGAAATCAAGACTAAGAGATAAGGTAAATATGGGATTATTCACAAAATATTGGAAAATAAGAAATAAGGGGCTGCCCCACCCTGCATTTTGAAAGTAGTATTTTAATGTAAGTAAGAGAAATTGGTACCAGTTGCAAATATAAATATGGTCAAAAATGATGTAGATTCATTCATAAGTGATATATTACTCTTAGAGATTTAATCAAAGAAATTAGGGATATTTTCAGATAAAGCCTTATTCATTTAATAACAAAAAAGAGCATTCACTTCTCTCCCCAAATGCCTTTTGCTGCCCCCATCAGAGACAAATGCCAGACTAAGTGAACCATGAATCTGTCTCAGTATTGCATTACTGAAGTTCTCATGAATAATCAAATGTCGTGAATTATAATAGATATCTATTGGGCATGTACTGTGTGCCTGTCTTGGGCCAGACACTTTATGTGGATTATCTCATTTCATTTTACTGATTCTTTAGGGAAGGTGATGTTCTCTTTCTTTCAGAGATGAGAAAACTGAGGCAGAGAAAGGGTAAATACTTGTACAAGGTCACATAATCTGAAAACACCTGAGCTGGAATGTAAATTTAGGCCTTTGGATATGAGAGCCAGCATTCTTTAACCACTACGCACGTAGTAACAACTGGCCTTCTGCAAATTCATGGTATTTCTTGAGAAGTTTTCTGGTTTTGCAATAAGGACACCAAAGTTACCTCAGTATGCGCATTACATGGTTTCTGGGCATCGGTTGTCAGGAAGGAGGGGATGAAGTTATAAACAAAACACCTTTTTCGTTCTCCCACTCCACCTCTCTGTATTCAGGATTGCTGTCCTTCATAGCTGAGACTGGTGTCATTGTTGTTGCTGATGAGGTTCAAGGACAGGTTTGGCTGTAAAGACCCAGTTGGGATGTAGCATCCTCTTCACAGAGCCAAGACTTGAAAAGTTTTTTTTTTTTTTTCTTTCAGTCTTTCTGAGCTGTGGCTGTTGGTCCTGAGGCAAAGATTTTTCAAGCCTAACACTGAAATAATCTAGGGAGCCTCCAATATTATGATGGGGCAGTCCCCAATTCTGCAAACTGGTCGTTCCTTTTGGAATATGTGGGTGGATCATTCATGCCAGCAATATTCATACATTCCAATAATAGCTCATCTACTCAGACTCCCTTAGGGATTGGAATGCTAAAGCCCAGGTAGAGTAAAATGGGAAAAAAAACACCTGGTGGAGACAGCAGTGAGTTTTTAAATTATGACAGTGGAAGGATCTGCCAAATGCTAAATGTAAAAATAGCTTCTACATAGGAGTAAGCTTAAGTACAGTGTGACGAAGGTAATTGCTAATGGGGTTTAACTTGAGGGAAATTCATTGACGATATCTCCATATATTGTTTGGCCACTTCATCAGTAGATTAAATCTTTTGGGCTGGCCATTGGTCCTCCTTCAGATTCTCTCTGAAATACTCTTGGTACAGGTAATTCATTACATTGCAATTTGAGTAAATTAATTTTTTACTTGCTTTCCTCCCTCTGTGGGAGACTGTAGAGTTAGAGCTTGCTGTGCAGAGGAAGTTAGGTCCTGAAAGGACCATGGGAGTTGAAAAATGTCTCACAATTTGGCTCTGTTGGGGACTTACTTCCACTACCTAATGTCCCATTAAGTAAAATGATCTCCAAAGTGGCCACGTTCATGATGTCTGCCGTCAGTTTTTCCCTTTTCATTTTTTTTCTGGTTTATGTTTTTCTCCTTTCTATGCTATACTTCTGTTGAATGGATGTTAGATTTTATATGGAGCATTCTACCAGCGTTTTGAATTACCAGGGACTACAAATGTATAAATGAATAAAAAATGGTACCTGCTTTTGAGTAACTCCTAATTTAGAGAGGAAGGCAAGCAGATGGGAAAGAAGAAAACATATATGTAGATAATTATAATGGAATGTGAAAATAGATATAATAAACAGAATATTGTGGGACAAGAGGAAGGACATATTCTATTGGGTGGATGAATAAGTAAAGGTTCACCAAGGAAGTTACTTTTGAGCTTGGTCTTAAAGGAAGAATACAAGTTTCTAGGCAGAAAAATAGGGCAAGTGTTTTCAAAAAGGAGGAAATAGCATGTGCTTGATCAGCTTTCTATAATATGTCTAAACCCAAATCAGGGGAACCAAGTACAGCCTGTTTTTGTTTTGTTTTGCTTTTAAAGCATGATTTTTAAAAATTTATTATTTATTTGGTTGCACCAGGTCTTAGTTGTAGCAGGTGGGCTTCTTAGTTGCGGCTCACGGGCTCCTTAGTTGTGGTACGCGGCCTCCTTAGTTGCGGCATGCATGTGGGATCTAGTTCCCTGACCAGGGATCGAACCTGGACCCCCTGCATTGGGAGCGTGGAGTCTTATCTACCGTACCACCAGGCAAGTCCCAAGTAGAGCCTGTTTTAGTGAAGGCCACATAGCTTTTCTGTTTCCAGCTGTCTTTTATAGATAGTTTCTTCAAACTAGGATCCAATCAAGAATCACACATTGCATTTGGTTGTCATCTCTCTCTTGTGTTAACTTTTTCATATGGAAAAATTCTAGCATAAAGAAACTAGAATGAAGAACTGCATTTAATATGTCGTGTAGCTCTGCTAGTACCAGTACCTTTTACAAGGTATAGATTCTTTGTGATATAGATACTGAATTCTTTAAAGGAACGTTCTTAATAAAATGCCTAGGTAAATTACATATTTATATAAGTATACTCTCCTCCTACAAAATAGGACTCTGCAGATGCTCTTTGCCTGCATCTTTGCAAAGAAGCCCATGTGGGTCTTCCTGATCATGTAAATACATTTCCTGAAATATAGTCATTATAATATATGTATTCAAGCTGAGAGAGAACTTAAATCAATTTCACATTCCTCATTTTACACTTGAGGAAATCACAGCCAAAAGAGATTAAGTAACTTGACCAAAGCCACACTGCTAGTTAATAGTGGAGGCCACATTAGAAATCACATCTCTTTACTGCTAGTTCATAGTGTTTCCCCAACATTCCAAATTTCTGTCAAGGTGTTGACTGATTACCTAGTTTGGTCATGATGTACTTAATAATTAGGGCACAGAACAATGAATTGGTTCATAAGAACTTAATTAGAATAATTCATATTAGTTAATTAGATTGCTGCTTGCCTGATGGCTTTCCTTTAGGACACCTTAGTACCTTCCACTTAGAAATCTGATTTCCAAGTGATTTTAATTCTGATCTTTGTACATGAGTTTGCATTAAGTTCACTTTTTTTTATTAAAAGTTTTTATTTTTTATTTATTTTTTATTTTTGGCTGCACTGGGTCTTTGTTGCTGTGTGTGGGCTTTCTCTAGTTGTGGCGAGCGAGGCTGCTCTTCCTTGAGGTGCATGGGCTCTAGGCGCACAGGCTTCAGTAATTGTGGCACGTGGGCTTAGTAGTTGTGGCTTGCAGGCTCTAGCGCACAGGCTCGGTAGTTGTGGCGCACGGGCTTAGTTGCTCCGCGGCACGTGGGATCTTCCCCGACCAGGGCTCGAACCCATGTCGCCTGCATTGGCAGGCGGATTCTTAACTACTGCGCCACCAGGGAAGCCCTGAGTTCACTTTTTAGGCTTTCTTAGTCTAAGGTTCTCTTTCATGTTCCAATCCCTCTTTGGTGTCAGGCCTTTGGTAGGAACTCTGTAGGTGGACGGTTCATGAAAATGCATAAGAAACGAGAGCCACCTATTTGTCTCCTAAAGTAAAGGAAATAAAAGCAAAAAATAAACAAATGGGGTATAATTCAACTTAAAAGCTTTTGCACAGCAAAGGAAACCATCGACAAAATGAAGACAACCTACTGAATGGGAGAAAATATTTGCAAGTGATATAACTGATAAAGGATTAATATCCAACATATGTAAACAGCTCATACGACTCAACATCAAACAAACAAACAAACAAACAACCTGGTTAAAAAATGGGCAGAAGAACTGAATAGGCATTTTTCCAAAGAGGACATGCAGGTGGCCAACAGGCACATGAAAAGATGCTCAACATCACTAATCATGAGGGAAATGCAAATCGAAACCATAATGAGATATCACCTCACACCTGTCAGAATGACCATCATCAAAAAGACCACAAATAACAAATGTTGGTGAGGATGTGGAGAAAAGGGGACCTTTGTACACTGTTGGTGGGAATGTGAATTGGTGCAGCCACTGTGGAAAACTGTATGGAGGTGTCTCAAAAAGCTAAAAATAAAACTACCATATGACCCAGCAATTCCACTCCTGGGTATATATCTGAAAAAACAAAACAAAAACACTAATTTGAAAAGATACATGCACCCTAATGTTCATAGCAGCATTATTTACAATTGCCAAGATATGGAAGCAATGTAAGTGTCCATCAACTGATGAATGGATAAAGAATGTGTAATATATGTATGTATATATATATACATACCACCTGTGAGGTAATGACACCGCTAGTGTCATTACCTCACTAGTGGTTACCAGTGAGGAGAGAGAAGGAGGGAGGGGCGATATAAGGGTAGGGGATTAAGAGGTACAAACTATTAGGTATAAAATAAGCTACAAGGATACATTGTACAACATGGGGAATATAGCCAGTATTTTTAAATAACTATAAATGGAGTATAACCTTTAAAAGTTGTGAATCACTATGTTGTACACCTGAAACTTATATAATATTGTACAACAACTATACTTCAATTTGAAAGAAAGAAAAAAGAAATGAGAGCCACCTGAGCAAAATGGGTCCATTCAGTAATTAGGAAATTTGGAATTTTTGAGGTTTCTGTTACTTTTGTTATCATAGTAGTAATGTTTGTATAGCAGTCTTTCTCCTTAAACATTGTCCCACAATAAGAATACAAAATACAAAAACACAAAAATCTACCTCATCATAACATTGCACTCTCATAATAGAAGCAATTTTATTTTTAGACCCACAGTATGTTTATTGGTATATGTATGTTTTATACTTTGTCAGCCAATGGCCTTATGCTTGGGTATGCTTGTCCAACTGTGTAGGGGGTCCTCGAGACACCCTCATGCTTGATGGTTCATAGAAGGACTCACAAGATTCAGAAATGGTTTATTACAGTGAAAGGATACAGATTAAATTCAGCAAAGGGAAAAGGTGTGTGGGATGAAATTTAGGAGAAACCAGGTGCAAGCTTCCAGGTGTCCTCTCGCAGTGGAGTGGCATGGATATGTTTGACTGTGTTACAACACGTGTAAAGTGTTACCAACAAGGGAAGCTCACCTGAGCCTTGGTGTCCAGAGTTTTTATGCGGGTCAGTCACGTAGGTGTGCAGGACCTGCATGAGTGACTTCAGCTACTCAGACTGTAGCCACCCCTTTTATCTCCTTACTCTCAGCTCTGGTAAAATCTTATGTTTACTATAAATTATGTTGTCAGAATAGATTTATCTAATCAAACAGGTATATCATGACTCAAGGTCTCAGGCATATACAAACACTCTTAGCAGGCAGAATATTCCAAGACTCAGAGGTTAACTCCTAGGGTCAGGCCAGTCCTGAAGATAGGCCTTTCTTCCAAGATGCAAGGTATGAGCAACTCAGACCTGTTGAGTTAACCCTTTCCTGCACACCTACCCACTCTTAACTTCACAGATTGAGAGAAGGTGTAGCTGGTTGGTGAGCCAGCGTGGTTTCTTTCTTTCCCTTCACACAGGTAGTGAAACTGAGAGGACCCTGTTGGGCTCCTGGGCACAGAAGCCTTTCAAACAGCTGCTAATCAGGGAAGGGAGGGGATGCAGAAACAAGGAAGGAGCAGCCAAGAAACATTATGGCAGCCTTGGGGCAGGGTCCTGGTTCCACCTCAAGGGATACACGTAACAATTTCTTTGAGCTCTTTACAGAACTAAAACCCCCAACAAATGGAAGATGTTAGCATTCTTCATTCCAGAGAAGACTAACTGAGGCCAGATTAAAAGAACCAGAGAAGCTCATTAGGAGACCACATGAGGCCACATGAAAGGAGTGCAGGCCCTGCACACACCCTGATGCTTATTAACAACCCCGCCCTTGAACCACTGCTATAAAACTCCTCACCAAATCCTCCCGGGTTGGGACACACCGATTTTGAGGGGCATGAGCCTGCTGTGTCCCCCTTTGCCTGGCAAAGCAGTAAAGCTATTCTCTTCTACTTCACCGAAAACTCTGTTTCCGAGATTTGATTCGGCACCAGTGCACAGAGGCCGAGATTTCGGCATCAGTAATATGGGTTTTTTTTTTTTAGGTTTTCCCAAGACCCAACTTTTACTGGGAGAATAGCAGTTGGTGCTATTGGACATGGTTGGAACACTTGGCTCCAAATTAGCAGTGATGGGGGTTGTATAGTCAGCACCTTTTTCAGAGGCAAAGGAAGTCAGGTCACATATCAGGAAGCACTACAACTTATGAATTGTCTTAGAATTTTAATAATATTGACTGGGAGGGAGAACTTAGGAGGCTATTTACAAATAACTCCAACTTGTCAACCTCAGTTTCTAGTGAGAAAAGACTGACAGCTAAAGTTAACATTTATATTAGTGGAGCAGTATAAGTCCACCACTGGGTCAATAATACAATTATATTTAAACGGGGTGATTTATCAAGTATATATAAATAGTATGATTTAATTATTTTATAAGAGCTTTTATGTCAGCAAGTCATAGGGAAAAAATCTGTCATGTCCTGATTTGGAGTTCTAAAATTATTTTCATGTAGATATTCTGCAGATATTATTACCTGTGCTAGAAGGTAGCTGGTAAAAGCAAATCTTTCAACCTTGAAAAATGGCCCTAAAAATATAAATTCAATGCTATATGAAACAATAGATAATCTTATTTCCAACCTAAATAAGCTAAGGGTTAGTTTACAAACTAGAATTTGTCACAATATTTAAAGCTTATTTGAAGACGTAGTTAGAAAATTTTAAACAAAGGTAGTTCTATAGGACCATTACATTTCCTTCCTTCCTCCCTTCCTCCCTCCCTCCCTTCCTTCCTCCCTCCCTCCCTCCCTTCCTTCTTCCCTCCCTTCCTTCCTTCCTTCCTTCCTCCTTCCCCTTCCTCTTCTCCTTCCCCTCCCTCCCTCCCTCCCTCTCTCTCTTTCCCTCTCTCTTTTCTGTCTCTCTCTCTCTCTGCTTTGAGCTAAAACAGACGACTTGGCTTTTGAATTTCCTAAAGATGTCTCTGATGTTCTTATGTAAATGCAAAACATTTTTTTTCAGATAACACCAAGTCTAAAATAAATTGCTAACAAGGGATTGAATTCAGCTATATCCCTTTTAAGAGCTTTCTTTTCCTCCTTCAGGCACTGACAGCATATTCTTTGGACTAAGTAAGTGTCCTTGCCCTGTTCACTGCTGCCAGTGGAGAGGCTTTCTAGTCAGAAAACTCTTCCCCCTGCCCCTCCATGGATGAGTAAATTAGCCTTCCTTGGCTCCTGGGTGGTCCTCTCATGCTTTGCAAACATGCTGTGGGTCTTTACAAAAAGATTTTGATTAATTTTTTTATTTTTAAAAGCAAAAGAGAAAAAGAGAGAGACCACCTTCCTTTCTCTAACACTTTGTCCTTGTAATTCAAGTCCAAGTGAATTAACTGTTTATGTCAGAGTTTTGCTCTATCTATAGTTTTGTAGCCATGGGATTTGCAACTGAGATTATGATTGTTAGGTGAACCAATAACAGAGAAGGGGGGGGTGGAAGGTGACAGATCATTTTGGCACTACCACTCTTCATAGCTACTGTCCATTTATCACATCTGTCATCATCCCCCCCTTTCTCAGACACAGATGTATCCCCTTAGTTGTGTGACAGTCATCAGTGTAATCATCTACCACCTCCCTTCTCATGATGGGGGCCTCATGATGTGCATAAAAATGGCTTTTGAAAAGTGAGGTTGGGACTTCCCTGGTGGCACAGTGGTTAAGAATCCACCTGCCAATGCAGGGGACACGGGTTCAAGCCTGGTCCAGGAAGATCCCACATGCCACGGAGCAACTAAGCCCGTGACCCACAGCTACTGAGCCCGTGTGCCACAACTACTGAAGCCTGTGCACCTAGAGCCCATGCTCGGCAACAAGAGAAGCCACTGCAATGAGAGGCCTGCGCACCGCAACGAAGAGTAGCCCCCGCTTGCTGCAACTAGAGAAAGCCCGCGTGCAGCAACGAAGACCCAATAATTTATTTATTTATTTATTTATAAATAAATAAATAAATTTATAAAAATAAATAAATAAAAGTGAGGTTGCTGTAAACTGTCTTCATGAGTCATATTAGATGTTGTCCTTACTGCCCCTGCTCCCTTAGCTCTTTGGTGACAAATTTTTAGGGAAGAATGCACACATTTGTGTTTTATGACTATGAGATGCCAGACTACCAGTGGAAATATTTTTTAAAAAAATCAGCAAACAAGATGATTCTTACAATTAAAATAAATAAAAATAAATTATATACATGTAATTCCATCATTCAGAGATAACCACAGTTAACCACACACCCAAGAAAATTTGGTGTACAACATTACAAACTGTTCTATGAATTAACACACATGGAACCATACTCCACATACTGTTTTGTAATCTGTTAATTTTAGTTTCCAGCATATCATGGACATTTTCTCAGGCCAATGAATACAGAAAAAATGTACATGACTGCTTTGTATAGATGCCACCTTAGTGTATTTAAGCAAGATATTATGTTCTAGAATGACAGAGCTAACCAAATTCGATGATTACAGCAACTAAAAAAGAGGCCTGGCTTACTTCCTTCCAAATGAAGGAATTAGCATAACTTGACTGAAACTCTGACACAATAATGAATCTAGCTGCTGGATTACTATTTGGATTCCAGCTTTGTTTTTATTTTTTTATTTTTTTATTTTTTTTTTTTTTTATTTTAGAGGTTCTTTTTTTTTTTTTTTTTTAATTTATTTATCAGTAATAGTGGCTCACGGGCTCTTAGTTGCTCCGTGGCATGTGGGATCTTCCCAGACCAGGGCCCGAACCCGTGTCTCCTGCATTGGCAGGCAGATTCTCAACCACTGCGCCACCAGGGAAGCCCTGTTTTTATTTTTTAATCAATCAATTAATTTATTTTATTTTTATTTATTTGGTTACGTCAGGTCTTAGCTGCAGCAGGCAGGCTCCTTAGTTGCGGCTGCCCGGCTCCTTAATTGTGGGTTCCTTAGTTGTGGCTCATGGGCTCATTAGTTGCAGCTTGTGGGCTCCTTAGTTGTGGCACGTGGGCTCCTTAGCTGTGGCATACGAACTCTTAGTTGCCAGCCTTGTTTTTAAAAGAAATTCTTCTTTGACAAAACCCCCACCTCTGACCACTAGTGGGGCTGTGCTCTTTTTTTTTTTTAATAAATTTATTTATTTAATTAATTTATTTTTGGCTGTGTTGGATCTTTGTTGCTGTGTGCGGGCTTTCTCTAGTTGCGATGAGCAGGGGCTACTCTTTGTTGCAGTGTGCAGGCTTCTCATTATGGTGGCTTCTCTTGTTGCAGAGCACGGGCTCTAGGAGCGCAGGCTTCAGCAGTTGTGGCATGTGGGCTCAGTAGTTGTGGCTCATGGGCTCTAGAGCGCAGGCTCAGTAGTTGTGGCACACGGGCTTAGTTGTTCTTCGGCATGTGGGATCTTCCCAGACCAGGGCTGGGACCCGTGTCCCCTGCGTTGGCAGGCAGATTCTTAACCACTGCGCCACCAGGGAAGCCCTGTAGGGCTGTGCTCTTAAACCTTAGCTGTTTTTATAAAATTGGCTTTAGAGACAGACTACCTTGTTTTGTAATTCTAATTCCACCATTTATCTACTAGTTTTGTGAACTTAACTCTTTGAACCTTAGTTTTTTCACTGCAAAATGGAGTTAATAATGACTATCTCATAGATATGTTACAAGTATTATTATATAAAATGCGTGCTGTGTTTCTGGTAATTATTATTCAAATTATTATACTTTGTCTCCCCCCAAAACTGCTAATAAGCAACTTGACTCAGAAATATTTACATATTTATTTGCATTCAGTCTCTACTTAAAGCATAATTTTCATCAGATTAATATTAAATACACTTGGAATCATAGTTAGACCGATGTCTTGAGGAACACTCCCTCTAAAGGTTCCAGAAGGATTAGAGAGCTAACTGTAAAAGAGAAAACCATAAAGGAAATATAAATTATAAATTATATAAATTATAGAAAACCATAAAGGAAATATAAATATTTATCAGATTTTAGGGTGCAGAAGGCATTTCTAAGCATAAATCAAGGGAAGAAATGAGGATAAAAGTTGATAGATTTACCACTTAGAAATTTTATATTTCTATATGTTTTTAAAAAACACACAAAAAAGTTTTCTACAAATTACAGCATTGTAAAACATGTCAGAGACAATGAAAGGCATAGATAACTTGGATGGGTGGGCTACACCCATCAGAACACCTACTAATCATCCCCCCACCCACCTTTCAAAGTCTTTCACACTTTTTCCTGACAGTCTGTCCCACCCCCACCATCATAATAATCTCAAAGAAAAGATTATTCTTTTGTTTTTTTTTTTTGGCCAAGCCCCACAGCTTGCAGGATCTTAGTTCCCCGACCAGGGATTGAACCCGGCCCCTGCAGTGAAAGTGCCGAGTCCTAACCACTAGACCGCCAGGGAATTCCCGAGAAAAGATTATTCTTAATCACAAAATAAGATTCTTTAGGCTGGCTGGATTATTTACATAGGTGTAACAAGAGTGTTAACTTACCAGATAGGCCTCCTTAAAAATACTTTGCAAATCCAGAGTACTGAACAACTATTGCTGCTGTAAATTTAACTTCTGTCTGGAAGTTTTCATAATGAATGCAGGTTAGACTTTTAAAAGCCTGTATTTGCTTTCCCAAAGCTAGGAAATCAAGCTTAAGAAACTCTACCAGATTTCTCCTGTAGTACCTATAAAATTTGAGTGATTTTTGTGGTCCTGAAATTTCTTCTGGAGGGTCTTCCTGAGGTCCAGAAAATTTCTTGAGTTTTCTAGCCTGCCAGGGAGTGACCTTCCTAATACCTGTAAGGCTGGGACCCTGTAAGCTAGGTACCAGGCTAGTTTTCCTAGGAAGTCTTTGTCAGCGTTGGCTCCATTGAGTACAGCCAACTTTTGGCCCTTAAAATGGCATGCCATACCTGGTTAAATGAGCATCCTTCTTAAATATTACACTTCCCATAAGGCCTTGGTTTTACAATCAATGTGTCCATCTGGTTGTATCCTGGTAAAAAGGAAGGCAGATCCTTATTGAATCCCGTAAGAGTTTCTGAATTCTGGGGGAATCAGTGAAAATCTGATATTTAAATATTTTCAGTTTCCAAAAGCGAAATCTACTAAATTGTTATGAGTTTATTAAATAAATAAAATAAAATAAATTCATTTAATAAACTCCACTGATTATTATTTAAGAAGAAAAAGAGCTTCCTTTCATATCCAGAAAAACAGAACATTAAAACAACATTAATAATATTCCAAACAAATAATAAATGTAAAATTCCCCTCATCAGTTTCATTTTGTCCTAAAAGGTTAATTCTGGGACTTCCCTGGCAGTCCAGTGGTTAAGACTTCACCTTCCAATGCAGGGGGTGCGGGTTTGATCCCTGGTCGGGGAGCTAAGATCCCACGTGCCTCGGGGCCAAAAAAACTGAAACATAAAACAGAAGCAGTACTGTAACAAATTCAGTAAAGATTTAAAAAATGGTCCACATCAAAAAAATTTTTTTAAAAAAACAACAAAAACAGGTTATTTCTTATTCTGATAGATAGTGGGTTAGGAATCCCATGAAGCCATCTACTTCTTGATGTAACAGAGTCCTGGAAATCCTGACTTAGTCCACTGGTGTGGTCTTGAGAGTTGTCTACGTAATGTCAGCTCGGCTTTGAAATGTTAATACTTTGAAGAATTATATGTCAATTATACCTCAATTAAAAAATATGTTAAAAAAATAGTTTGAAAAACCTGGTTCAATCCTTTTTCCAGGAGACTCTGAGACTGTCCTTCTTTGTCGAAGACACAAACTCTGATCTTTAGCTTATAGTAGAACCCTCAAGCAAGTATCTCAGTAAAACGAAAACTATCTGTAGAAGACAGAGACTTAAAAAGCTGTGGTTAGTTTATCACTGAGACCTTTCAGATATGAAAGGTCTGATGAGGCAACTGACAGGAAAATCTGGATATTCCTATGGCATGCAAAACAAAGATAATAAAGCCATTCCAAAAAAATAGACAAAATGTCTCTAAGGATAGTGATGAAGCCTGTTTTCAAAGACATCAGACACAAGTTACATCTGATTTGTAAAAATGAATGAACATAGTTTTTATATAAAGTCTTGAATATAACATATAATACTGAGATACTATACTAACATAATATAATATAAAGAATATACTAACTTTAAACCAAGGATAGCAAGTAAAGAGATACCTGTATTTTTTACAAACTGCACAGGTAAGACTGACATAACTCCCCAACAAAAATTTACAGTCTAAAAGGTGGTAAATTCAAATCAAAAGCAAGACTGTGGCTAAGTCAATATTTTGCATAATATCTGAAATTATGACTGATGACACATATATTGCTATTGCCTACTGTGATCAGGCCAAGCACCACCAAGACTGTGAAAAATACAAACCTATCATGAACAGTAAGGGCATTAACAAATCTCTAGCAACTTCCCATAAAACACAGAATTTCTGAAATATTTATACTATTTTACCGATACAAATTTAACCCAGGGAAGGCTAAGCATCTCTTCTGATTAGACAACTCTTCCCATAAAATTTACAGTAAGTAGTAAATAGATCAAATAAACCTAATTATTTAAAGCTCTTCTCTTTTTATAAGGTGAAAGAACAAATCTTTGTGATTTTTTTTTCAGGGGCCTGCTGGGAAATCTCAAAGATACTTCAGATGGAAAAGATAACCTGAAAGTTTTATATGTTTATTTACAATTAGGATCTGATTTGGGGAAAGCAAAAATCAAAGAGGTTATTAGAGGAGATTTGGAAGCTTGATTAAAAGAGGATCATAGGTTACCTATTTAGTCAAGGTGACAATAAAACACTTAAAAATAGATATAGAAAGTAACATGCTTGTAAAGGACCTCACTCATAAGCATGGAACCTTTGTAAAATGAGCACATTTATTAACATAATCAAAATATATAGCCTCTCTATAGAATATAAAAATAAGCAAAGTGTATATGCTTAAACTTACGCTTTTTTAAAAAAAAAATTAATTTATTTTTGGCTGTGTTGGGTCTTTGTTGCTGTGTGCGGGCTTTCTCTAGTTGAGGCAAGTGGGGGCTACTCTTCATGGCGGTGCGCGAGCTTCTCATTGCGGTGGCTTCTCTTGTTGCTGAGCACGGGCTCTAGGTGCGCGAGCTTCAGTAGTTGCAGCACGTGGGCTCAGTAGTTGTGGCTGGAGGGCTCTAGAGTGCAGGCTCAGTAGTTGTAGTGCATGGGCTTAGTGCTCTGTGGCATGTGGGATCTTACCGGCCCAGGGCTCGAATGGTGCAGGGATTTTTGAAAACAGGAAACTACCATTGTCCCAAGGAGTCATACATAGCACACATCAGAGGATGAAACACATTCCCCCTTTCCAGCAAGTCAGCAGTGATGTGATCTGATTCCTGTTCATCTCCAAGCTGCTTGTTCCCTGGGTTAGGTATTGCTCTGTGCATAGGATCCCAGTGGTTCACCTCCTGGACATTCTGTAATATGTAATTCTGAAGCAAGAGATAGGCTCAAACCTGTCTGAGCATCTATTTGACAATAGTCATTACTAGAGTCCTTCATGTTAATAATGATGATATCATGCCTAGAGAAGCCGCTCACATTAATTACTGAGTATTTAAATAAAGATAATTATTAGAACCGACTCCAAACCTCTTGGGTGAAAGCCTAGGGAATATTTATGTCATATGGCAAAGGTGCTCACACTCCAATCAACTAGATCATCTTAACAGAGGAATCTCAAAATTGCAAATCATTTATAATAAAAATACTGAGTTTAATCACCACACTTTTAAGCAGGATTTCTAATTAGGCCCAACTTTTCTGGAGACACAGTGAAAAAGAGGCTTTTCTCTATAGTACACATGCGTACTTATATGGGCCACAGTTAGCACTTTGATATATGTCCTTTGAATTGTACCTTTTATGTTTAGATGAAGGGAATGGTTAGTAAACTCTAAATGAACAGTGTTGATGGGAGCAGAGTGACAGTGGTGAACTGTATCAGCAGTAAAAGCTCTGGAATGAATTGGGTTATTAGCGCCTTAGTTTCAGGTACATTCTAGAACAGGACTATTCAATAGAACTTTCTGCAATGATGGAATTGTTCTATATCTAGTCTAATTATGTCTAAACAGTAGCCATGTGGCCACTGAGCACTTGAGATGACTAGTGCTACTAACTGAATTTTAATTTAATTTAGTTTTTAATGTTAATAGCCACAGGTGGCTCATGGCTACCAACTTGATCACTGCAGCTCTAGAATCATGGAAAAGACCTTAAAGGCTTTAGTGGCATATTTTGAAACATTGGCATAAAGTGAAGTAGACTAATCCCCAAATCAGAATGAGACATAATAATTTAATGAAACATAAACTGAATCAAAGTTTTATATACGTGTACGTGTATGTATGTGTGTGTGTATGTATATAACTTTTATAAACCTAAAACCTAGACATTTTCAGAAACCAATGATGTGGGGTAAAACTAAAACAACGAGGCACTGATGAGTCAGGTTTAGCGGATAACTTTTATCAATACCGAAGCTTGGTCTTCCCCACAGGAATAGGATTTGACAAACATAATCAGACCTCCTACAGTTGAGATAGCAGGCGCATTCTTTCTGGAGTGTTGCTTCTAAAAGTGTTCCTTAGCTGACCAGCACCACTGAGCATGCCATCAGACACACATTGTGCTGAACGGCTGAAGGACTTCCTATCTAAGCTACTGAAGAGGAGTGAAGACTGCTGCATGCACATGAGAACACAGGGGCAGATCACTCTATTATCTGTATCCAGGCTCTCTTGTCATTATTGCCATTATAGCCCTGCCAGGTTCTGGTCATTGGCATCCAGGAGACCAGACATCCCACCAAGTGTTGAAACAGAAATCTAGCCATACTTCATTTCTCAGTGGAGAACAGATGATCCTAAGTTTCTCCACCCCATTGTTACAAATTAAAATTTAAAGCTAGCATAAAGAGAGGCAGGGACATTGACGCTACAGTTGTTTTGTCACAACATTTTAGTGACCTCACACAGAAAAAGAGAAAGTTCAAGTTTGATTGTTGAACCTGGATGAAATCAGGTTTAAGACATGACTTAAACCTAGGTACAGGCTGATCGTAGGTAATATCAGCTTCTTAATAAAGAAGTCCTGGACTTCCCTGGTGGCACAGTGGTTAAGAATCCACCTGCCAATGCAAGGGACATGGGTTTGATCCCCGGTCTGGGAAGATCCCACATGCTGCAGAGCAAGTAAGCCCGTGCGCCACAACTACTGAGCCTGTGCTCTAGAGCCCGTGTGCCACAACTACTGAGCCCACGTGCCACAACTACTGAGCCTGCGCTCTAGAGCCCGCAAGCCACAACGACTGAGCCCATATGCCACAACTACTGAAGCCCATGCACCTAGAGCCCGTGCTCTGCAACAAGAGAAGCCACTGCATTGAGAAGCCTGCACACCGCAATGAGGAGTAGCCCCCGCTTGCTGCAACTAGAGAAAGCCTGCGCACAGCAACGAAGACCCAACGCAGCCAAACATAAATAATAAATAAATTTATCTTAAAAAAATCAAAATAAAGTCAAACATTTATTAAAAAAAAAAAAAGAAAATCCTGAATTTGAGCATGTTTTAACATCAGAGCCAAAGTTCTCTTTGCCCATCATGTTGCCCAGTTTATAATTTTGAATTTGCAAGTTTTTGTAAGGATTTATAGAGTCATCAATTCAGTACAGTAACTCTATCTTCTTCATAAACTCAATCAAATCATGTAATTAATGACCAACTAACTTTTTTTTTTTTAAGTCAAAGAAGAGAATAATGGCCCTGCCTTTTGGAGAGGCAAAAAGCCTAAAAGTTTGAATGAATCCGTTTTCAGGTGAGATTGTTGTTTTACGTTTTTAACTTGCTGTCCAAAACTTATTTTACGTTTCAATTGGTTTTTTTAAAAAAAATTTATTTTATTTATTTATTTATTTATTTATTTTTGGCTGCTTTGGTTCTTTGTTGCTGTGTGTGGCTTTCTCTAGTTGCAGCGAGCAGGGACTACTCTTCATTGCAGTGCACGGGCTTCTCATTGCGGTGGCTTCTCTTGTTGCGGAGCACGGGCTCGAGGCATGTGGGTTTCAGTAGTTGTGGCACGCAGGCTCAGTAGTTGTGGCGTGTGGGCCTAGTTACTCCACACCATGTGGGATCTTCTCGGACCAGGGCTTGAACTCGTGTCCCCTGCATTGGCAGGCGGATTCTTAACCACTGCGCCACCAGGGAAGCCCTCAACTGGCTTTTTAAAATGCTTTTTCTCTACTAACGTCTTTGAACTGAGTTCTGTTTATCTCATGTACGTAATAATGAAGAAGGTATTTTGTGAGATTTTCTTCTAAATTCAAATCCAGTTAGTTATAAACTATAATTTTTCTCATTTTAATTGAATATACAGATGTCTCAATATAAATAAATGATTAAAATCAAATTCAAATCATTTATTGAACTCTGGTTCTGTGTAGTGGTATGTTGGGCCCTGTAATAGATGCAAAGATGAGTAAGGCATAGTTCCTATCCTTGAGAGGCTGATTCTCACCAGGACATATGACATTTACATAAATAAAGATACTGCAAAGTATGCATGCTAAGTGTCATAATTGAGTTTGATCAAATTGTCAAAGAGATTTAATGAGGGGAAAGGTTTTATTCAGTTGTGGGGAGAAGTCAAGATGCCAGATGACAGTCGGTGAAGGAATAGTGCACATGGTGATAGAGATATTGCAGTTGGAGGGAACAGTAGAAGCTACGGTAGAGGCAGGAAAAAATGGAACATGTATAAATTGAAAAAGGAGTTTACTAAGCTGCATAACTCAAAGTATGATTCTATTACACACTTTAAGTATCTAGGCATTAGAAGGAGGAGGGGAGCATAGCATTCTAAGAGCTCTGAGTCAGGGCATTATAGGCATGGGGAAAATTAAGGTGCATTGGGGCCCTGAAAGTCAGGTCATGACATGGGGGAAACAGCCCCCAGGAAAACACTGCAAAATGTGCAAAGAAAAAGTGAACGCCTACTTGGAGAGTATTCACCCCCAAGACCTGTGGTGTACCATGCTGTGCAATGGGTTACTGGGAAGGGGCCTTTTCC
Organism: Balaenoptera musculus; assembly: GCF_009873245.2. NCBI lineage: Eukaryota > Metazoa > Chordata > Mammalia > Artiodactyla > Balaenopteridae > Balaenoptera > Balaenoptera musculus. Next base: position 51,645,862 of record NC_045794.1, on the reverse strand, counting down.
CACGGTACTTACTCTCATACCTTCTCTCACTGAACAATGACATACAAAGGTCTTTTAAACTAAATTTGATTAACTTTTTTTGTCACCAAAAGAAAAAAAAAATTGGTTTAGGAAGCCTGGCTTGTATCATATAGGCTTAGAGGATCATGATTTGTTCTAAATCCATGTAATAACGAGCTATGTTTTAAGGGGTTGATAGACTTCCGTTGTTACCCTGAGCACCATAAATTACTAGCTTCTGGGAGGAGGGGTCTCCGCCTTCTTGTCTCAGGGCACTAAGGGAAGTTCCTAACGCGGCCCTTGTAACTGGAAGTATTGAGGGAGAGGCACTGCCAGTGGATAGCCACCCACTTGCTCTCAGATTCAACATTCACTTCACATTTGGCATATAATGCCCCAATTTTTCTAGACCACTCTGATAGCCTCATTGTTTTCTTCCAGTTTAGAAAAATAAAAGAGATTTCTAAGTAATGTATGCAGTAGCTGTTTTAGGTTATTGTGGAGGTCAGAACTCTGTTAAAAGTGGCAGAAGTCCAACTTAGGTTAAAAGGGGAATTTATTGGAATTACAGGGCAATATTGGAATTAGAGGGCAACTCGTGTTATTCAACATTCATTCAGCAGATATGTATAGATACGGACATAAATATAGATACAAATGTAGATCTATCTATTTTACCTGTTAAATCTGGCATATTCTATTTGCTGGGCTCTGTGTTCAATTTTAGATGTACAATGGTGAGCAAAATCAGCAAAAGGTAGAAACCACAACCTAGGAAAGTAGGAAAGCTAAGAATGAAGTTGGACTTGGGCATAGCTGGAACTTGGGCCTTGAGCGCCATAGAACTTTGTCTCTGTCTCCTCTGATGTTTGTGGATCAGCTTCATCTTCTCTCACTGAATACCACGTCTTCTGTGGGACAGCCAAGTCCCCCACTGTCTTAAATTCACTTTTTACTTCTCCCACCACCACACAAAGGCTAACTCACACACTTTCTTGCACCAAATTAAAAAATCCTGGGAAGGTCTCTGATGCCTAACTTGAATAAACAATTGACTGCTAAAAAATATCCACCATAGGCAAGAGGTTTAAAAACATGGCAGCTTCTGTGTGCTCCATGTGTGGAGGGGAGGAGTGATTTCCAAATAAAGTGGGGGTGGTGGAGTTAGGTCTGCTATCCCATAGTTTTCTAGTACTGTCATCTTCATAATTAAACATCTGAGTCAAAAGCATAAACAAAAGGCAGTCTAAGATAAACACTAATTAGAGGGACAAAGAATGTTACCATGTACAGAGCTTTGTGACACCTCTGAGGTGTAAAGTTTTAGGCCTAATTATGAGAAGCTGCAGGTCATAAGAAGGATGCAGTTATCTTGGGACATCACACTTACATAAATATGATTACTTTTCAAGGTAGTAGTAAACAACAGGCCTTTTAACACCTGAGGGATAGAAAACAGACTGGTGATGATCTCTGATAATGAGATTCAGTACTTTGGTTTTCTCTATCTTTAGTATAGCTCTTCATTAGTGGATAGTTCCATGTAGTCATGCATTTTACAGGAGAAAACCCAAGCAGATATTTAACCAAAATGTTCTTTAAGGAAAAGTTTATTGTGACCTACTTAAGAATCCCCTAAAGCTGGGGGAAAAAAGACTGCCTATTGCTTGCACGTATAAAAAAAAAAAAATACAGATCAATAGAACATTTTTACAGTGCTGGCACAGAGTAAGATTTATGTAAATTTAATTGCATTCACCTTGAATAATCCAAAGGAAAAGAGTGAAAATGCTTAGCCCTCAGTCCAGATCTGCTAAGCTCATACCCACCAGGGTGGATTTCAATCTGAGTTTACATCTATTTATAGCCTCTACTGATATTTAGCTAATGAAAACTTAAAAGCAGATTTTCTAACCATAGTGCATGGCAAGTAGTGGGATGAACTTTTGGAGAAACCGATCTGTTTAATAAACAGAATTAGAGCTGACCACCTTGGCATCCTTATGAAATGAGAATGTATTGCATTTAATTGTATATCATTAGCAAAATAGAAGGGAAAAAAAACAACCAAGAAGGTGAACCTTATATTTTTCTCTAAGAAGAAGCATTTCTTGGCAGAAAGTAGAAAAAGGGAGTTGTTTTATTCTTCTCTGCATAGTAGATAAAAACATGAAGGCTCTGTAGCCACACTGGCTGACTTCAAATTTGGACTCTACCTTGGATTATTTAACCTTCCCAGGCTTCACTCCTCATGGGTAGGATGGGGCTCACAATGGTACATATCCCACAGGGATGATATGTAAAGGGCTAAGTCATGTACAGTTGACCCTTGAACAACACAGGTTTGGACTTTGAGGGTCCACTTATATGCAGATTTTCTTCAATAGATACATACTACAGTCCTACACAATCCTTGGATATGGAACCTTGGATACAGAGAGGTGAACTGTAAAGTGTTATATGCTGATTTTCAACTGTGCAGAGGATCAGTACCCCTAACCCCACATTGTTCAAGGGTCAACTGTACATGTAAAGTGCTTAAACTGTGTGTGGCACTTAGTGAGTCCCTATTAAACTTAGCTCTTTTGTTTTTGCAAAGTCAGTCACTAAGCAATAATCTATTCAGCATCCTCAGAATCCTTGATCAAGCCTTGAAACAGAATAACTTTCCTCTTTTCTCTTCTCACTAATAAATACTACAGTATGTAAAAAATAAAAATGCTATTGTGCAATAATTTGGCACGAGGCACCATCTATATTAATTTCCTAAGGATTTCTTACGCAATAGGTTGCTGTACTTCTATTAGAGGACCAAGTCCTGTGTTTATGTAAATATACTATGTGTGTAAGTATATGAATTCAGAATGTTTAGAAACTCAAGAGAAGGATTCAAGGCCTCCAATAGCTGTTCTTATAATAAGCCCTTATTTCTTGATATTTCTCAAAATTGACACTGCAATTATTAAATAGATATATTCGCTTGCACACAGTTAGATCATAGTTTATAATTATTAACAAATATTCATTGATCAGTTACAGATTTATAAAAATACAAAAAATATTGAGGGTTGGGGTAGAAATCAATATTCATTTTTCTCCCCCTTACTCTCTTCCATCCTGTTTGAAAAATTTCCTGGGACATATACTCAGGAGCAGAATTGCTTTGTACATTCTACTAATGTACATTCTACTAATCTTCTTATTGGTTTTAGAGATTAAAAATACCTCATCCCATATTGTCAACTACCTATTAGCTTATTCTATGTGGTGTTTTCTACGAGTAGAATTTTAATTTTGATGTAATAAAATTAATTAAGGTTTAAATTCTGGTCGAGGTGGAGTAAGCACACTTTGCCCTACCTCTCCTCTGAATGGAAGTAAAAATCCTGAACAGAATGCACACAGCAGTTGATTGTCTGATTTAAAAAAAAAAAATTCTACATAGAATTTAAATAAGACCCAGAGTCAACAACAGCTATAACCTAAAATCTGTTTTAGCTGAGTCACATGTATTTGATGTATATTGCCATTCAGTTCTAAATCTCTCTTAATTTCCTTTATCACTTACAGCAGTTTGATTATGATATGTCTGGTGTGGAATTCTTTGAGTTTATCTTATTTGGGATTCACTAAGTTTCTTGAATCTATAAGTTTACGTCTTTTGCTTAATTTGGAGAGTTTTCAACCATTATTCCTTCAAATATTTTTTCTGGACCACTCTTTTTCTTCTCCTTCTGGGACTCTGAAGACATGAATATTAGATCTTTGTCATATTGTCACACAGTCCCTTGAGAATGTGTTCATTTTTTTCTTCAACCTCTATTCTCTCTGGATTGTTCAAATTGGATAATTTCTATTCCTCTATCTTCAAAATTCAATGACTCTTTTCTCTGTCATCTCTACTCTGCTTATTGAGTCCATTCAGAGAATTTAAAAATTTTTAGTTATTGTAGTGTATTTTTTCCTCCTAAGATTTCCATTTGGTTCCTTTTTATATTTGCTATTTCTCTGCTGAGACTTTCTATCTTTCCATTTGTTTCAAAGGGGTTCACTCTCATTTATTGGAACATGGTTATGATGGTTACCTTAAAGCTTTTGTCTGATAATTCCAACATCTTTGTCATCTCAAGATTGATATCTGTTAATTTTCTTTTTCCTCATAAGATATTGAGATTTTCCTGGCTTTTCAAATGTCAAGTAATTTTGGATTGCGTCTGGGACATTTTGAATATTATGTGACTCTGGGTCACATGAAGAGTTTGGTACTGGTCTCTGCCAGCCTCTTGATTACACTTAAATATCTGAGAATTATTTTCTAGCTTTGAATTATTTTACATAGAATTGCTTATATTTCACCAATTCTGCTTTAGTAGAGTCTTCATGGGGAATTTTTTATTCAGGAGAGCTCAAATTCTACATCTTGAGATCTAGGTCTATATGATTTTTTTTTATGGAAGAATCATTGTTCCTTATTGTTCTGCTTGTTTCTTATATTTTAGCACATTAATCTGACAATTTCGGTCTGATCGGTGTTTTGCTTTCCATGAAAACTAAACTCCCTGTTTTCGTATTCACTTAACTTCTTTCTCATCCTTTTTAAGAGTTTTAAAAATCAATTATTTTTTCTATTCCATTTTAAAACTCTTAAAAAGGATGAGAAAGAAGTTAAGTAAATTTTATTTACCATTTTTCTTCATTTCTTGATAGAGTCAATATGCTAGTATATATGTACTTTGCATTCTTAGCTGACTTTGCATCTAACAGATTTTTCTGAAGCTGTTTAATGTTGCCTGCTGCTTTTTGGACTCTGGCTTTTAACCTGACAGTTTCAGCCTCAAGGAGTTTATCTGTGTTTGATGCAGAGGGAGAAAGGAGAAAAACGATTTGTGCATAGTTTTGATCCTGGAGTTCTCTTTCCCAGTTCTCCCATTGCTTTCTCCTTTGCGGCGGCTCTCCCTAGAGATACATAATCAGCTCATTAGAAAAACACTTGGCTTTCAGCAACTTAGTTGAGTAGATATGAAGTTGACACATGTTGAAACTCAAGGTTGTAGAACTCTTGCTTAGTAATGAACTACTTTTTAATCAGACTACTAAAAGTGGGTATTATTGAATTTCATGTGAAAAATACAGTTTAGCTTTATGAGTTGGCTTGCTTCACTGGTGAAGCTATAATGTCCATGACATTTTAATTTATGCTGTCAAAAAGGTAATCCTTTTTAGAAACTCTTTTAGCTCTTTAAAATAATAAATTTTTCATACAACTGAGTAAATAACAGTCACTTCAAGTGTGCCTTTCTGTAACTACCTGAAATCATTTTGCTGACCTTTCACATGAAACATATGTTGTGCCTAAAATGAACATTTTAACATAATTTCATAACATTACCTAACATAATCTGTGCACTGGTTATTTAACTCTCTTAATTTCCATAAAGAAAATTTTGGAAAATATCATCTACAAGAATAAAGAAAAGCTATCACTTTCAAGAGGATTGGAGTACGTATCATCCATTTCTAGGCTACACATATTCATTGACCTGAAAATCCTATGTGAGCATCTTATATTCTTAGATACTTTGATATCACTGTTACATAATACTAGAATCCTATGAAGAAATAGGGCAAGGTAAGATAATCAGTAAGTGGCATTCAGAGATTATGGGTCATATACATGAATTTGTTTAGTTGTGTGTTTAAAATCTGGCCATGTCATGTGCCACTCCCCAGGGCAAGAAGAGTGTAGGAAGGAGGGGGTGCTCATATACTCTCTTTCCTGATCATGCTCTGGGACCACAATGCCAGTGTGCACATCCTTAAGCCTGAGGGTTTGGCAAGGATGGCTGTTTAAGGGGGATGGAACTTGGATAAGTGAACTGAGGTGAGCACTTGTGTATGCGTGTGTGTGTGCATGCATGCGTGTACATGTATGTAAGGTCAGTGGAAGAGGGAGCTGAGGGCTGGAACTCAGCACAGTTCATAGCATTGTACAGATGATGAATGAATTTTATACCTGTTTAAAGTTAAGAACTAATAAAAACAAAGTGGTTTTCCACTTTCATGGAGGTTCCAGTCTCATAAGGAAGATAAGATATCTTAATGTAAAATGATAAACCAGCAACTCAAGGCAATATAGGATAATATTAATACCTAGCACCTACTGAGTGTTTCCAGTGTTAAAAAACACTGCATGTATTTTCTTACTTAATCCTCACACAAACTCAATGAGATTGGTTCTATTACTGTTCCTATTTTAAAATTAGGAAATTGAGGCTTAGGTCAGTCAAAGTCACATAACCACTGAGTGGCAGAGCCTGGATTAGAACTTAGATCTCATACTCTGCAACTTCTTAGCCTCCACCACTTGCTTCCTTGTATTGCAGAGAAAAGAAATGAGTCATGGTGAGCTGGAGAGAACAGAGAAGGTAAAAGATGGGACCCAGGATTGGTTCTGAAAAAAGTGCTGATGCTATTGGGATGATACTGGAAAAATCAGAGAGTGTTAGCAAAATATGAATCAAAGAGAACACCATTTTACAAAAATCTCTCTTCATCTCTCCATATGAATAGTCCTTTTTTCTTTATAGGATCCATTAGAAACGCACGATGAAAGAACAATCAAGTTTCAAAACTAGAATGAAAAGTCCTTTCACTGGGAATGTTGGGCTCTGTGAAGGACAGGCATAATGCTTTAGATATAAAAAACTCTTCTTTAAATGACATAGCATAGCGTTTTATTTCTGAAAGCAGGAGTGTATACTGAAGAATTGTGCCATACCTCCTCTAGGTCAATGGTCAACGGCAGGTGAGAGTAAATCACTCCTTTCTCTTACAAGCATTTCTTTTATGTGAAGACTTTTACTTTCAGACTCTTAAACTGCTGCGATGGGGCTATTGGGTTCTCTTTGTCCCTTACTGTTAAATTCTGAATATTATGTTTAACTCTAAATTCTACCTGACAGGTACCACCAAGAGAGCAGCACACCATCCAAGGACTCAACTCTTGGCCCTCCTTCAGACCTCAAGAAGCTGACTCTTCATGGCCAAAGTGCCTGTCGACCCTTACCTACCCCCTCCAGGAGGGGCTGTCAGCACTCATCAGCCACTAGCAAGGCTGTCGGTGTGCCATTTTGCACCACAAACACAAAACAACCCCAGGGACTTTCAGATCACAAAGACTCTCTAAGTGAAATCCCTTTCAAGGGCAATGGGAACGGAAATGAGTTTTACTTAGGAAATTCCTCCCTGGCCTCCCCTTTACAGAGTAACCCAAACCTAGAGAAAAAGGAGTCAGAACTTCATTTGTACATTATTTCCACAACTTCATCAATATTTCTGCACTTAAAAAGTTCATGGAACAATTATGTTATAGTAAGTGTGCTCCTAAGTTAACCTTGACTTGAGTATTGTTTTTTAGGGTAGGCTTCCCTGCTCTTCCTCCCCATTTTGGAAGTTTAACCTTGGAATTTAGTAATATTGTGCAAGACATAATGCACTGGACCATTAAGGATATGATTTTATCAGGCTATTGCAATAGGGAAAATGCTCATTAATGAGACATGTCTTCAAGAAAAGGAGATGGACCTGAGGTTTTATAGAGGCAGGTAATAAACAAGGGAGTCAGCAGTGAGTCTCATGGGAATCAATGAGGAAGGTCGGAGACAGGTCTTATCCTGGAATATCTGTGAGCAGGGTGGTCTTTTGCAGTTAGCTGGGGTGATTTCTCAACCATTCTGCTTTCAGAGAGCAGGGAGCTCAGATAAAGTTCAACATTATCAATATGTTTCTGTATTTCTTAGCTGTGCTATTGAAAGTAGGTTAGTGGGAGTTTTTGACTTGAAAAAAAAATGCACAACATGAGATTTGTGAGTTAAGTTTTATTTGGGCAAAATGATGACTATAGCCTGGGAGACAGCATCTCAGATAGCTCTGAGAAACTGCTCCAAACAGGTAGGGGGGAAGGTCAGTATCTATGTGATTTTGGTGAAAGGGGAGTACATGCAATCAAGCACATATTTTTTGCAGAAGGTTTCTGCTAGTCTTGTGAAGGTTACTGCTAGTCACGAGGAACAGACGTCATGAAGGATTTTAGTAGTGCTTTTCTAGATATGAGGAGATACAAGAAATGGGCTCATAAAACTGGCTCCTGAAAATATCTAACTATCTGAAGACCGGTTCTGCCAGTTTTTCCCAGACCACAGCGTGCCTCATTTCCGCTCTCCACCCTGAACTCCTTTCAGGGGGTGTTGAAAAGTTAGCAGCTGCAGCAGCACATGATTTAATCCTTGTAGAGGCAGATGGCAAGTGCCAGTGGCAAGTGCCAATTTGTAGTTGATAGACTCATTGTCATAAGATCAGATAATTTTATAGAGATCACCTGGTCTATGTCCCTTATTTTATAAATGAGGAGACTGAAGCGCAAAAATTCTAAGTGACTTACTCAACATTATATAATAAGTGTAGGGGCAGAGTCAGAACTCCCATTTAGGGATCTTCTTATAACACCAGGATCAGTTTTAAAATAAGTAATTTATTAAAAGAATAGTATGACCCTTTTTACTTACCTTCAGTGATACAGAATTTTTATTATTGATCTTCCAACATAATAATATTAAGAAGTATGAAAGACTCTTTTCACTCAGAAGAAGCTAGGAAGGAGGGGGTTTTATAAGTGGACAAAAATTGTGAAAGATTGCAAGACAACTCTCATTTTTTTCTCATAGCACAGTTCAGAATGTTATTGTTTAAATTAAATGTTAAATGTTTAAAATTCCTCTCTAAAATTTTAAACCGCTTTCTCCAAATTAAGAATGTAAGTGAATCACAAATAGAGGGAAAATCCTGATCTATTAAAAGAAGGCTTCATATGTTCTAATAGAAAAACCACACTTCTAATTTTAAATTACTTCTAAATTGACTTCTACAAATCTACCTAAATAAATATCTACCTAAATAAAAATCTAAATAAAAATCTACCTAAATCTACCTAAATATTTCAAAATAACTGTTTAACTAACTCCCAGTTTTAAGTACTACTTTTAAATTCTGCAGCAAAGGCATGGTTGGGGTAAGTCAGATAGGCCAACTCATAGCCCTTCTGATACTATAAGCAATAACAAATAACTAACATGTAGTGTTATTATTGGTAGGAACTGTTCTGATGCTTTCTGTATATTAACTCATTTAATCTGTACAACAGTCCTACGAGGTAGGACTGTTAGTCTCATCTCATAGATGAGGAAATTGAGGCACAGGGAAATTAAATGATATATTCAAGGTTGTACAACTAATATAGAGCTGGGATTTGAACCCAGACAGTCTGATTTTTTTTTGTCTATGACCACTGAAATAATGTGGATGGAGGGGGGTTATCTTTATGAGTTGTCAGATATTATCATTGAAAACAATGTTCTGGGAATTCCCTGGCGGTCCAGCAGTTAAGACTTCGCGCTTCCACTGCAGGGGGTGTGGGTTCTATCCCTGGTCGGGGAACTAACTACATCCTTCATTGAAGGATGAAAAATGAGTAAGCAAATATTTCATATATAAATGATGAATCTATCAGGTTAGCATTCATTCTAGTGAGAATAAGATATTAACTTAATATAAACATTTTAAAAGTTGTGACTTTTTTGTGACATTGTTGAAGTCTTTCATTAGGTTGGTCACCTTTGGTTAGTCCTGGCTATCTTCATAAGTTTTAGGGAATGGACAAAAATAATCTCCTAAATCTGTCTGAATTATCTTGGGTAATTGCTCTCTTGTGCCTTGAGATTTCTTTCATGTTGAGGTATGGATAAATGTTCCTGGGAAAAGGAATTAGACATCTTAACTCTCTGTATACTTTCAGATAAAATTAACCTAAACCATCCAGTTAGAAATTAGCACTCATTCTGATTTTAAAGGTTTCCAAAAGTTGTCCTTGTCAGTAACCCATTTTATCTGTAACTTTCACCAAAAGTAATTACATCTGCATTGTTTAGCATCTCAAATTCTACAAAGACAAAATATGGCAATTCTTTGCCCTTCATATGTTGTGGAATAACTGCTAGAAAGCTAAATAACGAATATCCTCAAATTAAAATTCTAGATTTAAGGCAGGCATTAACATTTGGAGAGAAAAAAAAAGGCAGCTTTTTTTTTTAAACATAGAGCAATGACAAAAATAGTAAGAAAAAGTACGTAATTCCCCCCTACACACCCACTCACCACCCTACTCTGTTATTAAGGAATAAGACAGGAGTTGTTTGGAGTTGTAAATCAGCAACATTTCAGAAATTCCTTCTGACCTGTCTGTTAAGCCTCAACATAAATAAAAAATTATTTAGAGAACTTTCTGAACACTACATGCCAATTTGTTTCAAGACCCAGTATGAGTGGGAAATGGCAGCACTAAAGATTTAAGGAAAAAATAACCCCATTAATGGGGGAATAGTTAACAAAATTATTGTATATCTCGGCTATGTAATACTGGGTAATCTTTATTAAAGAGACTGAAGTAAATCTATATACATAGACATGAAAAACTGTCCACCATATATTAAGTGAAAAAAATCCAGATTAATATGTGATATGATGTAGCTAGTATTAAATACATATTATAAAAATATATCATCTAACATGTAAATATTATAAATGTATATGTTATAATTAACATGTTTTTATATGCCTGAAAGAATATAAACCAAACCAACAATAGTAAGGTGTTTTGAATACTGAGACAGAAGGGGTAGGGAGAGATAGGGAACTTTTATCACTTACTTTTCATTTCTGTACTGTTTGATTTTGATAGATTATTCTATTTTATAATGAACAAATGCTATGTTTAAAACTTAAAAAAAACTATATAAGGAAAAAATTCCCTGTAGTATTATCAAATACTGGAATGAGTTACGAATCATGTACTGTAGAAGGGATTAAAGAATAGATATATGACATTGACTAAAAGTAGTGGGAATTGATTTTCAGTAAACAAAAATTCTAACTATTCCCACTTTTTTTCCTCTTTCAGAAAGCTACTCTTTTACAAGATCCCCTATATGTTAGTGAGCTCAGTCCTGCTACTGGAAGTCAAAAGCCATATAGGTAAGGAGTGATGACAGGACAGAGTTGCACGGGGGGTGGGGGGGGGTGTTCGCCATCTTTGCCTCTCCTAACTCTATGTGATGCTGGCCATCACATTTATATCTACATCTCTTCTCGCCCTGAATTGCAAAGACAATTACCCACTGGAGATCACTTCTTGTATGTTTCACAGGACCCATAACGTCAGCATATTCAAAACAGAACTCAGCCTCTTCCTTCTGTGACCTGACCTTCCATCTGTGTTTCCTAAACAGGGCATGATGTCATTATCTCTGGACAGCCTAAGCCAGAGTCCTGGATCCCGAGATCCCCATCCCCTAATCCAGTCATCACCACATGATTTACTGTACTTATTGAATATATCTGGATAACACCCACTTCTTTCTACTGCCACATGCTCAGATCCAATTATCTGTTTTGGGCTCTGACAGTATTTTCCTGGCTGGCCTCTGCCTTCGCCCTTGCCCCTCTCTAGACCATTCTTCAATACAACAGAGGAATCTTTCAGAAGCACAAATCTGATCGTGTAACTCCTCCCTTAAAGCCTTTCCATAGCTCCCCATTGCCCTTAGAAGGTCTACACGCTATAACAGCTTTTTACAAATCTTCCTGATGTCTCTTTATTTTTCTATTGTGTCCTCCACACTCCTGCCCTAAGCTCCTGATCCAAATGAACTCATAGCTCTCAAAAAGCTCCCTGTTAATCTGGGCCCTAACATGATGGCCTCTATTCTAGAACCCTACTCTCTTCTCTTCTTCCCCTTCATAGAAACTTCAACTCCTCAAGTCTTAGCTCACTATCCCTTTGTCTAAAAATCATTTCTCAAGACTAAGTTAAGAGGGCCCCTCCATAACGTCCTGTGCTTACATATCTGTAGCACTGTCCACTCTGTATTATGGATTGCTTGTTTATGTGCTGCCCTATTATGCAATATGCTCCTTAAGGGCAGGGACTGTTCCTTGGTCACTGGCACATAGTAGGCTGCCAATAAGCCTTTATACAATGAATGAATGAATGAATGAAATAAGATAGAGGCTGGGACCTTATATGCAAGGCAAAGGAGTTTGGATTTTATCCAGACTTCATAGTTCTATTATGTTCTTATCATAGTCAGCCTTACATTGAAGTAGTTACTTGTGATGTGACTATTACTTCCCATAGATTGTGAGCCCCTGGAAGGCAAGGAGTATGTCTTATTAATTTTCGTATTTTCTTACTTAAAACAGTGCTTTGTACATAGAGAGCACTCTGTCAATTGATGGTGCCAATAATTTTGATATTAAGTAAGTCATGAGCGACTTTTGAGAGGTTTACGATAGTGACATATATTGGGGGTGATGTAAGTGAACTAAGGGAAAGTTTAATTTTAAAAGATACAATTCATTCCCCATTAAAGGGAACCAAAGTTCCTTGGAAGAATGACTGATTCTAGGTCTGGGGTAGGAAATATACAAATGAGTCTGAAACAGCTTATGGCAAAATGCAAAGAGTAACAAGGCCCAAACTAAAGGACACAGGAGCCCACATGAAGGGCCTCCTGATAGCCAAAGATGGAACAAATCAAGAATCAGAAAAAATAATGAATGAGATGGTTAAAACATAACGAATATATAAAAATTCCAAAGTGTATAATGATGCATCATAGAGAGGAAGTCCTCCCTCCTACCTTCCCCCATCTGGTTAAGAAATAAAAATGTACTGAACTCCATTAGAAGTAAATAGGGCACTAATTCATTTTTCTGCAAATCAGCAAACAAATGGAAAGAATTAAGTATTTATCCTGCCTTTCCTGCATAAACTGTAATTAGTTCAGGGTAACCAAGTAGCCCAAGTTGATGAGAGCAAATTCCATTTTACAGAATTCCAGCTAATGAATGTGGAAGGTTTAACAGAATTACAAAGTTACCATTTTTTAACCTCTGATGAAATAATAGATTCATGCAAAGATCCTCAGTGGATGGAACCATCAGACAGAAAGGTGAAGTGGAATTTCAAAATGGAGGGATCATGTAAATAACTAAACCCACTGATCAGTCTTAGAATCACTTAAGTGGGATGCTATAATGAGGCACTTAAAAATTTTGTGCTTCATTATTTGATGTAACATGAAACACAGAGCACCACCTATGATGTATCTTTGTTCAAACAGTTAAACTGGAATCTGACTTAAAAGTGTGGGTCTGTCAGCCTTGAGAAGGAATGAAATTCTGATACATGTGACAACATGGATGAGCCTTGAAGAAATTATGCTAAATTAAATAAGCCAGTAGTAAAAGGACAAATATTATATGGTTCCACTTATATGAGGCACCTAGAATAGGCAAATTCACAGAAACAGAAAGCAGAATATAGGTTACCAGGAGCCATGGAGAGAGAGGAATGGAGACTTGTTTAATGGATGCAGAGTTTCTGTTTGGGAAGATGAAAAAGTTCTGGAAATGGATAGTAGTGATGATTGCACAACATTGTGAATGCAATTAATGCCGCTGAATTGTACACCTGAAAACGGTTTAAATGGTAAATTTTAGGTTATGTATATTCTATCTCAAAATTTTAAAAGGTGTGTGTGTGTAAGGGAATAGATAAAACAAGACTGGCAAAATGTTGAAAATTACTGAAGCTAAGTGACGGGTATGTGAGGGTTTCTTATAAGACTTTCTCCATTTTTGTGTATGTTTGAAAATTTCCGTAGTAAAAGTTTTTAAAAGACCTAAGAAACATAGCAAGCAAATATAACAATTATCTTAATTAGATCTTGGTTTTAATGAACCAAATATAAAAAGACATTTTTAAGACAAGAGAGAACATTTGAATATGGACTGGGTATTAGACAATACCATAGAATTGTTGATAGGTTTGTTGGTGTGATAATGATGATTTTGCAAGGAAGTGTTCCAGTTATCTCGAGATATGTTCTGAGGTATGTAGGGGTTAAATAACATAATGTTTGGGATTTCCTGTTTTAAAATTAATTAGTTAATTAATTAATTAAGTTGGTTGCGCCGGGTCTTAGTTGCGGCACTCGGGATCTTCGTTGCAGCATGCAGGCTCTAGTTCCCCAACCAGGGATGGAACCCGGGCCCCCTGCATTGGGAGTGTGGAGTCTTAACCACTGGACCACCAGGGAAGCCCTGGGATTTCTTTTTTTTTCTTTTTTTAAAATTTATTTTATTTTTGGCTGCGTTGGGTCTTCGTTGCCACGTGCGGGCTTTCTCTAGATGCGGTGAGCGGGGGCTACTCTTTGTTGCAATGCACAAGCTTCTCATTGCAGTGGCTTCTCTTGTTGCGGAGCACAGGCTCTAGGTGCACAGGCTTCAGTAGTTGTGGCTCTCTGGCTCTAGAGCGCAGGCTCAGTAGTTGTGGCACACAGGCTTAGTTGCTCTGCGGCACGTGGGATCTTCCCGGACCAGGGCTCGAACCTGTGTCCCCTGCATTGGCAGGCAGATTCTTAACCACTGCACCACCAGGGAAGCCCAGTCCGGGATTTCTTTTTTTTAAAGATGATTATACAGATAGCTTAGAATTTCTACATGTTTTCTTATGTTTATCCTAAAAAAAAAAGTATCAGTTTTAATTTTGGTACTATATTATGTAAAGTGATATTAAAGCTAATTGTATAATAAAAACAGGCTCTTACTTTGTGTGGCTTGAAATTTATCCCTGAAAGCAAGGAGAGTTCTGCCACTATCTTGACTCAGGAAAAGCGTATTTCTTATAAAGTTAATTTCTGAAGGCAACATATTTAAAGTGTAGTAATTTAATGCACCATGAAGGATGCAAATATATGCACAAGATACATAGGAAATAGTCTGTGCCTACAAGGCACCTTCAGTTTAAAAGAAGTAAATATTCTTTGGGTTTTCAAATTAGGATTTTGTCACAGTTGTGAATTCTGTAATCTGACCATTGCGAACATATACATAGCGCTTCTGAGATAATGTATGAAAAACCGTACCAGCTGTAAAGCATTATTCAAATGCAAGGTATTACTGATATTAAATGTCTGGAAAAATGAAAAAAAATAGGAAAAATAGAGCTTATCATTAAATCAGTAATCCTCCTGCTACATTATTTGGGTGAATTTATGTTTTCTAGCTCATGAAAATACAGAATATCTGTTAACATTAATGTAAAATTTCCTCTTATTCCTAAATTGAATAATGGAGTCTTCTGGCCTAGACTTTTTCTTATTTAAATTAGTCAAAGAAAGTTTGTCATCTGTGTAAAAGCAAATATTCTCTGAATGTTCAGAGAAACTGTGATTATCCATAACTTCTCTGTAGAAATATAGGCTACTGAATCTAACTTGAATTTATGAGGTATATGAGACCTCAATTTATATATTAATTGATTTTTAGTATGAAGAGATTAGTGTGCTTTTTCTTATGAAATTTGTTTTGGCCTTTTTGAAAAAAATATAGTTTGATGTTATAATCTATTATCATAGGTGCCAAAAGATAAAAACAGTTCCTTTCTACATGGATCTTGGCAAATTGCTGACTCCTAACGGAAAAAACTGGAAAATCAATTTCAAAATAATTGTGCTGATATTGTATTTTTTCTGGGCTTTTGCTTTTCTAAGCTCATTTCTTTGTGAAAACTACATTTCTGCTGTTTTTTGGAATTCTCAGAGAATAGAGGGATTTTATGGTTTTGTTTTTTTTTTAACATCTTTATTGGAGTATGATTGCTCCACAATGGTGTGTTAGTTTCTGCTGTACAACAAAGTGAATCAGCTATACATATACATATATTCCCATTTCTCCTCCCTCGTGCGTCTCCCTTCCACCCTCCCTATCCCACCCCTCTAGGTGGTCATGAAGCACCTAGCTGATCTCCCTGTGCTATGTGGCTGCTTCCCACTAGCGATCTATTTTACATTTGGTAGTATATATATGTCCATGCCACCCTCTTACTTCGTCCCAGCTTACCCTTCCCCCTCCCCTATGGTTATTTTTTAAATGAAATGTGGCAGTAGTTAGAAATGGATGTACAGGGAAGCAAGATCTCAAAGCTTACTCCTCTGTTATTTAGATAACATTAAACACTTACTGTGTGCTAAGCACATGAAGTAACTAAAGTATCAAAACAGCACAATGGGATAGGTACTATCAT
The DNA here is from genome assembly GCF_009873245.2 of Balaenoptera musculus. Taxonomy (NCBI): domain Eukaryota; kingdom Metazoa; phylum Chordata; class Mammalia; order Artiodactyla; family Balaenopteridae; genus Balaenoptera; species Balaenoptera musculus. The sequence goes on along the minus strand of NC_045794.1, from coordinate 51,629,661 downwards.
CATCCCCATTTTACAGATGAGGAAATTGAGGCACAGAAAGACTAAGAAACTTGCCCATGGTAGTTACTCAGAGGAACAGAGGCAGATCTAGGATATTGATCAGCCTGACACTGCCCCTATGCTCATAATCATGTTCTTCTGCCTCCATGACTGTTATCACTGAATTCTTTCATTTTTTTAACTCAAGTACAGCTGATTTACAATATTATATGTTTCAGGTGTACAACATAGTGATTCACAATTTTTAATGATTATACTCCATTTATAGTTATTATAAAAATTGGCTATATTCCCTGTGCTGTACAATATATCCTTGTAGCTTATTTGTTTTTATTTTTAATATTTATTTATTTATTTATTTAGGCTGCACCGGGTCTTAGTTGAGGCATGTGGGATCTTTTAGTTGCAGCATGCAGACTTCTTAGTCATGGCATGCGGACTCTTAGTTGCGGCATGAGAACTCTTAGTTGCGGCATGTGTGCGGGATCTAGTTCCCTGACCAGGGGTCAAGCCCGGGCCCCCTGCATTGGGAGCGTGGAGTCTTACCCACTGGACCACCAGGGAAGTCCCTATTTATTTTATTTTTTATAAATTTATTGATTGATTGATTTTTGGCTGCGTTGGGTCTTTGTTGCTGTGCGCGGGCTTTCTCTAGTTGCAGGGGCTACTCTTCGTTGCGGTGTGCGGGCTTCTCATTGCGGTGGCTTCTCCTGTTGCGAAGCACGGGCTCCAGGCGCGCAGGCTTCAGTAGCTGTGGCACTTGGGCTCAGCAGTTGTGGCTCGCAGGCTCTAGATCGCAGGCTCAGTAGTTGTGGCGCACGGGCTTAGTTGCTCTGCGGCATGTGGGATCTTCCCAGACCAGCGCTTGAACCCATGTCCTCTGCATTGGCAGGCAGATTCTTAACCACTGCACCACCAGGGAAGTCCCCCTATTTATTTTATATATAGTAGTTTGTACCTCTTAATGCCCTACCTCCAGCTTGCCCCTCTCCCCTTCCCTCTCTTCACTGGTAACCACTAGTTTGTTTTCTAGATCTGTGAGTCTGTTTCTTTTTTGTTATATTCACTACTTTGTTGTATTTTTTAGATTCCACATATATGTGATATCATACAGTATTTGCCTTTTTCTATCTGACTTATTTCAATTAGCATAATGCCCTCCAAGTCCATCCATGTTGTTGCAAATGGCAAAATTTCATTCTTTTTTATGGCTGAGTAGTATTCCATTGTGTATATATACCACACCTTCTTTATCCATTCATCTGCTGATGGGTACTTAGGTTGCTTACATATGTTGGCCATTGTAAATAATGCTGCTATGAACATTGGGGTGCATGTCTCTTTTCGAATTAGTATTTTCATTTTTTTCAGATAAGTACCAAGGAGTGGAATTGCTGGGTCATACGGTACTTCTATTTTTAGTTTTCTGAGAAACCTCTATACTGTTTTCCATAGTGGCTGTACCAATTTACAGTCCCACTAACAGTGTACAGAGGTTCCCTTTTTTCCCACATCCTTGCCAACATTTGTTATTTGTGGTCTTTTTGATGGCTAAGACTGAATTCTTAACGATCATCTCCTCCAGTATCTCCACTAGAAAAGAGACTGTTTTTCAGGAAGTTTTAATTTTTGCGTTAATAAGAGAGGTTCATTGATTGCATAGAGGAGAGCATCTTAGATTTTTTTTAAATAAAGGGGGAAGGACTGGGCAAGAACCAAGATTCCATGTAGCATTACTGGAATAAATGGCTGGTATCAAGATTTGTGGAATAAGTGGTAAAAATATTTTTACTTCAAGTCAGAAATTCTAAGACATTTCCATCAATCTACACGTGTTCTGTTACTGTTACTTTGCACCCTGCTTGTCTGAATCACTGGTTGTGTTAGCTTGGACAGGCTACTTAACCTAACATCCTATAAATGCAATAGTAATTCCCAGCTCAGCCCTCCTAGTGACGCTGAATGAGCTAGCCCATGAAGAGAACCCAGGCCAGACCCCGCCACAGAGTCAGTGCTCAATTAAGTACAGGTTGTTATTATTGAGCACAGTGGGAGATGGAAACAATATCTAACCTGATAATGTGTTTTCAAGTTGCTGCAAAGCCGAGGGGCCAGGACAAGTACACAAATAACTGCAATGGAGTGAAGTAGGATTAGTGTGGTGTAAGAAGTATGGAAAAAGTGCTATGGGAGAGTGTTCCCCATCATTGGTGGAATTAGGGAAAGCTCTGAGAAGAAGGTGTTAACTCATTTCAGCTAAGCCAGCTTTTCCTGACGTGTGGAACGCACATGGGGCAGTAATGGAAGATGACTTCATGTGGTATTCTGACATGGCATGAAATAACTTTGAATTCCATGGTAAAAAATGATTCCCTTTTCCAATTCGTCTGACCTCATTAGGGAGAACCTCTTGGCCTGGTGCCAGTAGTGGCAGCTCTCGAACACATGCTCATCTGCCTTTTTGTCAAAGGGAGAGCAGACTTCAGGCTCAAATAGGGAGCATCTACTTAGAATTTTGTTGCTATTTTTACAGTTACCTGCTATTTATAGCAAATGGTACTGGTTTTCCCATGTGAAGTAGTGATACAAAATTTTCTGTATAAAAAAATTTCTCTAAGAAAAAATGAGTTGATTTAAAGAAAAAATACTAAGCAAATAATATTACATATGATTCGTGGGTTACGGTAAATGGTATGTGAACAAACTCTGTGCTGGACTATGAAAGAGGGACAGAAGTTCACCAGGAACAATGAGAGTATTCATGGTATGTACAGCTTGAGTAAAGGGGCATGGCAAAAAAGTATGTTTGGAGATTAATAAATAGTTCAATTTGGGAGGAGCAAGTTTCATTACTGATACGTAACAAAGTTAGAAGTACAAAACTATATTAAAATTCAATTAGTAACAAAGTTTTACAAACCTAGCAATAATCGTTGATATTCCTCAACTGCTGTTTATCATTTTTTCCATGGAAAGTTTTCTTTTCTTTCTGTAGATCTGAGGAGAAAATTAAGCACTTCAGTCAACTTAAATCTGAACTTTTTCTTAAAGACAATACTTTGAGGGCTTCCCTGGTGGCGCAGTGGTTAAGAATCTGCCTGCCAACGCAGGGTACACGGGTTCGAGCCCTGGTCTGGGAAGATCCCACATGCCGCGGAGCAACTAAGCCCGTGAGCCACAACTACTGAGCCTGCGCGTCTGGAGCCTGTGCTCCGCAACGGGAGAGGCCGCGACGGTGAGAGGCCCGCGCACCGCGATGAAGAGTGGCCCCGCTTGCCGCAACTGGAGAAAGCCCTCGCACAGAAACGAAGACTCAACACAGCCAAAAATAAATAAATAAATATATTAAAAAAAAAAAAAAAAGACAATACTTTGAGGAAGATACTTTGTTTAATTACAGAACTTAAAGTAGCAGCCCCGAAAAACTTCATTCTGAAAAGGCTTTTCTGGAAAGTAGGTGTTTTGTCTTATTTTTAATCTTTAAAGCTTGTTTTACCTGTTTATCAAATGCAGCATATTCAAGCTTAAAGTAAAATATAAATAAATGTTGTATACTGATGCTGCATTTTAAAATGTTGATTAAATTTAATGCAATCATCTTGATGCCTGAAATGTTGTGATGGAATCAGTGTATATGGCGTGTTGGGGCCGGGGAGACAGAAGAGGGGAGAGCAGTAGGGAAAAGATAGTAGCTCACATGGGTTGGGTTAGCAGACACAAAAAAAGAGAGATGGAGGGGAAGCTCCTGGCATGCAAGAAGTATGAGTATAGACAGTGAGATGAGAAAGTATGTTTCAAGAAGTCTTATGTGTATGTTCCCCTACAATAAAAATATAATTAAAAAGTTACTTTTGAATATAGGATTGTTATTTTTTAAAAGGTGACTCCTGGGAAGTCAAAGCAGTCTAGCTCCCACTTGGCAAGTTACACACTTACTCTGTAAGACTGACTTGTAGTCTCAGGTTTAGGTGAAGGTATTGAGAAGCCCAGGTGAGTACTGGTGCTGTGCTAATGAGACTCATTCTGGTTAGTGGTCTTATACATAGTTGCCACCATTTTATTGCACAGTTGGGAAGTGCACAGCTTCCCCAGCCATACCTGACAGCCTTGGCCATTTCTTAGATTCTAAGTGCTTGACACATCTGATGAACAACCATCCTCGTTTACCTAGACTAGGATAACAAACTGTCCAAGTTTGCCTGGGACTGAGGAAGTTCATGGCACTTGGGACTTTTAGTGCAAAAGGTAGACCAGTCCCAAGCAAACTGGGATGCCTGATCACCCTAATCAGAGGGCATAGTAGCTACAGAGAATAGAGTATCAAGTGTCCCCAACACTGAGGCAGGTAAGGTGATGTAGTGCTGTATAATCGAAAATGCTTGCACTAGATAGACCCTGTTAGGAATACACCATCCAAGTTTTAACTAAAAAACTTCAGAGAATTATGGAAAATACAGGGACAGGCATCAAAATGACTTACATATGGTTATGAAGAGTCCACATGGAAAGGCTAAAGAAACTGGTATTATCTCCCACCCAAATAAACCTCTCCAGTCCAACCTACACATGGTGTTTACTCATCTATAACACTGATTGTGAGGACTTTGCTTCCTCAAAAACTTCTTGAGGCTCTCCTTATTAAGTACAAGCACTTTGGCTTTGGCATTTAAGGCTCTCCACTACTGACCTCTTGTCACAGATTCCAAATTTGGACAGGCATGACCTTTATTTTAGCAGGGTGGGTTATCAGGAAGGGGCCAACATCTGCATAGGGCAGCCACTGGGAAAACGAATCCAGCTGTAGATGCTAAGGGAGAAGGCACAGTGCCCAAGGACGAGAGTGATCTCTACAAAGAGAATGTGCAAAATGAGGAATATCAGGTCATTATAGCATGTGGGTGGATTACACCCAGATGTCTGCATAAACATTTGGCACCCGGAAGATCTGCATGTTTAGGATTTGGGAACAGGGCCTTCACGGAATGTGGGGTTGGGGGGAGTAGCAAGGATACAAAGTCAAGAGTAAAGTCAGTAGCTGGGAAAGGACTGGCAAAGGACTTAGCTCAGAGCCCAAAGAAGAGGTCCACTTAGACAACCTGGACACAATCAGGGGATTGATTTAAAGCAGATGTCTAGGCAGGAGAACGGAGCTCCCACCTAAGGGTTAGACTCGGAAGAAGGGTGTTGATGCTGAATACCAGAATGTTGGTCTTAAGCGTCTCCAAGCTTAAAACAGGCCTGAAGCAGGTGGCCTCGGCTGTCGAGGAAAAGAGGGATGCAGAGAAAGGGAATAAAACCAGGTCTAGCCCACTCAGCCCACCACTTCACCACTCTCACCTCTTTCCTGTAAAAGCTTGAACCATGTGAAATGATTTGAACACCCTGCCCTTTCCAGCCCCTCCACGTTTTCCCCTACTATTGCTTTCTCTAGGATACTCTTTCCATTTTCTCCTGTTAAAATCCTACCCATTCATTCTCCAAGGCTCATCTCAAATGCTGTTCTTCTGCCTTTCCTCAGTGGAGAACTTTGGTACCTTCCTCTTTTTGATCTGTTATGGCAGTTCTGTGCCTTAGAACTTTCCTTGATATTTTATAATCTGCACTGTTCAATAAAGTAGCCACCTAGCCGCATGTGGTTATTAAGCACTTGAACGTGGCTAGTGACCAAGGAAGTGAAACATTAATTTTATTCAGTTTTAGTCAATTTAAATGTAAATAGCCACATGTGGCTAGCGGCTTCTGTATTGGACAATGCAGTTCTACAGCATCTCCCATAGCACTTTCTCTTTATCGATTCAATAAACATTTATCGCATGCCTGTGCTGTGCTAGGCGTGGTAATAGGCACTAGAAATGCAACCATGACTAAGACACAGTCCCTACCCTCAAGAATTAGCACAGACATTCTCCCTTTTGCTTGGTATATATTTTTTATTTACCATAGTATTCTATAAGCTTCTTCAGGACAGGCATGTGTCATACTCATCTTTGTATTCTCCCTAAGGCCTAACATAATGCCTGCATATATCAGGTCGCACAATCAATTCATAATAAATTGAAATTTTATTCTCTTGTGAAAAATTAACCTGATTGGAAGTCTAGGAGTAAAGCATTCATGTTCTGCTTCTTACTTGAAAATTCTGCAGCCGTTCTTTAATGTAATGTCCTTAGATGGACTAAAATAGAAGATCTTCTAATTTAGTTGTCAAAAATGAAAGGCCAAAGTGAATAGAGAGGGAAATAAAAGGCACATAGGTAGTCTCCCTGTTTGGGGTCTTTCCCTACTTCAGTGGAGTACATTGTGTCCCTCAGAGCTGGTAGCCTTATGTTCTCTCTCTAATCTGCAACCAAAATCTAGTCTCATATTCATTTACACAGAGTCAACAAATATGACTAGTAAAACTCAACATTTTAATCTTCTTTTAGGAGCTCTTTTATTTAAATGGTTATCATAGCCTTAAGCTAAAGCAGTGTTTTTTTCCAACTTTGTGCTGGGATCCCTGCAGAATGTAAGTTTATGTGAAGCTCCCTTAAGAACCCACACTGGGGTGGGGAGATTAGAGGCAGCTTTAATTTTTGGTTCTTGGGTAAGAGGATGGGAAATTATACATATATATTTAAAAATTATAATAAAATTAATATAATGAATAACTATAGGCATATTCTTATAATTAATAATACAATTATTATAATCATATAATAAACAATATAATATTATATAATCATAACATATACAGTTGACCCTTGAACAACATTAATTTGAACTGCTTCGGTCCACTTATATGTTGATTTTTTCAATAGTAAATACTATAGTACTACACGATCACGGTTAGTTAAATCCACAGGCGTGGAACCGCAGATATGGAGGGCTGACTGTAAGTTATACTCAGATTTTTGACTGCGGAGAGGATGGGCACTTCTAACTCCCCCCAAACCCCCCATCCCGTGTTGTTCAAGGGTCAACTGTATATCATTTTTTCTTTTAAAAATCAACTTCATTGGGGTGTAATTTTCCTCTGTTAGGTAATTTTTATTCTTCAATTTTATTACAAGAAAAATTTTAAATTACGAGAACACTTTTGTACAGGTTGACTAAACTGCGAGCTTTAGGAGTACAGACACCATGTCCAGTTTGTCAGTTTTGCTTAAGATGTTATTCTCATTACTTAGCATAGTACCTGCCACATGGCTGCAATCAATAGTTACATGTTCAATGAATGAATGAAAGAGTTCTCTAGACATGTTATTTCCCAACCCTTCTTTTTTTCTTCACGAAGTTTTTTTTTCCTTCAGTTTTTAAAAACTATAGTAAAATACATATAACATAAAATTTACCATCTTAACCATTTTTAAGTGTCTAGTTCAGTGTTAGGCACTCATGTTGTATATCTATCACCACCATCCTTCTCCAGAACTCTTTCCATCTTACAAAACTGAAACTATATTCATTAAACAATAACATCCCATTTCCCCTTCCCCCCAGCCCCTGGCAACCACCATTCTTCTTTGCGCTTCTATGAGTTTGACTATTCTAAATATCTCATGTAAGAGGAATCATACAGCATTTGTCATTTTGTGACTGGCTTATCTCACTTGGCATGATGTCTTCCAGATTCATTGATGTTATAGTATACGTCAGAATTTCCTTCATTTTAAGGTTGAATAATATTCCAGGTATGTAATACCACATTTTATTTATCCATTCATCCATTGATTAGCACTTGGGTTGCTTCCACATTTTAGCTACTGTGAATAATGCTGTTATGAACATGGGTGTATAAGTATCTCTTTGAGACCCTGCTTTCAATTCTTTTGGGAGTATAGTTGGAAGCAGAATTGCTAAATCATATGGTAATTCTATTTTTAATTTTTTGAGGCACCGCCATACTGCTTTTCACAGCAGCTATACCATTTTACATTCCCACCAACAGTGCATAAGGGCTCCAGTTTTTCCACACCCTTGTTATTTACTGATTTTTTGATAGTAGCCATTCTAATGGGTGTTGGGGGTATCTAATAGTTTTGATTTGCATTTCCCTAATGCTTAGTGATGTTGAGCATTTTTTCCCATGCTTATTGGCAATTTGTATACCTTCTTTGGAGAAATACTGGGGTCCAATTTACATATAATAAAGTGCACATATTTTTGAGTGCATTGTAAAGAGTTTTAACAAATGTATATATCTGTACAAACACCACCCCAGTCAAGATTGAGAACATTTCTATCACCCCTTAGGGCTACCTCGTGCCCTCTGGCAGTCAGTTTCCTCTGACCCCTGGCCTCAGGCAACTATTGTACTTTCTGTCGTCATAGATTAGTTTTGCCTGTCCTAGAATTCCACTTACATGGAATTGTACACTATGTACACTTTTGTGTTTGGCTTCTTTTGACATAATATTTCTGAGACTCTTTCATGTTGTTGCTGGTAGATATTTTATAAGTGAAGCAGAAGATATTTTATAAGTGAAAATTCCTGAACCACTGAGCGGTGGGAGATCACAATAATAACTGATATTTATTAAGCACATACAATATGCTGAGTACTGTTCAGACTTTACAAATAATATCTTACTTAATCCTAACATCAACCTCATGAGGTGATTCTATTAATCCCATTTTAGAGATGAAAAGTCACAGAATGTTTAAGTAATCTGCCAAATGTCCTACAGCTACCCAGTGGCAGAGCTGGTATTTGAACTCAAAGAACCTGGCTCCAGAGTCAGCGTGTAAAGTTACCACACTCTGCAACCCCAGCACTTCTGAGAGGGCCAAGGTGTACGTCCTGCTCCTTTTGTCCTTCCCTCTCTCCACTTGCCATCCTCGGCCTCTTCTGAGCACACATATACCTGTCTAAACGAAGAGTCTTAAGTTGCCACTAGTAAACGAAAGTCCTGGGAAAAAAATGAACAGTAGAGGAATAGAAAAGAGAAGCAATTATATCCAATTCTCATTAGTACCAACTTGCCTGATTTCATGGGCCTGTGCTTATTTTCATGCTCAATTATCTCATGAGACTGGATAGGAACACAAAAAAACTGGTTCCCACACTCTTAAGTCAGTGTTTATTTTGGCAGAAATGGCAATCTACATTTCCACTGTATTAACAGAAGTATTAAAATCATTCTGCACCATCTTCATAGGCTATACCAGTGCTGTACATTTGTTTCTGAATTAGTAAACAGTTTTAAATGTGCTTTTCTAGCTATTATTTCATTATGTCCTCACAAAGGCCAAATTACTTTGGAAAGGTAGGAAATATAGTGGCCCCCATTTAATATTATTATTCCAAGGTGACTGAATGACTGGCCTAAGGTTATACACCTACTTCTGGATGATCTTCACTATTAATGGTGAAGCTGGGTCTAGAAGGCATCTCTCAGCATCACCCACTAGGTTTTAGCTCTGGCTCTGTTCACCAGGACAATGGTCTCCTGGTTGTTAAGTAAAAGTATATTTTCAATTTGGGTTATGCTAGTGTTAATGAGAGAGAATGTAAATCACTTTCTCCCTAATTGAAGAACAAATCATTTCTTCTTATTTTTATTATGTAAGAATTGAGAGTTTTGCCAACAGATACCTTAATTACCATCTTCTTTCCTGTTTGCTTTCACAGACCAGTGACCTGTTCTATTTCCTAGTGAACAAACTTCATGAGTACTTGCCAGAGTCTAGGGATAAGAATGCACTTCAAAATAAAAGCCAAAGTGTTGATGAGCTGGTGTAAGTACTAACTTACATAATCATAGATATTTTTTTCCCTAGGATGTTCAAGATAAATGGAAGGCACTGGGAAAAATATATACTGTATTAATGCTTAATAGTGCTGCAAGTTTTGCTTCACAAAGATTTTTTTAAAATAGCATTTATTTTGTTCTAATTGTATAGTTAAAGAAAAACTACACAAGAAACTAGTAATACTGGCTGTCCCAAAAGGGAAAAAAATGAGTGTATGAATAAAAGACACCTTTCACTGTATTCCCTTTTTCACCTTTGAAATTTTGAGCCAGAAATTACTACTTGAAACAGTTAAAATTATTAAATGTAGTTTAAAAATAGTGTGATTATCATTAAAACTTTGCAAAAAATAATTGCAAAAATCAATATGTAAATGACTTTTAATCCTGACATGCACCTATTAATTCATTCATTCAACAAATATTTTTGAGTGCTTACTATGTAGCAGTCAAAGAGTAGACACACAACCAATGTTGGCAATTTAATATACAGAATTTCCTTCCTATACTTTTTTCTACATGGCTATCTGAATGCAGTTCTATTGAGCATTACTGATTTTGTGGAATTCTGAACTTACAATGAAATCATGCCATTTCCGTGATTTTTTTTCTCTTTGTTTTCTAGGGCATGCATTGAAATTATACAGACTCTGGGACTGATGTTCAGAGAAACAGAAACTGAGGCATCACACCTGAACACATTGGGAGCTAAGAAGTAAGGCCTTTTAAAACTTGAGACCTTGTAGTTGCAAACCATTAACTATTCTAATGAGTGTCTTCCAGAACTCAACTCTCTTGACTTCTCTGTGCAATCCCCTTGTAAATATATTAAACTCTTTTGTCTCACTTCCTTCTGTGATGAATAGATTAATTAACATACTGAGTTCTCTCTGATTATTGGGGGCACAAAGATTTTGATAGCATAAGTTTATCTTTTGTCATTGCCTGAAAAAGACCAAATGAACCATCATACGTTAAAAACGAGGGGGTCTCTATTAGAATTTTCCAGAGTACTCTTTTATCCACATTGCAAAGGCAGGAACTATAGTAGCTCCCTTTAGTATATAATTGTGTGACCTTGGAATGAATGACATTGGAGGGAAAGCTGTTGTAAGATACTCCAAGATATGTGGCCCAAAGAAGATAGAAATTTACATCTTTCTTACATAACAGTCCCGAGTTAATAGCCATGCTTTTCCTCTACAAGATCAGCCAGAGACCTAGGTTCCCTCCTTTTTGTTGCTCTGCTACCTTCTATCATGCTATCTTTGTCCTCATGGTTAGCTGGCTAAATTGCTGGCTTTCATAACTCCCTGTGGGAATCAGGAAGAGAAGTAAAGGGCAAGCAAATTTCATTTTTAAGCAAGGCGTGTAAGACTTTTGCTTACCTTCTGTTGGTGAGAACTTTAGGCATATGGCGTTTCTAGCTGCAAAAGAGGGCGCAAAATGCGTCTGTAGTTGGACAGCTGTGTGCCTAGCTAAACTATAGCTGGCAATGGGACATCTGTAATTTAAAGGAAGAATGGAAGACTGTATAGTGAGGGACAACAGCATTCTTTGACACAGAAAGTATGTGTCTGCATGTTTTGCATATTATCTGCGTGACCTTTTTATGAGATTTATAGGCTATGAATTACACCCTTGGGCAATGGTCTGACTAAAATCTTAATTTTTTTCTACCCATATCAATTGTTTATCTACATTTCTTGTACTAGAAGGTGGAAGAAGGATGAGAACCATGGACTCTGAAACATTTTAACCAGAGGCAAGAATAAGAACTTTTAGTAATATTTGTCCAGGCTATTTATTAGAGACCTTTACAAATAAATGTTAATGATAATACTCATTAACATACCTTAAGCAACTTGCTATGTGCCAGGGACTATGGGCATACTGTGCATTATAGCAGGGACGGTCAAACATTTCTGCAAAAGGCCATATAGTATGGGCTTCCCTGGTGGCTCAGTGGTTAAGAATCCACCTGCCAATACAGGGGACATGGGTTCGAGCCCTGGTCTGGGAAGATCCCACATGGCACAGAGCAACTGAGCCTGTGTGCCACAACTACTGAGCCTGTGCTCTAGAGCCCACAAGCCACAACTACTGAGCCCGCAAGCCACAACTACTGAAGCCTGTGCACCTGGAGCCTGTGCTCCGCAACAAGAGAAGCCACCGCAATGAGAAGCCCGCGCACCGCAAAAAAGAGTAGCCCCTGGAGGGCCCCCACAAGCTTCTGGGATCTGCAGGGAGCAGGTGTCTCAGTGATAACTATACTCTGGACTGAATCCTAAATCTGTCTTGTTGGTCAAATGATTAAGATCAAAAGCAGCTCCAAGAGATTGGTCCAAGATGGCGGAGTAGAAGGACATGCCCTCATTCCCTCTTGCGAGAGCAGCGGAATCACAACTAACTGCTGAACAGTCATCAACAAGAAGACACTGGAACTCACCAAAAAAGATACCCCACATCCAAAGACAAAGGAGAAGCCGCAATGAGACAGTAGGAGGGGCGCAATCACAATAAAATCAAATCCCATAACTGCTGGGTGGGTGACTCACAAACTGGAGAACACTTATACCACCCATTGCAGTGAAGGTTCTGAGCCCCACGTCGGGCTTCCAAACACGGGGGTCCGGCAATGGGAGGAGGAATTCCTAGAGAATCAGACTTTGAAGGCTAGCGGGATTTGACTGCAGGACTTCGACAGGACTGTGGGAAACAGAGACTCCACTCTTGGAGGGCACACACAAGTAGTGTGTGCATCAGGACCCAGGGGAAGGCGCAGTGACCCCGTAGGAGACTGAACCAGACCTACCTGCTAGTGTTGGAGGGTCTCCTGAAGAGGCGGGGGTGGCTGTGGCTCACCGTGGGGAAAAGGTCACTGGCAGCAGAAGTTCTGGGAAGTGTTCCTTGGTGTGAGCCCTCCCAGAGTCAGCCACTAGCCCCCACCAAAAAACCGGGTAAGCTCCAGTGCTGGGTCGCCTCAGGCCAAACAGCCAACAGGGAGGGAACCCAGCGCCACCCATCAGCAGACAAGCAGATTAAAGTTTTACTGAGCTCTTCCCACCAGAGTGACACCCAGCTCTACCCACCACCAGTCCCTCCCATCAGGAAGCTTGCACAAGCCTCTTAGATAGCCTCATCCACCAGAGGGCAGACAGCAGAAGCAAGAAGAACTACAGTTCTGCAGCCTGTTGAAGGAAAACCACATTCACAGAAAGGTAGACAAAATGAAAAGGCAAAGGACTTTGTACCAGATGAAGGAACAAGATAAAACCCCAGAAAAACAACTAAATGAAGTGGAGATAGGCAACCTTCCAGAAAAAGAATTCAGAATAATGATAGTGAAGATGATCTAGGACCTCGGAAAAAGAATGAAGGCAAAGATTGAGAAGATGCAAAAAATGTTTAACAAACACCCAGAAGAAAAAAAAAAAAAAAAACACCCAGAAGAATTAAAGAACAAACACCTAGAAGAATTAAAGAACAAACAAAGAGAGATGAACAATACAATAACTGAAATGAAAACTACACTAGAAGGAATCAATAGCAGAATAACTGAGGCAGAAAAACGGATAAGTGACCTGGAAGACAGAATGGTGGAATTCACTGCTGTGGAACAGAATAAAGAAAAAAGAATGAAAAGAAATGAAGACAGCCTAAGAGACCTCTGGGACAACATTAAATGCAACAACATTCGCATCATAGGGGTCCCAGAAGGAGAAGAGAGAAAGGACGTGAGAAAATATTTCAAGAGATTATAGCCGAAAACTTCCCTAACATGGGAAAGGAAATAGCCACCCAAGTCCCAGAAGTGCAGAGAGTCTCAGGCAGGATAAACCCAAGGAGAAACACGCCAAGACACATAGTAATCAAATTGGCAAAAATTAAAGACAAAGAAAAATTATTGAAAACAGCAAGGGAAAAATGACAAATAACATACAAGGGAACTCCCATAAGATTAACAGCTGATTTCCCAGCAGAAACTCTACAAGCCAGAAGCGAGTGGCACAATATATTTAAAGTGATGAAAGGTAAGAACCTACAACCAAGATTACTCTACCCAGCAAGGATCTCATTCAGATTCAACAGAGAAATCAAAAACTTTAAGACAAGCAAAAGCTAAGAGAATTCAGCACCACCAAACCAGCTCTACAACAAATGCTAAAGGAACCTCTCTAACTGGGAAACACAAGAGAAGAAAAGGACCTACAAAAACAAACCCATAACAATTAAGAAAACAGTAATAGCAACATACATATCAATAATTACCTTAAACGTGAATGGATTAAATGCTCCAACCAAAAGACACAGGCTCATTGAATAGATACAGAAACAAGATCTATATACATGCTGTCTACAAGAGACCCACTTCAGACCTAGGGACACATACAGACTGAAACTGAGGGGATGGAAAAAGATATTCCATGCAAATGGAAATCAAAAGAAAGCTGGAGTAGCTATACTCATATCGGATAAAATAGACTAAAATAAAGAATGTTACAAGAGATGAGGAAGGACACTACATAATGATCAAGGGATCAATCCAAGAAGAAGATATAACAATTATAAATATATATGCACCCAACATAGGAGCACCTCAATACATAAGGCAACTGCTAACAGCTATAAAAGAGGAAATCGACAATAACACAATAATAGTGGGGGACTTTAACACCTCATTTATACCAATGGACAGATCATCCAAATAGAAAATTAATAAGGAAACACAAGCTTTAAATGACACAATAGACTAGATAGATTTAATTGATATTTATAGGACATTCCATCCAAAAATAGCAGATTACACTTTCTTCTCAAGTGCACACGGAACATTCTCCAGGATAGATCATACCTTGGGTCACAAGTCAAGCCTCAGTAAATTTAAGAAAATTGAAATCATATCAAGCATCTTTTCCGACCACAATGCTATGAGATTAGAAATCAATTACAGGGAAAAAAAACGTAAAAAACACAAACACATGGAGGCTAAACAATACGTTATAAATAACCAAGAGATCACTGAAGAAATCAATGAGGAAATCAAAAAATACCTAGAGATAAATTATAACAAAAACACAACGATCCAAAACCTATGGAATGCAGCAAAAGCAGTTCTAAAAGGGTAATTTATAGCAATATGAGCCTACCTCAAGAAGCAAGAAAAATCTCAAATAAACAATATAACCTTACACCTAAAAGAACTAGAAAAAGAAGAACAAACAAAACCCAAAGTTAGTAGAAGGAAAGAAATCATAAAGATCAGAGCAGAAATAAATGAAATAGAAACAAAACAATAGCAAAGATCAATAAAACTAAAAGCTGGTTCTTTGAGAAGATAAACAAAATTGATAAACCTTTAGCCAGACTCATCAAGAAAAACAGGGAGAGGCCTCAAATCAGTAAAGCTGGAAATGAAGAAGGAGAAGTTACAACGGACACCACAGAAATACAAAGCATCCTAAGAGACTACTACAAGCAACTCTATGCCAATAAAATGGACAACCTGGAAGAAATGGACAAATTCTTAGAAAGGTATAACCTTCCAAGACTGAACCAGGAAGAAATAGAAAATATGAACAGACCAATCACAAGTAATGAAATTGAAACTGGAATTAAAAATCTTCCAACAAACAAAAGTCCAGGACCAGATGGCTTCACAGGCGAATTCTATCAAACACTTAGAGAAGAGCTAACACCCATCCTTCTCAAACTCTTCCAAAAAATTGCAGGGGAAGGAACACTCCCAAACTCATTCTATGAGGCCACCATCACGCTGATGCCAAAACCAGATAAAGATACTACGAAAAAAGAAAATTACAGACCAATATCACTGATGAATATAGATGCAAAAATCCTCAACAAAATACTAGCAAACAGAATCCAACAACACATAAAAAGGATCATACACCATGATCAAGTGGGATTTATCCCAGGGATGCAAGGATTCTTCAATATACGCAAATCAATCAATGTGATACACCATATTAACAAAGTGAAGAGTAAAAACAATACGATCATCTCAATAGATGCAGAAAAAGCTTTTGACAAAATTCAACACCCATTTATGATAAAAACTCTCCAGAAAGTGGGCACAGAGGGAACCCACCTCATCATAATAAAGGCCATATATGACAAACCCACACCAAACATCATTCTCAATGGTGAAAAACTGAAAGCATTTCCTCTAAGATCAGGAACAAGACAAGGATGTCCACTCTTGCCACTATTATTCAACATAGTATTGGAAGTCCTGGCCATGGTAATCAGAGAAGAAAAAGAAATAAAAGGAATACAAATAGGAAAAGAAGAAGTAAAACTGTCACTGTTTGCAGATGACATGATACTATAGAGAATCCTAAAGATGCCACCAGAAAACTACTCAAGCTAATTAATGAATTTGGTAAAATTGCAGGATACAAAATTAATGCACAGAAATCTCTTGCATTCCTATACACTAACAACGAAAGATCAGAAAGGGAAATTAAGGAAACAATCCCATTCACCATTGCAACAAAAAGAATAAAATACCTAGGAATAAACCTACCTAAGGAGGTAAAAGACCTGTACTCAGAAAACTATAAGACGCTGATGAAAGAAATCAAAGATGACACAAACAGATGGAGAGATACACCATGTTCTTGGATTGGAAGAATCAATACTGTGAAAATGACTATACTACCCAAAGCAATCTACAGATTCAATGCAATCCCTATCAAACTACCAATGGCATTTTCTATGGAACTAGAACAAAAAATCTTAAAATTTGTATGGAGACACAAAAGACCCCGAATAGCCAAAGCAGTCTTGAGGGAAAAAAATGGAGCTGGAGGAATCAGACTCCCTGACTTCAGACTATACTACAAAGCTACAGTAATCAAGACAATATGGTATTGGCACAAAAACAGAAATACAGATCAATGGAACAGGATAGAAAGCCCAGAGACAAACCCATGCACCTATGGTCAACTAATCTATGACAAAGGAAGCAAGGATATACAATGGAGAAAATACAGTCTCTTCAATGAGTGCTGCTGGGTCAATATTAAAAAAAGAAACAACCCAATCAAAAAATGGGCAGAAGACCTAAATAGACATTTCTCCAAAGAAGATATATAGATTGTGAACAAACACATGAAAGGATGCTCAACATCACTAATCATTAGAGAAATGCAAATCAAAACTACAATGAGGGATCACCTCACACAAGTCAGAATGGCCATCATCAAAAAATCTACAAACAATAAATGCTGGAGAGGGTGTGGAGAAAAGGGAACCCTCTGACACTGTTGGTGGGAATGTAAATTGATACAGCCACTATGGAGAACAGTATGGAGGTTCCTTAAAAAACAAAAAATAGAACTACCATATGACCCAGCAATCCCACTACTGGGCATATGCGCAGAGAAATCCATAATTCAAAAAGACACATGCACCCTAATGTTCATTGCAGCACTATTTACAATAGCCAGGTCATGGAAGCAAGCTAAATGCCCATCGACAGATGAATGGATAAAGAAGATGTGGTACATATATACAATGGAATAGTACTCAGCCATAAAAAGGAACGAAATTGGGTCATCTGTAGAGACGTGGATGGATCTAGAGACTGTTATACAGAGTGAAGTAAGTCAGAAAGAGAAAAACAAATATTGTATATTAACACATATATGTGGAACCTAGAAAAATGGTACAGATGAACTGGTTTGCAGGGCAGAAATAGAGACACAGATGTAGAGAACAAACGTATGGACACCAAAGGGGAAAGTGTCGTGGGCGGTGGTGGTTGTGGAATAAATTGGGACATTGGGATTGACATATGTACGCTAATATGTATAAAATATATAATTAATAAGAATCTGCTGTATAAAAAATAAATAAAATAAAATTCAAAAAAAAAAAAAAAAAAGTAGCCCCCGCTCGCCACAACTAGAGAAAGCCCGCACACAGCACCGAAGGCCCAATGCAGACAAAAATTTAAAAAAAAAAAAAAAAAAAAAACATATAGTAAATTTTTTTGGCTTTTCAGGCCATATAGTCTCTGTTGAAACTACTTAATGCTGCCATTGTCACAAAAGCAGCCACAGACAATATGCAAAGGAATGGGCACAGCTGTGTTCCAATAAAGCTTTATTTACAAAAACAGGTTCTACGCTATTTGGACTGCAGGCCATAGTTTGTTGACCCCTGCTTTATAGCATACAAGGAAAATATACTCTGTTATTTTCTCTGCATACTTCTTTACGCAGTTGATGGTACTGCCATTTTCCCATTCTCCAAGAGAGAGGTTCAAAATTATGAATGATATTCACATCTTCTCCCACACTGAAAGTATTGCTAAGTCATGTTACTCTTTTTATCCACATTTTGGTCCCTACATTTCTTTATCCAAGATGGAGAAAATCATTCTTACCAATCTCTGTTGTAAAGTGTTGCATTTTAATTGTTCTGTCTTAACTTGGTTCAACCACATCAGCCCTACTACATCAAGCCTCTTTCCTGATATGTCTAATTCTTTTCATGTCCTTTGATATATATATTATATTGCTATAGTAGAGTCTGGTTGTAACACTAACTTTTCAGTCAATTTTGATATTCATAGGGGTCAAATCATGTTACCTATACCATTAACTACCACCATAAATGTTTAATACAACTAATAATCTTCTATTGCCATGTAACAAATTACCACAAATTTAGTGGCTTCAAACAACATACACTTATTACGTCACAGTTTCTGTAGATCAGGAAATTTGGGCACAGCTTAGCTGGATCCTCTGCTCAGGGTCTCATAAGGCTTCAATCAAGGTGTTGGCTGGGGCTGCAGTCTCATCTGAGGCTTGGGGCCCTCTTCCAAGCTCATTTGGGTAGTTGTTAGTGGAATTAATTTCCTTATAGCTGTAAAACTCATGACAGCTTGCTTCTTGGCAGGAATATCTCTGAGCTCAGGAAAGGCCTAAACTCTCCTTTAAAGGGCTCGCCTCATTAGATCAGGCCCACTCAGGATAATCTCTCTTTGATTAACTCAAAAGTCAACTAATTGGGGATCTTAATTACATTTGCAAAATCTCTTCACCTTTCTCATCTAACATAACATAATGACAAGAGTGATAGCCTAATAGATTCACAGGTCCTGACCATACTTTAGGGGAAGGGATCATATAGTGTATACACCATGGGATGAAAATCTTGGAAGCCAAATTAAATTTCTGCCTACCACAATAACATGAAGAATGACTTATGAGACCATGAGTTTGCCCTTCAAAGTCTGTATTTTAAGATACTTTAATACATTAAAAATTCTTACATTAGAAATAATAACAATCTAACAATGAAGTATCAAACTGTTGGTACCATTTTAAGGGGTGTGATGACAACCCTATAATAAGTCTATTATAATAAGTCGGATGAAACTACCATTTAGATTAAAATTCTTTTATCTATTATTGGCTTAATGGATTTTAATTGAGTTGGCAGAAGGGATAGATTCAATTAAATTCCATGTTGAGCAAATAAAAAAGGATTTATTCATTTCAGCATTTTTCTCTTTATTTTTTCATAGTAGAAATTTTATTTGTTCAAACCCACTTCATTGTATTCTTGAAATATGCCATAATCCTTTCTTTTTTTTCAGTATCCTTATGGTTGAATTCATGTATTACCACAGCAAGTGACTCAGAATTTGAGAGTTCCTTCCCGTAGCCTAGGATATATGATACTTTGAAATGAAGCTGTTGCTGAAAATAAAGGACTATAATTAAATAAAACAGTGATGGAATGTCAATTCCAACATAATATCAGGAAAAGCTTCTAAATGGAGTGCTTTGTTGATTTTGGAAGTGTCTTCTGAAAATAGACTGGCTGTTTATAAAACAGCCTGAATAAAACATTAGCAATATCCTGTTGGACATATCCTGCTTTTTTTGAGCGATGTGCTAACTGACAATGTGCTAACTTCTTTGTAGATATGAGAATTAGACTTGTTTTTTGAGTTGGAGAAACGAGGGGAATTATATTTCTAGTAGAATTTGGTAACTTCTAATCATGGTAATTATTTAAATGATTGTAAAAAAGATTAGGAAGCCTCAAATATTACTAAACAAGGATTGTTTATATTCTTCTTTATTCCATTAAGAAAGGAATGCTTAAGGTTATAGATAATTTTTATACAGTCCTATATGTAAATTCTTTTATTACTCCTATCTGTCAAAGCTACTCTGATAGTGACTTCAGTTAGGCAACTGATATTTTCAGTGGTCTGCCTTCAGCTCCTTTTCAACCATACATGGGTTGTACTATACATGTGAAAATAGGGTTACTAACCCAGCTTCTCAGGATGCACGTTTTGAATTGTGATTTTCTGTGTGTGTGCCTTTTTATTTTCAAATACTATGATATATTTTTCAAATATATAGTAACATTTAAGTGAGTTATTAGTGTGTGTTAGTGGACTGTACTAACAGTCCACATTTTTGTTTGAAATCCAAAGACTTCAAGTTTAATACTAGTTTTATTCACTAATAGCTAGTGATCTTTAATGGAACAGTAAACCTCTGAAATGTTTTGTTAAAAAAAGGTTTCTAGAGTCAAAAAATTTGAGATAAGCATTTTAAGAAATGCTTCATACTGTTTCTTTGTCCCAGAGATAAACAGATATAAAATTTCTGAGAAGTCCTGTAGTAAAGCTACCCAGTAAACTTGGCTTACCCAAGTATTTCCCATATTTCCTTTGACCACAGAACCTATTTTGACTATAATATTGTCTGGAATTAGTAATCCATAAAAAGCCCTTTGGGAAATACTGCTATAACTTAAATCACTCAAATTTCCCTTAAATCCAGATTCCCTAAGCTTTCCAAGCTAAGTGAACTTCTAAAACTATATTTTCTCTGAACCAAAAGACCAAGAAATTATATTTTCACTTAAATGTTTTATCACTAGACATTTGTCTGCATGTCTAGGGATACAAAAGTTCAGTCAAGAATGATCTGCAATCTCCACTAAAACTACTAGAGCTCATCAATGAATCTGGTAAAGTTGCAGGATTCAAAATTAATACACAGAAATCTGTTGCATTTCTATACACTAACAATGAACTATCAGAAAGAGAAATTAAGAAAACAATCCGGGGAGGGGCAATATAGGGGTAGGGATTAAGAGGTACAAACTATTATGTATAAAATAAGCTACAAGGATATATTATACAACATGGGGAATATGGCCAATATTTTATAATAACTATAAATGGAGTAGAACCTTTAAAAATTGTGAATCAGTATACTGTACACCTGTAACTTATATAATATTGTACGTCAACTATACATCAATTTAAAAAACCATGATGAATTACCACTTCATAAAAAACAAAACAAAACAATCTCATTTACAATCACATCAAGAAGATAAAATACCTAGGAATAAACTTACCTGAGGAATAAACCTACCTAAGGGAGGTAAACCTACCTTATAGTTTTCTGAGGTAAAACCTACCTCAGAAAACTGTAAGACACTGATGAAAGTAATTGAAGATGACGCAAACAGATAGAAAGATATACTGTGTTCGTGGATTGGAAGAATTAATATCGTTAAAATGACCATATTACCCAAGGCAATCTACAGATTCAATACAATCCCTATCAAAATACCAATGGCATTTTTCACAGAACTAGAGCAAACAATTTAAAAACTTGTACGGAAACACAAAAGACCCCAAATAGCCAAAACAATCTTGAGAAAAAACAGCTAGGGGTATCGTGCTCCCTGACTTCAGACTATACTACAAAGCTACAATAATCAAAACAATATGGTACTGGCACGAAAACAGACACATAGATCAATGGAACAGAATAGAGAGCTCAGAAATAAACCCATGCACTTATGGTCAATTAATCTACAACAAAGGATGCAAGAATATACAATGGAGAAAAGACAGCCTCTTCAATAAGTGGTGCTGGGAAAACTGGACAGCTACATGTAAATGAATGAAATTAGAACATTTTCTCATACCATATACAAAAATAAACTCAAAATGGATTAGAGACCTAAATGCAAGACCATAAACTATAAAACTCCTAGAAGAAAACATAGGCAGAACACTCTTTGACATGAATTGTAGCAATGCTGTTTTGGATCTGTCTCCTAACGCAAAGGAAGCAAAAGCAAAAATGAACAAATGAGACCTAATTAAACTTAAAAGCTTTTGCACAGCAAAGGAAACCATTGACAAGACGAAAAGACAACCTACTGAATGGGAGAAAATATTTGCAAATGATATGGCTGATAAAAGATTAATATCCAAAATATAAAACAACTCATACAACTCAATGCAAAAAAACCCCCAAACAACCCGATTAAAAAATGGGCAGAAGACCTGAAAAGACATTTATTCGAAGAAGACATACAGATGGCAAACAGGCACATGAAAAGATGCTCGACATCACTAGTCATCAGAGAAATGCAAATCAAAACCACATGGAGATAGCACCTCACATCTGCCAGAATGGCTATCATCAAAAAGACCACAAATACAAATGTTGGTGAGGATGTGGAAAAAAGGGAACTCTTGTACACTGTTGGTGGCAATGTAAATTGGTGCAGCCACTATGGAAGACAGTATGGAGGTTTCTCAAAAAATTAAAAATAGAACTACCATATGATCCAGCAATTCCACTCCTGGGTATATATCTAAAGAAAATGAGAAACACTAATTCGAAAAGATACATGCACTCCAATGTTCATAGCAGCATTATTTATAATTGCCAAAATATGGATGCAACCTTAGTTTCCATTAACAGATGAATGGATAAAGAAGATGTAGTGTGTGTGTATATATATATGTGTATATGTGTATATGTGTATATATATATATATATATATATATATATATATATATACACACACACACACACACAATGGAATAGTACTCAGCTCTAAAAAAGAATAAAATTTTGCCATTTGCAACAACATGAATGGACCTGTAGGGTGTTACGCTTAGTGAAATAAGTCAAACAGTGAAAGACAAACACTGTATGATATCACTTATATGTGGAATCTAAAAAATAAAACTAATGAATCTGACAAAAAAGAAACAGGCTCACAGATATAGAGAACAAACTAGTGCTTACCAGTGGGCAGAGGGAAGGGGGAAGGGGCAAGACAGACATAGGGAATTAAGAAGGCAAACTACTATGTATAAAATAAATAAGCTATAAGGATATATTGTACAAAATGCAGAATACAGCCAATATTTTATAATAACTATAAATGGAGTATAATCTATAAAATTTTTGAATCACTACATTGTATACCTGAAACAAATATAATATTGTAAATCAAATGTACCTCAATTAAAAAAAAAGAATGGTCTGCAATGCTTCATACTTGTAAGTATAATTACAGTTTCTGCAAACTTAGTGTCACTGTTATTTTTTTTTTAACTTTTCTCATTAATTGCCTTTATTTTTTTTTCAGGGGAACACTATTTAACCTCTTGGTAATTTTAATTAGCGAGCCTCAGACTCCAAAATCTTGTCCTGTGTTTGACATCCAGTTGGTGGCTGATTCAGCTTTGGTTGAGATGTCCTTTGATGCTGAGGTGAGATGAGAATTTTGGAATAGACTAACTACAATATATAGGGGTCCTGGGTTCTTCTATGTGGACCATGACATCGTAGAGTATAGAAAGATAATTAAATCAAAGAGTAAATATGTTGTTATTAATCTCAAAATTTAGATAGCTATTCTGTCAATATTACTATTACGTCCATTTTATATGTTTTAAAGTATGCATACTAAGAAAAATAATTAGTATTCTTTATACATTAGATACTTCTGTTTATATTTGTCTCTATATAAAATATTTACATATATAATTCCACAGCAAGGGTCTAATGGGTAAAAAAGCACTGTCTTAGAGATTTTAGGATTAACGTTCTTGCCTTAGTTTACCATTTCCTTACCTATCTAAGTAGTGCAAACTTAGAGTTGCTAATTTTTCTAAAGTTTTACTAAAACATTAGAGATATCAAAGTGCCTATAATGCACTTATTCTGAGAGCATAAATCAGGCTATTATTCGTTTATTTTGAGTAGGC
Source organism: Balaenoptera musculus (assembly GCF_009873245.2). Taxonomy (NCBI): domain Eukaryota; kingdom Metazoa; phylum Chordata; class Mammalia; order Artiodactyla; family Balaenopteridae; genus Balaenoptera; species Balaenoptera musculus. The sequence goes on along the minus strand of NC_045794.1, from coordinate 51,605,835 downwards.
CAACACAGAATTTCTTTAAAGGATGGGACATGATTTCATAGTTCTTGAACATACAATCAGAGTTATGTTTTAGAAAACTCTTAAATTCACTCATTCATTCAATAAATATTTATTGAGCATCTGTTATGAGCTAAACAGTGTGCTAGGCAGTGGGGTCCAAACGAGAAGCAAAATAGACACAATCTCTGCCCTCATTAGTTTAGAGTCGAGTTGGATAGACAGATGTTAGTCAAATATAACATCATTGTGTTATAGCAGACTGTATACAGGGCATCTATGATACCAATATCAACAGTGGAGTGAGGGAATTAGGGATGAAAGAGGAGGATGGAAGCAAGACTGACAGGCAGAGGTGTTAAGAAGCTAGTGCTATAGTCCAGGTGAGGGATGTTATGGGCCAGAAGGAAGCCTTCCTTGACCCCTAAACAAAACTAGGCTTCATTTTTAGAGCTCTCCTACCTTCCTGTGGTTTTCTTTCATAGCCCTTGTCTCAGTTTGTAACTATGCAATTTATGTGATTATGAGACTGATGTCTGTTCCCCACTAGACTGTATATTCCATGAGGGCAGGAACCATGTCTCTTGTTACTCTCCATTAGTAGAGCACAGTACTCCAACTAGTACAGTGTCTGATGCATGTTTGTTGAATAAATAAATGAAAAAAAGGGATAGTAGTTGTGAAGAGGAAACATTCCAGAAATTTTTAGAAAACTGAGTTGATAAGTTGATGAGAAAATAAAAAGAGTTAAGATTAGATGATTTCTAGATTCTGGCCTGGGTGACAGATAAGAATTACAACAAGAAGAGTAGGTTTAAAGGGGAAATAATGAGCTTGGTTTTGGATTAGTTTATTTGATTTGCCTTTGATATTTCCATATGAAAATATTTAGTGGGCAGTATAGATAGGTCTGAATTTCCTGTTTTTGGATCTGCTGATCTTTTGCACCTGGGCTATTAGTGAAGCCATGAGCAAATCATATAAATTCTGGTTCCAAGGTCTAAAAGAGTGGGAGATTTCAAAATAGAGCTCTTCCTTGCAAAGAATACTGTCAGGGAAAATGTGTTGGCCTGTAGCATGCCTACAGACACAGTTCTTTCTCACGCACCAAGGGGCCTATGGGCTAGAAGACAGCTTCACCAACTGTTTGGATTTCTTGAGAACAACAGCAACAAAATGTCTCTAACCCTATATTTACCCATACCACAGAAGGAGTTATCCTTCAAGTTGGGCATAAGACTAAATTCCCCGGAGAATCTCCCACTTTAATTCTGGGGAGCATATTTCTACATTCTTGAAAGGAAGCAGGGTTGCTGATCTGAATGATTTTGCAAATCAAGTGTGCAATTTTTGTGTGTTAGTATTCTGTAGGACCTTGTATCTTCTTTTCCCTGACCCACTTTCTTAGCCATTCTTAAATGTGCACTCATTTTATGAGAGCCACTTTTTTGAGAATGACTGAATCAAACAGAACAAGAAAATTAACCACACTAATATTTTCTGTTGATCATAAATTCTTTTATAAATACTTAAAGAGAACCAGGAGAAATGATCATTTTCTGACTCTGCCAATGATATTGCATTGATTACTATTTAAAATTCTAGTTACAGAAGCTTATCCTGGAATATACAGATACAGCTACAGCACTTTTATATGAGATACTTCTTGACTTTCAGCAGGTACAATACGTTTTTATTATACATACTATATTGTGTGATTATTATATATGTCATGACTATCACACGATATATATATTATATGATTAATAATATACCTTAAAGGGCTTCCCTGGTGGTGCAGTGGTTGAGAATCTGCCTGCCAATGCAGGGGACACGGGTTCGAGCCCTGGTCTGGGAAGATCCCACATGCCGCGGAGCAACTGGGCCCGTGAGCCACAGCTACTGAGCCTGCGTGTCTGGAGCCTGTGCTCCGCAACAAGAGAGGCCGCGATAGTGAGAGGCCCGCGCACCGCGATGAAGAGTGGACCCCGCTCGCCACAACTAGAGAAAGTCCTCACACAGAAACGAAGACCCAGCACAGCCAAAAATAAATAAATTAATTAATTAAAAAATATATATATACCTTAAAATATTTGTATTAGAGATAATCTCCAAAATCGGTTGATTTAAATGATAGTACTGCTTTTGCTCTTAAGTGTTCATCTAGCTTATTTTCCTAAATACTGATTTTAAAGATTTGATTAATCAGGATAAAATGTATTTGAGAATGAATATCTTTTTAGGTATCTTTTTACAACTTGAACTTCATGAATATAACTTGTTTATTTCCTTGAATCTTTTAGGGAAATCTTGGATTGGGGTCATCAAAGTTTGCTATTAGCTGGATGATGTCCTTTCTACAAAGTCGTCCTCCCATAGTAAGTACCTAGAAGCAAAAACAAAACTACCACTCAAGGCTAATGAAACAGATGCTCTTGTGCTTAATTAATAAAACAAAATTTCTCTGTAAGTAGTCAAGTTTATAAAACAGAAGAAAATGTAAATTTGATGATTTTATTAACCAAAATAAAATGTTTTTATATTTGGGGCCTGAATGTTTAAGGTACTGAAATGACATCTTAAATGTGATCTTTATTTAATGAAAAGCCCTAAGATATATGCAGAAAACAGAATATTAATATACTGGCTGTATAATTAAGTGAAAAAAATGAACATTTATCTCAAACACTGAGTGTGAGTTGGCAAGTATGAATAAAACACTTTTAATACTCTGGCCACTCTGTCCTGGCAGCCGCCATCCTGGTCTGTAATATCACCATCTCTCTCCTTGACACTATAATTGCATCTACATGGTCTGTCCTATCTTCCCACCGGACTACAGTCAGAGGAACCTATTCAAAATAAAAATCTGATTATGTCATCCCTTGCTTTAAATCTCTCGTAATAAAGAAAGATATTAACAAATAAAGACTAAACTTCTTAATATGGCCGACAAGGCTGTACATATTATGACCCTACACCCTCATCAGATGCCTCACTCTTCCATTTCGGTCTCATACCCACTGCTCACCCCCAACACCCCCAACTCCGTCACAGGATCTTTACCATTCCCTCTGTCTGCCCTCCTCAAACGCTTTCCCCTCCCTTTTCCACCTAGTTAACTCCTACTTGTCCTTCAGGCCTCAGTGCCCCTTCCTGGTGCAGGGTGGGGGGGATGATTCTCTCACCTCTGACTAGGTAAGATTCCCCCATTATGGGCACACAATCATAGCATGGCGTCTTCTTCCTCTTCTTCATAGGACTTGTCACTGTTGCAGTCACATGTGTTTGTGTTATTATTTGGTTCTTTCTTGTGGTAGCCATTAGTGTCCACACATATTCTGGCTCTCTCTCCTTCCAGGCACGTAGTAGGAGTGTACCTCCCTCCCCACTTGAAATTAGGTGGCTCTCTGTTTTTGCTTTGGCCAATGGAATGTGAGCAGAAGTAACCTATGTCACTTCTTGCGCAAAGGTTTAGGAGCCAGTGCATGCTTCCCTGCCTTCTTTTTTCCTTCTGGCATGGTGACTGGCAACACTCCATATGGTCCTGAGTGACTACAATGAGCAGAACCCCCTACTGACCCTTAAGGGACATACAGCGTGAGCAAATAATAAACCTTAGTTGTATTAAGCAAAGCATTGACGTTTTGTGAGATTTGTTACCACAGCATAACTTAAGTCTATCATGATTGATACAATGTCTTTCTCCCCAAACAGACTCCAGGTGCCATAAGGGTAGGAGCTATGTCTGTTGTGCTAGGCACATAATAGATGCTAAATAAAATATCTGCTGAATTAATTCTAATAAAGGCTTTATCCCCTAATCTCTTTTCATGTCCCCAAACTTACTTTCCCTTTATTCATTCATGTATTTGTCTATTCAATCAACATAGATTTAAATGGAAATCTTTTCAAAAGGTAGTAACCCAAACTAAATTTTTGTTGCTAATGGAGGATTTGACATGTGATATTATGTTCTCTTTCCATATATGAAGATGCCTCTCTTGACCATCAGTGGTTTTCTGCTTTGAAGTATTTTTCTAGAGCGATGCTGAGCCTGTCCTAGGGAATCTAGATTCTCTTGCCAGATCTCTGTGACATGTGTTTCCAAAAACTTGGCTGGAGGCAGAGGGTACACTTGTCAGTAGTACAGCCAATTACCTTATACAGAGACTGAACCCAAGAACTTGGCTCCTTTAGCAGCACATAGACCCCAACCAATCTCAGGCCCACTTCAGAGTGTTGTAAAGTTATAGTCATTCCCAGCCCAGAAGCTCTTATGTGCAAGATGCAAAACCCTTACTTTTTCTGTGCGGTGGTTCCAGACGAGGTCCTAAAAACTACAAGCAACAGGAAAGTTTCCTTATCAACCTCTAGGGTTGGTTCACCAAAGGAACTGAGTTGATTATGAGCCCACACTGTAACCATTAAGCATGTCAGGATGAAAGATGGCAAAAGGACCACTAACACTGTTTAAAGCTTTGGTATTAACCCATTTCTAAAGAGTTTGGATAGAAACAGACCATTTGAGAGAAATTTGCAAGCAAGGAACCTGTTGGGATCATTGAATACACCATCCCAGTCAGCGCTGGCTGATTATCTTACTTGGTCACAGCAAGATGCTAAAGAAATTAAAAATTTAATCCCCATATGGCCATTGCTTTGTTTCCCTGCTCCAGACTCTCTGACCTCAATCTGCCCGACACAATACCTAGTCAATATGTGTAAATGGATCTGAATTGGGGAAACCTCACTTCAAATCACCTGCCCTACTTAGGAATGGTCTGTAGCAACATCAATAGAAAAGGCCACATTTATTGGTACTAATTTAAGGGGCATCCAGAATGACCTGCTTATTAGAGCCTGAAAGAGCACTAGTTTTCCCTTCTGTTTTTTTTACAGGAGCCTAAATTTATACTTCCAATGCTCTCCTTCCACTTTGGAGCCAAACTTCTTTGACAGTCAGTACTAGTTCTGATCCTGCTTGCAGGGGGTCAATTGGTAAACCCAATTGGTCTATGGTCTGGTGCTCTCTGAGTACCATTTCAATAAGAAATAGCACAATACAAGGGCATTGGTGTAAGGGTGGTGAGGACCTCAGCCTAGATTTTTAGTTGAGATTCCAGCTGATGTAGGTGCTCTTACAGGGGGGCATGCAGCCTACATGTAACTGCATTTTCCTTGTATAGATTACTTTTGTGGCCAGAATTGTGAAACGAGTGGTGAAGGGGCTTTCAGCTTCATTTCAGCTGGCCAAGCAGTTCTGTTATACCAGCAGTTTCACGTCCTCAAGAGCTGCCTGCAGTACAGCAAGACTTTAGCTGAGTATATTAGGAAAGACTACAGAGAAGAATTCAGGTAAGAAAAAGTCGGAATCTTATCTGCAGTAAAATCCACTTATTTCTGATTTTCATGCAAAACTACAACACTGCCCAATATTTAGAAGATTAAGTGACAAAGGGAAATTCTAATTTTTGTTTTTAATAATATTTTACTTTGATAAAATAGTTACCTTACTGTGGTAAGGTAGGAATTGGGGGGGGGGGGGCGCAGGCGGGCGGTGCTCTAAGAACCATTGCCACTTGAAGCACATTCCCAGGCCAGAAAAGACTAGGGAAACATCAAAGCTCTCTCTGAAGAACTGTTTCTCCCTCATTGTCTTGATTTCAACCAGCATCTATCTCACAGAATCATGTTAATGATTTTAACATGCTGTGAGTAACGGAAAGTAACAAACCCTACTAAAGGAGATGATATATTATGGGTTGTGAATTAACTTAGTCACTGGGAAAGAAAAACAATTGATAAAGGAGGAACGATGAATGCAGTTATTAGGGGTTTTTTGTTTGTTTGTTTCATTTACCCCTCTCTTACTCTCCATAACAAAATAGTAAGAAAGAACATTAGCAAGCCTTTGTTTCATTCGTCCGCTTGTTCTGCACCTCAGGGGTTCCTACTTCTATTTATAGGCTGCCAAAGCCAAATGCACTTAGCCATACAGCCCTGGCATTAGCACCTATCAAGGAAAAAAAACCTAGGTTGTGTCTAACTTAAGGTGAAAAGGGTGCAGCAGGCATAGCTTTGCTACCAGTTTGGATGGAGACATACAAGGATGTGGAGGCATATATTATGGACTAAAGATTTGCTTTAAAAAATGTTACAGTCCAACTTGTGGATCCTGTTTTTCCTCCATGTGGTTTTTTATACCATAGGTTCCACTCTGGCTCCCATAAAAGAGTTTTGTTGGGCCCACTCTGAGTTGGTGCACGCAACCCAATTTTTTCCTCACTTTTTTTGAGGTAAAATTCATATAGCATGAAATTCACCATTTTAAACATTTTAAAGTGTGCAACTCAGTGGCTTTTAATACATTTCACAATGTTGTGCAACCATCCCCCCTATCTAATTGCCGAACATTTTCATCACTCTCAAAGAAACCTGTTACCCATGAAGCAGTCACACCCCAGGCCCTGGCAACCACGAATCTACTTTCTGTCTCTGTGGATTTGCCTATTCTAGACATTTCATACAAATATAATCATACAACATATGGCCTTTGTGTCTGGCTTCTTTCACTTAGCATGATGTTTTCAAGGTTCATCCATGTTGTAGCATGGATCACACAAACCAATTTTTAAAAATTAGTTATGCACATTTAAAAATCAGAACAATGGCAAAAATAGTGTCACATGCCTACATGACAATAGTTGGTCAGGGCTCAAAAGCAGCTACCTTCTTAGGTAGATCATGCACTGTTTAGTTTGCCACTGTCTCCTCTCTCTGTCCTTACTCTTACCGTTCCTCCTACTATGTTATCTGTGGGCATTTAGGTTTGTGATCCTTGTTTTTACACAAGTGACTTTCAACCTGCCATGCACAGAATCAGTGGAGGGACTATTAAAAAAAACTGATACCCAGGTCTCACATGTAGAAATTCTGTTCAGTTTGTCTGGGGTTGCGCCTCGGCATTGACATTTAAAATGAACTGTCTGGGTGATTCTAATGTGTATCCAGGGTTGACAACCAATCTTTTAAGCCATCTGAGAGGCTGGCTAAAGATTTTCTTACTTTTGTCTCTTCTCTGGCCTTTGCTATACAGTTGACCCTTGAACAATGTTGTGGTTAGGGGCGCCAACCCCCATGCAGTTGAAAATCCACATATAACTTTTGACTCCACCCAAATTTAACTACTAAGAGCCTATTGCTGACCAGAAGCCATTCGATAACATAAAGTTTATTAACACATACTTTGTATGTTATATGTATTATATACTGTATTCTTACAATAAAGTCAGCTAGAGAAAAGAAAATATTAAGAAAATCATAAGGAAGAGAAAATACAGAGTACTGTATTGTATTTATTGATACAGTAAGTTTACATTGTCTTTAAAAGATGAACCGTCTGTCTACCAGTATCTACATTAATGTTGTCTTATATGATTCAAAACTCTGTAGATGTTACACATATTACTAACACTAGACATCAAAAATGAAAAGATATGAAAAAGAAATTTGTATTTATTTACAGGCATAATGATTCATGCATTGATAACAAAGAAGCAACAATATGATTGCTTCATGGTAGCCTAGCTTATACAATAATGAATGAATCATAATAAAATTTTTATGGCACACAGTATTACAGTCATATTCATAATATAGTATTGGAAATAGTTACTTTTTTTAAAAAACCACTTACCTGTTATGATAGGCTGATATGCAGTTTCTCCAGTTACCAGAGAGAGACGCATACTCTATGGTACGTAATTCTTTGAAAGCAAAGTTATAAAACATAAGAAAACTAACACATTATTAATTCTATATTAAACATCACCTTATGCCTATGTAAGGACAGGCTATCCACTTCAATATAAGTCTTGCTCACGATGTTCTAGACATATATTTTTGTATACTTATTGAAAAAAATCCAAGTATAAGTGGACCCATGCAGATCAAAACCATGTTGTTCAAGGGTCAACTGTACTTTTACTGAGGCCGTGGGGACGAACTCTCCTCTTCCCTCTTGACTTGGCCCTAGTGGTCACCCCAGCTTGACTCATTTCAACTCCCTGCTACGTATAGCCTGAGAAAACAAGACACAGGAGCCTCAGCTCACCCTGTGGTGAGGACAGTCCTGGCTTCCTTATTAATGCGTTGATAACTGATACATTATTAATGCAATTCGCTTTGCTGAAGCAAAGTGCTTCAGTGAGCTGAAAGCCACACATATCAGAGGTCTTCTAGGTCACAAATGGGGGAGGTTGGAGGGCTAAAAATGCTGCAGGTTATTAGACTCCCACACCCAACAACGCTACGCCAGTAAGTGTGTACGTACTGATGTGACCAGCGTGAAAAGTCTTGTTTTTAAAGCTCTCTATTTTGTTTCTCTTTATGATATGCAGGTACTTTATTCACATGCCAGCCTTGGAAAAAAGGCTCCCATTATGTTTCCCTATTACCCAACCTACCACTCAACTTTTTCATGAAGTTCTGAAATTGGTTGAACAGAAACAATGTGTGAAATGTTAATAAGAGTATAAAATGTTAATTGGGAGTCAACTTAATATTTATGAGAAACATTTTTTGATTTAATATCCAGCTATTCCTGTGTTCTATAAACAAAGATTTTATTTGAAGGTTCCATCAATACCTCTCTAAGAGAAATGTTTAAAGTTTTTAATCTGCTACAAAAAAGAAACTGTTTAAATACACTGACATACATAAAGTGGGGCGAAAGACTAGTGTTCTTCTAAAAGAAAAAGTTTCTAAAGACATAAAGGAAACAGAAACCCAGGAAGAGCAAATGTAGAAAGTGCAGGCTGATGAGTTTTGTTGTGTAATAATGGTGAGTGGCATGAAGCCACTGAAATATCCAAAGATAAATTGTTGTGGGGAGTATAAATTACAAAGTGATCACATTAGAGAAATGCTGGGCAATAGGATGATACCCTCCTTCTCCACCTGTAAAAATTCTAGTGACATAAGTATTCATGGAAGAATGAGCAGAAGAATAGAGGCATAGCTATAAGGAAGGTCAGTTCCTCATTTATCATGGGGAAAGAAGCTTGGATTTTCTTCAACAGCACTGAATGCATTCTTCCACTCTGTTTCAGGAACCTGGGGGCTAATGTGAACAGTGCTGTACAGTTTCTATGAAAGAGAAACTGTCTATTAGCAGTTATGGCTCTTCCAGTTATTTAAAGAATGTCTTCACTATATCTTATGGTAATAAGCTAATTTAATCCAACAAAAACCTTAACTTTGGCATCCCTGTAGAGCTACTGAATTTGGGCTTCTAAGAACTTAGGAACTGGGTCCTCCATTCAACTTACAACTTAAGGGAGGATCAGAGAAAAATCCACCACCAAAGAAAGAGCTCCCAAGCCAGATCTGCCTGTGCTGTGCAGTGGAGAGAGAATTAAACTCACTCAGGACATCTTATTTCTGGTTCTGGCTAAGCCACTAATCTGCTGTTTGACCTGGAAAAAGTCAGGTCTCCTTTCGGGGCCTCCTCTGCTATGTGGAAGGGTAGGGCTAGATGTTCTCCAAGTTCTCTTCCAGCTCTAACATTCTCTGCCTGTGATGAGACACTTCTTAACACTCTGTAATGGGGTAGTGCATTCCTCTGCACTCTGGCTCAGTGGATGATTCCTCATTAATTTCAACAATCCTGCTTTCTTTGGACTAAACATTTCTCTTCTGGCTGTCATCAGCATTGCTCCAGAAAGTGTCCAAGGCTTCTGCACTGTCACCCATCCAGGACTATAAGTCTTCCACTTTCTAATCTGGGGACAGAAAAGGGAGCATGCTGTTTATGAGTGTCCTGGGCTGTTAGATGAGGGATTATTCCCAAGGGATGGTTAATCAGAAGAAGATTCTCAAGACAAAGGCAAGCAGCACTTGAAACTGGACAAATGATGGACAGTGGGCTGACTACTGGTGAATGTGGAGCCTGCAGAATGACGAGGGGACCCACTCAGCTCTGCCTCAGCTTCTCGGCAGTGCCCTGGCTCTGAACAAGTAGCAGTGAGGCTCTGGAGAGGGCTTGGGGTCTCTTTCCCATGTGCCTTCTTGCCCATGTTGCTTCTTCTCTCCCACTGTTCCCTTCACTCTGAAAGCATACTTTATCTCATCTCTGGGAGCAAAAGCTCTATCCGCATGTAGCTCAATCTTTCCATGTAGGGCTTAGTCAGTAGCTTTTTTGAAAGCTAATGGTTGAATATTTGTTGTCTTGATTTTCTTATGACACATGGCTATTCATTTACACAGTCTGGGAGTAGAGGGAAAACCCAGAAATTAATACTTTGAAGGGGTATCCTGCCACAATTCTTTCCTACAATGTGTTTTTTGCATTATTGCCAAAGCCAAGAAAATTACTAAATAATCCATCTCTATAAGTGATCAGACACATTTGATTGACTAAATATTGATTTAAACCACAAAATAATTATTTTTCAGGGAAACTAATTGTAGAAAAACTTTGAATATGAAAATCACATATATAACTTTTGAAGAATAAAAAGGATCACCAAAAGGACCAGCACACACAGCCAGTTTTCAGGCTGGGTTCAAGATTCTGGACTCTCTGGCCACCTTTATAATACAAGGATTGCCATTGACCACTCCCACTAAGAGTGAAGCCATAGTAATTAGCTCTACCATTATATATACATGGGTTTTGAGGTCAAAGGGCTGAGTTTAAATCCCAACTCTGCACTAGTTTTGGACCTTGGGAAGTTACTTAACATCTCTAAGTTTTGGTCAAAACAAAGGTATAACCTATCCCATAGGGTTGTTAGATTTAAATGAAAAGATGTTGATAAAGCACATAGCATGGCATGTGGAAGTAGTAAGGATGCAGTACTTATTATTATTAAAATACTATCAAAGCTGGCTGAGAACTTAGAGATTTATAAGTACTACCCTTATTTTTTGGACCAATTTGGGGAATAGCTACTATACTCAGCCCCTAATCCATACAGCACTGAAGAACAGATTCATTTCATTATTAAACTGAAAATTCAATTTTATATTAGCAGGAGTGTGATTTAATTAAGTGACTATTTCTACTGCTCACCAACAAGGACCATTGACTCTAACTGACATTCTCAATGCAAGAGCTACATGGGAAATATTCTTCCCACGAGTGGACAGAAATCTTTTCAGTCCTGTAAACTTTTTTTTCACCTTTGATTTAAATAGCTAATTACTAACTGATCAAACAGACATAGCCATTCTGTCCTTATAGAGTTCCTAATTGATTCACAGGTACTGTTAGAATAAATATATGAAGAGTTTCATTTTACTGAAATATAGATAATCTAGAAACGATGTAAAGAGGGAAAAGCTTGAAGTCCCTATAATTGATAACATATTTTACTTATTTCCATACTGACTCTCACTCACTGGTAGTACCACTTTTCATACCGTACAGAGATGCTTGAGAGTATGGTATTAAATGTGCTATAAGGCAACTGATAAAAGTGGTCACAGCTTGTTGACTGGTAATATGCTCCAGCCGGCGGCATTATATTTTCTCTGAGGTTAGACTCACTTGTTTTATATTTAATGTTTTTGTATAGTAGAGACATTAGGTGATAAATGTGGAAGAGAAGCTGGAAATTTCTTGAAGAAATGAATTTGATGGGAATTTTTGAGCAACCTTTAATAGTGTTAACTCACTGTCTGATTTCTCTTTGTTCATTGTATTTACTTCTAAAATGCAATACTGACTTGTAAGGTCCACTTGGATTTGGCTCTCTATAGGAGGGAGACAGTCAGCAATTTTTCATCCCGTCAGACCAAGCACTCTGTGTCTGTATATCTGTCTTTTGGATCTGAAGCTTTTCACATTTAGGGGAAGGCAGCATGCCTCTGGCTGGGAATCTGGGTGGTGTAACTTTGTGACCAAGAGTCCAGATGCTATGTCAGAAAGACCTTGTTTTGATTCTTGCCTGCCTACTTACTTGTCATCAGACTTCTGGCAGGTTATGTAACTCAGAACTTCCATTTTATCAATCATAAGTTAATAAAAGCCTATCTTAAGGGTTTTTGTGAATATTCATTCATTTATATGTAAATAAATAGTTCTATGGCCAGTAAATAGAGACAAACCATATGGCATTGCCATTTTCAAGTTCAAAATTGTTAACATCTGTAATTTCATATGGTTCAAATAAATAAAAACCCCTCAATAAATGATAGCAATTATCCTAACAGAAACACTAACTTGCTTTAAGAACTTATACTTTAAATATACATCATTAATTCTAATTTCCCAGATAGCATGGCACTTTGTTATAACGTGGCTTATTCTTGCATAGATTTGGATGAACCTTAAATCATATAGTTCAATGACAAATTATTGAGTGGGCATAATATAATTAAACATGTTCAAATGTAATTTAAAATTTTCTTCCTTGCCTTCCCCCAAAATAAAGAAATCTGTTCTTCCACCAGTCTCCTCCTCCTCAGTGAAGTGTACTTCACTCACGCTACCACTCAAAAGAGACAGTTGGGAGACCTCTGTGTTTTCTCCATTCTCTTCATTCTACAAATGCAATCCATCAACAGTGCTTATTGGAAATTCCTTCAAAATATATGAGTAATCTACTGACTTCCCATAGTTACTACTACTCATGTCCAAACCTCCATCACCTACTACAATAAACTATTTAGTCACCCTGCTTTCACCCTTGACCCCTACAATCGTTTCTCAAAAAGGAGAGCGGACTGTTCTTTTGAACAAGGAAATCAATACAACTGATGACTTAAAACCTTCCCTTTTCTTCCCATTACCCAAGATGAAATCCAAAGTCCTTACCATGGCTTTCAGGGCCCTTCATGACCTGGCCTCTGACTACCTCTGTGACCTAATCCAATCACTCTTCTCACTCGCTGCTCCCTAAACACACCGGCCTTTGTGGTTTTCCTTCAAATCTCCAAGTTCTTCAAGCCCTGGACATTTGACTAGCAAATGCTTTTCCCCCAGATCTTCAAATGTCACTTCAAAGAGGGCTTCTCTGATCACTCCCAAGTAGCCTCCCACCCACCTACATCACCTTATAGTGTATTTGTTATGCATTCTTTGCAATGTAACAATTTAAGAATGTAAGCTCTATGAGGGTCTGGCCCTCATTTGTCTTATTGAGTACTATATCCCAACGCCTGGAATAGTGCCTGGCGCAAAGTGCCTCTTCTGTGTTGGGTGAAGGATGTGCTAAAGAAACATGCAGAAGGAGACCACAGACAGGAGCACCAGCTCCAGCTGCCACATCACAGCAGACTCATGAAAGACCCCAAGTGAGACCTGTAGAAGAACTGCCCAGCCAATCCATAGAATTGTGAGATATAATAAAGGGTTGGATTTTTTTCAGCATCACCGAGGTATAATTGACAAATAAAATTGTAAGACATTTAAAGTATACAACGTGATGATTTGATATTCTTATACTCTGTGAAAGGATTTCCCCCCCCTCAAGTTAATCCATCCCTCACATCACATATTTATCTTTTTTTTGGAGGGGGGGAACCATTTAAGTTCGACTCTCTGAGCAAATTTCAATTATATAATACAGTGTTATCAACTATGGTCACCATGTTATACATTAGATCCTCAGACCTTATTCACCTTATAATTGAAAGTCTGTACCCTTCAAAGTTTGGAGAAGTACCAACCTCTCCCTATTTCCCCTACCCCACAAGCCCCTGGCAACTACTTTCTATTCTCTGTTTCTATGAGCTTGACTTTTTAAGAAATAAAGTGTTGTTTTAAGCCTCTAAGTTTTGGAGTGGTTTATTATGTAGCAACAGATAAAACAAGAACACTTTCATTTATTTTAAATAAAATTTTACAACATTATATCAATGTTAAGGTAATTCCAAATTAAATAATTCACCACAATCAGGCACTTTAACCAGCGCAAGTATTTTACTTGTCTATATGTTCTTCTAGCTTTTTTCTACATTGTTAAAATCACATAAATTTTCCCTTTCGTCACTTTAAATGGATTCGATAGCATTCTACAGAGTTCTCCCAGCCTCTTTAAAATGGGATTTATATCTGTATAGACACAACAGGGTCCACACTGTCACTGTCCCTTACTGGGAAGGGGCCTCTGGAATCACACAGCGCAAATAACGGCTGAGCACTTAAGTGCTGATGGTATATGATGAACACCAAGCAGACTCAGCTTGCTTCTGCCCTCAACCCTTCCCCTTCCAGTTGGTCCCTAGTTACAAAGGGAAAGTTACAAAGCTCGGAAGAGATAAGGCTTTGAAGGTGTATTCATTACATATCTGAGAAAGTTCTGGCTTCTGGGTTTGGAGAAACCATGGGGCAAAGGGTTTTCTTTCCATTATTTTTCTGGTCTGCTTTTCCTTTCTTGTTGTCTTCTACTTGGAAGGTGACTTTGACCCTGGAGAACTAAGAGGGGCTACAGGTGGGACAAGAGAAAAGGAAGTTAGATTAATATTTGCCCCAAGATTCTGAGAGGCAAAGAAACCTTTAAGTTTCCTTCTAGGTGGTCCACTCCTTTGAAGATCCCAGGAGGGGTGTAGGATTTCAGGGCGTAAGTTGTCGCCTATAAATAAAGATGATGGATTTGATCAAGGCACTAACCCCCTTCCCTCCTCTTTCTACTTTTGGCGGTGATGGGGACAGAGTACTTAGTGGTGGTGGCAGTGATGACAGATATGGTGATTTGTATGTTTTGCCAGCAAGGAGGTCAGCGGAGGAGGGTAGAGGGTGTAGATCAAGTGGCATAGGGCCACTGTGGGTTTTTGTGGGCTACCCTGCAATAATGGCCATTATTTATAACACTGTTGCTACAGGGAAATTATTCTGTCTTCTGCACAGCTGACCGACAAATGAATTTGGAAAGGACACATTTATAAAGGAAGTATTCTACTTCTAGTAGCAACTATAACCACCAGGGGGCATAATTGGACTAGGAAGACAGAAAGAAAAGCAAAACTTTGCTCTAGGAGTATTGATTCTTAAACTTCTAAAATTCCTGCTGACCTTCAAAATTAAATTAATTCTTGTTGTCAGGTGTCTTTAATATGTACTAACATAAATCTAGGTGTGAGAAAGCTCCATATGCTCTTATAAGATCAACAGAAATATACAATTTAAAAGTTTACAAAATTAAATGCAAATTAATATCATTAACATAATGCGTGATATTTTCCTCAAACTCCATCTCCTCTAGCAAAATGAAGACAGTAGAATGTACCACACAGGCTCTTGAGTTCAGTATGCTGCTATCACATTTCACTCTTCTCTTTCAGAACTACTACACATCTTTATGTACAGGCCATGCTGACCTCTGACTGTCCCTTAGCTTGAACATGTCACTATGTATGAAGTCTGCTTTTGTTCTCTTTTTGGCCAAGGACAATTAAAGTTCTCCCACTTAGGGACCAACAATGGATCAACACAGACAACGCAAACACGGGCATTTTGTTGAAATGAAAACAAAACTTTAGATGTCCTAAGAAACCCCACAGACTTTCAAGCTGAAATCTAGACCCCAATTTGAGAGGCTCTGCTACAGAGGATAAGGGGCTCAAAATGTCGGTGACTTGTCCTCACGATTTCCCTGGGTGGTTTATGTCTTTTTTTCCCCAGCACCCTCTGCTTTATTTTCAATAGTGTCCTCGTTTGGATGATAAAGTAATAAGGTTATATCTGCTTAGAAACCAGTCCCAGCATGGAGTTTTAAGATCAGGAAAGACCTGTGCCTTAGCAGTGGGAGTTAGGAAACAAAAGTTAAAGCCACTTACAGAAGCTTCTTAGGCTTCTTTGAGAAGCATATCTAGTCCAATTTGAGTCAAGCTTTGGGGGTTAAACCAAACTTTTGACATGTTCTGATCTTCTTTTGTGACTAAGAGGCCTCAGGGATTCCCCTGACTCCCCATATTCCCAAAACACCACCTCAAAACACAGGCTATATAAGAAAGGAAATACATAAAGGGAAAGATTTCATCATAATGAGGATTCTCTGATATTTGACAGCATATAAGGTCATTTTAGGTTAGGAGGAGCGAAACTTCTGAAAGGGCCACATTTACTCAGAAAAGCTGGAAGACAGGACAGCAGTTTTGTAACTGTATGACATAATTTGGCTAATACCATGCTTTGGGCTTGCTACACAACAAAATGATTCCTCGCTGCCAAGTCTCAAGACCAAATTCAGTTGCCAATGTGACTTCAGATGGTTCAGTGTTAATAATAATGAAAAGATGCCATAAAATATGATTTTTAAGGAGACTGAGAAATATTTCTCTAAAAATGTCCCACAAACAGATATTTGCTGAGATTGGTCTGTTGAAGTGATACTAAGGAGAGCATTCTAGCAGCTTTGAGTCCTCTTTCCTTCAGATGATGAATATTATTAGCATTATTTCATATTTACCAAGCCCCAACTGGGGCAACTTGTCATAATGGACAGGGAAGGGAGAGGGTAAAAAGCACCACCTGTCCCTGGCATATGTGCCGGGGACACTCAATGTGGGGACAATGTCTTAAATGTGGTCTGCCATTTAGGAGGTTTCATATGATTTTCAAGGGTCTCATTGTCCCAGAGAGAAATCAATTCAACTCAATAAGCATCTATTCAGAGCTAGTTGGATACTTAGGGTATACAAAAATAAATAAAACTGGGTTCTTGTTCTAATAAGCTCAATTCTCTAAGCTGAATTGAGTAGAACCTACAAAATTTTTGCCATATCATCTGTATTTTTATTTACTCCATATTTTCCTAACATCATTATTTATTCAATACTTTTCTAGCATCTCTACCTACTTTGGCCATGTCTTAAAGAATATCTTGGGAAATCATGGAGTTGATGTTCCAGATATATATTTTAAAATACTTGTGTTTACATATTTCTTTTTTTTTTTTTACATATTTCTAATGTGCACTTAAAAATGTGCATTTTAAAATAAACACAATTAAAAAAATTTTAATTGTGGGACTTCCCTGGTGGTCCAGTGGTTAAGACATTGCCTTCCAATGCAGGGGGTACGGGTTCCACCCCTGGTCAGGGAGCTAAGATCCCACATGCCTTGGGGCCAAAAAAAACACAAAAACCAAAACATAAAACAGAAGCAATATTGTAACAAACTCAGTAAAGACTTAAAAAAATTTTTTTAAATGTCTTTTCCTTGGACTATCTAAAACCATCTCTGTACTACTCTATGGGAATGATAATAGTAAGGAACACTTAAGATATTTTACAAGGGTAGAATAAGTCAGATGATAGAGGTATAAAGAAAGGGTTACAGGAAATCACAGAAAGAAGAGTTTAATTCTGTTTGGGTGCATCAAGGAGGCCTAACTTAGAAGATTTTGTATTTGAGGAGGTTTTAAAAATATCTAAGCGTGTAATATTTTTTTCAAACTAAAGAACATGGCAAAACGGTAAGATTTTACAAAGCTTGGTGGTGAGTGCACAGATATTCCTATATTACGCTCTTCTCTGTATGCTTGAAATATTTCATGATAACAATAATAAAATGTGTCTAAGGTTTGAAGAAGAGAAAAGCATTCCAAGCAGAAAAGAAAGTATGAGTGAAAGCACAGAATCCTGAAATTCAGGCTAGGTGTCTTCGATAGAAGGTGAGCACCGGAAAATTAGGATGTGGCAGATCATGCGGGACCTTGGCTAAGTGGTCCTGAATAAGAGGTCTGGGGGTGTGGGAAATCCCTGGAGGTTTCTGATGAACAATATATAATCAGAGCAGTAGATCAGGAATAGAACTCTGGGAGAGAACTGCAAGAAGGGGAGAGCCCAGATTTGGAAGGATCTTATAATAATGATTCGAGTGACAATATTGTAGTCTCCCTAAGCTCCATAACATGCTGATTTGCTCCCTTGTTCTGCCCACTTGCATCCTGTTTTTATTTAAAAAAAATCCATTTCTAGGACTTCCCTGGTGGCACAGTGGTTAAGAATCCACCTGCCAATGCAGGGGACATAGGTTCGAGCCCTGGCCCGGGAAGATCCCACATGCCGCGGAGCAACTAAGCCCATGCGCCACAACTACTGAGCCTGCGCTCTAGAGCCCGCGAGCCACAACTACTGAGCCCGCGTGCCACGACTAGGGGAGCCCGTGCACCTAGAGCCCATGCTCCACAACAAGAGAAGCCACTGCAATGAGAAGCCCACGCATTGCAACGAACAGTAGCCCCCGCTCGCCGCAACTAGAGAAAGCCCGTGTGCAGCAGTGAAGACCCAGTGCAGCCAAAAATAAAAATAAAAATAAAAATAAAAAAATCCATTTCTACTGGGTAGTCATATTTCCTCCTTCCTACCCTAGATCCTTTGCAGTCTCATCCAACTATATTATAGACAAGGGTTTGCTAAACTTTTCCTGTAAATGGCCAGATAGTAAATATTTTAGGCCTTGCAGGCCATACAGTCTCTGTTGCAACTATTCAACTCTGTTGTAGGGAGAAAAGCAGCCACAGACAATACATAATGATTGGGTGTGGCTGTGTTCCCCTAAAACTTTATTTATAGACCCTGAAATTGAAATTTCAGATAAGTACCCTTCTTTTGAATTTTTCAACATTAAAAACGTAAAAACCATTCTTAGTTTTCAGGCTGTATAAAAATAGGCTGCAGATTATAGAAATGCAAAACAAAACCATAATGAGATACCATTCCTCACCCCCTGATGGCTGTAATCAAAAAGACAAATAATAACAAGTGTTGGCAGGAACATGGAAATATTGGAACCCTCTTACATTACTGTGGGAATGTAAAATGTCACAGTAGCCTTGGAAAACACTTTGGCAGTTTCTCAAATGGCTAAGCATAGAGTTACACATGATCCAGCAATTCCACTCCTAGGTATATACCCAAGAGAAATGAAAATGTATGTCCACACAAAACATAATACACAAATGCTCATGGCAGCATTATTCATCATAACCAAAATGTGGAAACACTGATACAATGGATCATTTGGCAGTAAAAAAGAATGAAGTGTTACTGTGCTCAACCTGGATAAATCCTGAAAATATGCTAAGTGAAGGAAGCCAGTCACAAAAGACCACCTACTGTATGATTCCACTTATAAGAAATGTCCAGAATAGGCAGATCTATAGACAAAAAGTAGATTAGTGGTTACCTAGGGCTGGGTGGGCTTTGGGGACAGGGGAATTAACTTGCTCATGAGTGACGGTTTTTTGGGGGGTGTGATGAAAATGTTATACAAGTGATTGGGGTGATGATAGCACAACTCAATAAATATACCAAACAACCATTGAACTGTACACTTTAAAAGGGTAACTGTATGGTATGTGAATTATATCTCAATAAAGCTGTTAAAAAATAAATAACGGGCTGCAGGCTAACTGGTCACGCAGGTGGCAGTTTGCCGGCTTCTGCTGTAGACACCAAATGAACTGGCTCCTTTCAGAAGCTTACTAGTAGATTCAGCTATTTAAATCTGGAAAATTCAATTTAGAAGAGCTGCAAGATAACTGTAGTCAGACAAGCCTTTGTTCTTGGGTCTTGCTGGTGAGGGGATCTGTATGTCTTATAGATGTACGATCTAAGCAATGATGAATTCCTGTTTGTAATTAAAGCCAGGAATTCAGCCCCCATACTTAGATATACTCAGACTCACAGTAGTTTCCAGCATTGAGGTCTTGCAGAGCCATCAGGCTGCAAGGACCTCCACTTTGTCCCAGCCAAGCTTCCCAGGCAAGCAATCATTTTGTCCATCTTTCTTCTTCTAGACCATCTGGCTGGTTACCTTAGATTCCTCAACTTCCCATGATTAAAAAACAAAGCTTTGGGGACTTCCCTGGTAGCGCAGTGGTTAAGAATCCACCTGCCGATGCAGGCGACATAGGTTCGAGCCCTGGTCCGGGAAGATCCCACATGCCGCGGAGCAATAAGCCCGTGTGCCACAACTACTGAAGCCCGCGTGCCTAGAGCCCGTGCTCCGCAACGAGAAAGCCCGTGCAGCACAACAACGAAGACCCAATGCAGCCAAAAATAAATTAAAAAAAAAAAAAGCTTTATCTCATTGCCTCTTTGGAGAGGTAATGCAAGGGGGTGACAGTAAAATTTAACCTAAATTTTTCTTCTTGTAATCAGTCTTGGCCAAGGCAAGACTACCTCCAGTAGGCTATAAGCTCCATGAAGTCAGGGCCTGATATGATTTGTTTATGACTATTATCTCCTTACCTAGCCCAGGATCTGGCTGATCATAGATGCTCAACAGATGTTTTCAATAAGAAATAGATGTTTTGAAAAACATCTGTTAAGACAGGAAGACTACGAAATTACCTTAAAAATGTAAAAGTATTTTATGACCAATATTATGATAGAAATTAGAATAAAGAGAATGAAAACAAGGACATAAATATGAGTAGGAAAGGAGATGGGGAGAGAGTGTTAAAGAGAGGACACAGTCAGAGTCACCATTATAAGCAAGAGAAGGAGCGTGGTAAAAAGAGAATTTTATTCAAAATAAAAACTGGTGAGGGTTTGACTGAAGGAGCATTTATTTTGGGAATAATCCTTTTAGGATACTTGGAAAGTTGTAATCCAGGACTGCTACCCATACACTGGTCAGAATAAAGACCATCCCAAATTTTGAAAAGGACAGTTTTGTCCACCACTTTATACCTTTTGTCTTAAATCCTTAGAATCTCCTGAATGAGATATTACATACCTTCCTCAGGAGGACTAGAAGTTTTAGGAAATAAAGCCCATAGCAGTGTTTTTGCTTTTAAGAGGGAAGCTTCTCAGTTCACTTCCAGCCTTAATTCTTAGATAATTTGTGCCTCATCTCCTCTCTCTTTAGGCTTTGCATGTGGTGATAGCTAATTTTTAAAAATTGGAAGAGAATCTTTGGTTTTATCATTAAGTGTCAAGAAGAGGTCATTTGTAGAAAAAAATGTTTAATAATATGCAGAAAGCACAGCCCCAAGGGTCTCCATGAAGACCTTTGCCTTACATGTAAATGGATAAATGGATGGAAATGCCACCTTTTAGTAACGTGGGTGAGAACGACAGGAATGAATGATCAGAGGAGTTAAGAATTTAATGATACATAAATACTTACGAAAAAATACTCAAACGACCTTCTCCGAGGAACACAAGATCTGAATTTTAACGATGGCACTAAAAGACCCAAACAAGTCCATGATCATTTAAAACACAAAGGGAGAATCCCTTTGTCTTAATGAGTGTTCCAATCTCCTAGAATTAACTAAAAAGAAAATGTTGACAAAGATACAACTCCAATCTATTTGGAAGTTTAAATAGTGTCGATTTATGAGAACATTTATATTTTATTAAGAAAAATGATAAAAAATATTTGCTGGGGTTCATAGTACAGCATTAGTAAAATTGAATACCATAATTATTTCAACAACTAATTATTGAGTATCAACTATGTGCTAGTCACTGTAAAGATTAATAAGACTCAGTGTGCCTATCTTCAAGAAGCTTACTATACAGCAAGCTTATAATAAGTTAACTACAGAAATAATTATATGATAAAGTAGTTGATAATAAATGAACAGGAGGTACAGAGTTTTATGAGAGTTACAAGGCAAAAAGGCTTGTATGTTATTGAGATAATCAGTAAAATTTTCATGAAGGAAGTAGCATTTGAGATGAGGCTTGGAAAACAGCAACTTTTTCATAGTCTGAGATATGAGAGACGAGCATTCCAGGTAGTGGGTACAGTAACAGCAAAGGTACAGAAGTGGGAAAGCAGGAGAGATTTTTAGGAAACTCAACAGCTATTTTGCCAAAGTGTAAACTATATGTTTTGGGGAGGGGGCAGTAGGAAATACCACAACTGGACAGTTAGGTAGGAGTCAGATTGTGAGGAGCTTTTCAAATTCATTCCCTCACTCATTCAACATTCACTGAGCCCCCGTGCCTGCCATTGTGCTGAACACAGCAGCAAAAAAATAGATAGGAGACGTGAGTACTATAACCACATCAGCTGTATCACCACAGACGTTCACAACTAGAGGCCTAAACATTCTTTTCATAAAATGAAGTCACACTATTTGTCTGCTCCCTAAATTTCGTATTGAATTAGTCAAGCTTATTAACGGCCGTGACCTGAGTCCATGCGATCGCTGTCTCACAGGGGTTCGAAAGTAATTTTGAGGAAGAAAGAAACACATTTGCAACCAATTATACTTTCCAATTACACTCTAATTTCAAGGAACTAGGTCAAATTCCTTAGCAGGGTTGGAAGGATTTAACCTGTTCCTCTCTGGGAACAGTGACCTCTGCAGCTTGTTCCATAAGAGGCTGGTCCCACTCAGTTTGTCCCAGTGGGGTGATATCATGATGATAACCACATCCCAGTAGCTGATCCACCAGACTGGCCAAATTTGGGATTTATCAAGGTACTGCTAAAGAATTCTAAGGACAAATTCTTGCAGCTGTTTTCAGCCTTGAACATGACTGGAATATCAATCTATAATCTGGAGGTGGCACACGCTGGAGATTTGTTGAAACTACAGGGACCCAGATTTTACAGTGGCAAATTTGGGCACCCTGGCTATTAAAATAAAGAGGCTATGCCTACGTTTAAACCTTTTAAAAAAGAAATGTGAAAAAACAAAACATTAAAAATAGAAATGAAAGTCATTGAAATGCAGAGCAATTATATAGATGACAATTAAACTGAAATGTAAGAATGTATTCACGAAAAGGCTATGATAAAAGATTATCATTCACTCAAGGCGTTATAATAAGGAGGCTTCCCAGGCTGAGTGTTAATTGAATATAAGGTGGGGGGAGGGGCCTAAAAAGCTTTCTCAGTTTGAAGTTCAAATCTGTGGAACTCCCTGTCCTCACGGCTTTAACTCAGACCTGACATTACTCACTTGAGGAACTGCTGCCAAGCTTGTCTTTGCATCCAGGCAGAAAACAGCACTGCAAGTCTTTACAAAAAGCCTCTGGGGGCTTCCCTGGTGGCGCAGTGGTTGAGAGTCTGCCTGCCAATGCAGGGGACACGGGTTCGGGCCCTGGCCTGGGAAGATCCCACATGCCGCAGAGCAACTGGGCCCGTGAGTCATAATTACTGAGCCTGCGCGTCTGGAGCCTGTGCTCCGCAACAAGAGAGGCCGCGATAGTGAGAGGCCCGCGCACCGCGATGAAGAGTGTCCCCCGCTTGCCACAACTGGAGAAAGCCCTCGCACAGAGATGAAGACCCAACACAGCCACTAAAAAAAAAAAAAAAAAAAAAAAAAAAAAGCCTCTGGGCCTTGAGTGGCCTCACTGATGAAAGTTAATTTACTAGTCTACTTGCCACTTACATGTTAGTCTTCTAATAAGACAGTGTCTCAGAGTACCTAATCTCTGTCCTTTCACCCCCTCAACCTGAATCCATGTTGGGCCAGCCCAGTCAGGAAAATGGCCTAGCTTTGATCCCCTAGATCATTATATGAGTCTTTTTTCTTTTTGGCTCTGTTGCGTGGCTTATGGGATCTAAGTTCCCCAACCAGGGACTGAACCCGGCAGTGAAAGTGCAGAGTCCTAACCACTGGACCCACAGGGAATTCCCAGGGGTCATTTTTTAAACCAAACTTCTGCTGGGTGACTCTCTCTACAGCTTAGAAAGGAAGATATAGCAGAAATAACATTTATTCAATTCAGTCAATCAGTATGTATGTTTTAGTGCCTAATATATTCCTAGCACTGTGCATGAAGCTACTAGGCAGAGAAGTGTCAGAGGCTAACAGTCAGCGATATAGGATCAACACAAATAAAGAAGGTATAAGACAGTACTCCTCTGTACGGACTGTGCTAAGGCGGCACCCTGTCAAACTGCCTTGCTACCATGGTGACAGTTACTAAGAAATGCACAGATCCACATACGAACAGGTTACAGAGTTCTGTTTTGTTGTTGTTATTGTTTTTAAATATGCAGTTTCTCCAGTGAGATGAATGGTTCTTAATATCCGTCTCCAATTTTCTCTATGAATTCTCTGTATTCAAGTCCTTAAAGAGCATGTCGACCCATCCATGCTGACCCTGCACAATTTGGGGGTTTTCCTGTTGCTTGGGGATCAGGCTTTAACCCTTCATGTGTAGTGTGGAATAACCTCAAGTGTTCCAGGCTTCTAAGTTTACCTGACTCTAATTCACAGGTATGATTTCCCAAGGATACCCCAAGGTTCAGAAGGAATTCTTTTTTTTTTTTTTTTAAAATAATAACGAAAGATGTTTATTATAGCATTATTTATACCATATTTTATCCAACTCTAAGAAGGAATTCTTTTTTTTTTATTTATTATTTATTTATTATTTTTATTTTTGGCTGTGTTGGGTCTTCGTTTCTGTGGGAGGGCTTTCTCCAGTTGCGGCAAGTGGGGGCCACTATTCATCGCGGTGCGCAGGCCTCTCACTATCGCGGCCTCTCTTGTTGCGGAGCACAGGCTCCAGACGCTCAGGCTCAGTCGTTGTGGCTCACGGGCCCAGTCGCTCCGCAGCATGTGGGATCTTCCCAGACCAGGGCTCGAACCCGTGTTCCCTGCATTGGCAGGCAGACTCTCAACCACTGCGCCACCAGGGAAGCCCCTAAGAAGGAATTCTTGATCATCTCTAAATTCCTGCTTTTCAGTGGCTGCTGTCTGCTCTTTGCCCCACCTCATCCTAGCTGTGACCACCGTCCCCTCCTCATTTATTCCCCAAGCACCATTACATCCAAGTGGTTCTTTATAAAAGACTTTTACTGAAAGTCTGGGAATTATAAAAGTAAGTAGTATTCTGTATCACAGGATAGGAAATATAAGTACCCAAAAGTTCTATGGCCATTTTCAACACAGGGAATTTCTCACTATATTTTCCTCTCAGGCTCTGCCTGCTGCCATTTTACTCAGATTTCCTTCTCCTTCATCTCTTTTCTGAGTTCTGCAGGTCCAAATCGCTGTAATTTTATTACTCCAAGCAATGTAATTCTCATAGTCAAACCGTCCCCCATATAGACTAACTCACAATCCCCAAAGGCCCATCTTTTTTTTTTTTCTCTCCTCAAACAAAATCTCCATTTACCCCAGAGGTGAATTTTGCTGTTCCCCTAGAATGTAAAATAGCAGCTAAATATAACTATTTTTTAAAAGTTACTTATTTTCTTTCCCTGCTTACACACTTTTTGGCTTAATTCTCCCGTTTAATCTGTACTCATGGTAACTTTTTTCTTGAGACTGAACTACAGATGTAAAGTCAAAGTGTCAGAAACATTTTGCATTGTGCATAGGTCACTCATATGTTTAGAGAGAATTTTAGTTCGTTTTTTTTCTTTTTAAAATTCATTTTCTAAAAAAGTGATTCCTCAAAGATTGAGAAAAACTATGGAATGATTTGTGATTTTCTGATTGCCCTATAAGAGATACATAGGGAGCAGAATAAAAACTGGTCCCCTGTAGAAAACTCCCTACTGTATCTGGCATTATCCACAGGCCAAGACCCTTTTTATATGTATGCAACACAATTTTCATAAAAGAAACCTTTTCACATTCAGTCAGAGGAGTAGACGCTTGGGCAGTGACCACAGCTCTGTTTTAAGGATAAGAATCTTATGTTTGACTACAGAAATGTTTCCCGAAGTGCTGAGTACTGATTTCTCGGAGGCAGCCCTCAATTACATTTGAATGTCATCCCCAAAAGAAAGTAACATATGACAGTAAGTACAGCCTCCTGTGAAGATGAATATTTCCCCTTAGAAAGATCTCAATCTATGTATCTATATATACACCCCTGGACTAGGTACCATGAAAGATGTGAGAAAACAATAAAACAAAATTGAAATCCCATAGGAGCTTAGAATTCAGAGGGTGAGAAAAGTTTCAGTATACAGAAGTAATAATTATTGAATGAAAAACAAAGTAGAATTTATTCACAGAGTTCTGGAATTTTAGAACTAGAAGTATTTTAAAGATTATTCACTGATATGCAGAGGAGAAAACTGGAGCCCAGAAGGGTGAGGAGTTTACCTGAGGTCACACAGTGCATTAGTGGCAGAGCCAGTAAGAGACCACAGATATCAAGAGCTTTGTCTACTTTACCACACTGTAACAACTATTAAGCAACAATTCTATGCAAGGAAATATACAGCTTGAGATTATAAATGCAAAATGCCTAGCACAATGTGTGGAACCATCAGCTGTCATCATTATCATAATCATCATCACAATTATAATGGTTAAGAGTACAAATTTTGTGGGCAGAAGACCTAAATAGATATTTCTCCAAAGAAGACATATAGATGGCCAAGAGGCACATGAAAAGATGCTCAACATGGCTAATTATTACAGAAATGCAAATCAAAACTACAATGAGGTATCATCTCACACCAGTCAGAATGGCTATCATTTAAAAAGTCTACAAATAACAAATGCTGGAGAGGGTGTGGAGACAAGAGAACCCTCCTGTTGGTGGGAATGTAAATTGGTGCAGCCACTGTGGAAAACAGTATGGAGGTTCCTCAAAAAACTAAAAATAGAGTTGCCATATGATCCTGCAATCCCATTCCTGGGCATATATCCAGAGAAAACTATAATTCAAAAAGATACGTGCACCCCAATGTTCATTACAGCACTATTTACAATAGCCAAGACATGGAAGCAACCTAAGTATCCATTGACAGATGAATAGATAAAGAAGATGTGGTACATATATACTGTGGAATACTACTCAGTCATAAAAAAGAATGAAATAATGCCATGTGCAGCAACATGGATGGACCCAGAGATTATCATACTAAATGAAGTAAGTCAGAAAAAGAGAGACAAATACCATATGATATCACTTACATGTGGAATCTAAAATACGATACAAATGAACTTATCTACGAAACAAAAACAGACTCACAAACATAGAGAAAAGACTTGTGGTTGCCAAGGGGGAGGGGGATGGGGGAGGGATGGATTGGGAGTTTAGGATTAGCAGATGCAAACTAGTATATACAGAATGGATAAACAACAAGGTCCTACTGTGTAGCACAGGAAACTATATTCAGTATCCTGTGATAAACCATAATGAAAAAGAATATGAAAAAGAATGTATATGTATAACTTAATCACTTTGCTGTACAGTAGAAATTAACACAACATTGTAAATCAACTATACTTCAATAAAATAAAGTTTTTTAGTACAAATTTTGGTATTGGAACTGGAGGGTTGCAGTTCTACCACTTATTGTGTAACTGTAGATGAGCTACTTATCTTCTCCAAACCCTAGCTTCTTCATCTATAGAATGGGAATAAAAATAATATCTACCTAATAGGATGGTTATGAGGATTATATATACTTCTCACTTGAGTATGTTCAAACATTAGCTGTTCCATTTATTAACCTATATAGGTATACAGAGAGACAAAGATACACACATACAGAGTATCGGTGGAACTTCTCTTTGCTCTGCCAAAAAGAAAGCCAGAAAGTTAACATTTTTTTAGCTTTTACTATATACAGATATCAGTACACAAAAGTATGGAGCAAAGAAAATAGGAAAAGAAATGCTATTTGGGATATTACAATATAGAAACTGCTTACTATTCTCCACAAATATACACCAAGTTTCTGTTTTCAAGGAGCTTGTAACCTAGTGGAGGAAGAAACCAGGCTGTTACGATATGGAGTGATATACACATCGCAAAGCTAGAGTGAAGAGCTGTGAAAGCTCACAAAAGGGCATCCTATTCAGTAAGAGTGGAGGCAGAGAAGGGAGTCTCAGAGAAGGTTTCTCAAATAAAGGAATAAGGAGCTGGCCAAAGATGAGAAGAGTTGGAAAGTGCCTAAAGCTACAATCCAGGTCGGTCCCCAGGATCCATGCCAAACCTCTAGTGTGCCTTCTTACAGTGCAGGTGTTAAAGGAGGAAAAACCACACCTCCCCCATCTCCCTGCAGTTAGGGTTCTGCTTCTGCCAGTTAGAAGGTGGATCACAGGCTGAAGCCACCTGCTTTGTTTCTGCTGGCGAACCCAGCTGTGAACACGTTGGGCTTTTCTGCTACATTATTTCAGTGTCTAGGTACTAACTCCACAGGCGTTGAGAGGTAGTTACAGGAGCAGCAGTGGCTTCCTGATCCTTGGATTAACAGCTACAGTGGGATGTCTTTGAACTCAACAGTTCCAATGGAGTCCCCTGATTCCCCGTCTCTCTGATTATTGCAGAGGTAGCAGCTTCCCTGGTAAACCAGCCCAGCAGTCTTGTCCTAGTAATCATTCCTGGAGGCCCCACTTTATCCCTTCAGCCTTTCCAATAACTTTGTAAGCTCCTGATTCCCCGAATTAAATCCCTTCTTGCTTAAAATGATGTGAGTGGTTCCTATTGCTTGAATCGAATACACCAAAAGAATACAAAAATGCAAAATGTGCCATGAATAATATTATTTGCAGGGGTCAGCAAATAATGGGCTATGGTAGTAAACAGGTATTTTAAGCATTGTGGGACACTTTGATCTTGATCTCTTCTTCTTTCCCCTGCCCCTCCTAAGTGTTAAGTACATTCCCATTATTGTGCAATGACCTCCAGAACATTTTCATTTTGCAAAACTGAAACTCTATACTCCTTAAATAATAATCCCCCATTCCCCTCTCCTGGTCACTGGCAACCACCATTCTACTTTTTGTCTCTATAAGTTTGACTACTCTAGATACCTCACATAAGTGGAATCATATAGTATTTGTCTTTTCCTAACTGGCTTATTTTATGTAGCATAATGTCCTCATAATCCATGTTGTAGCATGTGACAGGATTCCCTTCCTCCCTTCCTTTTTAAGGTTGAAAAATATTCCATTTTATGCATATACCACATTTTCTTTATCCATTTATCTGTTTATGGACACTTGGGTTGCTTCCACCTTTTGGCTATTGTGAATAATGCTGTTATGAACATGGGTGTGTAAATATCTCTTTGAGATCCTTTCTTTTGGATATATACCTAGAAGGGGGATTACTGGATCATACGGTAATTCTGTTTTTAGTTTTTTGAGGAACCACCACACTGTTTTCCATAGGGGCTGCACCATTTTATGTTCCTACCAACAGGGGACAAGGGTTCCAATTTCTCCACATCCTCGCCAACACTTGTGATTTTCTGTTTTGTTTTTTTGATGGCAGCCATTCTAATGAGCGTGAGTGATATGTCACTGTGGTCTTGATTTGCATTTTCCTCATCATTAGTGATGTTGAGCATCTTTTTATATGCTTTTTGGCCATTTGTATATCTTCCTTGCCCACTTTTCAATTGGATTCTATTTGCTGTTGTTGTTGAATTGTAAGAGTTCCTTACACATTCTGAATATTATCCCCTTATCAGACACATGATTCCCTTGGGTCGCTTTTTCTCTCCGTTGCTTCTGCCAGTCCAGTTTTAGGCCATGCTCATGAACGGAAGTCTAGTCTGGAACAACTTGCTGGCAGTCTGGCCAGATCTGGAACCATCTTCCATCCTAAAGACACCAGTGGGAACAAGCCAGGGCATCCCTATCTTGGACACTTCAGGTCTTAGATACTCTGATTCGTTATGATATCGAAAAGTATCCCCATGCTTTACTTGGAACCAGAACAAGCCAACCTAAGGTTTCTGGGGCTGCCGAATTAGAAAGAGCCTCAAGACTGGGTATGGGAGTCATGGAGGTAGACTCACCAGATTCAGGTTTTCCACTGTCAAGTGCCTGCCACTAGAAAGCTGAAATCAAACACAATTTTCACATCTGTTTTGTAATTTAGCGCTGCTCCTTTTACTTCAAACAGTAGTTCAGTTCATCTTCTTTGATTCTCTCTGTTTATCCTGAGGGGATAAAATATCCCAACCCCAGAGACCTTAATGATTTCCAGTAGAATACATAGAGAGTTAATGCATGACTTAGTCTAAAATACAACCCAGTTCACACAGTACTTGCTCCAAAAAATCCTTGCTGATTCTGTATTAGTGGGTATGAACTCCAAGGCATGCTGCGTTTGCTAAAATATCCTATTTGAAGAGATACGATTCTAATTTATAAAAGGTCTATTTCCTTTTCTAACTACTACTGCCTTTTGGAAGACTTTAGGAAGCCTTATGTGCATTATTTTTCTGGTCCCCACAAGAAAAGGAAAATGGGATGGTTAAGGAGAGAGCTGCATAAGGTCAAGAAGAAGAAACACTGGAAATGAAAGATCCTAATTCTCTTCTTCCCTGACTTTTATGTTAAGTTGTTGCTACAAGTGCCTACATTCAAGTGTCTACATTCAAGTGTTTATCACTGCATTACCTTTAATCATGAGTATCAGGGATAGTGACATTTATAAATGATTTCAGCTGTAAGTAACAGAAAACCCAAACATAAGTAGGTTAAAAAAATAGTTTTTTTCCTTATCATAACAAGAAATCCAGAGATAGGTAGCTGCTGGCACTGGTTTAAATGTTCAGCGATCTCAAGGCTAAAAGTCGTTCATTTTCTTGACTTTTCGCCCACGGATGAAAGATGGCTACCACAGCTCCAGACATCCTATTCTTTACAAAGTAGAGAGAACAGAGAAGAGATGATACCAGTTCTGGCTGTGCCATTTTATTTGGAAGGCAAAAGGTTTCCTGGAACTTCCCCCTCAACCTCAGAAATCTTCAGCTTACTTCTCGAAGGCTGAAACTTACACCACTCCCAGGTGTAAGCAAGGCTAGGAAAACAAAATACATGGGAATATTTGGTATTCCCACCCCAGAAGCAGGCAAGTGAGAGGGGAGTTGGCAATGAGTGTTGGTCTGCCAAGTTTTAGGGTTTGCCACAGTGAAAACCAGGAAACACCAAAATATTCAAGAATGCAAGACTGACTAAGTGTAACGTGCCATATGAATCCCAGGTAGCTGTTAAAAACTGTGGTACAGAAAAATACTTAGTGGCATCATGCAAAATTATTCATAAAATGTTATCAACTAAAAAATTAACATATAAAACAATAGATGAGAAAACATCAAATTTGTTGGGGTGACCTAAGTTTAGATAGATTTTTAAAAATAAATAAATTTATTTATTTATTTATTTATTTATTTATTTATGGCTGGGTTGGGTCTTCCTTGCTGCACGCGGGCTTCCTCTAGTTGCGGCGGGTGGGGGCTACTCTTCATTGCGGTGCACGGACTTCTCATTGCGGTGGCTTCTCTTGTTGCGGAGCATGGGCTCTAGGTGCGCAGGCTTCAGTAGTTGTGGCATACAGGCTCAGTAGTTGTGGCTCGTGGGCTCTAGAGCACAGGCTCAGTAGTTGTGGCACATGGCCTTAGTTGCTTCGTGGCATGTGGGATCTTCCCGGACCAGGGCTTGAACCCGTGTCCCCTGCATTGGCAGGCAGATTCTTAACCACTGCGCCACCAGGCAAGCCCTAGATAGATTTTTAAAAGTTAAATAGATATATGCAAAAAGAAAAAAACTGGAACTTATACTCTGAAAATGTTGACTTAGGTTGGGTTTTCCAGGAAACAGACTCTGAGGCAGAGATTTGCTTGCAGCTGGCTTAGTGGAGAGTGCTCTGAGGAGCAGCACCTGTTGCGCAGGCAGGACTCGGCAGAGGGAGAAGGTGAACTGCAGGGCAGATGCCACAGAGGCTTTAATTGGTTCCATTGGAAGTTCTGAAGCTGAATGTCCCAGACTGTCCCAACTGATGGACTGTGCCTTGTACCTCCACAAGTGATCAGTCATGGCATTTGGACTGTCCTCAGGGAGGGGATATAACCTAGCGTGAGGCAGTTTCCTTCACAGAGGCAATTTTGGAGAAGAATTCAACTGTGAGTCATCAGCAGCCAACATTCTTGGCAGCTGTATCTTGAGATCTGGGCAGCACACCGCAGCGTCCACCAGAAATGTCAACAGTGATTATCTCTGGGTCTGGGGATTAAGGTTGGTTTTCTCTTTTTAAAAATATTTTCCAAATTTTCCATAATGAATATAACATTGTTCTAAGCATTAAATGAGTTAATTCATAGAAGGCAGTTAGCACAGTTCCTGGAATTTATTAAACACTCAAAAAAATTAGCTATAATTATTTTGCATTTATATATATATATATATATATATATATATATACGTGTTCGTGTAACATTTTAAAGAGAAAACATAAATATGGATATTGTCAAGAAGAACGTATGAAATAGGATTAAAATAATAACAGAACTTGCTGTTCCTTTTGGCTTATTATTTGGCTGCACTGGGTCTTAGTTGCAGCACGTGGGATCTTTGTTGCCGCGTGCAGGATCTTCGTTGCAGTGTGCGGGATCTTTAGTTGCAGCATGTGGGATCCTTAGTTGGGGCATGCAGGATCTAGTTCGCTGATCAGGGATCGAAACCCGGGCCCCCTGCACTGGGAGCTTGGAGTTTTAACCACTGGACCACCAGGGAAGTCCCTGGCTTATTTTTTTTTAAATCTGTGTTTTAATCTGTGACATTTTTTCTTATGACATTGTTTCTTTCCGGCATGTCCAACAGAACTTTATGTAATAGCAGAAATTTCAGGGACTTCCCTGGCAGTCCAGTGGTTAACACTGCACGCTCCCAACGCAGGGGCCATGGGTTCGATCCCTGGTCAGGGAACTAAGATTCTGTATGCCACACGGTCAGTGTCTGTGCTGCCCAATATGGTAGCCACTAGGCACAGGTGGCCGCTAAGCACTGGAAATGTAGTAGAGCAAATGAAAAGCCAAATTTTAAATTTTATTTAGTTCCAATTCATTCAAATGTAAATAGCCACATATTGCTAGTGGCTACCATATTGGACAACGCAGCTCTATACCAATATTAGGCAATGGTTATTTAGAAAATAGATCTAAAATATTCTTTCTCTAAGTTTGGATTCGTTCCTCAACTCACTACCCTGTATAATCTTCTACTTGTGATTTCAAAATCACATTTTATTTACATGTGTAGAAAAACAAAATGGGAAGAGTTAATTAAGTGTACAAAAAAGGGTTGTTGGTGGTGGTGGTCAGACTTTTAAAATATACAACAGGGAAAGTAATTTAGTTGAAAGGTGCTAAAGAGCTACATAATGTATTGCTAACTGTATGGTATCTTTTAGTAAATAATCCAAAGAGAAAATGAAAGAGGTTGTTCCATATCATATATCTGATTCCTCTTCGTAAGCTAAAAGAGACCTCTCACCAAAATCATACTTTTCAACCATATTGTCCATATAAAAAGGGAGATAACTGCAGAAACAATTTGAAAATGCCTGAATAACAATGTGGAAGTCTCTTACCTCTTAGATGGGAGGCATATGCATATGGTGGGAGACATATGTATCTGGGGATAACTCACTAACAGCAGCCAAGTTTGTGGAGAAAAGAGACACAGATCTTGGTTTGCATCTCACCCTGCGAGTTACTGGCTGTGCGTACTTTGAACAAATTACTTAACTTCTCCATAATCAAATGGTGATAGCTACACGTGCCTTGAAGATGAGTTGAAAGATTAGTGATATGTAAAGCACCTGGCATATAGTAAGTGCTAAATCAATGACAGTTTTATTATTATGTTAGTATAATGTGAAGAAAACAGATAAGCAAAAAGGAAGTAAGCCCAAATACTTAAAAACTGGGGTAGGAATTAACTGGAATAATCATTAAATTGTAAAATTATTTTTGGTATATTTTGTTTTATGTGTATTTCAACCACACAAAATTTAGTCAACTGTTTATCAAAAGAATGAAAAAAATGGATGTTTGAATAAATGAATGAATAAATGCCTTGCCTGTTTTTAATATCATTTTGCCTCCCAAATCGGTTGTTATCACTAAAATGGTTTTGTCACTGGCATTGTCACTAGGGATATTTTCAAAGACTCTGTAAAGAGCAGTATCAAATCAATGGTCTTTTCTAGACTTAACAGGAGAGATTAGGGCTGATGTTAAGAAACAACTTCTTGAGCAATATTACTAATGGAGCAGTTAAGAGCTTCCATCCTTAGATATTTTTAAGAAGACAGATAATACTCCATGCTGGAAATGTCATCATCGTCTGTGGTAGCTAGCTTCCAGGGTAGCCTCCACTGAACCTTACTTCCTAACCTTCATATCTTTCCCTAGTCTGCCCGAAGTCAATCAAGGATGGTCCTGAATATGGCTGAGGTGATGTATGACTTCCAAGGTTATGTCGTAAAAAGCGTTGCAGCTTCTGCTCTGGTCGATCAGATGGATCACGTGCTCCAGGATAAGCCAGTAGCCATGCTGTGAGGAGGACACTCAAGCCATCCCAGGGAGAGGCCCATGTGGCCAACAGCCTGTGCCAATCCACTGGACATGTAAGAGAGCCACCTTGAAAGCAGGCTCTCCAGCTTCAAACAAGTCTTCAGATGCCCACAGCCCTAGCCAACATCTGACTGCAACCTTATGAAACACTGAAACAGAAATGCCCAGTTGAGCCACTCTTGAATTCCTGACTCACAGAAATTGTGAGAGGGAATATATGACTTTTATTGTTTTAAGTCACTAAGTTTTGGGGTTATTTGATATGGAGTCAACATATCATCATTGGCAAACATTTATTGCTACTGTCCAAAATGTCCTGCTAATGGGCTGAACCAGATGACCATTTTTTTTTTTGAACCAGATGACCATTTAAGGTAACTTCTATCTTTGTAACATCAACGTTTTAACAGCTTATCATGTCGTTAACTCAGTATCTTTTTCCTATAAAATTCCTATGAGACAAGGAGAATCAGCCAATCAAATATTTAACAAACATCCATTAAGCCTGTGGAATTAAAGAACATCAGCTAAAACTGGAGTCAGGACACACCTGTAGGGAGAGCTCTCACAGCCGTGCATCATCAATTACTCCAAATTCGAAGAGACATACCCCTACATCTCTCCCACAGGAAGGTACTCCCTACTTTACTATCCAGAAGGAAGAAGAAAACCATCTTTCTGGCCAACCACAGCCCAGCCAATCAGAGACTGTAGCACCCCGACCAATGAGAAGCCTCTATACTTTGGACTGCCAGCTTCCTCCGGTGAACTCTTTAGTTACGATAGCCCCTACCAAGGCCCCCCTTTTCCCTATAAAAGCAAGCTCCCCTTCCATGTTCTCTGGATTTGCCTGTGGTCCACCACAGTTCCCATAACCTGAATTGCAATTCCTCTGGCTATTCCCAAATAAACTTGTTTTGCTGGTAGAATAACTGGCTATTATTAAAGATGATAAATTCAAGGTATTTATTACTCTAGGTGCTCTGCTGATGAAAAGGTATGATGATGATAAGGATAAAAATAACAATAATAGTAACAATAATAAGCATTACTAATATTTATTAAGCATCTACTTTAGACACTGTGCATATACTCTCATTTAACCTTAATATACATTGCCAAATGTTTTCCAGGAAGGTCATACCAAATTACACGCCCATCTGCAGTGTATAAGAACAGAGTCACTGCATGTTTACCAGCACTTAAAAAATTTTTTTAAAAATCTGATAGGTGAAAAATACAATCGTTTAATCTGCATTTCTATGATTCCTAGATCTTGACATGTTAAGCACATCAAACCTTTATCTGACATACATTACAAATATTTTCCCCCCAGGTTGGTATTGCGATTTTTTGAAATTTTTACAGTCAAGCCAATCTCTTCCTTTGTAATTTCTTCCAATTCTTTTGTAATTAGGTTCTTCTCTATTTCTAGATCAATTAAATTTTCACTTGTATTTCTTTCTAGTTTGTTTATGGTTTTTTGTTTTTTTGAGTTTACACAGTAATTTATTCTGTTAGACTTTTTTTTTTCTTCTCTATTTTTTTAAGTGGAGTATAGTTGCTTTACACGGCTGTGTCAGTTTTATGTTTTGTTTTTTACACATGTAATTATTTTTTGTTGCAGGATACAGGGCAAAAGTCTTTTTTCCCCCATAATCATGTCTCCTTCACTTATAAATTGAATAAGTTTTCTTTTCCCCACTGATTTATGATGCCACCTTTACTATCTAAGGAATTCTTATATTACTTGAGTATGTTTATGGTCTTTATAACACTCTTTCACTGTCTGTCGGTTTTGGTGCTAGTACTGCACTTTTTTGATTACTTACATCTACTCATTCACTAAGGACCACCACATTCTCTTCCAGGAAGCCTCCCTGATTGTCCCAAAAAGATACCATTGCTGCCTCCTTTTTCAACTTTATAACATATAAAATTTCACCTTATATCACAGTTAACAAAGTTGATCTTACCCAATTATATTCTTGAGAGCAAACAACAGGTATGCTATATATTCATTAAAATCAAATTATGGGATTTGCATTAAAAGGTAACGATGGCAGAACCGATATCGTTTGACAAAAAAATGAAAATAGGCCAATTCCCTCATTTGTCTAACAAAAATCATTGTGCCATCCATGATGAAAAAATTATAAAGGTGAATGAACCCTAGATTGTGCTTTAGGGAGTTTACTTAGTAGGGGAAAGACACATGAAAATATACGTGCTTAAATACACTATGGCTGAAGAGTATAAAATAAAAAAAGAAAGAGAAAGGTAAAAACTAAGCGAGCAGTGGGGTAGTGTTTCAAGCAGTGGACATACCTATGAGCTGGGTTTATGGTGTTTCTTAAATGTTCGAGGATTTGTAATTAATCTGAATGACAAAGCGCATCAATTCAGATTCTTCAGCAGAAGTTACATTAACGTAGCCTTCATTCTGAGAACTTTTTAAGGAAGCCTAATATAGTGTGGGTAGTACGGCGAAGCCTAGGAGCAGCTCTGCTCGGAAGCCCTTTCGTTAGCACGAACCCGAGATGACTAGAACCTGACAGAGGCGTGAATTAACCCACCACGGGTGAAAACCAGACATGGGGGTGAGAGATAAACCTTACCCACCTGAGGCTTCTACTCTATAAACCACTTACTGGAGTTGGTTTAAAAGCAATGAGGACTACAGACCCCTTGTTGTGAGAGCCAGCACAGTTCCAGGCCCAAGGCTCACCTCGCCGCGCGCCTCAGGCCCCAGCCGAGCCCCGGCCAGATGTTAGGACAAGCAAGAACTACTGACGTCACGGAAACGTGACGTCACCAGCACTGACGCAGTCTAACAGGGAGGGGCCTCTCAGCTCACCTCAGAACGCCGTCAGCTCCACGGAGCAGCGAGGTGGCCGCCTCGCGCTCTGCCCTGAGGGTCCGAATAGTCAGAGCTGCGGGAACCGAAGCACTGGAGTCGCTCAGGAGCTAAGCAGCGGCCATCCCTCTCCCGCCTTGACCCTTATCCGCGTCCTCTCTAAGGCCCAGGCGCGGTCCAGGCGGCCGCGCGCTCACGAGCCCGCCGCTTGCGGCGGTCACGCGCACGCACGCTCGTGCGCCCGTTCCCTGAGAACCCGGAAGTGCGAGGGAGAGGCGAGCCACGTGGGTGGAGCTGGAGCGCAGCTCGCATGGGGGAGTCTATCCCGCTGGCAGCCCCGGTCCCGGTGGAACAGGCGGTGCTGGAGACGTTCTTCTCTCACCTGGGTATCTTCTCTTACGACAAGGCCAAGGACAATGTGGAGAAGGAACGAGAGGCCAACAAGAGCGCGGGGGGCAGCTGGCTGCCGCTGCTGGCGGCCTTGGCCCACCTGGCCGCGGCAGAGAAGGTCTATCACAGCCTCACCTACCTGGGGCAGAAACTAGGTACCTCCGCCCCGACCCCCGTGCCCCTTCAGGAAGGAAAGGGAGTATATTCCCCCATCGGCAGTGGCTTGGGTTTCCTGTCTCTGTCACTTAGCCGCAGGCTCAACTCCGCACTCCCAGGTCTCCTCCCACCGATCCCGTCCTTCCCTCGGCTTCCATAAACCCCGCCCACCGGCCTCCGCGGCAGATAGATTGGCCGCCGGGGTGGATGTTGTTTGCAGGGCTGTGCTTCAAACCGATGGCTGTATCCATTTTGCTCATGCATGGATTGGTGCCGTAAATGAGAAGTTAAACTCTGATGTCCTCGCTCTCTAACCAGTGACACTGCGGCGAAAGGAGCAAAACTTGGCAATACAACCTAGTTAGAATTCGTGAACACTATTGTCTGGCTTCTTAAGGCCCTAGAGAGTTACAGATGGAGTCCTACCCCCTCTTCGTAGCCACAATAAATATCTAATGAATGAACAGAAAAATGAATGCTGGACAGGAAAGGCAAGAAATATGACTAACACTAACAAGAGGGGCCTTACAGGGAAAATGGTAAACACTCTTATCATCCCATGATAAATCTTGCCCCTGAAAATAAGATGCAGGAGCTGATTAAGCTGATTTTCACGAGTAGAAACAATTAGTATGAGTAAATCAGAAGGAAATAATATATGTGAAAGCCAAGGGCTATACATACGAAGTATTACTACTTATAATTACCAATATTATGAATCCCAGAGCTTTTAGAGTTGTTTTAGTACTTTGGCGTATTTTAGACCCTTTAATATCAGAGGCACAGGGTCTGGTATGAATGAAGGACACATAACAGTATAAAATAGAAGTGTACAATTGAGAGCAGATTCCAGTTTGAGTTTCTCCCCCCAGTTTCCTTATATAGCCTGAAGGTGACCATGTACATCTTGCTTTCAGTAAACACTCAAGGGGCAGGGCTTTCTGAGATCTTGACTGTGCTTCAGCTTTTCAAACAATAACTTGTTATTTAGTGTGTTGACTTATTGGCAACAACTAGTCAGATAGTTTCACCTCGTGTATTTTTTCCTCCCTTTCTTACAGTGGCACTTCTCAGAAATTTACAATTGCTCTTGCAGTGTTATAATTCCCCTTCCTACAGATTGGCAAATTGTGTGCATGCAGTTGTGCGGGTAGGTGACAGAGCCTATACCAGAATACCTACCTTTGAACTGTCGGATTGTGTTTGTATCCAAATGATTTATAAAAATTGTAGATGTAGTATAATTTAGTTATATATTAAATAATTTACATATTATTACGTATATATGAAAATGGGGAGGATTCTGGCTGTAAAATTGAAGGTGGGTAATTTTCTTGCAGTTTTAGTGTTTTTAGATTCCCCCACCTCATGAAGAATGGTGACTGATCCCAGTGCCATGTTTCTTAGGTTTTTTTCTTTTAGCTCACCTATGAGGATTTGATAACCTGTGGCCTCACTCCCCAGAAAAATATATATGTAATACAATTTTGTATGTAATCTGAAAGGGTTCAGTTGGATTTCCTAAATCCTATGTATAGACCTCAGTTAAGATATCTACTCTAGTTTAAGTTGTATGTGCCTGGTTTTAGGTGCCTGGCTGTGCCTAAGAACATGCACAAGGCCATCACTCTCTCTGACTTGGGTTCTCTGAAGTGGCTCTTATTATGTAAAGTGATTAGTTCTGCACAGACCCCAGCTTGCCTGGGTGAGCCTGAGGGCTGTGCTTTGAAATTGATCCACGGAGCAATTTACACTGTGAAACATGCTCAGGCACTGTTCAGGCTCCCAGCTGATCTGTCACTTCGGTGTGAATGTTCTGAAAATGGCATGTTTAATGCCACATGACTTACTCGCATGTACAGTAAATGTAGGTTCCAGATGTAAATTTTTAGCTTTGCAGTTACCTTACAGTTTTTTGATACTGGAATGTTTGTGATGTCAACGTGCTTACAATATGACTTCATGATTATTGAGTTGACTCTCCATTTTCTTAAAAACTTGGGAAAATTTTTGTGTTGCCACTTAAAACAGTCCCATGTTCTTCAACTACTTTGCTATTTAGAACATTTATACGGTTTTCTTTAAAAAGCAAAACAAAAAGTTTATGTGTATTTTTTAAACAGTAGAAAGCATGGTTTTAAAAAGTGAGTCTTTTTGACCTCACTTTTGTGATTGGTGTTTATTGGAGACCTTGGCAGTGAATCCTGGTTATAGATGCAAGCGTGGGACTTTAGACAAAGAACAGACCTGACAGGGAGGCTTCTGTTCCTGTCTTGGCTCAGCTGAAAAACTTTGGGGCGAACCCTTATCTTGGAGCCCTCTCTTTACTTTGAGGGGAGAATATATCTATTTGGGGAAAGATCAGTGATTAAAATATGCTGACTCAATACCTGCAGAGGACTTTAGAAGGTCATACTTTTCTCCCCTTTGTTTCATTGCTGGAGAGTTTCCTCAGCATCTGGTGGCTGGAAGATACCATGGTAGAAAATGACTTAACTTGAGAACTGATGTTTAAAGATTATCATTAGCAAGAAGTTGTGGAATAAAATATTCAATTAGAAGTGCAAAACTTTAATATACTCATTCCTTGAAATTTCATGATGTGAGATAGACTGTTGAAATCTTGAAAAATAATGAGCATTCATAAAACGAGACTCCCATGGAAACAATTCAAAATAATCATATTTTGTAAATTCAAAAAACTGAGACAAGAAGTCTGGTGTCTCTGATTCCTTATTTCCCAGCATGAAGGAAGGCCACTCCCCATTGGATATTCGTAACCAGGGTAGTCACCAAGTAGGCTTGTGCTCCTGAGAGCTTTGAGAAGAGAGACATGTTTAAAACAAATGCGTTGGTGGTCTCTCCCTTCCTTAAAGTGTCAGGTAACTTGGTTTCACATAGTAGTAATGGATGTTTATTGATAAGCTTTAAAAGGTATTCTTTATATTTATATGGTGTTTCCACGCCCCCAGGTAAGGGTAATCTAATGAAGGAAGGTATCCCTTTTTCACCCAGAGTTAAAATTTTCACCAAGTTCACCTTGTTTAACAGCAGAAGTGAGTACACAATTAAGGTCACCTAGCTATCTATCAAATAGGTAGCTATTCTTTTTACAGTACTTGAAGCTCCCAATTTACCACAGAGTTGCAGAAGCCCAACTCTGTAGTATTGAGAGATTGTTATATCAGTTATAAATGGAAGGGGAAGGGATTAGCAGTATTGATTGCGTGCTTTGCTCCAGGTGTGTTACATACCAAATGTTATCTCATTGTGTCTTTTTAGTTTCATGTTAAAACAACAACTAAGGCTCAAAGTGGCTAAGGGTAAGTCCTGTGCACATCACACAGCTTGTAAATTTGGAAGCTGGGATTTGGAACCAAGTCTTTCAGTCTTCCAGAGCTTTTAAATTTTACTTAGTACTCTTGCTACCTTCGTAACCTAAGAGACTTTGTCTTAGATCTGGGCACAGAGGTCCATTTATTTCATACCATCACTTTACAAAATCTGCAAAGCTAGACTTAATATGGGTGGAGAGGAAAGGCAAACCTTCCAGGATACAGTCCTGTATGGGATGTTGGTGTCAGGGTCAATCCACCTGTACCATATGGTTTTTCCTGCTATTAGTAGGAGAAATGATGTGAATGCTAGTCAGTCTGGGCAGTATATTGGAGAAAACACTTTTTCAGTATCAGCAGTTTGCCTGTGAAATCAGTAGTAGTAGGGTGACCAACCCTATAGGTTTGCCCGGAGTTGAGGGGGTTTTCAGGACATGGGACTAAGGGTTTCCTGAGAAGCTAGCCTTTCAGTACTAAAACCTGGAAAGTCATGGGTAAACTGGGACAAGGTGGCTGCCACAGTGGTAAGGGATATAAGATTCATTTCTTGAAATACAAACTGGGCAATGAATTGTGAAATGTTTCATTCATTAAGAGGACATTTTACAAATGCCTTGATAAGTAATTTATACTCCTAATTGGTATGTTTAGAATAGTAACTCATTCATTAAAGCATTCTGTGAATACCAACAGAAAATTTAAAATGTCATTCATTTCTGAGATTTTTATATATTCCTAAGAATTACTGTTTTAAACCTGCCCTGTTTCTTTTTGTTCTACTAATGTCTTACCTCTGACCTTTGGTGGGGTACAGAATTGCTTAAGAAAACATCTATGAAACTGGCCCCATAATTATTAGAAACATAGTTGATCATGTATTAATACAGAAGTAAAGAAATAATGTCTATGCCATTTGAACCTTTTTGGTTGTTGAAAAGAATGTATGTGGCCTTACTTTTTGCTGATTTCCTTTGGAACTCCTGAGTTACAACATGAGTTACAGCAGTAGTTATTTATAATTGCTTCCTACTGTTTTTTTTTTTTTTCTATTTTCTTTTCTTTCTTTCTTTATTTCTGGCTGCTTTGGGTCTTCGTTGCTGCGCGTGGGCTTTCTCTAGTTGCGGCGAGCAGGGGCTATTCTTCGATGCGGTGTGCGGGCTTCTCATTGCAGTGGCTTCTCTTGTTGCAGAGCATGGGCTCTAGGCGCGTGGGCTTCAGTAGTTGTGGCACGTGGGCTCAGTAGTTGTGGCCCGCAGGCTCTACAGCGCAGGCTCAGTAGCTGTGGCACATGGGCTTAGTTGGTCCGCGGCATGTGGGATCTTCCCGGACCAGGGATCAAACCCATGTCCCCTGCGTTAGCAGGTGGATTCTTAACCACTGCACCACCAGAGAAGTCCCACTTCCTACTCTTAATAATTCACAATATGGTGCTTATTATGATATAACCTATAGTGTCAGCCTTGTTAAGAGCACTAGCAGTCACTTTGTTCCCATAGGATCCCAGTAGTCTGTGTTTTCCATTTTCTCATAGCTTGAAAGGAAAAATGCAACTCCAAAGCAGAAATAAAATTTTCTGATTTACCAGGAATAACAACAGTGTTTCATAATTGGGTGTTCTCTTTTCTTTTAAATATGTTTATGTGGAAGGAGGGCTTTTTAGATCCAGGTTGATGTCACTTGCTAGGTTAATCATCCTCTGAATTAGATCTGAATCCTCATTGAAGTGGGCTGGGGAAATATTGGTGCATGGGTAAGGAAATTTTTGTTTTTGAATTTTATTTTATTTGTTTTTTTATACAGCAGGTTCTTATTAGTTATTCATTTTATACATGTTAGTGTATATATGTCAATCCCAATCTCCCAGTTCATCACACCACCCCCGCCACTTTCCCCCCTTGGTGTCCATACGTTTGTTCTCTACATCTGTGACTCAATTTCTGCCCTGCAAACCGGTTCATCTGTACCATTTTTCTAGGGTCCACATATATGCGTTAATATACGATATTTGTTTTTCTCTTTCTGACTTACTTCAGTCTGTATGACAGTCTCTAGATCCATCCACGTCTCTACAAATGACCCAATTTTGTTCCTTTTCACGGCTGAGTAATATTCCATCGTATATATATATCACATCTTCTTTATCCATTCGTCTGTCGATGGGCATTTAGGTTGCTTCCATGTCCTGGCTATTGTAAATAGTGCTGCAATGAACATTGGAGTGCATGTATCTTTTTGAATTATGGTGTTCTCTGGGTATATGCCCAGTAGTGGGATTACTGGGTTATATGGTAGTTCTATTTTTTATTTTTTAAGGAACCTCCACA
This sequence comes from Balaenoptera musculus, assembly GCF_009873245.2. NCBI lineage: Eukaryota > Metazoa > Chordata > Mammalia > Artiodactyla > Balaenopteridae > Balaenoptera > Balaenoptera musculus. The sequence goes on along the minus strand of NC_045794.1, from coordinate 51,562,557 downwards.
CTGTTCTCCATAGTGGCTGTATCAGTTTACAATCCCATGAACAGTGCAAGAAGGTTCCCTTTTCTCCACACCCTCTCCAGCATTTGTTGTTTGTAGATTTTCTGATGATGCCCATTCTAACTGGTGTGAGGTGATACCTCATTGTAGTTTTTTTTTTTAAAATTATTTATTTATGGCTGTGTTGAGTCTTCGTTTCTGTGTGAGGGCTTTCTCTAGTTGCGGCAAGTGGGGGCCACTCTTCATCGCGGTGCGTGGGCCTCTCACCATCGCAGCCTCTCTTGTTGCGGAGCACAGGCTCCAGATGCGCAGGCTCAGTAATTGTGGCTCACGGGCCTAGTTGCTCCGCGGCATGTGGCATCTTCCCAGACCAGGGCTTGAACCCATGTCCCCTGCATTGGCAGGCAGATTCTCAACTACTGCACCACCAGGGAAGCCCCTCATTGTAGTTTTGATTTGCATTTCTCTAATAATTAGTGATATTGAGCGGCTTTTCATGTGCTTCTTGGCCATCTGTATGTCTTCTTTGGAGAAATGTCTATTTAGGTCTTCTGCCCATTTTTGGATTGGGTTGTTTGTTTTTTTAATATTGAGCTGCATGAGCTGTTTATATATTTTGGAGATTAGTGCTTTGTCCATTGATACATTTGCAAATATTTTCTCCCATTCTGAGGGTTGTTTGTTCGTCTTGTTTGTAGTTTCCTTTGCTTTGCAAAAGCTTTTAAGTTTCATTAGGTCCCATTTCTTATTTTTGTTTTTATTTCCATTACTCTAGGAGGTGGATTAAAAAAGATCTTGCTGTGATTTATGTCAGAGAGTGTTCTTCCTATGTTTTCCTCTAAGAGTTTTATAGTGTCCGGTCTTACATTTAGGTCTCTAATCCATTTTGAGTTTATTTTTGTGTATGGTGTTAAGGAGTGTTCTAATTTCATTCTTTTACATTTGCTGTCCAGTTTTCCCAGCACCACTTATTGAAGAGACTGTCATTTCTCCATTGTATATCCTTGCCTCCTTTGTCATAGATTAGTTGACCATAGGTGCGTGGGTTTATCTCTGGGCTCTCTGTCCTGTCCCATTGATCTGTATTTCTGTTTTTGTGCCAGTACCATATTGGCTTGATTACTGTAGCTTTGTAGTATAGTCTGAAGTCAGGGAGTCTGATTCCTCCAGCTCTGTTTTTTTCCTTCAAGACTGCTTTGGCTATTCGGGGTCTTTTGTGTCTCCATACAAATTTTAGGAATTTTTGTTGTAGTTCTGTATAGAATGCCATTGGTAATTTGATAGGGATTGCATTGATCTGTATAGATTGCTTTGGGTAATATAGACATTTTCACAATGCTGATTCTTCCAATCCAAGAACATGGTATATCTCTCCATCTGTTTGTATCATCGTTAATTTCTTTCATCAGTGTCTTATAGTTTTTTGCATACAGGTCTTTTGTCTCCCTAGGTAGGTTTATTCCTAGGTATTTTATTCTTTTTGTTGCAGTGGTAAATGGGAGTGTTTCCTTAATTTCTCTTTCAGATTTTTCATCATTAGTATATAGGAATGCAAGAGATTTCTGTGCATTAATTTTGTATTCTGCAACTTTACCAAATTCATTGATTAGCTCTAGTAGTTTTCTGGTGGCATCTTTAGAATTCTCTATATATAGTATCATGTCATCTGCAAACAGTGACAGTTTTACTTCTTCTTTTCCAATTTGTATTCCTTTTATTTCTTTTTCTTTTCTGATTGCCATGGCTAGGACTTTAAAAACTATGTTGAATAATAGTGGTAAGAGTGGACATCCTTGTTTTCTTCCTGATCTTAGAGGAAATGCTTTCAGTTTTTCACCATTGAGAATGATGTTTACTGTGGGTTTGTCATATATGGCCTTTATAATGTTGAGGTAGGTTCCCTCTATGCCCACTTTCTGGAGAGTTTTTATCATAAATGGGTGTTGAATTTTGTCAGAAGCTTTTTCTGCATCTATTGAGATGATCATATGGTTTTTCTTCTTCAATTTGTTAATATGGTGTATCACATTGATTGATTTGCGTATATTGAAGAATCCTTGCATCCCTGGGATAAATCCCACTTGATCATGGTGTATGATCCTTTTAATGTGTTGTTGGATTCTGTTTGCTAGTATTTTGTTGAGGATTTTTGCATCTATATTCATCAGAAATATTGGTCTGTAATTTTCTTTTTTTGTAGTATCTTTGTCTGGTTTTGGTATCAGGGTGATGGTGGCCTCATAGAATGAGTTTGGGAGTGTTCCTTCCTCTGCAATTTTTTTTTTTTTTAAACATCTTTATTGAAGTATAATTGCCTTACAATAGTGTGTTAGCTTCTGCTTTATAACAAAGTTAATCAGTTATACATATACAATATGTTCCCATATCTCTTCCCTCTTGCATCTCCCTCCCTCCCACCCTCCCCATCCCACCCCTCTAGGTGGTCACAAAGCACCGAGCTGATCTCCCTGTGCTATGCGGCTGCTTCCCACTAGCTATCTATTTTACATTTGGTAGTGTATATATGTCCATGACACTCTCTTACCCTGTCACATCTCACCCCACCCCCTCCCCATATCCTCAAGTCCATTCTCTAGTAGGTCTGTGTCTTTATTCCCGTCTTGCCATTAGGTTCTTCATGGCCTTTTTTTTTTTTTTTCCTTAGATTCCGTATATATGTGTTAGCATACTGTATTTGTTTTTCTCTTTCTGACTTACTTCACTCTGTATGACAGACTCTAACTCCATCCACCTCATTACAAATACCTCCATTTCATTTCTTTTTATGGCTGAGTAATATTCCATTGTATATATGTGCCACATCTTCTTTATCCATTCATCTGTCGATGGACATTTAGGTTGCTTCCAGGTCCTGGCTATTGTAAATAGAGCTGCAATGAACATTGTGGTACATGACACTTTTTGACCTATGGTTTTCTCAGGGTATATGCCCAGTAGTGGGATTGCTGGGTCGTATGGTAGTTCTATTTGTAGTTTTTTAAGGAACCTCCATACTGTTCTCCATAGTGGCTTTATCAATTTACATTCCCACCAACAGTGCAAGAGTGTTCCCTTTCCTCCACACCCTCTCCAGCATTTATTGTTTCTAGATTTTTTGATGATGGCCATTCTGACCGGTGTGAGATGATATCTCATTGTAGTTTTGATTTGCATTTCTCTAATGATTAATGATGTTGAGCATTCTTTCATGTGTCTGTAGGCCATCTGTATATCTTCTTTGGAGAAATGTCTATTTAGGTCTTCTGCCCATTTTTGGATTGGGTTGTTCGTTTTTTTGTTATTGAGCTTCATGAGCTGCTTGTAAATCTTGGAGATTAATCCTTTGTCAGTTGCTTCATTTGCAAATATTTTCTCCCATTCTGATGGTTGTCTTTTGGTCTTGTTTATGGTTTCCTTTGCTGTGCAAAAGCTTTTAAGTTTCATTAGGTCCCATTTGTTTATTTGTGTTCTTATTTCCATTTCTCTGGGAGCTGGGTCAAAAAGAATCTTGCTGTGATGTATGTCATAGAGTGTTCTGCCTATGTTTTCCTCTAAGAGTTTGATAGTGTCTGGCCTTACACTTAGGTCTTTAATCCATTTGGAGTTTATTTTTGTGCATGGTGTCAGGGAGTGTTCTAATTTCATACTTTTACATGCACCTGTCCAATTTTCCCAGCACCACTTATTGAAGAGGCTGTCTTTTCTCCACTGTATATGCTTACCTCCTTTATCAAAGATAAGGTGACCATATGTGTGTGGGTTTATCTCTGGGCTTTCTATCCTGTTCCATTGATCTATGTTTCTGTTTTTGTGCCAGTACCAAACTGTCTTGATTACTGAAGCTTTGTAGTATAGTCTGAAGTCAGGGAGCCTGATTCCCCCAGCTCCATTTTTCGTTCTCAAGATTGCTTTGGCTATTCGGGGTCTTTTGTGTTTCCATACAAATTGTGAAATTTTTTGTTCTAGTTCTGTGAAAAATGCCAGTGGTAGTTTGATAGGGATTGCATTGAATCTGTAGATTGCTTTGGGTAGTAGAGTCATTTTCACAATGTTGATTCTTCCAATCCAGGAACATGGTATATCTCTCCATCTATTTGTATCATCTTTAATTTCTTTCATCAGTGTCTTATAATTTTCTGCATACAGGTCTTTTGTCTCCTTAGGTAGGTTTATTCCTGGATATCTTATTCTTTTTGTTGCAATGGTAAACGGGAGTGTTTTCTTAATTTCACTTTCAGATTTTTCGTCATTAGTGTATAGAAGTGCAAGCGATTTCTGTGCATTAATTTTGTATCCTGCTACTTTACCAAATTCATTGATTAGCTCTAGGAGTTTTCTGGTAGCATCTTTAGGATTCTCTATGTACAGTATCATGTCATCTGCAAATAGTGACAGCTTTACTTCTTCTTTTCCGATTTGGATTCCTTTTATTTCTTTGTCTTCTCTGATTGCTGTGGCTAACACTTCCAAAACTATGTTGAATAATAGTGGTGAGAGTGGGCAACCTTGTCTTGTTCCTGATCTTAGTGGAAATGGTTTCAGTTTTTCACCATTGAGGACAATGTTGGCTGTGGGTTTGTCATATATGGCCTTTATTATGTTGAGGAAAGTTCCCTCTATGCCTACTTTCTGCAGGGCTTTTATCATAAATGGGTGTTGAATTTTGTCGAAAGCTTTCTCTGCATCTATTGAGATGATCATATGGTTTTTCTCCTTCAATTTGTTAATATGGTGTATCACATTGATTGATTTGCGTATATTGAAGAATCCTTGCATTCCTGGGATAAACCCCACTTGATCATGGTGTATGATCCTTTTAATGTGCTGTTGGATTCTGTTTGCGAGTATTTTGTTGAGGATTTTTGCATCTATGTTCATCAGTGATATTGGCCTGTAGTTTTCTTTCTTTGTGACATCTTTGTCTGGTTTTGGTATCAGGGTGATGGTGGCCTCGTAGAATGAGTTTGGGAGTGTTCCTCCCTCTGCAATATTTTGGAAGAGTTTGAGAAGGATAGGTGTTAGCTCTTCTCTAAATGTTTGATAGAATTCACCTGTGAAGCCATCTGGTCCTGGGCTTTTGTTTGTTGGAAGGTTTTTAATCACAGTTTCAATTTCAGTGCTTGTGATTGGTCTGTTCATATTTTCTATTTCTTCCTGGTTCAGTCTCGGCAGTTTGTGCATTTCTAAGAATCTGTCCATTTCTTCCAGGTTGTCCATTTTATTGGCATAGAGTTGCTTGTAGTAATCTCTCATGATCTTTTGTATTTCTGCAGTGTCAGTGGTTATTTCTCCTTTTTCATTTCTAATTCTATTGATCTGAGTCTTCTCCCTTTTTCTCTTGATGAGTCTGGCTAATGGTTTATCAATTTTGTTTATCTTCTCAAAGAACCAGCTTTTAGTTTCATTGATTTTTGCTATTGTTTCCTTCATTTCTTTTTCATTTATTTCTGACCTGATCTTTATAATTTCTTTCCTTCTGCTGGCTTTGGGGTTTTTTTGTTCTTCTTTCTCTAATTGCTTTAGGTGCAAGGTTAGGTTGTTTATTCGAGATGTTTCCTGTTTCTTGAGGTAGGCTTGTATTGCTATAAACTTCCCTCTTAGCACTGCTTTTGCTGCGTCCCATAGGTTTTGGGTCGTCGTATCTCCATTATCATTTGTTTCTAGGTATTTTTTGATTTCCCCTTTGATTTCTTCAGTAATCACTTCATTATTAAGTAATGTATTGTGTAGCCTCCATGTGTTTGTATTTTTTACAGATCTTTTCCTGTAATTGATATCTAGTCTCATAGCGTTGTGGTCGGAAAAGATACTTGATACGATTTCAATTTTCTTAAATTTACCAAGGCTTGATTTGTGACCCAAGATATGATCTATCTTGGAGAATGTTCCATGAGCACTTGAGAAAAATGTGTATTCTGTTGTTTTTGGGTGGAATGTCCTATAAATATCAATTAAGTCCATCTTGTTTAATGTATCATTTAAAGCTTGTGTTTCCTTATTTATTTTCATTTTGGATGATCTGTCCATTGGTGAAAGTGGGGTGTTAAAGTCCCCTACTATGATTGTGTTGCTGTCGATTTCCCCTTTTATGGCTGTTAGTACTTGCCTTATGTATTGAGGTGCTCCTATGTTGGGTGCATAAATATTTACAATTGTTATACCTTCCTCTTGGATCGATCCCTTGATCATTATATAGTGTCCTTCTTTGTCTCTTGTAATAGTCTTTATTTTAAAGTCTATTTTGTCTGATATGAGAATTGCTACTCCAGCTTTCTTTTGATTTCCATTTGCATGGAATATCTTTTTCCATCCCCTCACTTTCAGTCTGTATGTGTCTCTAGGTCTGAAGTGGGTCTCTTGTAGACAGCATATATATGGGTCTTGTTTTTGTATCCATTCAGCCAGCCTGTGTCTTTTGGTGGGAGCATTTAATCCATTTACATTCAAGGTAATTATCGATATGTATGTTCCTATTCCCATTTTCTTAAATGTTTTGGGTTTGTTATTGTAGGTGTTTTCCTCCTCTTGTGTTTCTTGCCTAGAGAAGTTCCTTTAGCATTTGTTGTAAAGCTGGTTTGGTAGTGCTGAACTCTCTCAGCTTTTGCTTGTCTGTAAAGGTTTTAATTTCTCCATCACATTTGAATGAGATCCTTGCTGGGTAGAGTAATCTTGGTTGTAGGTTCTTCTCCTTCATCACTTTAAGTATATCCTGCCACTCCCTTCTGGCTTGCAGAGTTTCTGCTGAAAGATCAGATGTTAACCTTATGGGGATTCCCTTGTGTGTTATTTGTTTTTTTTTCCCTTGCTGCCTTTAATATGTTTTCCTTATATTTAATTTTTGACAGTTTGATTAATATGTGTCTTGGCGTGTTTCTCCTTGGGTTTATCCTGTATGGGACTCTCTGTGCTTCCAGGACTTGATTAACTATTTCCTTTCCCATATTAGGGAAGTTTTCAACTATAATCTCTTCAAATATTTTCTCAGTCCCTTTCTTTTTCTCTTCTTCTTCTGGGACCCCTATAATTCGAATGTTGGTGCGTTTAATGTTGTCCCAGAGGTCTCTGAGACTGTCCTCAGTTCTTTTCATTCTTTTTTCTTTATCTTGCTCTGCAGTAGTTATTTCCACCATTTTATCTTCCAGGTCACTTATCCTTTCTTCTGCCTCAGTTATTCTGCTATTGATCCCATCTAGAGTATTTTTAATTTCATTTATTGTGTTTTTCATCATTGCTTGATTCCTCTTTAGTTCTTCTACGTCCTTGTTAAATGTTTCTTGCATTTTGTCTATTCTATTTCCAAGATTTTGGATCATCCTTACTATCATTATTCTGAATTCTTTTTCAGGTAGACTACCTATTTCCTCTTCATTTGTTAAGTCTAGTGTGTTTTGACCCTGCTCCTTCATCTGCTGTGTGTTTTTCTGTTGTCTCATTTTGCTTATCTTACTGTGTTTGGGGTTTCCTTATCACAGGTTGCAGGATTGTAGTTCCCGTTGTTTTTGGTATCTGTCCCCAGTGGCTAAGGTTGGTTCAGTGGGTTGTGTAGGCTTCCTGGTGGAGGGAACTAGTGCCTGAGCTCTGGTGGATGAGGCTGGATCTTGTCTTTCTGGTGGGCACGTCCACGTCTGGTGGTGTATTTTGGGGTGTCTGTGGCCTTATTATGATTTTAGGCAGCCTCTCTGCTAATGGATGGGGCTGTGTTCCTGTCTTGCTAGTTGTTTGGCATAGGGTGTTCAGCACTGTAGCTTGCTGGTCATTGAGTGATGCTGGGTCTTGATGTTGAGATGGAGATCTCTGAGAGATTTTTGCCGTTTGGTATTACGTGGAGCTGGGAGGTCTCTTGTGGACCAGTGTCCTGAAGTTGGCTCTCCCACCTCCGAGGTACGGCCCTGATGCCTGGCTGAAGCACCAAGAGCCTTTCGTCCACACGCCTCAGAGTAAAAGGGAGAAAAAATAGAAAGAAAGGAAGGAAGGAAGGAAGGAAGGAAGGAAGGAAGGAAGGAAGGAAGGAAGGAAGGAAGGAAGGAAGGAAGGAAGGAAGGAAGGAAGGAAGGAAGGAAGGAAGGAAGGAAGGAAGGAAGGAAGGAAGGAAGGAAGGAAGGAAGGAAGGAAGGAAGGAAGAAAGAAAGAAAGGAAAGAAAGAAAGAAGCTATAATGTAGTGAAGTAAAATAAAGCTATTATAAAGCAAAGCTATACAGACAAAATCTCCCCCAGAAGCATATGCATATACACTCACAAAAAAAAAAGGAAAAGGGGAAAAATTAATATATCCTGCTCCCAAAGTCCACCTCCTGAATTTGGGATGATTCGTTGTCTATTCAGGTATTCAACAGATGCAGGCACATCAAGTTGTTTGTGGAGTTTTAATCCGCTTCTTCTGAGGCTGCTGGGAGAGATTTCCCCTCCTCTTCTCTGTTCGCACAGCTCCTGGGGATCAGCTTTGGATTTGGACCCGCCTCTGCATGTAGGTCGCCTGAGGGCGTCTGTTCCCCGCCCAGACAGGACGGGGTTAAAGGAGCAGCTGCTTCGGGGACTCTGGCTCACCCAGGCCGCGGGGAGGGAGGGGTACAGAGGAGGCGGGGCGAGCCTGCGGCGTCAGAGGCCGGCGTGACGTTGCAGCAGCCTGAGGCGCGCAGTGCGTTCTCCTGGGGATGTTGTCCCGGGATCACGGGACGCTGGCAGTGGCGGGCTGCACGGGCTCCCGGGAGGGGCGGCGCGGAGAGTGACCTGTGCTCGCACACAGGCTTTCTGGAGGCGGCAGCAGCAGCCCCAGCGTCTCACGCCCGTCTCTGGGGTCCGCGCTGACCGCCGCGGCTCGCGCCAGTCTCTGGAGTTCGTTTCGGCGGCGCTCTGAATCCCCTCTCCCTGCGCGCCGCGAAACAAAGAGGCAAGAAAAAGTCTCTTGCCTCTTCGGCAGCTGCAGACTTTTTCCCGGTCTCCCTCCCAGCCAGCTGTGGTGCGCCAACCCCTTCAGGCTGTGTTCACGCCGCCAACCCCAGTCCTCTCCCTGCGATCCGACCGAAGCCCCGAGCCTCAGCTCCCAGCCCCGCCCGCCCCGGCGGGGGAGCAGACAAGCCTCTCGGGCTGGTGAGCGCTGCTCGGCGCCGAGCCTCTGTGCGGGAGTCTCTCCGTTTTTCCCTCTGCGCCCCTGTTGCTATGGGATCCGCGCTGTTAGCCGCGGCTCGCGCCCGTCTCTGAAGTTCGTTTAGGCGGCGCTCTGAATCCCCTCTCCTCGCGCACCAGGAGACAGGGAAGAAAAAGTCTCTTGCCTCTTCGGCAGCTGCAGACTTTTCCCCAGACTCCCTCCCGGCTAGCTGTGGTGCACTAACCCCTTCAGGCTGTGTTCACGCCGCCAACCCCAGTCCTCTCCCTGCGACCGAAGCCCGAGCCTCGGCTCGCAGCCCCGCCCGCCCCGGCGGCTGAGCAGACAAGCCTCTCGGGCTGGTGAGTGCTGGTCAGCGCCGAGCCTCCGTGCGGGAAGTGCGGGAATCTCTCCGCTTTGCCCTCCGCACCCCTGTGGCTGCGCTCTCCTCCGTGGCTCCGAAGCTTCCCCCCTCTGCCACCCGCAGTCTCTGCCCGCGAAGGGGCTCCTAGTGCGTGGAAATCTTTCCTCCTTCACAGCTCCCTCCCACTGGTGCAGGTGCCGTCCCTATTCTTTTGTCTCTGTTATTTCTTTTTTCTTTTGCCCTACCCAAGTACCGGGGGAGTTTCTTGCCTTTTGGGAGGTCTGACGTCTTCTGCCAGCGTTCAGTGGGTGTTCTGTAGGAGCAGTTCCACGTGTAGATGTATTTCTACTGTATCTGTGGGAAGGAAGGTGATCTCCGCGTCTTACTCTTCCGCCATCTTCTCTCCTCTCCCTGGGTATGAGTTTGAAGACCGAGAACCCGGCCCGCGGTCCCCAGGACTGTCGTGGCTTCAGCCGCCAGGGCCCCTCCAGAGCCAGCAGCCTCAGTGAGGCCGCCCTCCCCTCGGGCTCCGGGGCACTTCAGTGACAGCGGAGGGAAGAGACACTGAGCCGGGAGTTCCAGCTCTGCGGAAACGTGGGCTCCGTTCTGGGCCTGCAATTTTTTGGAAGAGTTTGAGAAGGATGGGTGTTAGCTCTTCTCTAAATGTTTGCTAGAATTCACCTGTGAAGCCATCTGGTCCTGGACTTTTGTTTGTTGGAAGATTTTTAATCACAGTTTCAAATTCATTACTTGTGATTGGTCTGTTCATATTTTCTGTTTCTTCCTGGTTCAGTCTTGGAAGGTTATACCATTCTAAGAATTTGTCCATTTCTTCCAGGTTGTCCATTTTATTGGCATAGAGTTGCTTGTAGTAGTCTCTTCGGATGCTTTGTATTTCTGCAGTGTCTGTTGTAACTTCTCCATTTTCATTTCTAATTTTACTGAGTTCTCTCCCTCTTTTTCTTGATGAGTCTGGCTAAAGGTTTATCAATTTTGTTTATCTTCTCAAAGAACCAGCTTTTAGTTTTATTGATCTTTGCTATTGTTTTCTTTGTTTCTATTTCATTTATTTCTGCTCTGATCTTTATGATTTCCTTCCTTCTACTAACTTCGGGTTTTGTTTGTTCTTCTTTCTCTAGTTTCTTTCGGTGTAAGGTTTGATTGTTTATTTGAGATGTTTGTTGTTTCTTGAGGTAGGATTGTATTGCTATAAACTTCCCTCTTAGAACTGCTTTTGCTGCATCCCATAGATTTTGGATCGTCATGTTTTCATTGTCATTTGTCTCTAGGTATTTTTGATTTCGTCTTTGATTTCTTCAGTGATCTCTTGGTTATTTAGTAACATATGGTTTAGCTTCCATGTGTTTGCATTTTTTACGTTTTTTTCCCTGTAATTGAGTTCTGATCTCATAGCATTGTGGGCAGAAAAGATGCTTGATATGATTTCATTTTTCTTAAATTTACTGAGGCTTGATTTGTGACCCAAGATGTGATCTATCCTGGAGAATGTTACGTGCGCACTTGAGAAGAATGTTTAATCTGCTATTTTTGGGTGGAATGTCCTATAAATATCAATTAAATCTATCTGGTCTATTGTGTCATTTAAAGCTTGTGTTTCCTTATTAATGCTCTGTTTGGATGATCTGTCCATTTGTGTAAGTGAGGTGTTAAAGTCCCCCACTATTATTGTGTTACTGTCAATTTCCTCTTTTATAGCTGTTAGCAGTTGCCTTATGTATTGAGGTGCTCCTATGTTGGGTGCATATATATTTAGAATTGTTATATCTTCTTCTTGGATTGATCCCTTGATCATTACGTAGTGTCCTTCCTCGTCTCTTGTAACATTCTTTATTTTAAAGTCTATTTTATCTGATATGAGTATTGCTACTCCAGCTTTCTTTTGATTTCCATTTGCATGGAATATCTTTTTCCATCCCCTCAGTTTCAGTCTGTATGTGTCCCTAGGTCTGAAGTGGGTCTCTTGTAGACAGCATATATATGGGTCTTGTTTTTGTATCCATTCAGCAAGCCTGTGTCTTTTGGTTGGAGCATTTAATCCATTCACGTTTAAGGTAATTATCAATATGTATGTTCCTATGACCATTTTCTTAATTGTTTTGGGTTTGTTTTTGTAGGTCCTTTTCTTCTCTTGTGTTTCCCACTTAGAGAAGTTCCTTTAGCATTTGTTGTAGAGCTGGTTTGGTGGTGCTGAATTCTCTTAGCTTTTGCTTGTCTGTAAAGCTTTTTTTTTTTTTTTAATATTTATTTATTTATTTTATTTATGACTGTGTTGGGTCTTCGTTTCTGTGCGAGGGCTTTCTCTAGTTGTGGCAAGTGGGGACCACTCTTCATCGCGGTGCACGGTCCTCTCATTATCGCGGCCTCTCTTGTTGTGGAGCACAGGCTCCAAACGCGCAGGCTCAGTAATTGTGGCTCACGGGCCTAGTTGCTCCGCGGCATGTGGGATCTTCCCAGACCAGGGCTTGAACCTGTGTCCCCTGCATTGGCAGGCAGATTCTCAACCACTGTGCCACCAGGGAAGCCCCCTGTAAAGCTTTTGATTTCTCCATCAAATCTAAATGAGATCCTTGCCGGTAGAGTAGTCTTCGTTGTAGGTTCTTCCCTTTCATCACTTTAAGTATATCATGTCAGTCTCTTCTGGCTTGTAGAGTTTCTGCTGAGAAATCAGCTGTAACCTCATGGGAGTTCCCTTGTATGTTATTTGTCGTTTTTCCCTTGCTGCTGTCAATAATTTTTCTTTGTCTTTAATTTTTGCCACTTTGATTACTATGTGTCTCGGCGTGTTTCTCCTTGGGTTTATCCTGTATGGGACTCTCTGCACTTCCTGGACTTGGGTGGCTATTTCCTTTCCCATGTTAGGGAAGTTTTCGACTATAATCTCTTCAAATATTTTCTCTGGTCCTTTCTCTCTTCTCCTCTGGGACCCCTATAATGCGAATGTTGTTGCGTTTAATGTTGTCCCAGTGGTCTCTTAGGCTGTCTTCATTTCTTTTCATTCTTTTTTCTTTATTGTGTTCTGCAGCAGTGAATTCCACCATTCTGTCTTCCAGGTCACTTATCCGTTCTTCTGCCTCAGTTATTCTGCTGTTGATTCCTTCTAGTGTAGTTTTTTTTTTTTTTTCTAGTGTAGTTTTCATTTCAGTTATTGTATTGGTCATCTCTGTTTGTTTGTTCTTTAATTTTTCTAGGTCTTTGTTAATCATTTCTTGCATCTTCTCAATCTTTGCCTCCATTCTTATTCCGAGGTCCTGGATCATCTTCACTATCATTATTCTGCATTCTTTTTCTGGAAGATTGCCTATCTCCACTTCATTTAGTTGTTTTTCTGGGGTTTTATCTTGTTCCTTCATCTGGTATATAGCCCTTTGCCTTTTCATCTTGTCTATCTTTCTGTGAATGTGGTTTTTGTTCCACAGGCTGCAGGATTGTAGTTCTTCTTGCTTCTGCTGTCTGCCCTCTGGTGGTTGAGGGTATCTAAGAGGCTTGATGGGAGGCTCTGGTGGTGGGTAGAGTTGACTGTTGCTGTGGTGGTCAGAGCTCCGTAAAACTTTATTCCACTTGACTCTTGATGAGTGGGGCTGGGTTCCCTCCCTGTTGGTTGTTTTGCCTGAGGTAACCCAGCACTGGAGCCTACCTGGGCTCTTTGGTGGGGCTAATGGCAGACTCTGGGAGGGCTCACGCCAAGGAGTACTTCCCAGAACCTCCGCTGCCAGTGTCCTTGTCCCCACGGCGGAACAGAGCCAGCCCCCACCTCTGCAGGAGACCCTCCAACACTAGCAGGTAGGTCTGGTTCAGTCTCCCCCAGGGTCACTGCTCCTTCCCCCGGGTCCTGATGCGCACACTATTCCGTGTGCGCCCTCCAAGAGTGGGGTCTCTGTTTCCCCCAGTCCTGTCGATGTCCTGCAATCAATTCCCACTAGGCTTCAAAGTCTGATTCTCTAGGAATTCCTCCTCCCATTGCCGGACCCGCAGGTTGAGTAGCCTGACGTGGGGCTCAGAACCTTCACTCCAGTGGGTGGACTTCTGTGGTATAAGTATTCTCCAGTTTGTGAGTCACCCACCCAGCAGTTATGGGATTTGATTTTACTCTGATTGCGCTCCTCCTACCGTCTCACTGTGGCTTCTGCTCTGTCCTTGGACGTGGGGTATCCTCCTTGGTGAAGTCCAGTGTCTTCCTGTCGATGATTGTCCAGCAGCTAGTTGTGATTCTGGTGCTCTCGCAAGAGGGAGTGAGAGCACGTCCTTCTACTCCGCCATCTTGGTTAATCTCTGCACATTCAATTCTCGTTTTTCTGGGGTTTTGTCTTGTTCCTTCATCTGTTACAGAGCCCTCTGCCTTTTTATTTTGTCTATCTTTCTGTGAATGTGGTTTTTGTTCCACAGGCTGCAGGATTGTAGTTCTTCTTGCTTCTGCTGTCTGCCCTCTGGTGGATGAGGCTATCTGAGAGGCTTGTGCAAGTTTCCTGATGGGAGGGACTGGTGGTGGGCAGAGCTGGCTGTTGCTCTGGTGGGCAGAGCTCAGTAAAACTTTATTCCACTTGTCTGCTGATGGGTGGGGCTGGGTTCCCTCCCTGTTGGTTGTTTGGCCTGAGGCGACCCAACACTGGAGCCTACCTGGGCTCTTTGGTGGGGCTAATGGCGGACTCTGGGAGGGCTCACGCCAAGGAGGACTTCCCAGAACTTCTGCTGCCAGTGTTCTTGTCCTCACGGTGAGCCACAGCCACCCCCTGCCTCTGCAGGAGACCCTCCAACACTAGCAGGTAGGTCTGGTTCAGTCTCCTATGGGGTCACTGCTCCTTCCCCTGGGTCCCTATGCGCACACTACTTTGTGTGTGCCCTCCAAGAGTGGAGTCTCTGTTTCTCCCAGTCCTGTTGAAGTCCTGCAATCAAATCCCGCCAGCTTTCAAAATCTGATTCTCTAGGAATTCCTCCTCCCGTTGCCAGACCCCCAGGTTGGGAAGCCTGACGTGGGGCTCAGAACCTTCACTCCAGTGGGTGGACTTCTGTGGTATAAGTGTTGTCGTTTGTGAGTCACCCACCCAGCAGTTATGGGGTTTGATTTTATTGTGATTGTGCCCCTCCTACCATCTCACTGTGGCTTCTCCTTTGTCTTTGGATGTGGGGTATCTTTTTTGGTGAGTTCCAGTGTCTTCCTGTCGATGACTGTTCAGCAGTTAATTGTGATTCCGGTGTTCTCGCAGAGGGAGTGAGAGCATATCCTTCTAGTCCGCCATCTTGAACCAATCTCCTGGGTAAGGAAATTATACACAGGTCCACCACTAAACTGAGTTGTACCAGGCGTTAACTTACTCTACAGTGAAATTATGAATCACAAAATATTTAAATCCAAATCATAGAAGTCAGAGAACATGGTAGGTGAAAACTCATTGAGCTCAGCAGTTTAGATTCTTCCTTTTGGATGCTGAGAGGTGTTTTGTACTTCCAGTTTCTCTACCTTACCTATCATGTGCTTATATCATTTGTCTACCAGGGGGCCAGTCTTTCTTCAGCAGGAAGGACTCCATCCGCACCATCTATACTTCCCTGCATAATGAGCTGAAGAAGGTGGTGACTGGCCGTGGTGCCCTTGGGGGGACCGCACCTCACGTGGAAGAGCTCCTTTCCCACCTGTCAGAGCAGCTGTGCTTCTTTGTTCAGGCTCGGATGGAGATCGCAGACTTCTATGAGAAGATGTACACCCTCAGCACACAGAAGTTCATCAATGCCGAAGAGCTCGTTGGCCTTTTAGACACCATCCTCAAGAAATACAGCTCCAGGTCAGTGTAGGGGAGGAGGGAGGGAGGGACAGAATGTGGCAGCCTCACAATCCCACACAGAGTCTCAGGCTTCCCCACACCCCTGCAGAAATCTGTGATGGAATAACTGTGAAGGAGAAATAGCTGTATTACATTTTATACACATTAATTAATCAACAGGTATACATTAGGCATCTTGTTTGGGCTTAGTTAACACCATACTGGATAGATGCTTCTCTGAGCAGTAGCAAAAGGTCGAGAATGAAGTAATCCTTAAAAGTTGTATTGTAACTGGTTTTTCTGCTTATGAAAGAATTCACACAACAAGAGAATTGTATATCAAATAGTGTGACTTTTTAACAAACCACTATTCAAATAAATGTCCCTTTCAAAGTCATCACCTTGATGAGTTATCCACTTGATTCCTCTGATGGAGCCATTACTTAACATGTGTAGGGAACTCCTTTATAATTGCTTTCAGCACCTGTCGCATAGTTTTGATTTTGTCTTAAACTTCCTTGGTGGAGGCAGGCATCTGTGCTTTAGAGGAGGGCATGTTTTTTTGATAGTCAAAAAGATATTTGTAGCCAGTCTGATTTTTTTAAAAAAGATGTTGATCAACTGGAAAAATTTTTTTGAAGGAAATTGCTGCTTATAAAGTGAGACTGGTTATAAAGTATTGCTCACTGCCTGGCCCAAAAAGCAGTTTCAAAAGAATTTGAGTAGTGTTGTGAACATCATTGACTGTGAATGACTCAGTTTTATTTTTGGGTCCTTGGAGCCTGGCCTAGAGCCTTGCACATAGTAGGTGCTCAGTAATTTTATGATGAATTAAATGGAAAGTGATGCTAATCATTAGAGAAATGCAAATCAGAACTACAATGAGGTATCACCTCACACCGGTCAGAATGGCCATCATCAAAAAATCTACCAACAATAAATGCTGGAGAGGGTGTGGAGAAAAGGGAGCCCTCTTGCACCGTTGGTGGGAATGTAAATTGATACAGCCACTATGGAGAACAGTGTGGAGGTTCCTTAAAAAACTAAAAATAGAACTACCATACGACCCAACAATCCCACTACTGGGCATATACCCTAAGAAAACCATAAGTCAAAAAGAGTCATGTACTACAATGTTCATTGCTCTATTTACAATAGTCAGGACATGGAAGCAACCTAAGTATCCATCGACAGATGAATGGATAAAGAAGATGTGGCACATATATACAATGGAATATTACTCAGCCATAAGAAGAAATGAAATGGAGTTATTTGTAGTGAGGTGGATGGACCTAGAGTCTGTCATACAGACTGAAGTGAGTCAGAAAGAGAAAAACAAATACCGTATGCTAACACATGTATATGGAATCTAAAAAAAAAAGAAAAAAAAAAGGTCATGAAGAACCTAGGGGCAGGACGGGAATAAAGATGCAGACCTACTAGAGGATGGACTTGAGGACACGGGGAGGGTGAAGGGAAAGCTGGGACGAAGTGAGAGAGTGGGATGGACATATATACACTGCCAAATGTAAAACTGATAGCTAGTGGGAAGCAGCCACATAGCACAGGGAGATCAGCTCAGTGCTTTGTGACCACCTAGAGGGGTGGGATAGGGAGGGTGGGAGGGAGGGAGATGCAAGAGGGAAGAGATATGGGGATGTGTGTATATGTATAGCTGATTCACTTCGTTATAAAGCAGAAACTAACACACCATTGTAAGGCAATTATACTCCAATAAAGATGTTAAAAACAAAGAAAAAACAAAAAGAGTCATGCACCACAATGTTCATTGTAGCACTATTTACAATCGCCAGGACATGGAAGCCACCTAGGTGTCCATCGACAGATGAATGGATAAAGAAGATGTGGCACATATATACAATGGAGTATACTCAGCCATAAAACGAAACGAAATTGAGTTATTTGTAGTGAGGTGGATGGACCTAGAGTCTGTCGTACAGAGTGAAGTAAGTCAGAAAGAGAAAAACAAATACCGTATGCTAATACATATATATGGAATGTAAAAATAAAATGGTTCTGATGAACCGAGGGGCAGGACAGGAATAATAACACAGATGTAGAGAATGGACTTGAGGACATGGGGAGGGGGAAGGGTAAGCTGGGACGAAGTGAGAGAGTAACATTGACATGTATACACTACCAAATGTAAAACAGATAGCTAGTGGGAAGCAGCCGCGTAGCACAAGGAGATCAGCTTGGTGCTTTGTGACCACCTAGAGGGGTGGGATAGGGAGGGTGGGAGGGAGACGCAAGAGGGAGGAGATATGGGGACATATGTATATGTATAGCTGATTCACTTTGTTATACAGCAGAAACTAACACGACATTGTAAAGCAATTATACTCCAATAAAGATGTTTAAAAAAATTAAATAAATAAATGGAAAGTGATGACTTTGAAGGATACCACTCCTTTGGATATATGAGTTCAGATATGTTTGCTTAAAAAAGAAAGGCAGATATATTCATTTATATTCCCAAATTAAGCCTAATACTCATCTGATTAATGGGCTGGGGGAAGTAGGCTAAGTGGAGAGATTAAAAGAGACTTCACAGAGGAGGTAGAATCTGAGAAGACTTTTAAGGGCAGGTAGGATTTTGAAAGAAAAGGCAGGTAGAAAGCAAAGGTTCCTCCATATCTGTGACTCCACATCCAGAGATTCAAAGTATTGAATATATTACCTACTAAAATATGTTACCTTCTGAAATATATTACATACATGGGTTTGTAATATATTTTACATGTGTATATAAGTGGACCTGTGCAGTACAAACCCATGTTTGTCATTCAAGGGTCAGCTGTATTCTAAATTTTTATTTATTTTTAGTAGGTAATATATTAACATAGCTCAAAATTTATGAAGTACAAAAAAATGCAGTAGTGAAAAGTCTCCTTCTACCCCTGTTCCTCAGCTACTTAATTTCTTTCCTAAGAGTCAATGAATATTAACAAGTTCTGTCATTCTCAAGAGATAGTCTATGCATATAAATAAACACATTTCCTTTTTTTAAACAAATTTTACATGTTTACAAATTTTTTTTATCTTTGGAAATATTCTTTTAAGTCTCCCTCAAATCTGATTAGTATATGTTTTCTTTTAATAAAATAATTTTTTTTAAACCAAAAACTACAGTACAATTGGAGATGTGATTCTCAAGGGGAAGCGATCTTATGTGGTGATTCCTAAATGCTAATGTGAAAGTGTTTTGCTGAACCATTTTGGGAGCTTAAGAAAAATACCCTTACCTGAGCCCTTCTTCTTTCCCAAGAGAGTAAGATTCAGTGATTTTGGGTTGGATGCCTAGAAACCTGTCTGTTTTAAAAGTTCCCTGTGATACTGATACATAAGTCTGCAAGAAAAATTGGATAAATAAGGAAAAGATGCCAACATTAGTATATACTGGTTATTGAACCTTACCAATGTGTGTGCAAGCGCCTGTGTGTATGTTGTGTCATAGTAATGAATGGTTATTACTATATAATTGTTTTTATTTTTATTTTATTAGATTTGTGACCTATCATCTTTGAACCTTCTTTGAAACATCCCACTTCTCAGAGGCCTGGGAATTTCTTCCATTGCAGTAGCAAAAGCCCAGGTTTCATTCTTGAAGATCTTAGGGCAGTACTTGGCAGTCAGTACCCCTTATCCTGCTGAGTGGATACTGATGGAGCTGGCTGTAAATCACATATGGTCAATAGGTGTTTTCAGCTATTGTCTCCATCCTCCACCAATGCTACCTTTGTCTACTTAATAGGGAATTAATGATCACAGACACATCCTAGCCTAAAAATCATCTACAGTAGAGGCTTTGGGTTAATTTGAACAGCATAAATTCTTTAGTTTAGAATTTCTGAAAAGTTGAAATTCTGTATACTATATTCATTTTCTTTGGGAAGTGAAATTATTTTAGATATAAATTAACATGATTTGCCCTTTGCTTTCAGAGATGAAGGGGAGTCATGTTTTGTTTTTCTCTCTGGAAGCCAGGTGTGCTCAGAGTAGGATGGTGTTAAAGGTTTCCTCTTTTGGCAAACTTATTACATTATTAAGCAAATGTAAATTCTTGTTTAAGAATCACAGTCATTTGTGATGCTGCATTTCAAATTGAATAATTAACATTAATCATTTGAGTTTTCATTGTGTGCCCTTTAGAAATAAAAACATGGATTAACTCATGCAGGGTCAGGGTGTCTACTATTCCTTGAATACTTTTGAGGAGAAGTAGAACTTGGGTTTTTATTTCCAAGGAAGTATCAATGGAACATTTTTTGATTCAGTAGAATTTGTTTTGAATTTATTTACCTGTTTTGTACAGTGGACATAAAAGAAAATTCTGGCTAATCTTTCTATTTCGTGGTTAAAACAAAACTGGAAGATAGATTATAAATGCAATTTAATATATGCTCTCCTAAATCAAGAACTTTTAATTGAAGTATAGTTGATACACAGTATTATAAGTTTCAGGTGTACTGTATAGTGATTCACAATTTTTAAATGTTATACTCCATTTATAGTTATTATGAAATATTGGCTGTATTCCCTGTGTTGTATCATATATCCCTTTTTTTTTTTTTTGGCCACGCCGCGCAGCATGCAGGATCCTAGTTCCCTCACCAGGGATCAAACCTGCGCCCCCTGCAGTAGAAGCACAGAGTCTTAACCACTGGACCGCCAGGGAAGTCCCATATATCCTTGTAGCTTATTTTAAGTATAATAGTTTGTACCTCTTAATCCTCTCCCCCTATATTGCCCCTCCCCCTTCCCTCTCCCCACTGGAAACTACTAGTTTTACAACATGATTTTTAAGAAATAATTTTTTTAAAAAGTCAGCAATTATTCATTCTAGACAGCTTTTAAAAATCCATCTGGTATAGCAATAATATTCTATTAAATGATTTTTATTTTTTAATCATAATTTTATAGCTAGGATTTAAAGAGCATTTTTTAAAAAACTGAGTTACATAAATTTCTGTTTGCATTTTAGGAAGCACATTTTTTTTATCTGAATGCTTCAAATGACAGAATTCTCACCAAGGGCAGAACAGTGATTTATTTAGTCTTTATGCCCTTTTGCCTTCAAAAAAAAGATTCATGATGATAAGACTGTTAATGAAACAGTTAGTTGCATGTGTGTAGTTCAACGAGGTTAACTGTTGCCCACTGAAAATTTCATAAGCAAAACCAGCAATAGTACGATTTCTGTAGGACGCGTTCTACTCTAGGTATTTGACTCGCCTAGATCTTAACAGTGGAGACTCAAGGCTTTCTGTGATCTTGCCCCAGCCCAACTTTTCAAATTATCTAAGGCCCATCAAATGCCTTAAATTGCACTCAAACTCCTAGTAAAAAGGAAGCAGCTTCAAAGAGAAAACTTTGAGGATTTTAAGCAGAAGCCAAAAAAACAGCCCATAATCTAATGTATTCCCCATAAGTATTTGCCATTTCCTGCCTTGGTTCCTGTTACTTAGTTTGTTTAGAATGTCCTCCAATTTGTAGGGGAGGAAAAAATATCTTTTTCCTTTACTCTTCTAAGTATCTCAGCTGGGGGCCCTTTAACAAAAGACAGATTAACAAGAGAAAAGCATACAAATGTATTTTAATATAGGTTTTATGTGGCATGGAGCCTTCTAAGGAAATGAAGACCCAAAGAAGTTGTTAAACCTGTGTTTTTATGCTGGATTTGATGAAGAGTGAGAGTTGTGGAAAAATGTGCTAGGATGAAAAAGGGTATGAGCTAAGTGTACTAAACTGGGGGAAACAGCAAGGCCCGTTAGTTCAGATTTCTCTCTGTGACCTTATGTCTTTGGAGATAAGGATGCTCCTTTCCTCAGGGTACAGGGAGGGAACCTCTTACTTGAGGGTTTTATGATCTGCTTCAGGAGAGGGTCAGAAAGTCCTTCCTGCCTATGTCATTTCTCAAATTCATTCAGCTTAAAATAGTCAGTATACCAAGATGCCATATTTTGGGGTAGCGTGTTCTGAACTTCATCAAGTTCTATCATGTGTCAATTAGCTGTTGCCACAATTATTTTGTATAACAGACTACCCCCAAATCACACTTTCGGGCTTGCAGGTCTATTGGGAGTTGTCTGACGTAGGCTGGGCTTAACTGGGTAGCTCTGCTGAACACCATTGGTCTCATTGGTCTTGGCTTATTGCTGTGAGTTTTGGGCTTGGTCATCTACACGTGTGTTCGTTCTGAGCCCAAGGTTAGAGGGGAAGCAGCTACCCAGTGATGACGCCCAAGTGCCAAAGAACAAGCCCAATCAAGCTCATTTTAAGCCTTTGCTTGCATCAGATCTGTTAACATTCCTTTGGCCAAAGCAAGTCACATAGCCCGATCCATGGCCCAGGGGTGGGAAAGCACACTCTACCTCTGGTGGGAGAGGCCGCAAAATCACACAGCAAAGGGTGTGGAATCAGGGGTGGTTAAGAATTGGGGCCAGAAATTTAAGCTCTTATCTTCACGTGGCTAAATCCTACCTGTTCTTTAAGCTTTATGACTCAACTGAAATCCTGTCTCCTCTATGGCCTGCACAATCTTTCAACCAAAAGGAATTGCTCCTTTTTCTAAACTGTTAGTTGATTTGTACCCCTCGTAAAAGATGTATTACTTCCTGCTTATATCCATTATAAATACCTCCTTCTACCAGGGGAGGTCCTGTAGGACAAACCTTTGGCTAATTCATCTTTATATCTTCAATGTAATTATATCTAAAAACTAGTAAAGTGATTGTTTTAAATGTGGTGAAATATACATAACAAAATTTACTTTTTTAACCATTTTTAAGTGCACAGTTCTTTTGGGGTTTTTTTTGATTTTTTAAAATTTTATTGTTTTGTTGTAATAAAACATACATAATATAAAATTTATCACCTTAACCATTTTAAGTGTGCAGTTGAGTGGTATTAAGTACATTCACAGTGTTGTGCAACCATCACCACCATCCATTTCCAGAATTTTTTTTTAATCATCCAAACAGAAACTCTGTACCCATTCAGCAATAACGTCCTATTCTCCCCTCTACTCAGCCTCTGGTGACCTCTATTCTAATTTCTGTCCCTGTGAATTTGCCTCTTTGGTGTCTCTCATACAAGTGGAATCATGTGACATCAGTCCTCTTGTGTCAGGCTGATTTCACTTAGCATAATGTTTCCAAGGTTCATCCATGTTGTAGCATGCATCAGTACTTTGTGTTTTTTTTTTAATGGCTGCATAACATTTTGTTGCTTAAGTGTACAGTTGTGTGACATTCATATATTCACATTGTACTACAGTTTTATTTTTTTTAATTTTTTTTTAACATCTTTATTGGAGTATAATTGCTTTACAATGGTGTGTTAGTTTCTGCTTTATAACAAAGTGAATCAGTTATACATATACATATGTTCCCATATCTCTTCCCTCTTGCGTCTCCCTCCCTCCCACCCTCCCTATACAGTTTTATTTTTAATTGGGCTTCTGACTTCTCACATACATGGGACCTGCATACTTCTTTTGGAAGGAACTCCTTGATGGGGATTTATGAAGGAGGGAGTGCGTGCTGGAGCTCCCTTCCTCTCTCTCTCTTTTTCTGTCTTTCTTTTTGGCTTTTTTTGGAGCAGATGTTCTCTGCAAATAGTTGTCAATTTATTCTGTATTCAGGCTCTTTCAAGCTTGCTGCCATAGCTGAGGTGTATGTTTTTGGATTACAACAATTTAATAGACCCCACTACGGTGTGAGATGTGAATAGGTATGAGGCACAGAGTGGGAATGGGAAAATGATACAACATAATGCTAATCTCAGAGTCTTGGCAGAATAACATTAGCGTGAATTTTTAGCTCTTCTTATGGATGAAAAGTAGCTTCGACATTCACATTCATCCTAATAAATGTTGAACATTTAAACACTTTTCCGTATATGTATACGGAAGAGCTTGTGCAGAATTCTTTCTAAAGGTTTGTACAGAGAAGATAATTCATATTCTTTCAAGGAGAACATTGGAAATAAATGATGATTTCCAGCTGGAAGCAGAAAAATCACATCGAGTATTGTTATTTGTGGTAGAATGAAACCATTTTCTTCTTATTAACAGTCTTACTGTGGTCATAGCTCCTTGGCAGATTTTCATGATATCCATGATTGTAGAATCTCGTGATACTTAAGGCTCATTAAGTGTCAAGTTGCCTAAAGGCTAAGGTGGTAGGAGCATTTCTCAGAATGCAAAGATTCTGAGACATGCTATAGTGTGTGTGTGTGTGTGTGTGTGTGTGTGTTAGGCTTTCTTTTTTTTTTTCTTTTACAAATTTATTTATTTATTTATTTTTGGCTGTGCTGGGTGCCTGCCACTGTGCGGGCCCTCTCCAGCTGTGGCGAGCGGGGGGCCCCTCCTCGCTGCGGTGCGTGGGCCTCGCATTGCGGCGCCTCCCCCCACCGTGGAGCAGGGGCTCCAGGCGCACGGGCCTCAGTAGTTGTGGCTCATGGGCTCCAGGGCGCAGGCTCGTTAGCTGTGGCGCACGGGCTCAGCCACTCCGCAGCACGTGGGATCCTCCCAGACCAGAGCTTGAACCCATGTCCCCCGCATTGGCAGGAGGACCCCCAACCACTGTGCCACCAGGGAAGTCCCGTGTTAGGCTTTCTTAACGTTTACTTTGAAGCATGTAATGTTTGAAGAGTCCAAATTAGTTAATTAATTGAGTACATGAGCTAGAGGATTTGAGATCTGGTTTATCTTTCTGATTCTTTGAGTGTATTCTTAGACTACACCTCCCACCCATGTTTTAGCTTCCCTATCTTGAAGGATGTTGATTGTAAAATACCAGTAATAGAAAAAAAACAGTGTGTTATTTTTATGTGAATAACTACATCCTATTTATCACATGATAATCAGTTTCTATCATATAATATCCAACCTAGTTTGGGCTCTCTTAATCATAATCCCATTTGTTTAAATAGATTTTTAAAAACTCTAGATATACTTGTGATGATTTTTTTTTCCTAATTGTTTAATTGATAACCAGGATTTTCCTCTTCAACCAGGGCCAAAACAGATGTGTAAGGATCTTCTGTCTCATTGACAGTGAAGCAATTAAATTACATGGGCTCAGG
The DNA here is from genome assembly GCF_009873245.2 of Balaenoptera musculus. Lineage (NCBI taxonomy): Eukaryota > Metazoa > Chordata > Mammalia > Artiodactyla > Balaenopteridae > Balaenoptera > Balaenoptera musculus. The sequence continues at coordinate 51,538,225 of NC_045794.1, read as the reverse complement.
CCTGTAAATCATCTCCCATGGTGCCTGGGGCATACGATATGCTTGGGAAATGCTAGATCTTGCCCACACCTTTAAAATGGGGTCACTTGCTAAGATAATTCCTGAAACCTCTGCAGATGCTTTGGAACTTGAGGAAGAGTGTAAGGGCTTCATGTAGGCTCCTTGAGAAGGAGGTACATCAGGCCAGGCAGACACTGAAACTCCCTGGGCATTTCTCAGAAGAAAAAGATGAGGAAGAAAGCTCTAAGTGGTCCATACAGAAAGGACTCTCCTCATCCAGTCCTTTGCCACACTTGATATTAGCCAAAAGGCTGAGAAGCGATAACCATTCCATCTCATTGTTACAGAACTTCATTTAGGTCATAAACAACAGATTCAATGAGGCAGAAACTAGGATTCAAATCTTAACATAGTCAGTTACCACATTTACCGAGTTTCTACTACGTGCTGCATGTTTGAGAGATAAAGGAGCGAAGGAAGAACGTAGCTTTTACTTCCCCTCAGAAGGAGCTCAAAACAAGGGTGACCCTATGTCCCAGTTTGTCTAATAAGTTATACAATTAAGCTACAAAGGGGAAGACAGGCATTAAGAAACTAGAGGATATAATTAGAGGGCCTGACCTAGTCTGGAGGTGGACAAAGAAGACATTTTGAAGGAAGTGACTCTGAAGAGGAGACCTGAAGTAGCAGAAAGAAGTGTTGATGGAAAAGGCTCAGGCTCTCACTGGCCTCAGGGTCTTTGCACATGCCCTTTATCCCCTCTGCCTGGGAGAGAGGACCTTCCCACAGCCTGTCCCCTTCCCCCTCAATTTACTAGACAAGTGAAGTAGAAAATGTTTTACAAACAGCAGGTAGCAGTCCATGAGTCATAAAATTAAGTTAGTGAGTAGTAATCTAATTAAAATATATGTATTATTAAATATCAAGAGTACATTGTGCATAGTAAGGGTAAATGTGAAATTTTAAAACCTTTTATTTATTGGTGTATGCACTTCATCACAATATAAAGTGTATTTCTTACTGTAGATCATGGTCAAAATTTTTTAAAAACATTTTGTCTAGAACAAATAGAAATGAAATCGTGCTATTACCTTAACCTTCTCTGTGATACCATCGCATTTCTAGTTATTTAATGTATGGAGAAAGTGAGAAGAATGGGAATGTGGCTCAAGCTGAGGAGGGACCAGGTTATTCAAGGCCTCGCAAGCCTTTCTAAGGATTTTAGATTTTATCCTGAGATAAATGGAAAGTGGTTGAAGTATAAGATTTTTAAAATTTAGCCACGATTTTGTTTTTAACTGTGATTAAATATGAAAGGAATTTGAGAACTAGGAGTGAGTAAGGGCTTTCAGATGAATGTTCTAGTCCTTTATTTTTTTATTTTTTAATTTTTTAATTTATTTATTTTATTTTTATTATTTTTTATTTTTTATTTTTATTTTTTTATTTTTTAATGTTCTAGTCCTTTATTTTTTTATTTTTTTAATGTTCTAGTCCTTTATTTTTTTATTTTTTATTTTATTTTATTTAAATTTGTTCTAGTCCTTTATTTTATTTTTTGGCTGTTTCATTGCTGCACGTGGTCTTTCTTTAGTTGTGGCGAGCCGGGGCTACTCTTCGTTGCAGTGTGTGGGCTTCTCATTGCGGTGGCTTCTCTTGTTGTGGAGCACGGGCTCTAAGCGCGTGGGCTTCAGTAGTTGTGGCACGCAGGCTCAGTAGTTCTGGCTCTTGGGCTGTAGAGCGCAGGCTCAGTAGTTGTGGTGCATGGGCTTAGTTGCTCCGTGGCATGTGGGATCTTCCCGGACCAGGGCTCGAACCTGTGTCCCCTGCATTGGCAGGCGGATTCTTAACGACTGTGCCACCAGGGAAGCTCTATTCCTTTAATAAACATTTACGGATTGTATACTGTTTCAGTTGGTTTATAGTCTCTACTCTTATCTGCAAAATAGGTTTCATAATACCTTTTGGAGTTACTGTGAACATTAAATAAGTTGATATGTGTTATGTACACATTTAAGAGATGTTTTAGTGACCTTTTCTTTGCCTGTTTAGGACCACACCCTGAAAATAGATTGCCTTGTTTTGTCATACAATTCCCAGAATAAATAAAATGAGTTAAGAAAGACTTATAGTGGGAATTCGCTGGTGGTCCAGCGGCTAAGACTCAGTGCTTTCACTGCCGTGGGCCCGGGTTTGATCACTGGTCAGGGAACTAAGATCCCACAAGCCGTGAGGCGCGGCCAAAAACAAACAAACAAAACAAAACAAAAAACCCCAAGAAAGACTTATAGCTAATTCAGTTTCTCTGTATTTGAACAGAAGGTAGTGGCTATTCTCATTTTTTGTTTTTTTTAACATCAGGCTATTTCCATGGGAGACTATGGTGCTGACATAATTCTGAGATGGTGAAATTATATCAGAATGACCTTTTAAATAAATCAACATGGAATCTTTCCATCTTTCCTTCCCCTGCCCCCAAACATAGTATTAGTCTGACCACATTGTTTGTGTTTTTTTGAGGATAGAAAGTGTCACTGCGGGGTCACATTTCCACTCATTTCTGTTAATTCCCCTTCCCCCTTTAGATTTCACCACCCCATCCTCAGTCCTCTGGAAAGCAGTTTCCAGCTGGAGGTCGACGTACTGAGTCATCTCCTGAAGGCCCAGGCTCAGGTCTCCGAGTGGAAGTTCCTCCCGTCTCTGGTTAACTTACACAGCGCTCACACCAAGCTGCAGACTTGGGGCCAGATCTTTGAAAAGCAACGGGAGACCAAGAAACATCTGTTTGGAGGGCAGTCCCAGAAGGCCATTCAGCCCCCACACCTTTTCCTTTGGCTGCTGAAACTCAAAAACATGCTTCTTGCCAAATTTAGCTTCTACTTTCACGAGGCACTGAGCCGACAAACGACTGCTTCAGAAATGAAAACGCTGACTGCAAAAGCCAACCCAGACCTCTTTGGAAAGATTTCCAGCTTCATCAGGAAATACGACGCTGCCAACGTGTCCTTAATCTTTGACAACCAGGGTTCCGAGAGCTTTCAGGGTCATGGCTACCACCACCCCCATTCCTACAGAGAGGCCCCAAAGGGCGTGGATCAGTATCCAGCCGTGGTATCTCTGCCCAGCGACAGGCCTGTCCTGCACTGGCCCAATGTCATCATGATCATGACAGACCGCACGTCCGACCTGAACAGCTTAGAGAAAGTGGTCCACTTCTATGATGACAAAGTTCAGAGCACCTACTTCCTTACCCGCCCAGAACCCCACTTTACCATTGTTGTCATTTTCGAGTCAAAGAAATCTGAAAGAGACTCCCACTTTATTTCCTTCCTTAGTGAGATCTCACTTGCCCTTAAGAACCCCAAGGTTTTTGCAAGTCTGAAACCTGGATCCAAAGGTTAGAAGGTGATTTGTGTGAAAGGTTTTCAAGACTGGAAATTGTGTTCTTAATTGCTCTAACGATCTACAGTGGTCTGTGATTAGAGTTTCCATCCACCTGTGCTGCTTTCAGATCTAAATTAAAGACACATCCTCCCTAATTGTGTTGCACCCTTTATAAGCAATTAAGGCCAGCTGAATACATAGCCAAAGAGTAAGCTAGGTGATCATGGCTGCCGGTCTCCGTGGTACAGCAAGGTACTTTCGGCATTTTCTCCTTTTTTCCTGTATTTCATGTAGATTAATATTTATTGGCCTTTGATTTTTCTTTCCAGATGTTTTATATTATTCTAAACGTTGTGTTCCAGTACAATTTCAAACGCCCTCTCCTTTCCCCCTCTTTCTGGATGAATAATTGGGATACGATATTAAATGGCTTTTTTAGAATCAAGGACTGTTTTCTAGCTCATAAATTAGCAAATTAACGTGAAACTTTAAGGTTTGTGATCAACAAATTAATATTTTTGATGCCAAAATTAGGGTCTTGGTGAGAAATTTCTATCAGTTTGTGAAATTGAAGGTGAATCAGAGTGGTAGCCTAGCATTTGGTGTTTTTTTTTTGTTTTTTGGAATTACAAAGCTACTTTTAATATTTTGGGGTGAGCCCCACAGGAATAAAAAACACTGGGAAGGGGTAACCCCCTCACCCCCAGGAGTGGCCCAGGGGCAGAGAGGCTACCTGAGGGGAAGGAAGCACAAAAGGGACTCGCTGCAGACTCAGGGCAAAGGGAATGCCATCGGTGCTGGGACCTGTGAGCACTACAGGAGAAAACGCGAGCGTGGTGGGACTGGCTCCAGGCACACAGGCGAAGGGCAAGAGGGTTGGACACGAAGCCACAAAGCTACTTGGGTTCCTCCTTCTTCTCGTTTGCCTTTTTCTGCTTCTGCTGCATGATCTCCGAGTCCCTCTGCTTGCGGGCGGCAGCAGAAAGCCCGTCATCTCGGCGCTTTCCCTTAACCGAGTCGCTCTGCTTTTTCATATTCTTCTGGCGGAAGAGCTCGCGCTGGTTACCGCCGCAGAGCGTCGGGGAGGGCCTTTGCCTGCCGAGGTGGGGAGGTTCTCAAGAAGTGTCTCGGTGGGCAAAGGGTCGATTTCCGGGCTCCAAGTGTGAGGGTCGCTAAACAGCGCTCCTAGAGAAAGGTCTCGTTGGGGTAGCCAAAACGAGGTCAATGCCGAGGTTCGGCAGTCGTGTTTAGGATGGAGAAGGAGAAAAGGGCAAGAGGAGGGGGGTCTCAGTGCTCACGGGTCATGGCGACGGCAGCGGCTCCTAGCATTTGGTTTTTAACAATTCCAAAGATACTCATGGCAACTTTAATAGCCATGGTTTCTGTTGAGGTGATCTACACACCTAGCTGCGTTTGCTTTTACCCTTATAAAGTTTCAATTTTTCACTCTGTTTTAAAGTTAGCGTAATCCATTTAAGTGGGGTTTCTTCCTTCTTCAGAGTATAATCCGCTTGGCTCTCTGTCTTTCACCTTTCTGCTGAAATGTATGTTCATGTGTGGCTCTATTCCCTGGTTATTTTTAGGCTGAAAAAACAGGCAGTCTTGGTTTTTCAGCCACTTTTACGCAACTTAGCCTACTTTTATAAAATCAAAATGGAGGTCTTGATACCTTTTACTTGGTAAAACTCAATTGTGCTTTCAAAAGACCTCTTCGTAGTTGAGCCATCAACCCCGCAGTTAAGCACATCTGAACTTGGGTTTCATGGCTGTCTTCCTCCACATTATTTTTAGAAGCAGTGTTACATCTTAACACATGCTTCCTTAACACTTTCCTTCAGTAGGTGTTCATGGGGAAGGAGACGGGTCAGTGAAACCATAATGGGCTGTGGAGACCTTCACTTCTAGGTTATTGATTCAGAATAAAAATAAGCCACAAAGAGTAATTGAGTTGTAACTATTTGATAGTTCCTTCAAAGCTTGTGTGCAGCGTAATGATCAGAGCAGTCCTGTTTTTCATGATTGGACGGAGCCACTGTTTTTACTGGGCGGCCACAGCAGGCAAGCTGGCAACATTGGCAGAGACCGGAGAGCCCCTTTGAGCCCATGTAGGAGGCCTGCCCACTCAGCCTGGACTCCCTGGTGCAAGAACCCACTGGCCTGTTTTCTGGGGAGAACATGTGTTTTTCTTTTCTTTCTTTTTCCTTTTTTTTTTTTTAAAGTCATATGATTTGTAAAAAGCCAGTTTGCTTTTAAATAGAAAGTAGTGATTTACCTCTGCATTTTATTCACTCAGGTTCTGTGAAAATCTGGACCGATTTTACAACATTGAACTTACATAAAAAATGGAAAACAATTGGAACTAAAAAGTCAAGTCATTTTTCCTCCCTTTCATGTTTTGCTGGGAAGCTGAAAAATATTCCTTGGTGTTCATGTATTTTTTTTCCCTAGGTAAAACCACCATTAGCCTTAATGATATGGTCTCCCGTGTACCTAAAAGAAATATGCTTCAGTGGAACGTGGAGGCGAGTGTAAATAAAACATATATACGATACTTAAATAATTAGTCCTCGCCTAGAACATATTTGAATTGTATATTTATTTTTAAACATATTTTGGTTCAGGCCAGGAAACAAAGTCATTTTACTCTGAGATTTGTCCTTTAAAATCAGTAATGAAATGATCTATAAAGTCTGTGCTTTGCTAATTGGAAGAGTACATCCTCATATTTTCTGCAGACTGCTTGCTTTGAAATATGTTTCTAAACCACAACTTGATCGATGTTTATGGGTAACCAGGAGTGTAGTGAACACTTGTTTGCCAACAAGGCCATCAAGCAGTGTTCATTTCAGGATGCTGTTTGGACACCGGGTAAATTTTACGACTTTGTCCTTTGGGTCCAACCTGGTGTCTGACTATGTCATTTTAGGGAGTGTGTGACAATAAAGCTGAATTCTTAACTGAGGAGCCAATACCCTTTATATAATCACTTTGTATGTTTGGACATACTGGAGAAAATTTACTTTCAAGAAAGAAAATATTTGGTATTTTCAACCTCACTCCCAGTAATCAGTCAGGTGATCGTCAAAATAAGTTCACCCTTTGATCTAACAGCAAACTTGCAATTTTCTTTGGCAAGTCAGCCTCTGAGCTTGACTTCCTTATCTGTAAAATGGGGATAAGGAAACGTGGGCTGTCTTTTTCAAATGATGTGTAAGAATGGAGTGACATCACGCATGTAAAAAAAAAAAAAGGCTTTGCAAACTTACTTGAGTTTGAATGCTGTTTTAATAAAAGATGGACCACTCTTTCTTTAAACTCAGCACCTCTCCTGTTCTTGTCTTTCTCTTCAGATTGGTGACAAACCTGTGCTTAGTCGTTGAGTTTGAACGGTACTTAAAGAACTCGTTTAGCAGAGGAGGCAGATAAATGTCTAACCAACCCACCCACTCTACTTATTTTAGAATCTTTGTGGGTCTTCGTTCCCAAATTTTTATGATTGATGGTAGCATCATTTCACTTCTTCTGTTTTCCTACTGATTTTTTTTTGTCTGATTGCTCTATCAGTTACTGAGAGGGGTGTATTAAAATCTCCAATTGTGACTGTGGATTTCTTTATTTCTGTCGGTTTTTTGCATTTTGTATGTTGAAGCCCTTTTATTAGGCCCATATGCATTTATAGTTTTTCTGTCTTTCTCATGTATTAACCATTTTATCATTATGAAGTTTCCCACTTTATTTCCATTACTACTCCTTGCTTTGAAGTCCTTTTTCCCTCATATTTTTATGACCATTTCAGCTTGCTTATGTTTCCTGTTTGCATGGTATGTCTTTTTCCATCCTCTCACTTTTCATTTATTTGTATCTTTGTTTTTAAAGTGTCTGTAGTGAGAACTAAAGAGAGAAGACTGATTAAAAAGAGCAGTAACCAACTCTGTGCTCGCCAATCTGACAATCTCTGCCTTTTGATTGAAATGTTTAGTTCATTTCTCCTATGAAGTTTTCACAGTCAGGGTTTTGCTGATGGTATCCTCAAACCATCATTTAACATGTTTTCTATTCTCTTTTTTCCCCTTTATATTGGGAGTTAGATCAAGATGTTTGGTCAGATTCAATATTTTATTTTCTTCCCTCCCTCCCTCCCTCCCTCCCTCCCTCCTTCCCTCCTTCCTTCCTTCCTTCCTTCCTTCCTTCCTTTTTGGTAGCAAGTATTGTGTGTTTTATTAGGCGGCTAATACCTGGCATTACTAAATTGGTTTTATCACTAGAGGTTACAAAACGGTGATATTCTAATTATATCATTCCATTTTCATTTATTAGACAGAAACGTTCTACAAAGAGGAACTTCACCTCCAACTGTTTGGTTACCTTGAAGAACAGTTCATATAGGAATGGCTGGATAAATGCTTTATTGTTTTGCCAGTTTTTAAAATAATGAGTTAGTTGTATAGTATCTTCCAGAGACTGGGGAGTTTTTAAAGAAATGTGTAAGAATTTATAAGGATTTCTGCCTTCTCCGAACTCTTAGGTTTAACCCCGAATTTGAAACAAAGCAGCCATTTTTCCCCCTTGTCATAGACACTTTTATATAAATATTATGACCTTCCCTTATTTCTTCCTCATGGTTGATTTTCTCTCTCGATTACTGTTAACTCTTTTCCTCTGCTTTTTTCCTCCCTCACTCCCTCCCTTCTTTAATTTCCAGTACCTTCCAGCAATTCCACTTTAGCCACTGAAATTTTTCCCATGCCTTAGGGAGCCAGGACATACCCCAGTGGTCTCTGACCCAATTTTGGAAAGCAGCATCTGAAAGTATTTATTTCGATTGTTTTTACAACTAGTAAGTTTTTTTTCAGGCAGTTGCAAAGGAATCCATAGAGGGGAAAAGTTCAGTATTGACACTAATGGGGTGACCACAAAAAGCCCAACCACTTCATGAGCACACAAGACATTTAGCCAACTACAGCCAAGCAGTGCTGTATGTATCTAGTAGATTATTCGACAAGAAAAGCTACTCAGAACTAAAATCTTTCCGAGTGTATTTTCACTATAATTTTTTACTATTAGGTAGATCATTCTTAGTCTGTTTTCAATAATTCGTCTGTATAAAAACATTACATTAACTTCTGATTTTGTTTTTCCTTTAAGTAAAAGTTTAAGAAAATAGATTCTTTTTTTCCCCATCTAAGTGAGAAAGAAACAACATACCATGTGACTTCCCAAGAAAGCCCTGTAGGTGGAGTTTAGCAATTCCCCCTCTACTTTTTCTACCAATGCAATTATTTCATGGCCTTTTGCCTGAATAATTCTAAGCTGCTTCTCTAGAGGAAATGAGTCAGAAGAAATAGGCTTGACGTGCACTTCTGCCTTTGGAGACTTCTCTTGATATCTTGTAAATCCATGAGGCTTCATTAAATGCAAGTATTTTGACTTGTCTGCATATTTTTTCAATCTGCTTTTGATAATAAAATCTGTTTGTGGGATACTTTAAATTTAAAACCCTATGGTATGTGTAAAATATCAATGCTAGAAATTGGAGAGATGCAAGTGGGTTCTGCTTTCTGTAGCCCCTACCTAATGTCAGCACCTGGGGGCAGGATTCTGGGTGGCGGTAGAACTCAGGGAGGGGCATGAGAGGCAACTGTGTTGAGGTACATTCTGAAAGAGGACTGCTTAGCTGTGCAGTGGCAACAGCAGGAACATGTAGGATGGCACTTGACATTGATCTAGCAGAGGAATATAGTCATTGGGACTTTGGCTAACTTTGTCCCGAGGGGACTTTTGCAGATCTTAAAAACTGTAGAGTAATTCCAAAATTCAGTTAAATTTGAAAATCTGATGCCTCATTTGATCTGAGATTTATAAGGACTCAGCTGATCAAACTTCTAGATTAGGTCTAGACTCATTTCATTTTTGATGTGTCAAGATCTGGCAGCTGTAGGACACCCCTTGACTCCAGAGCTATCCTGGTTTCAGTCACTCCAGGCTAGGCCAATAGAGCAATCGATCCCCAAAGCAGAAGCAGATAGAGGATATGAATGACTCCTTTCTAGTATTCAACATGTATTCATTTAACAACTATTAAACATCAGCTATGCCAAGGATGGTGATACAACAGTCAACCATGGCATACATGGGGCCTGCTCGGTTAGCGCTGGTAGTGAGCTGAGCCCGCTCCGACCACCCAGGCAGGCCAAGAGCTGAGGGGGTTGTAAGCAGGAAGGCAATGAGTAGTCTTCAAACTTGTTTTACTCGTATACCTCCCTACCAATTTTAGAAAAACCATGATACCTTGATGGATTTTTTTTTTTAAATCCGAAATCCTCATCATTACATTTAAATGTCTCAAATGATGCACTTTATCATGCATTATAGATACTGACATTTAAAATAATATGTTAATTGTTCTTTTAAATGTATCCAGTGAAATCTTGGTATAATAGAGACTTGGTAGCTACCATTTTCCATGTTTAAAAATATCTTAATAAGCTTTGTAACAGTTGGAAATATTATATTGCTCCCTGAACTCCGTTCTACTTCTCCCATAGAATCTTATTCTAATACGATTTTTTCCTTAAAAGTCTTATTGATCACCCTATTAAATACTTCTCAGCATATTATATATATAAATGTTCTTTCTGTTACCATAAGGCTCTGAGTCTAATGACCAAATGACTTACATATGAGAAATTTTATTTGAACATTTTATTTGAAATATCTCTTTCTTTCTTTCTTTCTTTCTTTATTTATTTATTTATTTAATTTATTTATGGCTGTGTTGGGTCTTCGTTTCTGCGCGAGGGCCTTCTCCAGTTGCGGCAAGTGGGGGCCACTCTTCATCACAGCGCGCGGGCCTCTCACTATGGCAGCCTCTCTTGTTGCGGAGCACAGGCTCCAGACGCGCAGGCTCAGTAATTGTGGCTCACGGGCCCAGTTGCCTCGCGGCATGTGGGATCTTCCCGGACCGGGGCTCGAACCCGTGTGCCCTGCATTGGCAGGCAGACTCTCAACCACTGCGCCACCAGGGAAGCCCTGAAATATCTCTTTCAATGAAATGAGTAGGTACCGTGTTTATGGTGACTTGGTTAATGAAATAGATTGTCTAAATGTTCCTTTGATGGGCAGAGATCTTTACACCCTTCAGTAATACCTCATGTTAAGAACTGTGAAGGGTCTGATATTTTACAAGTTACCCTGCCATAGTTTCATGGATGCTGGCAGAACACAGGAGAAATTACAGCAGTAGCAGTAGCCGGAATATCACCATTTTTGCACTGGTTTTCTGAGCCCCAATTCCCGCAGGGCCAATGTGGATGGGCCCAGATGAATGCCTGCTCATGCAATAGGTTGCATTTCAGGAGAGAATTCTGACCTTAGGAAACCCAAGTCTTTTTAATGGTCAATAAGCATGACTTCCGCTTGCCCAAGTGAGACATTGTTATTCTGGACAGTAAATGTATTAGTTTCCTAGGGCTGCCTTTACATAGTACCACAAATTGGGTGGTTTAAAACAACAGAAATTTATTGTCTCTCAGTTCTGAAGGCTACATGTCTGAAATCAAGATGGTGGCAGGGCTGTCTTCCCTCTGAAACCTGTAGGGGAATCCTTCCTTGCCTTCCTAGCTTCTGGTGGTTTGCTAGCAATCTCTAGTATTCCTTGGCTTATAGCTGCACAACTCCAGTTTCTTCCTTCGTCATCACATGGCATTCTCTCTGTGTGTCTCTGTCTTCACATAGCTGTCTTCTTATAAGGACACCAGTCATATAGGACTAGGGGCCCGCCCTACTCCAGTATGACTTCATCTTAACTAATTACATCTGCAACGACCCTGTTTCCAAATAAAGTCACATCCCGAGGTACTGGGGATAAGGACTTCAAAATCTTTTTGTGGGGAGGGACATAATTCAACCCATAACAGTAAACATGTCTGCTTTTTAGATAAAGGGAGCATCCTGTGTTCCAAGGATACTCACCAGGACACAAACATCCTTGAAAGATAGTCCAGAATTAAGGGCAGTTAGTGCCTCTCTCTCAAGAGCTACAGAAACATGAAAAGCTCATGGAAAATCTTCTAATATACCACGTAAACTTATGGGTGAGAAGTGAGTTTGCTTTTACATAGGAAAAGAGCAGTTATTAAAGGAGAAACTAGAAAGAAGCAGCTTAATCTCTGTGAAGGTGCCTTATGATAGGTTATTTGGGGAAAAGAGTTTATACAGAAGTTGAGGATCTGAAATTGATTTCCTGGAAATGACCCCTATCCTCATATCTCTCGGGAAATATTCACATACCCCAAGTGGTAGAGTCCCAGTCTGAAGATCACTATTATAAGAGATGTGGAGGTGTATCTGGGCTGTGAGTAGCCACAACCAGTACAACTTTAAAGTGTTCTTGGTGTTGTGATGCCTCCTTCCATTTTCCTGAACTTTGAGAGATGTCTTTCCTAAAGGTTGCAGCTGGGCTGAGCAGTGTCATCAGAGAATTAAAAGAAGAGAGTCTGCATTTGCTTAGGGAGAAGCAGATCAGGAGTGGGCAGCAGTAGCTGGAGGGAGATTGACTCCAGAAATTGTAAGAGGTGGTTTGCAGCAGAGCAGTGGATAACCTGTGCAGATACAGCATGGATTGATGAGGAGCAGACCTGTGGCTAAGGCCACAGACACCTGGGGTGGGGTCCTGATTCCCAGAAACAGCAAGGAAAGGAATTTATCAAGACCCTGGAATTCCTGCAGTTATGCAGGATGGGGAGTTGAAGTTTTCTTAAAATGGGTATTAATAAATCCATGTGACCTCATTTAACACTCCTGTTGACATAGTCTGGGCATGCCGGTTAAACTTTCTGACCCAATTGTATATGGCTAAATTGATGTGGAATCATACAATTCCTCAGTAAATCATTAATGCAGACACAATGACTTATTTGCATAATTTTTTCAACTGTGCTTTTCAATAACAAGGCCAGTTTCTGAGACATGTGTTTGTAACTATCTGGCTTAGCAAGTACAGTTGTCCTTGGAAAGCTTGAGAAGGCGATTCTTTACATATTTTTTTAAACATTAGTTTTAAAACCAGCACAAATCTCCAGGAGCAATAATGTTTCATTTTATCAAAGTTGAGTCTCTGCGGTCTTGCTTCTTTTTTAAAGGGATGGATGATTTTGAGGAAAAAAAAATTTCATGTCTGTGTCCTCAAGGAATTAACTTCCAAGGAAGTAGGACCTACAGCAGCTGAAGATACCCAGCTTCAAAAAAAATTGTACTGATTGTCAAACTGCAACTACCTGCAAGTGAGACTTGTAACAATATAGAAAAATTGTCAACCAATTAGCTGCCAAAAATTAAATTCTTCTTGGGGAAAGTATTAAATGCTTGGAAGAAATAATACTACTTTGAGAAGATTGGAGTAGAATTGGTCTGGTTACCTGCAGGGCTTTCCTTTTGCTTCCATGGGGGAAGAACTGGGATGGACCAGGGAGGGGAGAAAAAGGATTGCCCTGCCTCAAAGAATCAAATACACCCTTAGATGCACCACTGCAGAGCAGCAAAAAAATGCCTAAGGGGAGGGGTTAGGAAGGAGAAGGACTTCCAAGGAAGGAAAAAGAACATCTGACATCTGAGTTACATGTTAGTCTGGGCAGTATTTTCTTTTTTCCTCCTTCTGTTCCTTAAGTTATAGGAAGAAAGGAACAGCAAGTTGTCCTTTCCTTAACAGCAAAGACCTGTTAATTGTATATCTGATCAGGGCTTGCTGACTCATCAGATGGTGATGGTGACTTACATCTGTCATCCATATATATTGATTACATAGGAAGGCGATGATGGCAAAAAAAAAAAAGCAAAATGTAATCAGTCTGTTATTTTCCAGCTTGATTGAGGTATATTTGACAAAAAGCTTTATTAAGCTTCCTGCGAAAACCGTGACCTCATGTGACCTTCCTGCGAAAACTAACATGACCTCACAAAGTTAGTTCGTTTTAATGAAGGAAAAAACCCCAACTATTTTCAAGGCTTTTATTTCCCTATTCCATTCTGCGTGCCTAACTCTTAAATTTCCTAATATCTTGGATTCTTCTGCTTATTTGTTATCACTTCATATACAGTACGTTGAAAGCACCTTTTGTCTTAATTACCTGGAGTTAAATGTTTAGTGAGTATCAAAAAATGTGTGATGTTAGTCAATTCTGTAGGTTCCTAATAACGTTGGTATTATGGGTTTTGAGGGTCTTTTTGGAGCTGGTAGGTTTCTGTTAAATTTTGGGGAGATCTCTTTGGTGTCTGAACTCTCTAGAAAGGCTCTATCAAATGCAGCATAATTGCAAAATCTTTCATTTGGCAGCAAGAAGACTGGGAATGAAAGTAACTTGGAACTAGCCAGTAGAGGGCAACAGCTCCTGAGCTGAGGCTTTTGTTTCTGTCCTGGCACAATCGGTGCAGTGTGTCTTCTTTGGACAGTGGAAAGCTGAGCAGTGCAGGCGTTATTACAAAAATGACCATTTTTAGTGTTAAAAGTTGGGGCTTTAATGACTGCTCTTGTAGAGACAGGTATTCAGGCAAGATTTGGTTTAAGAGATGAGTCAGAAACTCTAGTGTCATCTTCATTGAATTTTGACCAAGAAATTCCAAACTCTTTTCTCATCTGGTGACTGTGTGGTGAGCATCTACTGACTCAGAACCATTCACCAATGACTGGAATCTTGCTGCTGCATCGTTACTGAGACTTTTTTGGTTTATTCCGAGACTTGTGCCTCCTCCCAAAACCATCGGATGAGAGGGCTTCCCTTGCTTGGAGTGCTTCTTAGAAGGATGACTAGGGAGTATTTCTTAGCATTTTTGGAGGGAGAAAGAGGGTCACATACCCTTTGAGTTTGTACTGAAAATACATACTTCCTCCCAGAAAAATGTCCGTGACCACAAACAAAATTTGCTTTTGTAATTTCAAGGGTTCACGGAAACTCCTGTAGGTCCATGTGCCCTCAGGATAAAAATCTCTGTTGGGAAAAGCTCTTGAAAGATTTTGCAATTATGCTGCTTTTGGTAGAGGCTTTCTAGAGAGTTCAGACACCAAAGAGATCAAAAAAAAATTTATCTGAAACATACCAGCTCCAAATAAGTTATTCAGGAGGTGCAATATGTCTTGAAGGTTAGTACCTTTGTACTAGTACCTTAGTACGTTAAATAAATACTGTAGTGCCATTAAATAAATACTGAATGTTTTCACCTGGATATCCTGTAGGCAACTTAGCACTTTCCTTTCCCAAACTTGCTCTACTTGGCTTCCCTGATTTTCTTGGTATGACTTCTGTTCCAGTGACCCTCACTTTAAACTGTGGGGTCATCTTTGATTCCTCTCAGTCATACTCAACGTTAAATCTTCAGAGCACTTTCACATTCAATTCCTTTTTCCATTTTCATTGACACCCTCTTCACTTTGGGCTTTTACTAGTCAAGCCTGGATTAGAAATTTAGTCTCTCACCTCTGTTTCTTTGTATTCCAGTCCATCCTTCTTACCTTTACCAGGCAATTATTTTAAAACTCTGGTTTGATTGGGTTTCTCCTGCTCTGACCCTTGCCCCACTTTAAAAAAAACCCTGATTAAGTAGCTCCCCAGAGTCTGCTGAAAAGAAGTTCTGATGATCAAGTTCAGCCTTTTTTCTCTTTATTGTTTTCTCACACTGCAGTCAAAATGGAATACCAGCTCTGCCCTGTATTTTCTCACCTCTTAGCCTTTGCTCAGTTTTCTTTGTCTAGACTCCTTCTAGTCTAGGGGTTCTTAACATTTTTTTGTACAATGGAATAGATCTCTTTGGCAGTCTGTGAAGCTGATGGGCACTTTCTCAGAATGTTTTTAATGACTAAAACTATATACACAGAATTACAAAGGAAACGAGTTATATTAAAATACAGTTATAAAAATATCTTAATCTGTGATATCATGTATTCTTTATGAATGCATTTATAAATAATGACCTTGCATTGGTCCTAATTATTATCATAGTAGTTAATTGCCTACATCTGCATTGGAAGAAGATGCTAAATATCAGCTGGAGTTTAGTGAAAATGAAGATGTATTTCTTTCCCCAGTCAAGTTCATAGACTCCAGGTTCAAAGTTTTGAATCTAGATCATTGATTGTCAAACTAGAGTATGTACTAGAATCACCTGGATATGAAACACAGAATGCTAAGACTCATTTCTGATTCAATAGGGCAAGGGTAGACTCTAGAATTTGCATTTCTAACAAGTTCCCAGGTGGAGGTGGTGTTACAGGCCCAGGATCTACACTTTAAAAACCTCCAATCAAGAGTAGATCATTACCTCATGCTATCTTTACCTACCAAAATCCTATGCCTCCCCAAACCCAGGAGAAGTCCACCTTCGGTATTAGTTTTTCCCTTATCACCCCATCAGAAGAGATCTCTTCCCCTCAAGTACTCTTGTCCCAATTTATTCTCTCTCATGGCATTTAGCTTCCTACTTTGTTTTATGGTCAGCAGGGTGCAATGTGCCTGGCCCCCATCTGGAGTTCCAGGCTCCTAAACTATTCATGCTACTGGCAATGCTATGATATTTCAAACCTCCATGAAGGAATAAGTGTCTTCTTTCACTCATTAGACTATGAGCTCCTCTACATGTATGAAACATGTCTTATAATTTGTGGGAGGGAGGAGTGAGAAAGGGAGGGAAGGAGGGAAGCTCCAATGGAGAACTGCTCATTAGGGAAATTTAGCAGCATAGAAATTAGTAATGGAAGAGAACACCCATTTTACTTACTTAATACCCTTACTGAGTGCCACATGTTGAACTATCCTTCATCCTGATTTTAAAAGTTATAACAGGGCTTCCCTGGTGGTGCAGTGGTTAGGAATCTGCCTGCCAATGCAGGGGGCACGGGTTTGATCCCTGGTCCAGGAAGATCCCACATGCCACGGAGCAACTAAGCCCGTGCGCCACAACTGTTGAGCCTGCGCTCTAGAGCCCATGAACCACAACTACTGAGCCCACGTGCCTAGAGCCCGTGACCTGCAACAAGAGAAGCCGCCGCAACGAGAACCCTGCACACCGCAAGGAAGAGTAGCCCCCACTCTCCGCAACTAGAGAAAGCCCGTGTGCAGCAACGAAGACCCAACGCAGCCAAAAAAAAAAAAAAAAAAAGTTATAACAAAGTAGGTTACATACTGGGCCCTCCAACAAAAGTTCAGAAAGATGTCCGTTGGCCCATGGTAATTGCATAGTATATGGCCCCATCTAGGTCACCGGTAAGAATTCTGTGTAGGTCAGAGCCCTGGGTGTGGGTCTGGATTATCTGCAAAGGTTCCAATGTAGTGCTCTGGAGTTATCATTGAAGATAGAATGAACCCATTGGGGCCTTTACTACACTATGGCTTACCTATACCTGGCCAAACCTCCTATCCAATGACTGTTAGTGGTTTGAAGTCAGCCTGGGAGGAGACACAGAATTAGGTAAGTGATGAGTTGCAGGATTCTGACTTCATCCCTGAACTGTTTAATTCTTGGCATTCTCTCTCTCTCTTTTCTCCTCTCTTCCTCCCTCTATCCCTCTTCCCTTCCTTTCCCCTTTTTAGTCTAGTGACCAGGATAGTGATCAGGTAGATTAGAGGTTGAGCTACTGGGTCTTGTAAGGTTCCTTCCAAACTGAAAATTTTGAGACTCTATAAAACAGATCCGCAAAGGGTGTACTGTCTTGCAATGAAGAAATTGAGTTTGTGGTATTGCTCATTCCTATGCTTTGACTCTTATGCATTTAGCAGAGACTATGCCTTTGTGAAGAAGAAGCATGTTGTGAGAATTCAGCTCAAGTCTTCTCTCTCTACCTTGCTGTGTTTGTGTGAATTGTGGAATCTTAGTTATTCTGTCACATTTAAGTAATGACTATAAGGGCAAAATAGTATTTATTAACAGTGATGAGGATAAACATTTGCATGTAGTGCTTTTCAGTTCTAAGTGGGTTTGAGGAGACTGAATGTAGTCTGTTAATATTAGTCATTCTGCTTGTGTTATTCCTTATGTTGGGTCAGAGGGTTTCTCTTGGATGGTAAACTCTGTTCCAACTGTGTGGAAGGGCTCATTTTAGTAGTTATTGAAATTTTTCCCTATAGGGCATAATCCTAAACTTTTTACTCATTCTTTGTGGGTGTAGTTCTCTTAAGATGGTAAGAAAGATCTGTTCTCTGTTGCTAGCTGTACGTCAGTTTCTATTCTCACACATGCATTTAGAATGAACTTCTCCTCCTGTTGTGGCTACATAGAAAACCACTGTTAGGAAATTCTTTCCCATAAGGGAAAAACTGAAATTTTCTGAAGGCTTAGAACAGATCTGAGAATAAAATCATGATCTTCATAGGGACGTCCTGCCAGGCAATTCAGCAGGTACTTTGAACCCCTACTTCCCTAAGGCAGTGAACTAACAGTTGATAGCTAACGTTTCTTGAGCGCTTACTATGAATTAGGCACTATGCAAAACACTTTATGTGCTTTATCTTAATCTTCCAACCATCATATTTGGTAGGAAACTAATAAATCCCATTTTTCAGGTAGAGAAACTGAGGCACAGAGTACTTGAGTAACTTGCCCAAAGTTATACTGCTAGTAAGGAAACAAAGCTGAGCCTGGAATCTGCCTTTATCTGACTCCACAACCTGAATTTCTAAGCACTACTTTATACTGTTAAGTACTCTGGGTTACAGGGATGAGTAAGGCAGGCCTTGCCTTGAAGTTTACAATTTGAGGTCCTCAGCTCGGCTAGATGCAGATGTTCAGTGAATGTTGCCCCATGCATGCACCTCTCTCTTTGGTTATTTTCTGAATATCCTAGATGGATTTGTATAGCTCTTTGTGTATGAATAGACCCTGAGGACCACGTGGCTGGTCTTTTCACCTAGTGCCGGGCATGTAGACAGTACTCGAGAACTATTTATTGAATTTAAATCCTCTTTATTTTAATCCCAAACCAAACCAAATTCCCTTTATTATAATCTCTGACCAAAAGCAAAGAATTTTCTATGCATAGATTTAAATTAGAATTGTATTAAATTAATTAAGGAGCGCAGTCTGACTTAGTACAAAGATGTAAGGATTTGTTTTTTAGTAAATACTGCAGTTTGGGTGTTGTCAGGGGTGTGCATCCCCGCCAGCTTCCTCAGGCACATCGCACTCATTCTTCCTGGGTTCTCTTTGGGCCCTGGGACAGCCCACGCTGTTGTCTGTGTCTTGAATGCTCTTCCTTACCCTCCACCCTATATCACGCCCTTATCCCTTCGTCCTCCAGCCCTCATCTCAATTATCACTTCCTCCAGAAGCCTCGCTCGATCTCCTTTGGCTGAGGGGGTCTTTGGTTCCTTTCCTTCAGTGCCCTGATCTCTGTTATAAATGGATGGCCATTCATTCCTGAGCAACTCTGCTTCTCTGCTCTGTAAACTTCCTGAGGCCAGGGGCTGAGCTTGTTTTTGCTAATCTTTGTGTTTCCAGTACAGTGGCTGGGATGTAATATGCACCAGTGGCAGTGCCTAGGAAGGCTTGGAGTTGGGGCTCTCCCATAATTTCCATCATCCGCCCCAAAATAGTTCTATTCTTGGTTGGAGACACTTGCCATTTTCTCGATCTTATGTAAAACGTGAATGTAACTCCACATGGGCAGGGCTCCATGTCTGTTCACTCATGTATCTCAAGCATCTGGAAGAGTTCTGCCAGGTGGCAGGTGCTCTGAACTATTTGTTGAATTAATCAAGGCATCACAAGAAAACTATTTTCATCGATCTGTGATATTCAGTTGTACGTGTTCTGCAAAACCCAGTTTAGAGACAAGTCTCCTTCCTCCCTTCCCCAACTCCCCACCTTCTAACTGCATTGCACTTTCAAGTTCCTCCCTTTAGAAACTTTAGTGTTGCCCACTGGTAGGTTGGAAAATATCAAGGAAGTTTCCCAACAGTACACACCTAGCAGAAGCATCGCCCAGCTAGAGAGAGGGTAGGCTGGGGGTGGAATCCATTTCCCAAAGTATCTCTGCTTCCAAGAACATGCTAGGAAGGCTCAGGAACACATAAGCAGTTTGCTTTGAGCAAGCACCAAGCAAGAATATCAGCTGGAAAATGTTTTTCTTTTAGAAACTCAACAGCTTTTCGAAAGGACAGCATTTTTTAAAAACCATCTTTGCGTTGTAAATCGTAATTTATGTGCATATGTAAATGAGAGTACGGCCACATGCATGAATCTTCCCCCAGATCTGTTATTTTACAGGAGTGTTACTCCATATCCTCCAAGTTTCCTCGCAGTTCAGCTTGAAAGTGGCCTCATCATACAAAGAAGGCAGCTTGTTGTCACCAGCGACCAACATCTGGTTTAGATGTGGCTGGCGTGCCTTGTTGCTTCAACAGAGGGGATGTCGTATTTAAACTGTGAGGCATGGTGAAGGGAGTGGCTGTCAGATATTACCACACTTCTGGAAAACGAGAAAACACATGGTCTCAAATATAGCAGTGACATAGGGGAATATAAGTATTATACACTTCTTGAAATGGTCCCATTCCAAAAAAAAAACCATTTGGTTTAGAGAAACACATTGGAGAAGTGAAATACACTGGAAGGCTAGAAATAGGTCAACGTGATGGCAGAACAGCCTGTTCAGCATTGTGGTGCGGCTCCTAATGGCTTCCGTTGGTCACCCAATCAGAGAGCTTGTCTTTAGACTAATGCTATTCAGCTGGTTACTATGGCAGTGATGGAATACTAGTTGTCATGACGATGAAATGGAAATTTAGGGGACTAATTTCTTTAGCGGAGGTGGATTCATTAAGCCCTGTCTTTTCTTCTTTCCTTCAAACTTGACCATATTGTATAGTACTTGTAAGAGGGGCCATTTTCAAACTCTGCACTTCCATTTCAGGATTTATATTATCTTTTCTTATTGTTAGATCACATGGCTTAAGTCTTTTCAACTCTGTGATGAGAATAGACACGCTTCCCCACCCCCGCAGTATTTTATAGCTCATGTTAAAGAATGACACTGCAGACGTTAGGTTTCTTTTTATCATCCTCAAAGTGTTTCTGCCAAACTCCACTGAATTCCTCCAGAGTTAATCTGGTATGAAATAGAATAGGGTCAAAATCGATATAATGGACTGTATATTATAAAGGATATTTTCCCCAGCTTTATTGGGGTATAATTGACATAAAAATGTACATAGTTAAGGTGTACAATGCTGTGTTTCATGTACATATCCATTGTGAAATGATTACCACAATCAAGCTAATTAACCCATCCATCATCTAGTTTGCTTTTTTGTGTGTGATGAGAACTCTTAAGATTTACTATCTTAGCAAATTTCAAGTACATAACACATTATTATTAACTATAGTCACCACACTGTACATTATATCCTTAGAACTTATATTCATCTTATAACTGAAAATTTGTACCCTTTGACCAGCATCTTCGCATTTCCCTGACCCCCAGCCCATGGCAATGACCATTCTACTCTCTACTTCTGTGAGTTCAGCTTTTTTGATTCCACGTAATATAAAGGAGACTATTCCTCACTGATGTGTTTATTAGAATCATACATGGAAGCGAATCCTTTTGAGAAGCAGCAGAAGCCTGGCTCTTTTTCCCTCCTCGTGCTGATGGAGGTTTCATTCCTCCTTGCTTAGAGTCTGCTGTATGGGATCATCAATGGGAAATGTGTGTTGTTCACATGTTATAAAGATGTGATTGACCTCTTTCTTGGATGCTTCCAAGGAACTAATTTAGACACTCATTTAGGGATTCTGGAGAAAGTGATAATATTAACAGTTTGGCTCAATTTTGCCTTCATTAGAGAATTTAGAGAAAATACATTGGAACAAATCTGAATTCATGGACTTTTCCATTTTTCTGAAATTACTTTTGGGGTATGAACACAAACTTTCTGGAAAAAGCTTTTTGGTGTATTTTTATATTGAGAGTTTGCTACTATAAAATTTTTTCATGTTATTTATGACAGTGATTCTCCAACTATTGTGCAGAAAAATCCCCTGGAGAGTGTGTGAAATGCAGGTCCTTTTAAAAAAAAATCCAGATTAAAAAAAAAATTGAGATACAGTTAACAATAACATTATATTATTTTCAGGTGTACAACATAATGATTCGATACTTACATATATTGTGAAATGATCACCACAGTAAGCATTCCACACCTATTGATTCAGATTTTTGGGGTGGAGCCTAGGAATTTGTATTTCCACAAATATCCCAGGTGATTCTGAGGCAGGCTGTGGTCCCCGTAACCATTAATTAATTGAAGTGGGAGGGAAAATGTCTCTCAGGTGAAGGGTGTAGGTTGCTGGATGTGGAGGGAATCATCTTCCCTCTGTTGTTGCCTTCCTCAGCACACCAAGGAAGGTGAGGGGATTGGTCAGTCTGGCCTGAGGACAGCACCTGAGCTTTCACCAATACCCACAAGGGCTCCTTCCTCTAAATAATGAATCGAAGTGGTATCTTTACGTTCTTTCTTCCCTGCAGCAGGTATTGCTGGTGATACTTTTTTTTTTCGGATAGATTTGTTTCTTATAGATTGATTGGGAGCCCTGAACACACCAAGTCTGCCCAGCCAAGATGAACAGTTCTCCCCTAGTTAGTACTTCTCTGCTGGGACCTTCCAGCATGGTGTCATATAGCCACTAATGGCTTCACCTCTTTGCGCTGAAGCCCATCTGCCATACCTTCTTTTAAGGCAAAGGAAGCTATTTCAATAAAGCCCAAGGAGATTAGTTGGGATACAGATTCATTTCCTATAGCAGAGGCCAGAATAACAGTACTTCAGTCAGATAGGAATGGCTCCTTCTACTTTGCTGCTCTGCTCTGCTCTGCTCAACACATGGCTTCCATATTATGGTCTAAGATTCACATTTCTTCCTTCCCTCCCTCCCTCCCTTCCCTCCTCCCCCCCCTCCCCTCCCCCTCCCTTCCCTTCCTCCCTCCCTCCTTTTCTTCCCTCTCTCCCTCTCTTCCTTCCTTCCTCCCTTCCTCCCTTCCTCCCTCCCTCCCTCCCTCTCCTCCCTTCCTCCCTCCCTTCCCTTCCCTTCCCTCCCTCCCTCCTTCCCTCTCTTCCTCCCTCTCCTCCCTCCCTTCCTTTCCCCTGACTTGGGGGAGTCAGCCCCAAGATTAATCCCATCACTCTTCTTGGTAATAGCATCACTTCCTTGACTGAGGAGCTGGAGTTTTTCCTTAAGGTGAATAACTCCCTCCAGCAGCAAGTGAAGCCTATTCCCCTTTGCTCTTACAAGCGGAACACGCTCACTATGGAGTTTCCAGCCATCAGCATCCAAAGTCTTATCGATAGCATCTTCTTCTTTTTCTGTAAGTAAGTATAAGAGTATTTACAGAAAAGAAAAGAATTTCTCATGTTCCATGCTTTTCTCTTGCAAAGAAAAATACAGCACCAACAATAGCTTTAATTAGAGTACAGTTATGACCCATGCAGGAAAAGAAGTCATTCTGAAAATCACAGACTTGCAGAGACTTTCAGAAATCATCAATGCCATTCCCCTATCCCTGGATTTAAAAAGTAGATTATGCAAGTAATACAAGTGAGGGGTGGACACACAAAAGAACCCTAGAATTGGAGTAGGGATTGGAGATTGCCAAGAAGGGTCCAAAGCCCTTTCTTTTTTTCTTTTTTTTAAAATTTTTATTTATTTATTTTTGGCCACGCCTCGCAGCTTGTGGGATCTTAGCTCCCTGACCAGGGATCAAACCCGTGCCCCCTGCATTGGAAGCACAGAGTCTTAACCACTGGACCGCCAGGGAGGTCCCAAAGCCCTTTCTTTGATTGGGCATCTGTTGGTTCTCCAACCTCGATGATATTCTAGCTCTTCCCTCCATGCATTAACTAATAGTTTAATTTTTCTTTTACTGAAAAATTAGTAAATTTGTTGTCAATACTAAAAAACAAACAAAACCCATATAAACAGAAAAGGAAAATAAACAATCACCTGTAATCTCACCACTGAAGATAATTATTGTTAATAATTTTGTATCTGTACTAATCTGAACTCTTGCTAGTGACAGAAACCCAACTCTAACTACATTGAGGTTTTATTTATTTATTTATTTATTTATTTATTTATTTATGGCTGCATTGGGTCTTCATTGCTGTGCATGGGCTTTCTCTAGTTGTGGCGAGCGGGGGCTACTCTTTGTTGCGGTGCGCAGGCTTCTCATTGCTGTGCCTTCTCTTGTTGCAGAGCACGGGCTCTAGGCGCACGGTCTCAGTAGTTGTGGCTCATGGGCTTAGCTGCTCCGCAGCAGGTGGAATCTTCCCCAACCAGGGCTCGAACCTGTGTCGCCTGAGTTGGCAGGCAGATTCTTAACCGCTGTGCCACCAGGGAAGCCCCCCACGTTGAGTTTTTAAAAAAGGAAATGTATTGGCTTCTAAAGCTGGTACATCTAGGGTTATGTTTTATTTTAGGCTCATCTGCATTCAGGGGCTCACACAACGTCATTAAAATTTGGTTCCTCTGTCACTTTTTCTTTCCCTTCTGGTGTCTGTTCTCCTCTGTGCTGGCATCGCTCTCAAGTCAACCTCCCTGAGAATGGCGGCCCCCACAGTTCCAGGCTTACATCCTATTGGCTTAGCAACCTCAGGGGAAAGAGGGAAACTATTTTCCAAAAGTGAAACACAAGTCCCAGAATTGATCCTAATTTGGCCCAGTTTGGGCAATGCGCCCACCCTCAAATCATTTAATCTGGTAAGAGGGATAGACTATGGTGATTGGGCAGGATTAGGTCCTGTACCACTGACACATTCAACTCATGTTAGGTCAACTCTCTATGCCCTCTATAATAATCTTCCATCCCTCTTAGAAGAAAATCCAGACTCCTCGCTGTGGTCTGCAGGGCCCCCCACGGTCTGGCCCTTGGCTCGCTTTCCTGCTCCATCATCTCTCCTCTTGCCTTCTCATTCTGTCCAGTCAAGTTGGGTTCTTGGTGTTTCTCAAACCTTTCAAGCATGCTCACTGTTCAGGCAACTCTGTACTTGTTCCCTCTGCTTCGGAAAATCTTGGAAATCGCTTAGATGTCAGTGTGGTTTGTGTTCTCACCTCACTGAAGTCATTTATTCAAAGGAGTTTCCCCTGGTCCCCCACCTAAAACAGTGCCCCTTGCCACCTGCTTTTTTCTCTGTCATGGCAATTATTCTGGCTATTATAAGGCAATCCAAATCCTACGATCACTTTCACAGTCATGATCACAGTCATGATTCAGTCATTTCTAGTGTTTAGTCCCTGGTAAATAATATCACCTTCAAATTTAATTTGAATTAACATTCTCCTTTCCAACTCCACCTGGGGTCAGCTGCAGAGGGGAAGCTAGATCAGGGAGAGGAGTCAGGGAGGAGGGGAAAAGGATCAGGAAAATTCTTACTTGATGGGTACTGTCTGCTTAAACTGACTTTGTGCTTAAGCCACAGTGAAAAATAAACTTCTTCCTTAGAGAAGTGCTTTGGTGAGTTTTCAGAGACTCTGAACCCATCAGTCTCTGCAGGATCTCTCCCAGCAGTCCCCTTAATACAGCTCTCTTTGAGCTGTTTGCTTACTACTTCCTTAGCACTTAGGAATCCAGCTCCATTCAGCTACATTCTATCCTTCTCTCCAGACAATCTTTTGACCAAGACATAAGGTACCACTAACACAGCCTCCTTCTGCATACAGCTTGGCCCACGTCCTGTATCCCTTGGTCTGACACACTCTGGAAGTGCAGGCAGCCCATGCTGCCACCTCTCCTTCATCTCCTCCATCAGCACGTGGCTAGCCTGCTATGTCTCACTATGAAGATCTCATAGGAGAAGTCAGACCCCAGTCCACTCTGTCGCTCAACTTCAGGAGATATATATCAGACTTGCTTGGGTGTTCCCGTTGATGCCTTTCTCATTAGAGTTGAGGTGAAGACCAGACAACCCCTGCTCTTCTCCTTTGAGGGGAGCTCACAGCTCACGCATGCTTCTCTCTAAAAATCTTCATAAATCATTCTCCTAGTATCCATAGTCTCTATATCACTAGAGGAGAGTGAGGCATTCACGAGCTTTTAGTGAAATCCTTTGAAAATTTGCATGTTGATTTGGTCTCGTGCAATAGAATATGATATTTTGGTCCCTCGATAGAACTTCCATTTTTATATCCTGTTACATAGTAGTAAATGCTATGAAGAAAAGAAAGCAGGATAATTTGTGACAACATGGATGAATCTTGAGGGCATTCTGCAAAGTGAAATAGGTCAGACAGAAAAAGATAAATACCATATGATCTCACTGATACATAGAATCTAAAAACAAACAAAACCAGAAAACCGAGCACATGGATATAGAGAACAGATTGGTGGTTGCCTGAGGTGGGGATGGCGGGTAGGGGGTGGGCAAAATGGGTCAAAATATTCAAATTTCCAGTTGTGAAATAAGTCATGGGGATGTAATGTACAGCATGGCAACTATAGCTAATAATACTGTGTTGCATATTTGAAAGTAGCTAGGAAAGTCGATCTTGAAAGTTCTCATTACAAGAAAAAAAATTTTGTAACTATGTATGGGGGTGGATGTTAACTGTACTTATTGTGGTGATCATTTTGCGATATATACAAATATCAAATCATTATATTTCACACCTGAAACTAATATAATGTTATGTCGATTATACCTCAATTTTTTTAAAAAAGGAAATAAAGGATAATAGAATAAAGGGGATTGGGAAGTGCTGTTTTACTGCAGGGTAAAAACCATTTAAAATTAATTTGGAAAGGTCACAGGAATCAGAATACAGTCACATGAATCAGACATAAAAATGTATAAAAAAATTCAGTGAAAGTCTTCTTCACATCTCTGTCCACCATCCACCTATTTTTCCCCACTCATTCCACCTAGGTAACCTCTGTAAATACTTTGTGTTCTTACAGAGTTTCTTTATATAAACAAGCAAATACAAGCATATATTGTTATTTTAGCTGCTCTTAACACAAATGGTAGCATATACCACATACACTGTTTTGCACTTTGCTTTTTTGCTTTTTTTTTTTTTACAAAATCATATGTTTTGGAGAGCTTCCCATATCAGTACTTGGAGATCTTCCTCTTTCTCCTTTATAGCAACAAAGTGAGTAAGTAGTCCATTGTATAAATGTTCTATAATTTATTTAACCTGTGCCCTATTTTTTTAAATTAATTTATTTACTTTTTGGCTATGTTGGGTCTTTGTTGATGCACACGGACTTTCTCTAGTTGCAGAGATCGGGGGCTACTCTTCGCTGCAGTGGACGGGCTTCTCATTGCAGTGGCTTCTCATTGCGGAGCATGGGCTCTAGGCGCGCGGGCTTCAGTAGTCGTGGCACGCAGGCTCAGGAGTTGTGGCGCACGGGTTGCTCCGCGGCATGTGGGATCTTCCCGGACCAGGGCTCGACCCCGTGTCCCCTGCATCGGCAGGTGGATTCTTAACCACTGCGCCACCAGGGAAGCCCCTAACCTGTGCCCTATTGATGAACATTTAGGTTGTTTGCAATCTGTTGTAGTTCCAGATAATGTTGCAGTGAATAACCTTATACATATGTCATTTCCCATGTGTATGAATTTGTCTGTAGGATAAATTTCTAGAGCTGGAATTACTGGGGCAAAGGGAATATGTGTTTGTGATTTTGATCACTGCTGCCAAATTGCCCTGCAAAGGGGCAGAACAAATTTACATCCATCAGCCTGTACCTAGGCTGTTAATTTAGCAGGGTTGTTGCAGTGGCTTCTATGTAGAGTTAACATCTGAGCAATAATCTGATTATCAAGAAGGAGCCATCTGTGTGAAAATCTAAGGGAAGATCATTCTAGGTAGAGGGAGCTAGAGAAAAGGTCTGAGGCAGAAACAAGCTGAGCATGTTGGAGGAACAGCAAAACTGCCAGTGTGGCAGGTGTGTCACGAATGCGGGGCACCGTGCACAACACAGGGTGAAAGGATGTGGCAGAAGCTGGATCATGTAGACCCAGGTTGGGAGTTTGGATTTTATTCCAAGTGGCATGGGAAGTCATTATAAGGCGCTTAAGTGGGGAATGAGGTGATGTGCTTTCCATTTTCGAAAACTATTGACTGCTTTTTTTTTTTTTTTTTTTTAATGTCTTTAACTGTTCATCTTGCTTGTCAGAGGAGACCAAATTCTTAAGTGCAACATAAACGTCCATCCTAAAAGCCTCTCCTCAGCAAAGATCTAAGAAAACTGTAGATGCACAGATGATTAAAGACAAGCAGACTTTGGTGAGGTGCTAAGAGCGAAGCCACACTATAGATTCATACTATGTAACTTAAAAAAAAAAAAAAAAGGAAAAGGATGCCATTATAAATAGTGAAGGCCTAGAACCATTATGAACCAGTCTTGCCTCCAGCTGCATGTAGAAATGTAGCATGAATGTTTTTACGTTACCCAGGTAATCATTTATTCCCTGGGTACTCAATTCCTTAACTGAAGGCAGAGATTCTCTAGTTCAGGGGAGGGCTTGACTTGAGCATACCTGATTCTTTCTTTTGTTTTGCATATCTATAATGCAGTGACAAAAGGACAAACAGAAAACTTCCATACTAACAAGTTAACTTTATATGTCTTGCATCATTTAAAACAACATTAAGGGGGCTTCCCTGGTGGCACAGTGGTTAAGAATCCGCCTGCCAAGGCAGGGGACACAGGTTTGAGCCCTGGTCTGGGAAGATCCCACATGCTGCGGAGCAACTAGGCCCGTGCGCCACAACTACTGAGCCTGCGCTCTAGAGCCGTGAGCCACAACTACTGAAGCCCGCGTGCCTAGAGCCCGTGCTCCACAACAAGAGAAGCCACCGCAGTGAGAAGCCCGTGCACCGCAACGACGAGTAGCCCCCGCTCGCCGCAACTAGAGAAAGCTGGCGCGCAGCAATGAAGACCAAAAAAAAAAAAAAAAATTAAGTTTTAGTCTAGGACTTTTCCCTAGAATGGCTGGAAATAAGAAAATGATTTCTTCTGTCCTGATGTTTGGACAAATTAGCAAATAATCACCACCAAATAACTGCTGAGGGGAAAGGTACTCCCTTCACCCACTAGGCCCAGTTATGGGATGTGTATTAATGTACATTGCCTTTAGCATCTCTTTTTATTGAAGTGCTTATTTACTCCTTCAGTGAAATTGTTTGGACATCTCAGTCATGTGCCAACATGTGCCTCTGTTTGTTTGTGTCAGTGTTGCCCATTTTAGATTTGCTACTTTGGAGGATACTGCTGCCCTAGCACCTGTGCTTGCTCTGAGATAAGGGGCTTTGTCCAGTGCTGTGCTTTGGGCATAACTCTCGAAGACCAGCAACTGCTCAGCTGTTGGGGCCTCTCTGCTATACCTCCAGTGTATTGATACCGGACAGAGCCAGACAACTTCTGCATCCCCCGAGATACTAGGAAACAAACAAGGACATCTAGAGGGAGGAATGAGAGCCTAGATGGACTTTGGGAAATTTTACTTTCTCTGGCAGTTGGAGGTTGGGGCTCAGGCAGTTTAACTCTAAAAACATAAGGATGAATTACATCATCAAATTGGATGACTTACAGTTGCCTTCTCTCCTCACTGTGACCACTATTTTCAGGTGTAAAACTTCCTGGTAATTATAGTTTCCCCTCATCCGGCATGGTCAAAACTCAATTATGTCTTCGTTCTAAATATAATTCTCAATTCCAGTAGACTTTTAAAACTCGTGACCTGCATTTGACCTACATATGAATTCCTATTTTGAAATTTCCTCTATTCAATGTAAATTATTTCCAGAGCCCATGGGTGATTTTTTTCAGTACACAGTCAGATATATTTGAATCTCTTTTCCCCACATAGATCACTGGGGACACTTGGTTCTCTGCCCATGAAGCTTACTATTTTTTTTGTCATTAACACACTCCCATTCTAATATAACTTTTCTTTTTCCAAGTGGAAATTTCTGAGTTCTAATGGATCGTCAACTTACTTACTCATTTTGGTAAGCTATTTTATTTATTCAATAAGCACTTGTGTATTTTGCTTCACACCACACTAAACACGTGTTCCTCATTTCTGATCATCTTTATTATTTTTCTTCATTTTCTGTTTAAAAAAGAAAAACTAAAATACTTCCAGGATAAAATGAAACACTTCTCCCACTGTTTTGTTCCTAAATACTAAAGTATTAAATCAGGTAAAGCAAAAGTAAGTTCTGGCTGTGTCTTTGCCAAGCCATCTTCTCTGGAGGTAGCAAATGGGATGTTCACATCCCCCTGATGGAAATAGGTACCATTTTGCAAGTGTTGTGGTCTGCAGAATTTGGAAAATTCTCCCTGGTTAAACAGTAGCTTGGTCTGGACTAGCACTTACCTCTTTAATATTCAGGCTTCTGTTTACTCTACCCTCAAGAATAACTATTTTACCTTTATTAGGAAGAAAATTCTTTCTGAATATGCGTGTTAGGGCTAAGCACGCAGCAGAAACCAATTCTGGCTGAGTTAAGCAGAAAGGATTTTAAGAGGCCAGAGAAGGAGCTTCTGTTTAAAGGTTGTGATTTGAAGACAGACATTTACCTCTGCTGCTTCCTAACACCTCTCTAAATGACAATGAAGAACATTAAAAAATGACATAGGGGCTTCCCTGGTGGCGCAGTGGTTAAGAATCCGCCTGCCAATGCAGGGCACACGGGTTCGTGCTCCGGTCCGGGAAGATCCCACATGCCACGGAGCGGCTAGGCCCGTGAGCCGCAACTACTGAGCCTGCGCGTCTGGAGCCTGTGCTCCGCAACGGGAGAGGCCGCGACAGTGAGAGGCTCGCGCACCGCGATGAAGAGTGGACCCCGCTCTCGCAGCAACTAGAGAAAGCCCTCGCACAGAAGCCCAACACAGCCAAAAAAAAAAAAAAAAAAGAAAGAAAAATGACATAAACCCATGATTAAAGAGACTAAGAGAGGTAACAAAAGTAACAAAATTTTGGAAGACAGAAAGGAGACAAAGTAACATATTTAACATCTGGAAAACTAAGCTGGAAAACTGACTTGCACTAAAGAAACTTCTTGATTCCACTTGGTATTTCTCTGAGGTAAGGCTGAAACAGGGAGATTTGTAGATATAAGAAGCAGTTAGGTCCTAATATTTTCCCCAGCTCCACATGGCCAGGGAAATATGCCCCTTCCTGCTTCAGCAGAAGATTGGAGATTACTCTCAGGAGGGAGCAAAGCAGAGTGCATTTGTCAGAACAAAGTAAGGCTGCTGTGACAGAGCTGAGAATGATTCAGTGGCTTAAAGGAGATACCGGTTTATTTCTTCTTATGAAACAGAGTTTTCAATTGGCTTTTGGGGGTAACAGTTTAACTGAGATATAATTCACATGTCACACAAGTCACCACTTTAATGGGTACCATTCAGTGGTTTTTAGTATATTCAATGAGTTGTGCAACCATCACCAAAATCAATTTTAGAACATTTAATCACCTCCCCAAAACATCCCACATCCCTTAGTAGTCATTCTTCTCCCCCAGTTCCTTTCCTCTAGCCCTAGGCAACTGTGAATCTACTTTCTGTCTCTATAAATCTGCCTGTGCTGGATTTCATATAAATACAATTATGTTTTAAAAGTTCATCCATGTTGTAATAAGTATCAGTACTTCAGTTCTTTTTATTGCTGAATACTACTCCATTGTATGGCTATATCACATTTTTTTAAACTAAAAATATATTTTTTAATTTTATTGAAGTATAGTTGATTTACAATGTGTTAATTTCTGCTTTACAGCAAAGTGACTCAATTATACATACATATATATTTCTTTTTCATATTCTTTTCCATTATGGTTTATCACAGGATATTGAATATTGTTCCCTGTGCTATACAGTAGGACCTTGTTGTTTATCCATCCTATATATGATAGTTTGCATCTGCTGATCACAAATTCGAATCCTTCCCTCCCCCACCCCCCCCCCCTTGGCAACCACAAGTTTGTTCTCTGAGTCTGTGAGTCTGTTTCTGTTTTGTAGATAAGTTCATTTGTGTTGTCTTTTAGATTCCACATGTAAGTGATATCATATGGTATTTGTCTTTCTCTTTCTCTTTCTGACTTACTTTGCTTAGTGTGATAAACTCTAGGTCCATCCATGTTGCTGCAAATGGCATATTTTCATTCTTTTTAATAGCTGAGAAATATTCCATTGTATATATATGCCACATCTTCTTTATCCATTCATCTGTCGATGGACATTTTTGTTGTTTCCATGTCTTGGCTATTGTAAATAGTGCTGCTATGAACATAGGGGTGCATGTATCTTTTCACATTATAGATTTGTCTGGGTATATGCCCAGGAGTGGGATTGTTAGCTCATACGGAAACTCTATTTTCAGTTTTTTGAGGAACCTCCATACTGTTTTCCATAATGGCTGCACCAATTTATGTTCCCACCAACAGTGTAGGAGGGTTCCCTTTTCTCTATACCCTCTCCAGCATTTATTATTTGTAGACTTTTAAATGATGGCCATTCTGACTGGTGTGAGGTAGAACCTCGTAGTTTTGATTTGCATTTCTCTAATAATTAGCAATGACGAGCATCTTTTCATGTGCTTATTGGCCATCTGCATGTCTTCCTTGGAGAAGTGTCTATTTAGGTCTTCTGCCCATTTTTCGATTGGGTTGTTTGTTTTTTTGTTATTGAATTGTATGAGCTGTTTTTATATTTTGGAAATTAAGCCCTTATCGGTTGCATTGTTTGCAAATATTTTCTCCCAGTCTGTGGGTTGTCTTTTCATTTTGTTTATGGTTTCCTTTGCTGTGCAAAACCTTATAAGCTTAAGTCCCATTTGTTTATTTTTGTTTTTATTTCTATTGCTTTGGGAGACTGACCTAAGAAAATATTGGTACGATTTATGTCAGAGAATGTTTTGCCTATATTCTCTTCTAGCAGTTTTATGGTGTCTTGTCTTATATTTACGTCTTTAAGCCATTCTGAGTTTATTTTTGTGTACAGTGTGAGGGTGTGTTCTAACTTCATTGATTTACATGCAGCTGTCCAAGTTTCTCAACACCACTTGCTGAAGAGACTGTCTTTTCCTCACTGTATATTCTTGCCTCCTTTGTTGAAGATTAATTATCCATAGGTATATGGGTTTATTTCTGGGCTCTCTATTCTGTTCCATTGATCCATGTCTGCTTTTGTGCCAGTACCATGGTGTTATGATTAGTGTAGATTTGTAGTATTGTCTGAAGTCTGGGAGGGTTATGCCTCCCGCATTGTTCTTTTTCCTCAGGATTGCTTTGGCAATTCTGGGTCTTTTACATTTCCATATAAATTTTAGGATTATTTGTTCTAGTTCTATAAAAAATGTCATGGGTAATTTGATAGGGATTGCATTAAACGTGTAAATTTCTTTGGGTAGTATGGCCATTTTAATAATATTAATTCTTCCAATCCAAGAGCATGGGATATCTTTCCATTTCTTTGAATCATCTTCAGTTTCCTTTATTAATGTTTTGTAGTTCTCAGCATATAAGTCTTTCACCTCCTTGGTGAGGTTTATTCCTAAGTTTTTTAAATTTAATTTTTATTTTATATTAGATTATAGTTGATTTACAGTGTTGTGTTAGTTTCAGATGTGTACAGCAAAGTGATTCAGTTATACATATATCCATTCTTTTTCAGATTCTTTCCCATATAGGTTGTTACAGATTATTGAGTAGAGTTCCCTGTGCTATACAGTAGGTCCTTGTTGATTATCTATTTTATATATAGTAGTGTGTATATGTTAATCCCAAACTCCTAATTTATCCTTTCCCCCACCTTTCACCTTTGATAACCACAAGTTTGTTTTCGAAGTCTGTGAGTCTGTTTTGTAAATAAGTTCATTTGTATCATCTTTTTAGATTCCTCATATAAGTGATATCATATGACATTTGTCTTTCTCTGTCTGACTTACTTCACTTAGTATGATAATCTCTAGGTCCATCCATGTAGCTGCAAATGACATTATTCATTCTTTTTTATGGCTGAGTATGATTCCATTGTATATATGTACCACATCTTCTTTATCCATTCCTCTGTTGATGGACATTTAGGTTGCTTCCATGTCCTGGCTATTGTAAATAGTGCTGCAATGAACATTGGGGTGCATGTATCTTTTTGACTTATGGTTTTCTGTGGATATATGCACAGGAGTAGGATTGCAGGATCATATGGTAGTTCTATGTTTAGTTTTTTAAGGAACCTACATACTGTTTTCCATAATAGTTGTACCAATTTACATTCCCACCAACAGTGTAGGAGGGTTCCCATTTCTCCACACCCTCTCCAGCATTTATTATTTGTAGACTTTTTAATGATAGCCATTCTGACTGGTGTGAGGTGATACCTCATTGTGTTTTTTAAAAAATTTATTTATTTTTGGCCACGTTGGGTCTTCATTGCTGCATGCAGGTTTTCTCTAGTTGTGGCAAGTGGGGGCTACTCTTCGTTGCGTTGCACATGCTTCTCGTTGCAGTGGCTTTTCTTGTTGCGGAACACAGGCTCTAGGTGCGCGGGCTTCAGTAGTTGTGGTGTGTGGGCTCAGTAGTTCTGGCTCGCGGGCTCTGGAGCGCAGGCTCAGTAGTTGTGGTGCATGGGCTTATTTGCTCCACGGCACGTGGGATCTTCCTGGACCAGGGATTGAACCCATGTCCCCTGCATTTGCAGGCGGATTCTTAACCACTGGACCACCTGGGAAATCCCCCTCATTGTGGTTTTGATTTGCATGTCTCTAATAATTAACGATATTGAGCATCTTTTCATGTGCTTTACAGCCACCTGTATGTCTTCTTTGGAGAAATGTCTATTTAGATCTTCGGCCCATTTTTTGATTGGCTTGTTTGTTTTTTTGACATAGAGCTGCATGAGCTGTTTGTATATTTTGGAGATTAATCCCTTGTCAGTAGCATCATTTGCAAATATTTTCTCCTATTCTGTGGGTTGTCTTTTCGTCTTGTTTATGGTTTCCTCTGCTGTTAAAAAATTTTTAAGTATAATTAGGTCCCATTTGTTTATTTTTGTTTTTATTTTCATTACTCTAGGAGGTGGAACCAAAAAGATATTGCTGCGATATATGTCAAAGAGTGTTTTCTTATGTTTTCCTCTAAGAGTTTTATGGTATCTGGTATTACATTTAGGTCTTTAATCCATTTTGAGTTTATTTTTGTATATGGTGTTAGAGAATGTTCTAGTTTCATTCTTTTACATGTAGCTGTCCAGTTTTCCCAGCCCCATTTATTGAAGAGACTATCTTTTCTCCATTGTATATTCTTGCCTCCTTTTTATAAATTAATTGACCATAGGTGCGTGGCTTTATTTCTGGGCTTTCTATCCTGTTTCATTGATCCATATGTCTGTTTTTATGCCAGTACCATACTGTTTTGATGATTGTAGCTTTGTAGTATAGTCTGAAGTCCAGGAGCCTGATTCCTCCAGCTCCATTTTTCTTTCTCCAGATTGCTTTGGCTATTCAGGGTCTTTTGTGTTTCCATACATATTTAAAAATTTTTTGTTCTAGTTCTGTGAAAAATGCCATTGGTAATTTAAAACAGATTGCATTCGATCTGTAGATTGCCTTGGGTAGTATAGTCATTTTGGCAATATTGATATGGTATATCTTTCCATCTGTTTGTGTCATCTTCAGTTTCTTTCATCAGCATCTTATAGTTTTCTGAATATAAGTCTTTTACCTCCTTAGGTAGATTTATTCCTAGGTATTTTATTTTTTTGATGCAGTGGTAAATGGGATCGTTTCCTTAATTTCTGTTTCTGATCTTTCATTGTTAGTGTATAGAAATGCAAGAGATTTCTGTGTGTTAATTTTGTATAGTGCAACTTGATGCAATTTTAAAAGGGATTGTTTACATTCCCTTTCTGATATTTCATTGTTAGTGTAAAGAAACGCAACCGATTTCTGTATGTTAATAGTCATTGTTGTGTCCTGCTACCTTGCTGAATTTGTTGATCAGTTCTAGCAGTTTTTCCGTGGAATTTTTAGGGTTTTCTTTATATAGTATCATGTCATCTGCATATAATGACAATTTTACCTTTTCCCTACCAATTTGAATACCTTTTATTTCTTTTTCTTGTCTGATTGGTGTGACTAGGACTTCCAATACTGTGTTGAAGAGAAGTGGTAAGAGTGGGCATTCTTGTCTTGTTCCAGATTTAGCAGGAAGGCTTTCAGCTTTTCACTGTGTATTATATTGGCTGTGGGTTTGTCATAGATAGCTTTTGTTATGTTGAGATATGTTCCCTCTATACCCATTTTCATAAGGGTTTTTATCATGAATGGATGTTGAATTTTATCAAATGCTTTTTCTGCATCTGAGATGATCATGTGGTTTTTGTCCTTTCTTTGGTTGTTGTGGTGTATTACATTGATTGATTTGAGTATGATGAACCATCCTTATGACCCTGGGATGATTCCAACGTGGTCATGGTGTATGATCTTTTTTATGTGTTGTTGGATTCGGTTTGCTAATATTTTGTTGAGAGTTTTTGCATCTATATTCAGCAAAGATATTAACCTGTAATTTTCTTTTTTGGTAGTGTCTTTGGGATTTTTAAAAAATGTTTAAAATTTTATTTATTTATTTTTGGCTGTGTTGAGTCTTTGTTGTTGTGCGCAGGCCTTCTCTAGTTGCGGCAAGCAGGGGCTCCTCTTTGTTGTGGTGCGCAGCCTTCTCGTTGCTGTGGCTTCTCTTGTTGCAGAGCACAGGCTCTAGGCACACGGGCTGCAGTAGCTGTGATGTGCGGGCTCAGTAGTTGTGGCTCACGGGCTCTAGAGTGCAGGCTCAGTAATTGTGGCACATGGACTTAGTTGCTCTGTGGCATGTGGGCTCTTCCCGGACCAGGGATCGAACCTGTGTCCCCTGCATTGGCAGGCAGATTCTTAACCACTGCACCACCAGGGAAGTCCCTCTTTGTCTGGTTTTGGTATCAGGGTGATGGTGGCTTCATAGAATGTCTTTGAGAGTGTTCCTTCCTCTTCAATCTTTTGGAAGAGTCTGAGAAAGATGGGTGTAAGTTCTTCTTGGTATGTTTGGTAGAATTTACCTGTGAAGCCATCTGGTCCTGGAATTTTGTTTGTAGGGATTTTTTAAAATTGCATCTTCTATTTCACTTCTAGTGATCGGTCTATTCAAGTTATCTCTTTCTTCTTGATTCTGTTTTGGTGGGCTGTATGTTTCTAGAAAGTTGTCAATTTCTTCTAGGTTGTCAAATTTGTTGGCATATAATTGCTCATAATATTCTCTTATTTTTTTTTATTTCTTCAGTATCAGTTGTAACTTCTCCTCTTTCATTTCTTACTTTGTTTATTTAGGTCTTCTCTCTTTTCTTTTTGGTGAGCTTGGCCAGAGGTTTGTCAATTTTGCTTACCCTTTCAAAGAACGAACTCTTGGTGTTATTGATTTTTTTCTATTTTTTAAAAATCTCTATTTTATTTATTTACTCCCTGTTCTTTATTATCTCCTTCCTTCTGCTGACTTGAGGTTTTTCTCATTCTTTTAGGTAGTGGGTTAGGTTGTTTACTTGAGGTTTTTCTTGTTTCTTAAAGAAAGCCTGTATTGCTATGCACTTCCCTCTAAGAACTGCTTTTGCTGCATCCCATAGAATTTGTATTGTTGTGTTTTCATTGTCACTTCCCTCAAGGTACTTTAAAATTTCTTCTTTGATTTCATCCTTGACCCCCTGGTTTTTTAGTATTGTGTTGTTTAGTCTCCATGTAATTATTTTTTTTCTCGCTTCTTTTTCTGTGGTTGACCTCTAGTTTCATGCTGTTGTAGTCAGAAAAGATGCCTGAAATAATTTCTATTCTCTTACATTTGTTGAGGCTTGTTTTGTGCCCTAGTACATGGTCAGTAGAGAATATTCCATGTGCACTTGAAAAGAATGTACATTCTGCTTTTTGGGGATGTAATGTCCTGAAAATATCAATTAGGTCTAACTGTTCTATTCTATCATTTAGGATCTCTGTTGCATTAGGATCTTGTCTCGATCTGTCCATTGATATGAGTGGAGTGTTAAAGTCTCCTACTATTATTGTATTTCTGTCAATTTCTCCTTTTATGTCTGTTAGTATTTGTTTTATGTTTTTGGGTGCTCCTATATTGGGTGCATATGTGTTGACAAGTGTAATATCTTCTCCTTGTATTGATCCTTTTATCATTATATAATGTCCTTCTTTATTTTTCTTTATAGCCTTTGTTTTAAAGTCTGTTTTGCCTGATGAATATTGCCACCTCTGCTTTCTTATGATTTCCATTTGCATGAAATATCTTTTTCCATCCCCTCACTTTCAATCTATGTGTGTCCTTTGCCCTAAAGTGGGTCTCGGGTAGGCAACATGTTGTAGGCTCTTGTTTTTTTTTTTATCCAATCTGCTGCTCTGTGTCTTTGATTGGAGCATTTAGTCCATTGACATTTAAGGTAATTATTGACAGATATATATTTATTGCCATTTTAAACTTTGTTTTCCCATTGATTTTATATTTCTTTGTCTCTTTCTTTTTCTGTTTTTCCTTTTGTGGTTTGATGATTTTCTTTTGTATTATGCTTATGTTCTCTTCTTTTTGGTTTTTTTGTATCTATTGTATGTTTTTTATTTGTGGTTGCCCTCTTTTTCAAGTATGTTAACCCCTTCCTGTATCTACTTGCTTTAGACTGGTAGTCATATTTCTATAAGCTCAAACATATTCTAGAAGAAAAATCTACATTTTTTTTACTCTCCTCCCCCACATTTTATTATTCTGATGTCTTCTTTTACATCTTCATGTTCATCCTTTTGCTGTTCATTGTAGTTACCATTGCTTCCACAGAATTTTTTTTATTTTTTAAAAAATCTGTGTACTGGATTATTTAAGTGATTTAGTTTCCAATTGTTATTTTCTCTTTCTTATAGATTCATACTTCTTTTCTATTTAGAGAAGACCTTTCAATATTTCCTTTAGGATAGGTTTAGTATTGCTGTATTCTTTTAGTTTGTGCTTGTCTGAGGAATTCTTTATGGCTCCTTCTATTCTAAATGATAATCTTTCTGGGTAGAGTATCCTAGGTTGCAGATTTTTCCATTTCAGGACTTTGAATATATCTTGCCACTCCCTTCTGGCCTGCAACCTTTCTGTAAAGGAATCAGCTGATAGCCTTATGGGGGTTCCCTTGTGATGAACTCTTTGTTTTTCTCTTGCTGCCTTTAGAATCTTCTCTTTATCTTTAACTTTTGCCATTTTAATTAAAATATGTCTTGGTTTAGTTTTGTTTGGATTTATCTTGTTTGGAACCCTCTGTGCTTCCTATACCTGGATATCTGTTTCCCTCTTTAGGTTTGGGAAGTTTTCAGCCATAATTTCTTCAAATACATTTTCAATCCCCTTTTCTCTTTTTTCTCCTTCTGGGATCCCTATTATGTGCACATTGTCATGCTTTATATTATCCCATAGGTCCCTTATATTGCTTTCATTTTTTTTCCATCTGGGTTTCTGTGTGCTCTTCTAATTTGGTGATTTCCATTATTCTATCTTCCAGATCACTTATTTGTTCTTCTGCATTATTCATCCTGCTATTCATTGCCTTTAATTCAGCTTTTGTCTCTGCAAATGAGTTTTCTAATTTTTCTTGGCTCTTCCTCATAGTTTTTAGTTCCTTTTTACAGTTATCTACATTTCTCTCGATAGCCTTTCTTAATTC
Source organism: Balaenoptera musculus (assembly GCF_009873245.2). Lineage (NCBI taxonomy): Eukaryota > Metazoa > Chordata > Mammalia > Artiodactyla > Balaenopteridae > Balaenoptera > Balaenoptera musculus. Next base: position 51,499,128 of record NC_045794.1, on the reverse strand, counting down.
CTTGAGTATTTTCATTATCTCCTTTTGAACTCAGTGCCTATTAGACTGAAAAGGTCTGTTTCATTGTTTGTTCTTTCAGGGAAATTCTCTTGATCTTTTAATTGGGAGTGGTTCCTCTGCTTCTTCATTTTACTTGCATTTCTCTTGCTCTATGAGTTTAGAAGAAACAATTATCTATTGTGGTCTTGGAGGGCTATTTTTATGTGGGAGTGTCCCTGTATAGCCTGCATGGGTTTAATATTTTTGGTGTGAAAGCTGTTTTTAGTATGGATGCTTGCTGCCTCTTTCCTCTGTGTATGCTGGCCATTATCCCCTTGCTAGGAGGTGTGACTGGTTTTGTGGTGACCAGAGCCTGCACTGGATATTGAGTGGGGCTTCCTCTTTGCTCTGTGGTTGTCACTGCCCTGTCAGGGGCAGGGCCTTCTCCCTAGTTGTTGGAGTAGAGGCCCCCCAATCCATTTCTCAGCTGCATTTCTGAGCTGTGGTGTGAGGTAGGTGGGATTAGAGTGTTCCCACTGGGAGAGGAGCCACTGAGTATTTCTCTGCTGGAGCTGTTCACTGGTTAGTGTGCTCTGTTGTGTCACCTGTCACCTGCTGTGTGGGCTCACAACGTACACTGTTGTTGGCACTGCCCTCAGCCCCGCCTCAACCATGGGAATGCTGGCGTTTGGCCCTGGTGTCCCTCAGACATTGTTTTCACGAGGCCACCAGCGCAGATCCAGTGAAGTCAGGTCCCAGGACTGCAGTAGTCGCGTACCTGGACCCACTGTGGGAGCTATGGAGGCAGCTCAGACCCTGGCCTGGCCCACCCCCCACGTGTATTTGCCCACAGATCCCACAGCTGCTAAGGCCAGACCCCTCCCAGCTGTGGGAGCACCTGTTGTCCATTTGGATGTCCTGCAGGCACTGAACTTACAAAGCCAGTGGCAGAGAAGTAAATCTGTGGCTCACGCAGCCAAGGGGAGAGATTTCAGCCCTGCTTCCAAAGTTGTGTGGCTCCTGGGACTCAGCTTTGGTTTCAGCTTCGCCTCTGTGCATGGATAACCTGCTGGCATCTGCTCCTGGGGCCCGCTGTGGTGGTGGCTGGGGCATAGGAGCCTGCTGAGGTGGGAGCTCCCTGAGGTGGTGACTGGAATGTTTTTCTCCTGGAGCCCTCAGAGGCTGGGGCGGCATGTGGAGAAAGAGGCTACGATGGCAGCCCCGCCCCTCCCTTTGCATGCCACTTAACAGTCGTGCTTCACATCCACGGCAGGCCCGGGCTTATTCCACAAACGCTCCTGGTTGCAGCCCTACCACACTCCAGCCCCTTCAGGCTGTTTCCGTGCAGCCAGCAGCAGTCCTCTCCCCAGGGCTGTCCTCTAAACCCCTAGTTTTAGCACCCACCCCCCACCCTTACCAGCAGACATGTGCCTGTGCGTCTCAGGCTGGGGTGAGCAGGGCAGTGGCATGAACCATCTGTGTAGATCTCTCTCAGTTCTGCCTGCACAAATTGGTTGTTGCACTCTCCTCTGAGCCTCTGAAGCTCCCTTTCTGTCCTGGCTGATCTCCCCACCAGTGAGGGGGCTTCCAAGGGAACATTTCCTTTTCTTCAGCTCCCTTCCAGGGGCGCAGGTACAATCCGCTTCCTCCTTTTTTTCTTCCCTTTTGTCCTACCCAGTTACGTGGAGATCTTTCTTGTCCTTTCAGGTGTTTGAGGTCTTCTGCTAGTGTTCAGTAGGTATTCTGTGAGAACTGTATCATTTGTAAGTGTATTTTTAATGTATTTGTGGGAGGGGGTGAGTTCCACATCCTTCTACTCTGCCATCTTGATTGGAGCCTCTGTATACGACATTTTATTTATCCATTTTTCCATCAGCTGATGGACATTTGGGTTGTTTCAACCATTTGGCTATTAAGAATAATGTTTCTATGACAATGAGTTTTTTAGTGTTGCTCTTTAGTGCTTATTTTTATTTATTATTTTTTATTGAGGTATAATTGATGTACAATATTATATAAGTTACAGGTGTATAACATGCCGATTCACAATTTTTAAAGGTTATACTTTTTTTATAGTTATTATAAAATATTGGCTATATTCCGCAATACATCCTTGTAGCTTATTTATTTTATACATAATACCTCTTAATACCCTATGCGTATCTTCCCCCTCCCCCCTTCACTCTCCCTACTGGTAACCACTATTTTGTTCTCTATATCTGTACGTCTTTTTTGTTATATTCACTAGTTTGTTTTATTTTTTAGATCCCACATATAAGTGATATCATGTAGTATTTGTCTTTCTCTGTCTTATTTCACTTAGCATAATAGACAGCCAAGGATTACTAGGCACTTTAAGTCAGAGAATTTCATGCCTTATGACCTTGACACTTCTTCAGAGGAGGTATTCTTTTCTAGAGAACTGCCTTCTTTCTCCATTGATCCCTGACATTTGGTAACACCTTCTCCAGCTTTTCTCCTGTTAAATTGCAGTGATGCTGCAGTCCAAAGGTATGGAGGCAAATGACAAGTGTCAGATTTTCCATGTGTAGTAATACTTGTGGCTTGAGCCTATTTCCTTCAAGCCCCAACCACTCATGTCAATGATGATGGCTTATTCTCTGGTTAGCATGATAGCATTTGGTGTAATAAGGCCAGGTGAACAGATTGAACCTCTATAAAAATATGTTTGTTTCATCATTTCCTTTAGCTTTGCTTCTAATCCTGGGCACCCAGGAATCTGACAACATTAATAAAGTTCTGAAACTGCTCATACCCTTTGACCTCGCAGATAGTTCTACCCTTGTGTACCCACTGCAAGTAATAGGGTGATAGAAAATATGTAATATATGCAGAGATCCAGAGTATTGCTACTAAAAGAACAAAAACATTGGAGACTCAATGGAATATTATGTAGTTGTGAAAATTACAAATAAGATATTAAAATCTACAAATTAATTGCAACTACTTATTCAGTGCTTCCTCTTTGCCTGAAATTTTTCTTCCTGCAAATGAGTCTACTAAATAAACATTCAGCATTCAGTTAAATTCTGGAGAATACAAAAATGAATAAGAAATCTCTTTTAAAAATTTATATGTTAGTTGTGGAAAAAAAGGGGGAAGATGATAGTTAAATATGGGGTTCTGTAGGCAGTAGATCTAGGTCCAGATGCTGACTCAACATGCATTAACTGTGTGATTTCAGAAGAGATCATTTCTTTAAGCCTTAGAATTTGGGTTTTTTTAATATGAAAAATGAGGATAATGATGATTCCCACCTTATAAGATTAAATCAGATCATGTGAAAGTAGTAAACACAGTGCTTGGCACATAGAAAGTATTTAACAAATGTTAGCTATTCTTATTATTTCATCATATTTTTGTTAGTGAAGACATTCTACAAATGCCACTGATTTCTTCTCTTGGCACTGATAATGTTACACTCTCCTGGTTTTCTTCCTCCTCCTCTCTGGCTGTTGCTTCTGGGTCTCCTCTGCTAAGTCCTCATTCCGCCAAAGCTCTACAAGCTAGAGCTCTCCCGGGCGTGGTTCTTGGCTTTCTTCCTTTCTATATCCAGGAGATCTCTTTCAGTCCCATAGCTTTAAATTCCAAATTTCCATCTTCTGGCCAGAAATACCCCCCTGATCTTCAAATCCAACTGCCTTCTAGATTTCTCCACTTGGAAATCTAACAGCCATCTTAAGTAAGTTCAAACCTGAATTCTTGGTTGCACCCCTGTTTGCCAACCTCTTCGTCTCCCCAGTCTTTCTTACTAAGTAAATGTCAATATCGTCCACCTTGTTGCTCATAAAAAAGAAAAACAACCTAGAAGCTATTCTCAATACCTTACTCCTTTTTTTTAATCCCCATATATAATTCATCTGCAAATCCTGTTGACTTTAAAATATACGCCCAATCCATCCTTTCCTCTCCAACGACAAGGCCATCTAGTCCAAGCCACCCTCATCTCTTGCTGTTGCTTCTTTTTGTGGTCTCTCACTTCACTATTGCAATTGCCTCCCAACTTCTCCACCCACCCCCCCCACATAACTCTTACAGCATCTAGAGTGATTCTTTTTCCTTATTGTGTTAAAAAACACATAACATAAAATTTACCATCATATTACCATTTTTAAATGTACAGTAGTGTTATCTATGTGCACATTGTCATGCAACAGATCTCTACAGCTTTTCCATCTTGCAAAAGTGAAACCCTGTACCAATGAGTAACAACTCCCATTTTCCCTCCCCCCCCCCCAGCCTTTGGTAACTACCATTCTACTTTCTGTTTCTAAGAGTCTGACTACTTTAAATACCTCATATAAGTGGCATCATATGGTATTTGTCTTTTTGTGACTGGCTTGTATCACTTACCATAATGTCCTCAAGGTTCATCCATGTAATAGCATATGCCAAGGACTTCTTTCTTTTTTAAGGCTGAATAATATTGTATGTATATAACGCATTTTCTTTTCCATGTTTTTTTAAAATTGAAGTATAGTTGATATAAAATATTATGTTATAGGTGTACAATATAGTGATTCATAATTTTAAAGGTTATACTCCATTTATAGTTATTATAAAATATTTGCTATATTCCCCCTGTTGTACAATATATCCTGTTGTACAATATATGTAACTTACTTTATACCTAATGTTTGTACCTCTTAATCCCCTCCCCCCATATTGTCCCTCCTGGGAATCACGAGTTTGTTTCTGTATCTATGAGTCTGCTTCTTTTTTGTTTCATTCACTACTTTGTTGTATTTTTTAGATTCCACATATAAGTGATATCATACAGTATTTATCTTTCTGTGTCTGACTTATTTCACTTGTCATAATGCCCTCCAAGTCCATCCATGTTGCTGCAAATGGCAAAATTTCATTTTTATGATGAGTAGTATTCCATTGTATATATATATATATATATATATATATATATATATATATATATATATATATATATATGTATAACCACATCTTTTTATCCATTCATTCATCTGTTGCTGGACACTTAGTTTGCTTCCATAGCTTGGTGATTGTAAATAATGCTGCTATGACCATTGAGGTGAGTGTATCTTTTCAAATTAGTGTTCTTGTTTTTTTCAGATATATACTCAGGAGTAGAATTGCTGCATCATATGGTAGTTATATTTTTAGTTTTTTGAGGAACCTCCATAATGTTTTCCAGAGTGGTTGCACCAATTCACATTCCCCCCAACAGTGTACGATGGTTCCCTTTTCTCCACATCCTTGACAACATTTGTTATTTGTGGTCTTTTTGATGATAGTCATTCTGACAGGTGTGAGATGCTATCTCATGGAAGTTTTGATTTGCATTTCCCTGATGATTAGCAATGTTGAGCATCTTTTCATGTGCCTGTTGGCCGTTTACATGTCCTCTTTGGAAAAATGTCTATTCAGTTCTTCCCATATTTTAATCTAGTTTTTTTTTTTGATGTTGAGTCCTATGAGCTGTTTATATATGTTGGATATTAACCCCTTATCAGTCATATCATTTACAAATATTTTCTCCCATTCAGTAGGTTGTCTTTTCATTTTGTCAGTGGTTTCTTTTGCTGTGCAAAAGCTTTTAAGTTTAATTAGATCCCATTTGTTTATTTTTGCTTTTATTGCCTTTGCTTTAGGAGATGGATCCAAAACAACATTGCTACGATTTATGTCAAAGAGTGTTCTGCCTATGTTTTCCTCTAGGAGTTTTATGGTATCTGGTCTTACATTAAGGTCTTTCATCCATTTTGAGTTTATTTTTGTATATGCTGTTAGAGAATGTTCCAATTTCATTATTTTACACGTAGCTGTTCAGTTTTCCCAGAACCACTTATTGAAGACATTGTCTTTTCTCCATTGTATATTCTTGCCACCATTGTCATAGATTAATTGACCATAAATACATGGGTTTATTTCTGGGCTCTCTATTCTGTTCCACTGATCTATGTGTCTGTACTTGTGCTAATACCATACTGTTTTGATTACTGTAGATTTATAGTATAGTCTGAAGTCAGAGAGCATGATACCTCTAGCTCTGTTCTTCTTTCTAAAGATTGCTTTGGCTATTCAAGGTCTTTTTTGTTTTCATACAGATTTCAGAATTATTTGTTCTAGTTCTGTGATAAATGCCATTGGTATTTTGATAGGGATTGCACTGAATCTGCAGATTGCCTTGGATAGTATGGTCATTTTAACAATATTAATTCTTCCATTTTAAGAACATGGTATATCTTTCCAGCTGTTTGTGTTGTCTTCAATTTCTGTCATCAGTGTCTTATAGTTTTCTGAGTATAGATCTTTTACCTCCTTAGATAGGTTTATGCCTAGCTATTTTACTCTTTTTGATGAGATGGTAAATGGGATTGTTTTCTTAATTTCTCTTTCTGATAGTTTATTGTTAGTGTATAGAAATACAACAGATTTCTATACATTAATTTCGTATCTTGTAACTTTACCAAATTCAATGATGCGGTCTAGTTTCTGGTGGTGTCTTTAGGATTTTCTATGTATAGTATCATGTCATCTGCAAACAGTGGCAGTTTTACTTCTTCCTTTGTAGTTTGGATTCCTTTTATTTCTTTTTTTTTTTCTCTGATTGCTGTGGCTAGGACTTCCAAAATTATTGAATAAAATTGGTGAATAGGGCTTCCCTGGTGGCACAGTGTTTAAGAATCTGCCTGCCAACGCAGGGAACGCGGGTTTGAGCCCTGGTCTGGGAAGGTCCCACATGCCACGGAGCAACTAAGCCCGTGTGCCACAGCTACTGAGCCTGCGCTCTAGAGCCTGCGAGCCACAACTACTGAAGTCCACGTGCTTAGAGCCCGTGCTTCACAATGAGAAGCCACCGCAGTGAGAAGCGCTGCGCACCACAACAAAGAGTAGCCCCTGCTCGCCGCAACTAGAGAAAGCCCGTGCGCAGCAACAAAGACCCAATGCAGCCAAAAATAAATAAATTTATGAAAAAAAATGGTGAATAAAAGGTGGGCATCCTTGTCTTGTTCCTGATCTTAGAGGAAATGCTTTCAGCTTTTCACCGTTGAGTATGATGTTAGCTGTGGTTTTGTCATATATGGCCTCTATTATGTTGATGTATATTCCCTCTATGCCCACTTTCTGGAGAGTTTTTATCATAAATGGATGTTGAACTTTATCAAAAGATTTTCCTGCATCTATTGAGATGAACATATAGTTTTTATTCCTCAACTTATTATTTTTTTTTTAAAGCTATTTTTATTTATTTATTTATTTATTTATGGCTGTGTTGGGTCTTCGTTTCTGTGTGAGGGCTTTCTCCAGTTGTGGCAAGCGGGGGCCACTCTTCATCGTGGTGCGCGGGCCTCTCACTATCACGGCCTCTCTTGTTGCGGAGCACAGGCTCCAGACGCGCAGGCTCAGTAATTGTGGCTCATGGGCCCAGTTGCTCCGCGGCATGTGGGATCCTCCCAGACCAGGGCTCGAACCCGTGTCCCCTGCATTGGCAGGCAGATTCTCAACCACTGTGCCACCAGGGAAGCCCTCCTCAACTTATTAATGTGGTGTGTCACATTGATTGATTTGCAAATATTAAAATATCTTTGCATCACTGAGATAAATCCCAGTTGATCATGGTGTATGATCCTTTTATTGTATTGTTGGATTCAGTGTGCTGGTATTGAAGATTTTTACATCTATGTTCATCAGTGATATTGACCTGTAATTCTCTCTTTTGTGATATCTTTGTCTGGTTTTGGTATCAGGGTGATAGTCTTCAGATAAGCAACCTAAGGTGTAAGTTTTGGTTGCTTTTCTTGTTTCCTGGGGAAAGCTTGTATTGCTCTAAACTTTCCTCTTAGAACTGTTTTTGCTGCCATCTCTTAGGTTTGGGATCATTGTGTTTTTGTTTTCATTTATCTCTAGGTATTTTTTGATGTCCTCTTTGATTTCTTCAGTTATTCATTTGCTGTTTAGTAGCATATTGTTTAGCCTTCACTGTTTGTGTTTTTTTGCAGTTTTTTTTCTTGCAGTTGATTTCTAGTCTCATATGGTTGTGGTTGGAAAAGATGCTTGATATGATTTCAATTAAAAAAAATTTACTTAGGCTTGTTTTGTGGTCCAGCATGTGATCTATCCTGGGGAGTGCTCCATGTGCACTTGAAAAGAGTGTGTATCCTGCTGCTTTTGGATGGAATGCTCTCTATATGTTAAGTCCATTTGGTATAATGTGTCATTTAAGGCCAGTGTTTCCTTATTGATTTTCTGTCTAGATGATCCGTCCATTGGTGTAAGTGGGGTGTTAAAATCCTCTACTATTATTGTGTTACTGTTGATTTCTCCTTTTATGTCTGTTAATATTTGCTTTATATATTTAGGTGCTCCCATGTTGGGTGCATACATGTTTACAATTGTTATATCTTCTTCTTGGATTGATCCCTTGATCACTGTGTAGTGTCCTTCTTTGTCTTTTGTAATAGTCTTTATTTTAAAGTCTATTTAGTCTGATAGAAGTATTACTACTCTGGCTTTCTTTTGATTTCCATTTGCAAGGAATACATTTTTTGATCCCCTCACTTTCAGTCTGTGTGTGTGTCTCTAGATCTGAAGTGAATCTATTATAGGCATCATATATATGGGTCTTGTTTTTGTATCCATTCAGCCACTCTGTGTCTTTTGGTTGGAGCATTTAGTCCATTTACAGTTAAGGTAATTATTGATATGTATGGTCTTATTGCCATTATGTATGGTCTTATTGCCATTTTGTTAATTGTTTTGAGTTTATTTTTATAGATCTTTTTTCTTTCTTCTTTTGTTCTCATGTAATTTAATGACTATCTTTATTTTTTATTTTAATTTTTGAAAATTTTATTGAAGTATAGTTGATTTACAATGCTGTGTTAATTTCTGCTGTACAGCAATGTGACTCACTTTTATATATATTCTTTATATATATGTATGTGTGTATATATATATATATATATATATATATATATATATATATATATATATATATACACACATACTCCTTTTCATATTCTTTTCCATTATGGTTTATCACAGGATATTGAACATGGTTCCCTGTGATATAAAGTAGGACCTTGTTGTTTATCCATCCTATATATGATAGTTTGCATCTGCTAATCACAAACTTGAATCCTTCCCTTCCCTACCCCCCCTCCCTTGGCAACCACAAGTCTGTTCTCTGTTTCTGTGAGTCTGTTTCTGTTTTGTAGATAAGTTCATTTGTGTTGTGTTTTAGATTCCACATGTAAGTGATATCATATGGTATTTGTCTTTCTCTTTCTGACTTACTTCGCTTAGTATGATAAACTCTAGGTCCATCCATGTTGCTGCAAATGGCATATTTTCATTCTTTTTTATGGCTGAGTAATATTCCATTGTATATATGTACCACATCTTCTTTATCCATTCATCTGTCAATGGACAATTAGGTTTCCATGTCTTGGCTATTGTAAATAGTGCTGCTATGAACATAGGGTGCATGCATCTTTTTGAATTATAGTTTTATCTGGGTATATGCCCAGGAGTGGTACTGCTGGATCATATGGTAATTCTATTTTTAGTGTTTTGAGGAACTTCTATACTGTTTTCCGTAATGGCTGCACCAGTTTACATTCCTACCAACAGTGTAAGAGGGTTCCCTTTTCTCCACACCCTCTCCAGCATTTATTATTTGTAGACTTCTTAATGATGGCCATTTTGACTGGTTTGAGGTGGTACCTCATTATAGTTTTGATTTGCATTTCTCTAATAATTAGCGATGGTGAGCATATTTTCATGTGCCTATTGGCCATGTGTATGTCTTCTTTGGAGAAGTGTCTATTTAGGTCTTCTGTCCATTTTTCAATTGGATTGTTTTTTGTTGTTGTTGTTGTTATTGTATATTTGTATATTTTGGAAATTAATCCCTTGTTGGTTGCATCATTTGCAAATATTTTCTCCCAGTCCATAGGTTGTCTTTTTGTTTTCTTTATGGTTTCCTTTGCTCTGCAAAAGCATATGAGCTTAATTAGGTCCCATTTTTTCATTTTTGCTTTTATTTCTATTGACTTGGGAGGCTGACCTAAGAAAACACTGGTACGATTTATGTCAGAGAATGTTTTGCCTATGTTCTCTTCTAGGAGTTTTATGGTGTCTTGTCTTATACTTAAGTCTTTAAGCCATTTTGAGTTTATTTTTGTGTATGGGTGAGGGTGTGTTCTAACTTCATTGATTTGCATGTGGCTGTCCAACTTTCCCAGCACCACTTGCTGAAGATACTGTCTTTTCCTCGTTGTATATTCTTGCCTTCTTTGTCGAAGATTAATTGACCATAGGTGTGTGTGTTTACTTCTGAGCTCTCTATTCTGTTCCATTGATCCATGTCTGTTTTTGTGCCAGTACCATGCTGTTTTGATTACTGTAGCTTTGTAGTTTTGTCTGAAGTCTGGGAAGGTTATGCCTCCTACTTTGTTCTTTTTCCTCAGGATTGCTTTGGCAATTCTGGGGATGACTGTCTTTAGTGTTATGTTTGGATTTCCTTTTCTTTTTTGTGTGTGTATTATAGATTTTTGTTTTGTAGTTACCATCAGGTTTTTATTCAGCAGTCTATATATATGTGTGTATGATTGTTTAAAGTTGCTGATCTCTTAATTTCAAGTACATTAAAAAAAAACCTACATTTGTACTCTTCCCCTCATAATTACTGTTTTTGATATCATATTTTACAGCTAATTGTTTTGTGTATCCCTTTACTGTTTATTGTGGTTGTAGGTGATTTTATTACTTTTGTCTTTTAACCTGACTACTAGCTTTGTGTGTGGATGATTTCCTACCTTTTTTGTATGTTTGCCTTTACTGGTGAACTTTTTCATAGTTTTCTTATTTCTAGCTGTGGTCTTTTTTTTTCCACCTAGAGAGTTCCTTTAATATTTCTTGTAAATCTGGTTTTGTGCTGTTGAACTCTTTTAGCTTTTGCTTGTCTGTAAAGCTCTTCATTTCTCCATGAAATCTGAACAAGATCCTTACTGGGTAGACTATTCTTGGTTTAGATTTTTCCTTTTCATCATTTTTAAACAAAATTTATTTATTATTTATTTATTTATTTAGGCTGTGCCAGGTCTTAGTTGTGGCATGTGGGATCTTTAGTTGCAGCAATGCAGACTTCTTAGTTGCGGCATGCAGACTCTTAGTTGCAGCATGCATGTGGGATCTAGTTCCCTGACTAGGGATCAAACCCGGGCCCCTGCACTGGGAGTGTGGAGTCTTACCCACTGGACCACAAGTGAAGTCCCCTTTTCATAATTTTAAATATATCATGCCACTCCCTTCTGGCCTGCAGAGTTTCTGCTGAAAAATCATCTGATAGCCTTATGGGAGTCCCTTTTTATGTTATTTGTTGCTTTTCCCTTGCTGCTTTTAATATTCTCTCTTTATCTTTAATTTTTGTCATTTTAATTGCAATGCGTCTTTGTGTGTTCCTCTTTGGGTTCATACTGTATGGGACTCTCTGCACTTCACTATACTTGGGTGACTGTTTCTCTTCCCAGGTTAGGTAAGTTTTCAGCTATTATGTTTTCAAATATGTTCTCAATTCCTTTCTCTCTTCTCTTTCTGGGACCATGATAATGTGAATACAGTAAGTCCCCTACATACAAACAAGTTCCATTCCAAGAGCGCATTCATAAGTCCAATTTGTAAGTCCAACACAAAGTTAGCCTAGGTACTCAACTAACACAGTCAGTTATATAGTACTGTACTGTAATAGGTTTATAATACTTTTCACACAAATAATACATAAAAAACACAAAAAATGAAGAAAATATATTTTTAATAATTTTTATTGGAGTGTAGTTGGTTTACAATGTTGTGTTAGTTTCTACTGTACAGCAAAGTGAATCAGCTATACATATATATCTCCCCTCATTTTTGGATTTCCTTCCCATTTAGGTCACTGCAGAGCATTGAGTAGAGTTCCCTGTGCAGTGGGTTCTCATTAGTTATTAAAGAAAACATTTTTAATCTTATAGTACAGTACCTTGAAGAGTACAGTAGTACAGTACAACAGCTGTCATACAGGGGCTGGCATTGAATGAACAGGCAAGAAGAGTTACTGATTAGTGGAGGGAGAGAAGGTGGGAGATGGTAGAGCTGAAGGATCATCAGCAATAGGAAACAGAGGGCAAGCTGCAATTTCACTCACGCCTGACATTGATGGCACAAGTTCTGGTTCCTTGCTGGATTCAATTCTATCTACCCTCTTGAAAAATTGATTCTGTGATGTCTGGGTAGTAGCTCTTTTTTTCTTGTCATAGATGACATGGTAGCACTGGATTGCTACCACGCTGCTGCAACCTTCGTGTACCATTCTATGTTTGGGTCCTCTGCCTCAAAAACTAACAGTGCCCCCTCACATAAAGAAAACCCCCTTGCCATTTCCTGCATTGTGAATCTCTTTGGTTCTTCAGTTACTTCCTCTTTCTCTTGTCTTTGTTCATCCTTTCTCTGGGCCTCCAATTCCATCAGGTCTTCATTAGTTAAGTTCCTCGTGTCACACAGCAAGGAGTTCACTGAAGTTGTCCTCTTGCAGATGTAGCTCCAGTTTCTTGCTCAGGGTCACTGAGTTGCTGAAGACCTCTTTGGACTCCTCATCCACCTTCTCAAATCCACGAAAATCGTGAACAAACTATATGGGCAAAGGTTCTTCCAAACCCCATTCGTGGTGGCGGCCGTAACCTCACGCCAAGCAAAGTCAATCTTTTTTATTGCCTTATAGATGTTATAGTCCTTCCAAAATTGTTGCAAGGTTGTTCCTGGTTCATCGATTGCCCTTACTGCCTGATGAAAAGTGTGATGTAAATAATATTTCTTGAAAGTCGCTGTAACTCCCTGGTCTATAGGTTGGATGAGCGATGTAGTATTCGGGGCAGATGCAGTACTTTGACGTTGGGATGAAAGTCGTCCATGAATGGGTGGTGGCCCGGAGCATTGTGGATCAGCGAAGGAATGTTAAATGGGATGTCCTTCTCGAAGCAATATTCTCTACCTCTGGGAAAAAGTGGTGGAAAAAACCAGTCCTGGAAAGTGGCCTGTGTCACCCACGCTTTGGGGTTACTCTTCCACATAACAGGAAGAGAGCCCTTGGCTATGTTTTTAAGGGCTTTTGGTTTCTCTGAATGATAAACTAAGAGAGGCTTCAGCTTCGTATAGCCAGAAGCATTGCCACCAAACAACAGAGTCAGCCTATCCTTTGCTACTTTATAGCCTGGCATCAACTTTTACTCCTTACTTATATAACTTTGGTCTGACATCCTCTTCCAGTACAGTCCTGTCTCATCCACATTAAAAACCTGCTTGGGTAAATATACGCCTTCATCAATAATTTCTTGAAATATTTCAGGAAGTTCCCGGGCAGCTACTGAATCTTCACTTGCTGCCTCGCCACTTCCTTTTAAGTTGTGAAAGCTGGCTGTAGCCTTGAACTTGTGAAACCAACCATGGCTGGCATTAAAAGATGTGCCTCTGATTCTTCGCCACGTTTCTTCTTCAAGTATTCATAAAGGCTTTTAGCTTTCTCTTGAATCAGCGTTAAGCTGAGCAGGACTCATTGCTAATGCTGATACTGATCCTGCATCCACACACTGAGAAGTTTCTCCATCTCCTCCATCACTTTTCCATGCTTCTTTTTAAAATTTATTTTACTTATTTATTTATTCTTGGCTGCGCTGCGTCTTCATTGCTGCACGTGGGCTTCCTTTAGTTGTGGTGAGCAGGGGCTACTCTTTGTTGCAGTTCGTGGGCTTCTCATTGCAGTGGCTTCTCTTATTGCAGAGCAGGGCTCTAGGCGCATGGGCTTCAGTAGTTATGGCATGCGGGCTCAGTAGCTGTGGCTTGTGGGCTCTAGAGCGCAGGCTCAGTAGTTGTGGTGCATGGGCTTAGTTGTTCTGTGGCATGTGGGATCTTCCCGGACCAGGGCTCGAACCCGTGTCCCCTGCATTGGCAGGCAGATTCTTAACCACTGTGCCATGAGGGAAGCCCCCATGCTTCTTTAAAATTATTGTCAACATCATCAGCACAGCAGACTTCACATGTTCCATGATCTTGTCCTTATTCTTTAGACTTGTGCTGATGGTTGAACAATTCATATTATAAGAAGGAGCGACGTCTACCATCTTTTTGCCTCACTCCACTCTCTCAATTATTTTCACTTTTGTTTCCATCGTTATCACTTGGCGTTTCTTAGCAGTACCAGCTACACCACTGCTGCTTTTACACTTGCTTCTGGACATCCGGGGCTTGAAATAAATATACTGTACTACTGCACTCTATACAGTACTGTAATGTAAAGTACACAAAAGCACAACCACTTGTAGAGGAGGCACACACGTGACAATGTACACCAGACATGTGAACTAACTTACGTGATTGGACATGTGAATGCACGTTTGCGTCTTTGAAAGTTTGCAACTTGAAGGTTCATGTGTAGGGGACTTACTATATTAGTATGCTTGATATTGTCTCAGAGGTCTCTTAAACTGTCCTCATTTCGTTTCATTCTTTTTTTTTTTTTAATTCAAACGGAAAGTCACAAAAATTATAATCATCCTCATCAGTTCACTCAGTCCCATGTAATTAATTTTTTTTATCTTGATCTCTTGTAAGCACTTTTATGAGTTCATCAGTTTTCCATTAGAGTTCTGAAAATGCTTATTCATTCAGTTCAGCAGTACAGCCAGTTACCAGAAACCTGTACTTGTCAGAGTCTTTTCCATGAATTCCTTGAAGATGAAACCCTATTATAGGAACATATTTGCAAAAGCATCAGAGTACACCCATAACTGTCTGTAAATGACGAAAGACTTAAAAATGACCATGGTTAAATATTTGATGAAAGTTCATAATAATGTAATTGACAAGGAAATTTAGTTATTTCTGAGATATACATTTTAAAGTAATAACTAGAATTATGACTTATAACATTATACCAGAACATATAAGATTTTTAGAAATTTCATGTAATGTCTGAAACATTTATATTAACATATTTCCATACAAATAACCCAATGAAAGTTTAGTATTAGTTGTTTTGTTTGTTTTTTTATACTGCAGTTTCTTATTAGTCATCAATTTTATACACATCAGTGTATACATGTCAATCCCAATCGCCCAATTCAGCACACCACCATCCCCACCCCACCGCAGTTTTCCCCCCTTGGTGTCCATATGTCTGTTCTCTACATCTGTGTCTCAACTTCTGCCCTGCAAACCGGCTCATCTGTACCATTTTTCTAGGTTCCACATACATGCGTTAATATACGATATTTGTTTTTCTCTTTCTGACTTACTTCACTCTGTATGACAGTCTCTAGATCCATCCACGTCTCAACAAATGACTCAATTTCGTTCCTTTTTATGGCTGAGTAATATTCCATTGTATATATGTACCACAACTTCTGTATCCATTCGTCTGTCAATGGGCATTTAGGTTGCTTCCATGACCTGGCTATTGTAAATAGTGCTGCAATGAACATTGGGGTGCATGTGTCTTTTTTTTTTTAATTAATTAATTTATTTTTATTTTTGGCTGTGTTGGGTCTTCGTTTCTGTGCAAGGCTTTCTCTAGTTGTGGCAAGCAGGGGCCACTCTTCATCGTGGTGCACTGGCCTCTCACTATCACGGGCTCTCTTGTTGTGGAGCACAGGTCCAGACGCGCAGGCTCAGTAGTTGTGGCTCACGGGCCTAGTTGCTCCACGGCATGTGGGATCTTCCCAGACCAGGGCTCGAACCCGTGTCCCCTGCATTGGCAGGCAGATTCTCAACCACTGCACCACCAGGGAAGCCCGCATGTGTCTTTTTGAATTATGGTTTTCTCTGGGTGTATGCCCAGTAGTGGGATTGCTGGATCATATGGTAAATCTATTTTTAGTTTTTTAAGGAACCTCCCTACTGTTCTCCATAGTGGCTGTATCAATTTACGTTCCCACCAACAGTGCAAGAGGGTTCCCTTTTCTCTGCACCTTCTCCAGCATTTGTTGTTTGTAGATTTTCTGATGATGCCCATTCTAACTGGTGTGAGGTGATACCTCATTGTAGTTTTGATTTGCATTTCTCTAATAATTAGTGATGTTGAGCAGCTTTTCATGTGCTTCTTGGCCATCTGTATGTCTTCTTTGGAGAAATGTCTATTTATGTCTTCTGTCCATTTTTTGATTGGGTTGTTTCTTTAATATTTAGCTGCATGAGCTGTTTATATATTTTGGAGATTAATCCTTTGTCAGTTGATTCGTTTGCAAATATTTTCTCCCATTCTGAGGGTTGTCTTTTTGTCTTGTTTATGGTTTCATTTGCTGTGCAAAAGCTTTTAAATTTCATTAGGTCCCATTTGTTTATTTTTGTTTTTATTTCCATTACTCTAGGAGGTGGATCAAAAAAGATCTTGCTGTGATTTATGTCAAAGAGTGTTCTTCCGGGCCTTCCCCGGTGGTCCAGTGGTTGAGACGCTGCGCTCCCACTGCAGGGGGCGCGGGTTCAATCCCTGGTCAGAGAGCTAGGATCCCGCATGCCGTGTGGCACGGCCAAAAAAATAAAAAATAAACCTTTCAAAAAAAAAAAAAAAAAGAATGTTCTTCCTATGTTTTCCTCTAAGAGTTTTATAGTGTCTGATCTTACATTTAGGTCTCTAATCCATTTTGAGTTTATTTTTGTGTATGGTGTTAGGGAGTGTTCTAATTTCATTCTTTTATATGTAGCTGTCCAGTTTTCCCAGCACCACTTACTGAAGAGACTATCTTTTCTCCATTGTATATTTTTGCCTCCTTTGTCATAGATTAGTTGACCATAGGTGCGTGGGTTTATCTCTGGGTTTTCTATCTTGTTCCATTGATCTATGTTTCTGTTTTTGTGCCAGTACCATATTGTCTTGATTACTGTAGCTTTGTAGTATAGTCTGAAGTGAGGGAGTCTGATTCCTCCAGCTCCGTTTTTTTCCCTCAAGACTGCTTTAGCTATTCGGGGTCTTTTGTGTCTCCATACAAATTTTAAGATTTTTTGTTCTAGTTCTGTAAAAAATGCCATTGGTAATTTGATAGGGATTGCATTGAATCTGTAGATTGCTTTGGATAGTATGGTCATTTTCACAATATTGATTCTTCCAATCCAAGAACATGGTATATCTCTCCATCTGTTTGTGTCATCTTTGATTTCTTTCATCAGTGTCTTATAGTTTTCTGCATACAGGTCTTTTGTCTCCCTAGGTAGGTTTATTCCTAGGTATTTTATTCTTTTTGTTGCAATGGTAAATGGGAGTGTTTCCATAATTTCTCTTTCAGATTTTTCATCATTAGTGTATAGGAATGCAAGAGATTTCTGTGCATTAATTTTGTATCCTGCAACTTTACCAAATTCATTGATTAGCTCTAGTAGTTTTCTGGTGGCATCTTCAGAATTCTCTATATATAGTATCATGTCATCTGCAAACAGTGACAGTTTTACTTCTTCTTTTCCAATTTGGATTCCTTTTATTTCTTTTTCTTCTCTGATTGCTGTGGCTAGGACTTCCAAAACTAAGTTGAATAACAGTGGTGAGAGTGGACATCCTTGTCTCGTTCCTGATCTTAGAGGAAATGCTTTCAGTTTTTCACCATTGAGAATGATGTTTGCTGTGGGTTTGTCATATATGGCCTTTATAATGTTGAGGTAGGTTCCCTCTATGCCTACTTTCTAGAGAGTTTTTATCATAAATGGTGTTGAATTTTGTCAAAAGCTTTTTCTGCATCTATTGAGATGATCATATGGTTTTTCTTCTTCAATTTGTTAATATGGTGTATCACATTGATTGATTTGCATATATTGAAGAATCCTTGCATTTCTGGGATAAATCCCACTTGATTGTGGTGTATGATCCTTTCAATGTGTTGTTGGATTCTGTTTGCTAGTATTGTGTTGAGGATTTTTGCATCTATATTCATCAGAAATATTGGTCTGTAATTTTCTTTTTTTGTAGTATCATTGTCTGGTTTTGGTATCAGGGTGATGGTGGCCTCATAGAATGAGTTTGGGAGTGTTCCTTCCTCTGCAATTTTTTGGAAGAGTTTGAGAAGGATGGGTGTTAGCTCTTCTCTAAATGTTTGCTAGAATTCACCTGTGAAGCCATCTGGTCCTGGACTTTTGTTTGTTGGAAGATTTTTAATCACAGTTTCAATTTCATTACTTGTGATTGGTCTGTTCATATTTTCTGTTTCTGTCTGGTTCAGTCTTGGAAGTTTATAATTTTCTAAGAATTTGTCCATTTCTTCCAGGTTGTCCATTTTATTGGCATAGAGTTGCTTGTAGTAATCTCTCATGATCCTTTGTATTTCTGCCGTGTCAGTTGTTACTTCTCCTTTTTCATTTCTAATTTTATTGATTTGAGTCCTCTCCCTCTTTCTTGATGAGTCTGGCTAATGGTTTATCAATTTTGTTTATCTTCTCAAAGAACCAGCTTTTAGTTTTATTGATCTTTGCTATTGCTTTCTTTGTTTCTATTTCATTTATTTCTGCTTTGATCTTTATGATTTCTTTCCTTCTGCTAACTTTGGGTTGTGTTTGTTCTTCTTTCTCTAGTTGCTTTAGGTGTAATGTTAGATTGTTTACTTGAGATCTTTCTTGTTTCTTGAGGTAGGCTTGTATAGCTATAAACTTCCCTCTTAGAACTGCTTTTGCTGCATCCCATAGGTTTTGGATCGTCGTGTTTTCATTGTCATTTGTCTCTAGGTATTTTTTGATTTCCTCTTTGATTTCTTCAGTAATCTCTTGGTTATTTAGTAACATATTGTTTAGCCTCCATGTGTTTGTGTTTTTTACGTTTTATTCCCTGTAATGGATTTCTAATCTCATAGCGTTGTGGTCCGAAAAGATGCTTGATATGATTTCATTTTTCTTAAATTTACTGTGGCTTGATTTGTGACCCAGGATGTGATCTATCCTGGAGAATGTTCTGTGTGCACTTGAGAAGAAAGTGTAATCTGCTGTTTTTGGATGGAATGTCCTATAAATATCAATTAAATCTATCTGGTCTATTGTGTCATTTAAAGCTTCTGTTTCCTTATTTATTTTCATTTTGGATGATCTGTCCATTGGTGTAAGTGAGATGTTAAAGTCCCCCACTATTATTGTGTTACTGTCGATTTCCTCTTTTATAGCTGTTAGCATTTGCCTTATGTATTGAGGTGCTCCTATGTTGGGTGCATATATATTTATAATTGTTGTATCTTCTTCTTGGATTGATCCCTTGATCATTATGTAGTGTCCTTCCTTGTCTCTTGTAACATTCTTTATTTTAAACTCTATTTTATCCGATATGAGTATAGCTACTCCAGCTTTCTTTTGATTTCCATTTGCATGGAATATCTTTTTCCATCCCCTCACTTTCAGTCTGTATGTGTCCCTAGGTCTGAAGTGGGTCTCTTGTAGACAGCATATATACGGGTCTTGTTTTTGTATCCGTTCAGTCAGTCTGTGTCTTTTGGTTGGAGCATTTACTCCATTCACGTTTAAGGCAATTAACGATATGTATGTTCCTATGACCATTTTAATTGTTTTGGGTTTGTTTTTGTAGGTCCTTTTCTTCTCTTGTGTTTCCCACTTAGAGAAGTTCCTTTAGCATTTGTTGTAGAGCTGGTTTGGTGGTGCTGAATTCTCTTAGCTTTTGCTTGTCTGTAAAGCTTTTGATTTCTCCATCGAATCTAAATGAGATCCTTGCTAGGTAGAGTAATCTTGGTTGTAGGTTCTTCCCTTTTATCACTTTAAGTATACCATGCCAGTCCCTTCTGACTTGTAGAGTTTCTGCTGAGAAATCAGCTGTTAACTTTATGGGAGTTCCCTTGTATGTTGTCATTTTTCCCTTGCTGCTTTCAATAATTTTTCTTTGTCTTTAATTTTTGCCAATTTGATTACTATGTGTCTCGACATGTTTCTCCGTGGGTTTATCCTGTATGGGACTCGCTGGACTTGGGTGGCTATTTCCTTTCCCATGTTAGGGAAGTTTTTGACTATAATCTCTTCAAATATTTTCTCTGGTCCTTTCTCTCTCTCTTCTCCTTCTGGGACCCCTATAATGCGAATGTTGTTGCGTTTAATGTTGTCCCAGAGGTCTCTTAGGCTGTCTTCATTTCTTTTCATTCTTTTTTCTTTAGTCTGTTCTGCAGCAGTGAATTCCACCATTCTGTCTTCTAGGTCACTTATCTGTTCTTCTGCCTCAGTTATTCTGCTATTGATTCCTTCTAGTGTAGTTTTCATTTCAGTTATTGTATTGTTCATCTCTGTTTGTTTGTTCTTTAATTCTTCTAGGTCTTTGTTAATCATTTCTTGCATCTTCTCGATCTTTGCCTCCATTCTTTTTCCAAGGTCCTGGATCATCTTCACTATAATTATTCTGAATTCTTTTTCTGGAAGGTTGCCTATCTCCACTTCATTTAGTTGTTTTTCTGGGGTTTTATCTTGTTCCTTCATCTGGTATATAGCCCTCTGCCTTTTCATCTTGTCTCTCTTTCTGTGAATGTGGTTTTTGTTCCACAGGCTGCAGGATTGTAGTTCTTCTTGCTTCTGCTGTCTGCCCTCTGGTGGATGAGGCTATCTGAGAGGCTTGATGGGAGGGACTGGTGGTGGGTAGAGCTGACTGTTGCTTTGGTGGGCAGAGCTCAGTAAAACTTTAATCCACTTGATTGTTGATGGGTGGGGCTGGTTTCCCTCCCTGTTGGTTGTTTGGCCTGAGGCAACCCAGCACTGGAGCCTACCTGGGCTCTTTGGTGGGGCTAATGGCAGACTCTGGGAGGGCTCATGCCAAGGAGTACTTCCCAGAACTTCTGCTGCCAGTGTTCTTGTCCCCACGGTGAAAGAGAGCCACCCTCCCCCTCTGCAGGAGACCCTCCAACACTGGCAGGTAGGTCTGGTTCATTCTCCCCTGGGGTCACTGCTCCTTCCACTGGATCCCGATGCACACACTACTTTGTGTGTGCCCTCCAAGAGTGGAGTCTCTGTTTCCCCCAGTCCTGGGGAAGTCCTGCAATCAATTCCCACTAGGCTTCAAAGTCTGATTCTCTAGGAATTCCTCCTCCCGTTGCTGGACCCCCAGGTTGAGTAGCCTGATGTGGGGCTCAGAACCTTCACTCCAGTGGGTGGACTTCTGTGGTATAAGTGTTCGGCAGTCTGTGAGTCACCCACCCGCCAGTTATGGGATTTGATTTTACTGTGATCGCGCCCCTCCTACTGTCTCATTGTGGCTTCTCCTTTGTCTTTGGATGTGGGGTATCTTTTTTGGTGAGTTCCAGTGTCTTCCTGTCGATGATTGTCCAGCAGCTAGTTGTGATTCTGGTGTTCTCACAAGAGGGAGTGAGAGCACGTCCTTCTACTCCGCCGTCTTGGTTCCACGTCTCGTTTCATTCTTTTTTCTGTTCTGCAGCAGTGATTTCCACTACTCTGTCTTCCAGCTCATTGATTCATTCCTCTGTATCATTTAGTCTACAAATGATTGATTCCTTCTAGTGTATTTTTAATTTCAGTTATTGTATTCTGCATCTCTGCTTGGTTGTTCTTTATACTTTCTCTTTGTTTAAAAACTTCCATCTCTGTGCATCCATTCTTTTCCTGAGTTCTTCCATCATCTTTACGATCATTACTCTGAACTCTTTTTCGGGTAGATTGCCTATCTCCACTTCACTTAGTTCTTCTTCTGGGATTTTATCTTGTTCCTTTGTTTGAAGATGTTCCTTTGTTGCCTTATTTTGTCTAAGTTGCTACTTGTATTTTTATGTATGTGTTAGGTTAGTTATGTTTCTTGACCTTGGAGAAGTGACCTTCTGTAGGAGAAGTCCTGACAGCGCACTTTCCTCTTATTACCCAAGCTATATGCTCTAGGGACTCCCCCCTAAGGGGGCCACGTGGGTCCTTCTGTTGTGGCAGACTGACTATGTGGGTGATCTGGTAGACTTTGTTGGCCTCTGGCCCAGTTGGTTGCCAGGCCCTACCTTCTGTAGATGCTGCTTGCTGCTGGTTAGTGGGGCCTGGTCACAAGGTGGCTGACTGCAGAAACCCAGGGGGCCCTGGGGCTAGTGCTGGCTCACTGGTGTGTGACATCAGGGTCCAGAAGACTCTGGGGCTGTTGCCCCCACTACTGGTGGGTGAAGCCGGTTCCTGGGGTTAGTGCTGGAGTATTGGCAGGCAGAGCCACATCCTGGAATCTGGCTGAAGGGCCCAGGGATCCCAGAGCTGGTGTCAGATAGCTGAGGGGCAGGGGGGTTGGGGGGAGCTGGTTCCTGACACAGTTGGGTGTGGGGTCTGGCATGTCCTGAAGCTTGTGTTGGCCTGCTAGTGGGCAGGGCTGGGACCCAGCTGGTCCCAGGGTAGGGTATGGCCTGATGTGGGCAGGCTGGGTCTGCAAGCTGTGGAAGTTGGTTTTCTTGGGTCTTATACCACATTTTCTTTATCCATTCAAATATCGATTGACATTTAGGTTGCCTCCACACCTTAGCTATTGTGAATAATGCTGCAATGAACATGATGCACAAATATCTCTTCAAGATTTTGTTATCAGTTTTTTTGGATACATACTCAGAATTGGGAGTGCTGGATGATATAATAATTCTATATTTAATTTTTTAAAGGAAACGCCATACTGTTTTCCATAGCAGCTGTACCATTTTACATTCCTGCCAACAGTGCACAAAGATTCCAATTTCTCCACATTCTCACCAACATTTGTTTTTTTCTTTCTTCCTTCCTTCTTTCCTTTTTTTTTATTCCCCCCGACAATGGCCATCCTAACAGGTATGATGTGATGTCTCACTGTGCTTGTGTAGAACAATTTCTTAAAACACTGATGATGTCACATTCCTGCTTGGAACCTTCCAATGACTCTCCTTGCACTTAGAATGACATCTAAATACCCTATTTTGGCCTCTAAGCTCCTCCAAAGTCTGGTCTCTATCCACTCTTTAGCCTTCATTTCCATCTCCAGTTTTTCTTGTTTACACTGCTCCAGTCATGGTGACCTTCTTTAACTCCCTAACAACTCTGCATGGCCTTTTCACAGGGCAGTGGCCCATGCAGTTCCCTCTGCCTGGCCAAGTCTTTTTCTTTCTTTTTACCTGCCTGGTTCCTTCTCATCACTCAGATCTTAGCTCAAATTCTACCACTTCAGAGGTGACATTCAAACTGTCCTGTCTAAAGTCCCCCTCCCAGGCATTGTAAATCACCCCGTTCTGTTTCACTTTTACTTTCTATAGCAGTTATCAGCACCTGAAATTGTTTTGCCAAAATAAACAATTCGGTTTGTTCGGTTGTTATCCAACTAAGAACCATACTTCATGAGACCAGGAAGCCTGTATGTCTTGTTCACAGCCACATGCCCAGAAGAGAGCCTGACTGAATGAGTGTGAAGTGTAGTGGAAGCATGGAGGACGGAGCAGTGAACGCCAGCTGAGAGATTTAGGGAACGCTTCGTGTAAGATGTAACATTTTAGCTGGGTTTTTAAGTTTAAATGATTGCATCAGGTAGATATCAGTGAGGGCAGGGGACATGTTGGGCTGAGGAATGGCCTGAGCTGCGGTGAGGAAGCATATAGCCCAGCCCATTCAGGGCAAGGTAACCCGATAGGGCTGAGCGTAAAGGTTCTCGAGAGGAAGTGGTGGGCAGGAAGGCTGAAGTGGCAGACCGCCAATGTGGCAGATACTGCATTCATTTCAGTTTTGTTAGTTAATGATAGGTTTGAAGGTGCAAAGATGAATGAGACATAGTTCTGGGTCTGTGGTGGGGAGCGACATATGGTTTTTGAGCAGGGGAGTGATGTGAGCATCTTACAGGGGTCAGGATGCAGCAGTAATTACAAGCACAACCTCTGGGACCAGGTGGCTTAGAATCAAATCCTGGCTCTACCACTGGCTAGCTCTGTGACCACAGCAAGTTCTTAACCCCGCCTGGCTTAGTTTTCTCGTTTGTAAGGATGATGATAGTCGTAGCTTTTTCTCTTGGCTTTCTTGTAAGGATTAAATTAATGTTTGTAGAATGGTGTCTGGCACTCAATACAGATTAGCTATTTTTATGTAACATGTCTAAAACAATGTCTAGTAGATAGTAAGTTTTCAATGCTTGCTTGTTGGGTTTTTTACTCACTAGTTTGTTAGATTGTTTTCGTTTTTGTTTTTTTTAAAGAAAGATGATTAACAGGAGTATAGAGAATCCTTGCAAAGGGAAGACGGTGGACCCAGGAAAACTATGTGGGAAGATACTGCAATAGTTGAGGCAAAAAGGAATGAAGCACAGAACTAGGTTAAATCAGAGAGAAAAATCAGTAAAACATTGGATGTTGGTGGAGGGGAATGGAATATGTTTTGGAATACAAGAAAGTGGATTTAGTTTTGGGGTCTCTTGAGTTTAAGGTGCCTAGGGGAAAACCTCTGTCTGCTGATGTTCAGCTGAATTGATAGGGAGGGAGACATCTGAGATTGAGGACAAAGAGGTGAGTAAAACAGGGATTTCTACTCTGAAAATGAGGACATGCACTTTAAAAAAGACTGTGGAGAATTTGGATCAAAACTCTCATTTACCTATTACATTGGCAAAGAAACAAAATGACAGTATTGTAAGCTTGTGTTCTGTACTCATACTTTGCCGGCAGTAGTGTAAATTTGTGCAGACTTTCTAGAAAACATGTTGGCAACATCATGAAATTTAGAGATGCTTATACCCCCTGACGCAGTTATTTCATTTTTTGGAGTCAATGCTAAATTAATGATCCAAAATGCAGACAGTGGTTATGTACAGAGCTGCTTACTACAGCTCTGTAGAACATTCAGTTGAAAAAAAAAAACCTGCAAACAGGCTCACTCAGTGATAGGAAAATGATTAAATAAATTATAGTATGTTCATATGCTAGAATATTATGCATCCTTAAAAAAATCATGTTTACTGAGACCTGTAACATGAACTGATATGAGGGAGAAAAACCTGACAAGGATACACAATTATATGCACAATATAAATTCAACTCCGCTAAAAATAAGCATAGTGTAAGGATTAGAAGACAATATACTAAAATGCTGCTGTGGATTATTTCTGTCTGGGAAATTAAGGCATTGGTTGATGATTTGTAGAAGTCTAGTAACTGAGTTTGAATTAGGATCAGATAATAGATTTTTGTCTTATTTAAAAATTTTCCCTCTTCTCCTAATGCATCTGCTAATATTCAGTTACTAATGCAGTAATCATCTTTGGCTCGCAGTCTGTACCTTCAAAATGAAATCCTGACCATGTTGCCTTTAAAAAAAAAAAAATGGATGCAGTCCATCCATCAGAGGCTTAGAAAGCCAAATCTCATTTTCAAATTAGTTCATATCATTGTATAATTTCAAATATGCCACCAGCCTATTGATGATGCCTCCCTCTGCCCTAGCTTACAGACATGATCGTTCACTTTCATTTAGAGAGGCACAGTTTTTACACAAGAGATTCCCTGGATATGTCAAAGACAAAAGATTAGTACAGTGCATCAGCATTGGGAGGTTAATTCATCAGTAGTCCTCTCTTCAGCTGCACACCCAAGCAGCTAAAAGAAAGCCAATCATCCCAGGAGTGCACTTGATGGAGAGTGCACTCTGGTGTGTAGGAAGAGGGCACCCACTATTCGCCAGAACTGGATTGCAAATATCTTAACTTCCTTCAAGATGTTAATGTTGAATAAAGAATGTTGTCTCAGGGTTCCAGGAGGACCAATCTCTCTCTCTTAAACACACAGACACACATTTTGATATCCAACCTGGTCCCAGCTCTCCGGCCACTCTTGCTAAGAACTAATCTTGATAAAATCACCGTTTTTCACTGTAGAAGGCAGGTTTTCTATCTACTATAGAGATAAAAGTCTACTGAAGAATGATGAACCTCACCATGATTACTTCCCAAAGGTATCTTAACCCTATTTTCCAAAATCCAATAGGGGATATATGGCCCATGGAATAGAATTTGCCATAATTTTTGGCTTCCAGGACCTGTTGGGCATTTTAGATCAAGTTTGGGAATTTTCTGCTTGAGTCCCAACTACTCAAGATAGAAGCCAGAAAACTCCCTTTCCCTGCCTTCCTAATATTCTTACAGGGTGCTGGCCAGCAGTGGGAGCTGACAACCATACTCACGTGGGCCGCTAATTCAGGCGTGAGGGATACAGGCGCACATGGGGAGGGTTGTGGCAGAGGCTGAGGCTCGTGGATTTGAGGATAGTAGTGAGGGAGATGCGGGACAGTGGGGCTTTCCTGGAACAATCCTATAGTCTGACTTGGGCATTTGTTCCCATGGGGCAGCCTCTAAATCCAACTCTCGGGTCCTAAAATGGTACCTACCTGCTTTCAGATAGGCGTTCCAGTCAATGGCTTAGTTCAAAGTCATTCCACCATGTTTGGGGAAAAGATTTCCTTTAACAGGTGGGTCGTTTTTTTTTTTTTTTTTTTTTTCCATTAATTTGTCCATGTTTAAAGATTTCTGCATATAATACCCAAAGTATAATCAGGATATACTAAAATAAAACACCAAGCACATTCATATAGAATTCTATACAGCCGTGCATACAATACCTAAAGTTTAATTAGGAAATACTAAACTATACATATTCATATAGAATTCTATACAGCCCTGAAAATGTAGAAAACTACCGTTATATTTAACAACATGGACTCTCCCAAACATAAATTTCAAGAAAAGAAGCCAGACAGAAAATCTACACACCACGAGTTTGTCTGTAGAAAGTTAAAATGACAGGCAAAACCAAACTATGGTGTTATTCGTCAGGATGTTGGTAACTTTGGAGAGGCACAAACCTAGCTTCTAGGAGGCTGATAATGTGCTATTTCTTGACCTGGGGGGTGGATAAATTAGTGTATCAGTTTGTGAAAGCTCTTACACTAATGATTTGTGTACTTTTCTCTATGTATTTTATGCTTCAATAAAAGTTATTTCCCCTCAATTTATGTTTTTTTTTTTTTTTTACAGCCCATCAGTATTCAGTCTGGTATATTGCTGATACAATCTGCACATTGCTGATACAGTTTTACAAAACTATATTATGTATTGCTAGTCCTCAAGAGTTAGGAAAAAAGCTAAGTTTGAAGATAAAATATCCATACATGGGGGAATTCTAAACATAGTCTATACCTAAGGATTGCATTTCAATGTATTCAAATGAAACCCAAAATCAGCTTGACAAGGTTTACTACGTCAAAAACTCCTCAAAGGAAAGATTTCAGTCTGGAGTGTTTAGGAGGACTGTGCGCTCTCAGCCTCTTAGTTAAGACTCTCCCAGCCCCGTCTCTCTTATTACAGAGGGGTCTCCGAACTATGCTTCTAAAAAACCCTGGCTTCATGGACAAGGCCCTGTGCATGAGGCCTCATTTTCAAATTCACAAACCAAAATCCAAGATGAAAGCTTTTTTTTTTTTTTTTTTTTAAAAAGGTAGTTTCATACGATTTAATGATTTAACGATTTAAGGCAACTCAGCTCTGGCAGGGCGGGGAGGTGTTAAATAGTGATTAGAAAAAGAAAGGAATGACAACACGGCAGAGAATCAGACCATCGGAAGCCGACAAAGGCAGCCAGAACTATCTTATTTATTATAAAGATACACCATGAAGAACAGACCTGACTGTATACTGAAGCCTGGAATGGTACATGCCAAAATGTACAGTACTTATACATAAAAGTGCATTGTCACAACAGATTAACAAAACGTTTTTTTTTTTTTTTTCTCTTCCAGAACTAGAAAAGCATCCCCCTTTACTTTCACCTCAGAGACGAGGGAATGTCCCGGTAAGAGGCAGTACAGAGCAGAGGCGAACAGGATGGCCGTCAGCAGCACGTGAGCAGGGGAGGGGAGGGGGGCGATTTGCGGGGGACCCGGAGAGTGACTGTGGGGAGGGAAAGGCACAGTCACGGCTAAGAGGAAAACAACACGTCTGATGACCATGACCTGACCATGACCGACAAGGATGCAAGACAGGACAATACTGAGCACCGAGGCATGAAAAGGTGGGGATGGAGAAGCAGCTGGGAGAGAGTGAAGGAAGTTTCAAAACAGTCAAGTGGACGGAGGAATTGGGGTGGCACTTGGGGGAGGAGGTGGGCGGGGCAACAGTAAAGAACAAGGCTAAAACTCCTCTAAAATAGAAAGGCACTTTCACATGTACATACTACAGATGTACATTGACACGATCAGGTAACAGTCACAAGCAGGAAGCCACCAATACTGCAATTAATCAAACCGACAGGAAAGGACAGTACTGATTTAATTATGTGGGCAGGAGTTACCCTTAAGTCAGTAGGTAAATAGCAGTCTCTCCTGTCACACAGCCACTTACTATACTTTAAACATCTATAATAACCATCACACTACACATTGAGCTCGGATGAATGTTCTAAGGGGGGGGGGCATTCACAAATGCACGGTTTATATATTTTCTTTTACTAAACAGTTTCTAAGATAAGCATTATGGAACCCAGAACAATTATTTAAGCATACAAAATTCCCTACGTAATTTTAAGATACAGGTACCATTTTGATTATACTACGTAGACTTTTTTTTTTTTTGTAAAGAAAGTATACTAGGGTGGGTGAGTGAAAGCTCAATCTCCAGTTTATTGTACTGATTTGAACAAAGCTGTGCCAGTCACCCTGCCCCACGCCCGACACCCCAGCCCAGCTGGAGGTTGGCTTTTAGCTTAGGGGCCAGTCTCCAGCCGTGAGCTCATTCATACGTGGGAAGAGACTTCACTTCTAAGCTGCCCGTGCCTTGGGGCCTATGTGGCAGGTAACTCAGAGCAAGACTCAGCCCCAAGCACATTTCCTGCATCCATGGCCCCTCACTACTGTGGTCAGGAATAGATGTCATCCCAAATCTGAAGTCTTCTAAACCCAACAGAACCACAGGCTCTTTAACTTTGGATTTCAGAGGCTGTGATTACTAAAGTTTCTTCAGTTTATAGACCCCAGGGGCTATGCTTCATTCCCAAATGCTAAGGAGACCACCATGTCCCCCCCCTTTTTTCTTTTTCTTAATTAAATTATAAACCCATTTTTGGGAATGGCAAAAGCACAAAGACAGAAAACTCATACAATTTGACCCTTGGCGCTCTATATCCATTGATCACTGTTCATGTTCATTGCTGTAGATTAAGTGGGACCCTGCTGTACATTGTTCTGTGGATTGCTCAAGGGGCACCAAAGTCAGATTACATTGTGTGAAAATGTGAAAAACTGTTGTTGAACAATGGCGTTTACGCCACACTTGAACATGGAGCTCTACAAAGGGCCATTCAATGGATTGAAATAATTTACAGAACACTCATCAGGAAACAGGTACTGAGAACCGTTCACTCTATCCTAACGACCCACTCCAAGCATCCTCACCCAAACAGAAAGGCCAATTTGGTAAATCTACTTCAGTGAGTTCTGTGGATGGGACGTGAACATTCAGTTATATCAGCTGTGAATACATATTCTTGTGTAAGTGGAGTCAGGTAATCTTTGTAGAACCATCATTTACCCATCATCAAAATGACCCACTTCCCAAACTGCACATGAACCGTTAAGATCCTTGAAACTGGGGCATAACATCTCAGGGACTTGTTTTCTTTCTTCTCTCCCCATTCCTTGTGCCTTCCCACCTCCCCACGGTGGGCTACACCTGTGGCGGTAAAGAGGACCACATACAGGTGAACCCTCTCAGCTGCTGAAACTTTTAAGGAACTTACTGGGTGTTATTCTGGATCCTTTGTGAAGCGGCCACTTTGTCTTATCCTTGGAATCTGAAGGCTTTTACTAAACAAAGTAAGGATTAGTGAGTCCTTACTCACTCTGAGGTCACATCCTTCCCTGGGAATTGGGAAGAAAAAAAAAAGCCTCAGGGTGACAACAGAGTTATAGAGAGAAAAGACAGAGACAGGTAAAGAAAGGGAGCGACGGGAGAGTATTCGGAAATGTTTCCTGGAAGAAGGCACAGCCTCTGAGGCTCTGAGGTCTGGAGCAGCGTGTCCTCTGCCATCCGAGGCAGCGGAGTCCTGATCTGGAGGGTGGAAAGGCAGTCCTCATTCCATCGCAGGTGTCAACAGCAAAGAGAGGAGACACTGGGGAGGATTACCAGGGAGAAGTCTGAAGAAATGAGTTTGCAGGAGTAAGATCTGAAAAGCTAAAGTTAAACCTTGTAAAAGAACCCTTCAAAAATTAGTAAGTTCAAAACACCTCTGCCCTTTTGATGCTCTCTGTTAACATCTTACTCATCCATCAAATAAGGAATTGGTTTTTTAAGAATCCTCTTTAATTTCTAAAAGATTTAAAGTTTCCTCCCCCATTACTTCCACCCTTTTCTCTGTTTCTGTTTCCCCATGTAACAACAGAGAATTAGAGACCACAGTGGAATCTAGAAAGAACTGGGAGATTATCTTAAAAGTTTCAGTTTCCTAGAAATTTGGGAAGGTTGTTTAAAAGGGTTCGTGCTATTCAGAGCTCAGTCCTGGCTGGGTTTCCATGGTGCCCAAAGGTGCTGAAGGACCACTAAAGCTCAAGGGAGAGGGTGGGAGGTTGCACAAGATGCTGAGCTGGGCCTCTTTTTCAAAATGGGCAAGAAGGATGTTGTAAAAATTCAGAGGTTTACAATACCTGGAAATATTATACTTGAAATAATTTTTTTCACTATTTAATCTATTTGTGAAATCAGGCTGCAGGCAAGCAACCAGCAGTGTGACTTGGAAAGGTAACAATATCTCATAAATGTAATCTCTCTTTGCATTAGAATGATTAGACTGGCAAACTGAGGTAGAGATCAAAGTAATGATCTTGATTTTAGTACAAATCCCCATTTTTCCACATTGACGCATTCACCAATGAGCTGAGAAATCAAAGCCCGTACTGTAACTCTTAGGTGGGCATGCAGTTGGCTACCAGTTTGAAATCAAAGTGGTCCAGAGGGGTTAGTTCTGGCCACCCATTTTTCTGAAAACAAAAAACAAAACAAAAAACCCCCCAAAACCAAAAAACAAACAAAAAAACTCTTCCTCAGTAAGTTCAACGACAGAGTAGATAAAATGCTCATAGGTTTACAGATGGTATAAGCTGCTGCTGGTAGGACAGTGGTGATCTGTACCTTAGTAAAAACAACTGAATTCAAAGCAACCTTTTTAAGATAGAGGAGAAACAGAGCATAAATATGGCCTAAAGAAAAATTGTCTATGGGTGAGGATGTCAGAGAAAGAGGGTGTCAGTGGAGTTCAGCTGACTGTGTGAGTGATGTAGAGACCACACGGAGAAAACAAAAAAAGCCATGGTTCCAGGGTGCACAACTGGGAGGAAGTCATCCTGGAACCATGAGGTCCTCCTCCCACCTTGGCTGCTCTGGCTCTTACGCCAGTACCGTAGCTCAAAGAGACAAACGCCGAGGGGAGCTGGGGATTCAATTTAGGATCATCAGGCCTCTGTAGCACGTTTAAAGGAACCCAGGTCATCTTGTCAGGGGAAGGGAAGGCCGGCGAACCAAGGACTTGTGCGCTGTCTGCTTTCTCCGTTGCCACAGAGGAAGACACGGGGGCTTAGGGGAGCTAGAAGTTGTTTTCTAGGCAACAACAGACCTCTGAAGGGGTTCATGGAGTAGTGTAACCAGAAAGTCTTTAAAATTAGACTGTTCTAGTCTGCAGTGAATGCAGGGGATGGACTTGGAAACCCTCTGGGGCCTGATCAGCCTTGGGGAAAGAGTCACAGCAATAGCTCTGGAGGACTGTCCTTTCCCAGGTTCAGTTCAAGCAGTAACTGCAGAGGTTCTACCCCCTCCTGCTGAGACTTTCACCTGGACCCAGGGAAACGACTGTTACGAAAGAGGCAATCATCCTACTCATTCAGGCGGTGGGCTGTAGCTCGCACTGGGAATACCCCACTGTGACAACAGCAAGTCTGCAGCAAGAGCCAGTCCCCCGCCCCACTGCGCGGAATAAGAGGTACTCACTGTCAGCTACCAAACAATGCCACTGTCACCTTTAGCCTTACCCCGAGTGCCAGAGACCAACACTGGTTACCTTCCAAGGCCTGGAACTCAGATCCTCCTGCCTTTGGATTCGGACGCTTCTGACTCATCCAGGCTACACTAAGCCTGAAGCACCGTGCAACGTGCAGGGCAGAGCGGTGTTGCCTTCATTACAGATGGTGCAGCATTGGATTTTCAAGTAAGTCTAAGTGTTTCTATTGTCTTTAAAATGACACAGGATATGTCCAGTTATTAAAAAAAAAAGGATGAAATTACAAAATACAAATGCCCGTGTTAATTTAGCTAGTCTCAGACATTACATTCGAGAACACAGAAAAGCCAAAGGGTCTCCAGTTATAAGCACACGACTAAGGAAAGTTAAGGATTGTTGACTTTTGTCACTAATCCGTTTTCTCTTTCTAATCACCTCCCCATATGCTCGCTCAGTTGGTTTTTACATTGTGCAAGACTTGTCTGCTGGACCCTGGGAAGGTGGGGTGGGCCCTACGGTGGGGTTTGTTTTTGGAAGAACAGCAGGTTTCGGCCGGAGGGCTGGGGGTTTCAGCTGCACGCCCATTCTGGGCGCCACCATAGGCTTGAAAGTACTCATTGTGTCACTGGAGGAGCTAGTGCTACGTCGAATCTGAGGCTCCGAGCTCCTGAGGGCAACGTTGTGCAAAGGGCTGAGAGATTCCGTGGACGTGGCAGGGGTGGGAGAGTTTTTCACTTGTT
Organism: Balaenoptera musculus; assembly: GCF_009873245.2. Taxonomy (NCBI): domain Eukaryota; kingdom Metazoa; phylum Chordata; class Mammalia; order Artiodactyla; family Balaenopteridae; genus Balaenoptera; species Balaenoptera musculus. The sequence continues at coordinate 51,466,409 of NC_045794.1, read as the reverse complement.
CTAAGGTATCCAGCACCACATCGGGGGCATGCTTTGCTGTACTCTGTCTCTCCAGTTCTCGGAGTTCATTCAAAGCAGTGTTCATCGTCTCTTCAATATCCTGTTGGAAAAATAACCAGAAATGAGAGATGGTAAGTAACTAAACTTATTGTGATCATTTTGAAATGTATAGAGATATCGAAGCACTATGTCATGTAACAGGAATTAGCAGTGTTGTAGGTCAAGCATGCTTCAAAAACAAACTCATAGAGAAAGAGATATCAGATTTGTGGTTCCCAGAGGCGGGGGGTTGCGGGGATGGGCAATTGGATGAAGGCAGTCGAAAGGGACGAACTCCCAGTCATAAGATGAATTAAGTACTAGGGATGTGATGTACAATGTGATAAATATAATGAGCACCGCTGTAGGTTACATATGAAGGTTAAGAGAGTAAATCCTAAGAGTTCTCATCACAAGGAAAAGCACTTTTTCTTCTATTTCTTTAATTTTGTATCCATATGAGATAATGGATGTTCACTAAACTTACTGTGATAGTCATTTCATGATGCGTGTAAGTCAAATCATTATGTGGTACACCTTAAACTTATATGGTGCTGTGTGTTAATAACTCGATATAATTAGCTGGAAAAAAAATAACCAGAAAGAGAGACAGACTAGGCTGATAATGAATACAAACGTATAGAAACCATATACTTCACTTCAAAGCAAGCAGACCAGCAAAAGCATGACGGTTTTAACACCAGCCTGTGGAGTGTGTAAACCTAATGCCATCTCACATGACTACCGTGACTCGGAATGTGCAGGAGACAAGAGATGCGATGGCGCCAGTGGCTTAAAGAGCCACAGAACAAGCACTGGCCATTCTGAGGCACGTGGCAGGCTTCTGGCGGTTTTGACCTTACATGCTGACATCTTATATGGAATTCTATTTCAATCTATCTGTGGTAAAAGATGGCTTAAATTTAGATACCGCAACAATTTCTTAAGAAATAAAAGTGTATAGGCATGAAAAATCAGGCTTCATTCATTCAACAAATAATAATTTTTGAGCACTTACTATATACTTGGCTAACTCCTAGCAGTTCTTCAGAATTCATTTTAAGACTTCCCCTGACGCTTTTGTCCAGTGGATCTCAATGGAAGTGGTACTGCCCCATAGAGGGCATTTCTGTAATATGGTGTACGTGTATGTGTATTTTTAAATGTCAAAATAACCAGGTGGCATTATTGGCATTTGGTGGGCAGGGGCCAGAGATACTGGATACCTTACAAGTGTCCTGGATAATTTACATGCAATGAATTGTCCCATGTCTCGTTCAACTTTTAAATGTCCTCCAGACATTTATGTAGGTGAAAATTTTTTTATAATAGTCTGAGTCTAGAACCTAACTTTCTTATATATAAACACAAAATATTTTTTTCATGGTGTTTTCTAGGAATGAAACTATCATGTAAATTATACTCTGCTTTGATTAGAACTGTATGACCGAGGGTGGTCCACCATTTTAGAAAAATAGTAATTTTTTTCCATAATGGGAACACCATTATGGAAACTGAGTCGAGACTAATTAACTTAATAATACTCTTACATCAACGTATGTTTTTAATTGTACTTATGGTAAGTCGTCTACATGTAGGTGAAAGCATCTCACTACTTCATTTGTCTTCTAATGTAGTTAAGCATTCTGAAATACATTTCTTTTAATACTAATCTTTTGTTTTTCCTTTACATTGTATTTAGGGCTTTATATGTTTAAAAAAAATTGGCACATCATCAGTTTTTCAGATAATAAAGGGGGAATTACAAAATATTTGTTTGTTTTAAAAAGGTGAGGTGTGCACCATCGACAGATGAATGGATAAGTGAAATCTGCTGTATACGTACAATGGATTATTACTGGGCCTTAAAAAGGAAATCCTGCCACATGCTACATTAAAGGCATTATGTTAAGTGAAATAAGCCTGTCACGAAAAGACAAATACTACATGATGCCACTTATATGAGGTGGTCACATTCACAGAAGCAAAAAGTATTTAGAATGGTGGTGGCCAGGGCCTGGTGGGGAGGGGAAAAAGGGAGTTGTTCTTAGATGGGTATAGAGTTTTAGTTTTGCAGAATGAAAAAGTTCTGGAGATCTGTTACACAGCCATGTGAATACACTTTACCGACCTGTACACTTAGAAATGGTTAAGAGGGTCAGTTTTACATTATGTTTTTTTTTTTTTAGAATTAATTAATTAATTTATTTTTGGCTGGGTTGGGTCTTTGTTGCTGTGCGTGGGCTTTTCTCTAGTTGCGGCGAGCAGGGGCTACTCTTCACTGCGGTGCGCGGGCTTCTCATTGCAGTGGCTTCTCTTGTTGCGGAGCACGGGCTCTAGGCACGCCAGCTTCAGTAGTTGTAGCACCTGGGCTCAGTAGTTGTGGTGCACTGGGCTTAGCTGCTCCACGGACTGTGGGATCTTCCCAGACCAGGGATCGAACCTGTGTCCCCTGCATTGGCAGGCAGATTCTTAACCACTGCACCACCAGGGAAGCCCCACATTATGTTTTTTATACACCGCCCCCCCAACCCCCCAACACACACACATGGTGGAGTACTGTGTGAGATAGGGTGGGTGGAGAACCACTGCCCTGGTCTGATGGAAATACCTCTTCTCCATATTCCCAGGGCTTCTTCCACTCACCTGGAGCATTAGCCTGTGGCCCTGCACAGCAGCAACTGATTTCCATATCTGCCTCCCCCACTGAATTATAAGCACCTTCATGCAGCGGCTGACTGACCATTGATTTAACTCTGTGTCCATAACGCCTAGCATGGGAGCTGCCATACAGTAAGTGCTCAATAAAGGCTTGCTAAATGAATAAACGAGGATCCAGTGATCACATATGGATATGTAAATTTTTTAAAAAAAGCTCTATCAGGGATTCCACTGATTTGTTTACTAAAAGAAATTGCATGTTTTTGGTATGAACACCATGATGGCAGGCTTACTTGTCCTCATGGGAAAATCTGAAGATGAGATGGAAAGATAAATAAAGGACACAGCTGGAAGCCATATTGTGAGGATGACATCACTTTTCAAGTGATTATTTTCATATGTGATTTCCATTTGATGCTAAATATATGGATTTGTTTTTTACAAGTATTTGCCCCAGAGAGAACGTGCAGAGCCTGGTTTATCTGTCGAGTTTTTGTTTTTATGATTGATTTACAATGAAAGGATTTTGGTTCTAGAAGCAAAAGGGTTAAAACAGACCCTATTATACCTTCCCACCACTAAGCTCCTATTCCCTGTCTCTCTAACCTAAATGCTGTTTCACCTGCTTATTACAAGGAATGATGTTATGGATTATAGCCAAATATCACTGGTTCTAAATAGACCTCAAAGGACTCTGCATTGCACTTCAAATAAAAAAAAAACCCAAAAAGGTCAAAAGTCTTTTTGGTTTTTGCTGAAAAACTGTTGTGCACTTAAAATTGGTTTAATTTTGTAAAAACACATTAAACTCTCCACACAATCTAATTTGCTATCCAAAATTCTTTTTAGTTAGGACAATGAAAATAGCTTGGAAATTTGTCATATCAAATGCAGGTTTCCTTGAGTGCTTTTTATTAAAAATAATCCATCTTCAATACTTCCCCATGTTTGTTTCATTAATTTCTCACTTTCTTTTTTGATCTATTCCGTTTTTAAGCTCCAGTGATACCTGGAAGACACTTTACTCAAATGGTGAACCCTGAATCTATTCACCTCCTTTTTCACTGGCCATACACATATTTTCTTCTTTTTTTTCCATTGAAGTATACTCGATTTACAATATTGTGTTAGTTTCAGGTGTACAGCACAGTGATTCAGTTTTTTCTTTTCCTGTCATACATATATTTTCTGATGGTCTGTGCTGTAAAAAGACCCAGAGGGAAATAAATGGTAGAACGATGGAAAAATCCATTAATACTGTTTTACTTTTACTTTGTCAATTCTTTTTTTTTTTAAATTAATTAATTAATTTTATTTATTTATTTTTGGCTGTGTTGGGTCTTCGTTGCTGTGCATGGGCTTTCTCTAGTTGCGGCGAGCGGGGGCTACTCTTCGTTGTGGTACACAGGCTTCTCATTGCGGTGGCTTCTCTTGTTGCAGAGCGCGGGCTCTAGAGCGCAGGCTCAGTAGTTGTGGCGCACAGGCTTAGCTGCTTCGCGGCATGTGGGATCTTCCTGGACCAGGGCTTGAACCCGTGTCCCCTGCATTGGCAGGCGGATTCTTAACCACTGCGCCACCAGGGAAGCCCTACTTTGTCAATTCTGATCATTAGAAAAAACTACAAGGCCCTCCTCTGCAGTCACTATTGGGAAGTGAAGACACACATGCATTCAGGAGTGACAGAGGAGCCAAACTTGCTGTTCTTCAAACAGCCAACCATCATTTTCTCACTTCATTTACTGAGTAATCCACCATTTCCTAAGTTGGAAGTGTCACTTTCATCATACACTAAAAATGTGTTTCAGGGCTCTCCATTCTGTTCCATCAATTTCTCTGTTTTACTAGCTCTAGCATGCACTTAGGATCTGGTAGGGCTAGTCCCTCCTCATTCTTCTTCTTTTTTAGAATTTTCCTGGCCATTCAGCAATGATGGGTTTGACTGTCCTGGGTCCTAAGTTTCTGCCGTGTCTTTGTTTAAATCACTGTGAACCTAATACACTTGGGTCCTTCCAGTATCACATGGCCTTAAATTAAAGAATGGGTTAATTTCTTTTCTGTTTTCTTTAGTTGATTCTATACAAAAGACATGGCTCCAGAAAGTAACTCCTGTACGCCTCCTTCATCACACACCGGTACTTACCACGCAATATTCTATTCAAAGCAGCCTACCTGAGCGATTGTCTCTGGGTCCAGTGGCTTGTGGTCGTTGAAGCCTGTGTATTGCCCTGATGATGTGGACCTTCTAATAGGAGGGCTGTCGATCTTCTTGAGGGAGTCGTGGCGGCTGATGTTGGTCAAGCTGCCGTGACCCGGCCGACGCCTCCTCTCGGGACTGTCATTATTGAGGCCACGGTTCTGCAGCAGGCCCCGGGGGTGACTGCCCAGGCTTGGGGACCCCAGGTCAATTGAGGAGTTGGAAAGACCATGTGGGGGATGGAGAGGGCAATGGCCATCACTGGTCCTGCCAGGACGCCTTACTGGAGGGGGTGGCTCTCCTCTTTTTCTTTGCCTAGACAGAGACAGAGAGCGAGAGAATAGGAGAGGTTATCACACAGGGTAATTCTGCAAGGCTGTGGATGCCATGGCTCCTCAGAGCCCCTGGAGAAGTGGAGGTTCAGGAGCCTGGTGACCACTCCACCTACCTGGCTAAATAGCCATCAGGATGACGGTCTGTTGGGGAGTTCATGTCCTTGGATGAAGACTTGTCTTCAGGCACTGGCCCACTGCTGGCCTCGCTGTCGGCTTTTTGGCTCAGAGTGTCTGAAAACGTATCATCCCTGAAACAATGAGAGTCAAGAGTGAGGGTCTTTTGCTAGATGAATGGGGACAAAAAAATAAGTGATGGCATTTATGTATGTAAGTCTTTCTCTTACTAACGTAACTTTTTTCTTTTCACTGTAAGAATAATAACATTTCATGGCAGATAAATTGGAAAATTCCAAAATTCCGATAACAATCGCCCATAATATAACGTAACATCCAGAGACGACTACTGTTCGAATTCTAGAAAATATCCTTCTATGCTTTTCTTCTCTGCCTGGGATACATATCTACAAGGATGTCCACAGGTATGTACAGTATTTATACTATAGATATTTATATGTTTATGTACTTTAGATATATATGACTGTATGTCTGCATACATACACACACATCATATTTCTTGCACTCTGAGAGACACATTTTAACATTTTAAAACTTAGGCTGAATCAGTCACTGTATACATTTTATGTGGTATTTTTCTCTTTTCCTTAAAAAGCTGTTCATAAATTGGTGCTGCATTGTGAAATACTGTAAGTCACAAAATTAAGATTACACTGTACATGTTATTTTGTAACTTGTTTTTTTCACTTAAAATTATGACCAGATGGGAAGATGTCTCTTTAAGTATTTTTGAAAGTAGAGCTTTCTCATCAGCAAAATTAATAAAGAAGCCTGAAGATGATTCTCTTTAGACTTGAAGTCAGTATCCTCTCTCTTGGGAATTTGGAATTGAAACAGTAGACAGGCGCCAAGAGAACGGCCACTACTGTTTTTGGAATCAGCAGTGCCACTTTAGCTCCTAAAGCCATCCTCTGCACAGGGTATTTTTCTAAGAACCTGAATGCTTCAGAAGGTGTCTCTCACTAGTCCTTGCTCCAGACCTTCTAGGAGAGTTTGGGAAATGAGAAGCTGTTGGCCCTGAAGTACTGTTAGCAAAGACCCATTAACAAGGTGAAGAACTATGCCCAGCTCAGAAATTTTTGCTCTGTAATCCCTTCTGCTCTTTTCTCACGAGACCAAAGTCATTTTAAGAACAATAGCTGCTGGGCTTCCCTGGTGGCTCAGTGGTTAAGAATCCGCCTGCCAATGCAGGGGACAAGGGTTCGAGCCCTGGTCCGGGAAGATCCCACATGCCGCGGAGCAGCTAAGCCTGTGTGCCACAACTACTGAGCCTGCTCTCTAGAGCCTGTGAGCCACAACTACTGAGCCCGTGTGCCACAACTACTGAAGCCCGCGCGCCTAGAGCCCATGCTCCGCAGCAAGAGAAGCCACTGCAGTGAGAAGCCTGCGCACTGCAACTAAGAATAATCCCCGCTCGCCGAAACTAGAGAAAGCCCGCACGCAGCAATGAAGTCCCAATGCAGCCAATAAATAAATAACTAAGCAAACAAACAAATAAATAAATTTATATATATAAAAAAAAACAGTGGCTGGAGTCTTCTCTTCGGAGCGTCAGGTGATGGAAGCTGGGACTACTTACATATCCTGCACCACTATGTACTGGTGGGGCACAAGCCCGTCGATCCCGTTGTGTCTTCCTTCCCACCAGTCCTCGGATGCGCGGTGATACAGCAGCAGGGAAGCACCCTTCTTGAAGGACAATTCTCTGGCAGACCGCCCAACATAGTCAAACTTGGCTATTGCTTCTATTGGCTCACATTCTACAAAGAACACACCAGAAGATGGTGAGGGCCAGGGTTCTCAGGAAGGCATGATACACTAACTGAAAGGTCTATATGAGGCTTTAGAAATAAACAAGGTCATTTTAATATCCAGACTGAACAAGGTAATAAATAAATCATCAAGACAATGAGAAAATGATGCTGTTAAAAGAGATACAGGAAAATATTCTCTTGCTGTCATCAGTTTTTCAGGCAAAGAAAAACTGAACATTAGATCTTCGTTTCCACAGCCTCTTACTAGAGATACCATGACAGTCTAATAAAAAAATATTTAAAGCTTTGCAATATGATATATAAAATCTCTCCTTGGGTTGTAATATCCTCTGCAACAGCTCCAGTATTATCTTGAGCAATATTATTTGATCAAGTTCCCTGGCAACATGTTAATACCATTTAGAACATGGAAGAATCACTATCTCAGAACATTAAGAAGTTTATGCTTTATTTGCTCATTTAAAAAAAATCAAGTTTACAGAAATCACCACATTAAATACTATTTGAATACATTTAATTTCCTTATGTATATATTTTTTGGCACTATCAAATCTTGCAACTACTACCAATAGTAAAGACAACTTTATTTTTTCTAGTATCAAAAACAAATTCTGGATATCACCTGTGAAACAAGTAGGTATCTACTCAAACGACCAGATTCAAAAATTATATCTTCTAGAGATCAAAAAATATTCAAGGGAACAATGGTGAGTGAAAAAAGCCAACCTCAAAACATTACATATTGCATGATTCCATTTATATGGCATGCTTGAAATGACATAATTGAGATGGAGAATAGATTAGTGGTTGCCAGAGGTTGGGGTGGGGGAGAAGTGACGGAAGGAAACAGCTAAGGCTATTAAAGGGTAGCACGAAGGATCCTTGTGATGGAACTGTTCTTAATCTTGACTGTGGTTGTGATCACACAAATCTACACGTGTGATAAAACTGTACAGAACTAAGTAAACACATACACGAATGAGTGCATGTAAAACTGGTGAAATGTGAAAATGGTGGACGGAGTATATCAATATCAGTTTCCTGCTTGTAATATTATACTACAGTTATGTAAAACGTTACCACTGGGGGAAACTGGGAGAAGGGTGTATGGCATCTCTCTGTTGCGTTTCTTACAACTGCATGTGAATCTACAATGACCTCAAAATTAAAAGTTGAAAAAAGCTATCAAGCTCTGGGCCTAGAATTGGAATTTCAGCTCTATTCTAATTCTGACCACAAATATTACAGGCAAATAAGAGGACAAACTACTCAAAACAACTACAAGAGTTGCTTTTTGTGATCCAGCTTATTGCAAAAAGCCCTAAATTGGGGGCTTTATGATCCTACCTCCCCTCTCCCAGTATCACCCCATCCTCATCCCTGCTACCAACAACAGGTGAGTAAACTGCTAATTAATAAGAAACAGAACAAAAAAGGGTCAGTACAAGTGGCATATGCTTAGAGAAATCTGTCTATGCAATGAACAATACCTCATTTGCTAAAAACTGAGCATGTATTACTTTCCAAATACTCTAGAATATATGCACACATAATAGATTAAAACCTGCCTGTCAAATATTTTGTAAGGAACTTTTATCTTCTATTTCCCTTGGTAACAAACCTTTCCATTTAAGAGTTTATTGCTTCCCAAAGTTTACTGCAATATCTTCAATATCTCTTGTACTTATATGAAATAACTACACAAGAAATCCTTGGATAGCCAGCTAAACTTCTTTCTCACTTGATAAGTTCAAACATCCTCTGGGATGGCAAGAGCATGAAAATCAACAAACATACTGAAAAAGCTTAGGGTTTACCTTATATGAAGGGCCTGGGTGAATTTCAGCTCTATATTTAAAATAAACACCAAAAAAAAAAGCCCCATCTTTTTGCTAGTGGATAATGTTTAAGGTGAATAATATTTCATATGGCAGAACCACAACACTATGATCTGCACATAGTATACTTCTCAGCAAAGTAGGTGTAAAAATAATTTTAAAACAATAGTTTAAGTCCTTTAATAATTGATAACTTTTAGAACGTATGTTAACACTCCGATATTCCATCCTAAAATTATATTTTAATAAAACAATAAATAGCAGCTTTATTAAATATCCACAAGTCTGCTCATAGAGGAGGAAACAGAACTTTTATTCAAGGAGACTGACTTTATAGTCTGTTCTAAACTTGCACGGAAAGAATAAATCCTGCTTGAACTGAAATGACAGATGCCAAATTTTTTACCCCAGTTCTCCCTGGGGAAGGGGTCCCCAACCCCCGGGCCATGGACCAGTACCTGTTAGGAACTGGGCAGCACAGCAGGAGGTGAGCGGCAGGCGAGCGAGCAAAGCTTCATCTGTATTTACATCTTCATCGCTCGTACTACCACCTGAGCTCCGCCTCCTGTCAGCATTATGGTGAGTTGTGTAATTATTTCATTATATATTATAATGTAATAATACTAGAAATAAAGTGCACAATAAATGTAATGCGCTTGAAGCATCCTGAAACTATTCCCCCGCCCCCGGTCTGTGGAAAAATTGTCTTCCACGAAACCGGTCCCTGGTGCCAAAAATGTTGGGAACCACTGCCCTGGGGGACAGAAATAAACCTGTCTGTGGTATAGGGGACACAAATAAACATCCATGGAGGAGTGAAGTCATGCCAGTGAACTCATGCCAAAAAGAGCTTCATGATATGTAGTTTGCAAATTCTTATGTGACACACCCATATGTTTAAATTGTTTTACTGAAAAAAAGTGGAAGGATAACAGCATAACATAGCATACAACCTATGTACCTGTCAAAGGGAAAAGGAGAGAGAACTATTAATATTCTTTAATGCCATTCAGTCTTACACTGTCAACACTGGCCAAGGGCGATTTAAGACTATTTAATAGATATATACATATTTTATCATAATTTCATCATCATGCCCTCTATGCTCATTATCTCTTTTTGTTTTTTGAAACAACTAGCAACAAGATTATCAGACTCTGTTTATATAATTCAAATGTAAAGACGTTACAAAAGAATGACCAGATGAATCAGAAGTACACTTTACTGGTAATCCTACTACATCAACTAGTAATTCTGAGCAATTTCATTATTTTGACTCTTTCTACTCCCATGAGAGAAATTTCACAGGCAAGTGTCAATCAATAAGCTATTTATACACATCTGAGTCTCATCATTGCAGAGCAAATCGATCTCAGGGCATGGAGACACACCATACCCCTTTCATATAGGGTCACACAGTCCTTTAAAGGTCCTGCAGAGACTTCGTAGAATGCTACTGCTACCAATAACAACATTAATAAGGGTGAACACGATAACTTCATTTTCCTACAAGGCAATTATAATTTTGTGCAAAGGGAAAGAAAATTCAACAAAGCTGATTTTCTGACTGCCTGGTGCTATCAAGTCTTATATTTCCATTTCTTGTAATTTTATACAAAGTGCTAGTACATCACACTACCCCTTTGGGACCTTGCTGTCCCTGACACTTTCTCTCCTAGATCTGTTACCCACTGCCCTTGCAGATGATGATTTTGTTCTGTGACAGCCTGTCTTTTGGAAACAAAAGCTACTCTCTCTAGTGATACCATGACAGAGAAAAGAAAATACAATACCTAGATGATCAAAAAGACAATCAATACTCTAGTTAATTTAGTTACAGGACTTTAGAGTCTGGCTGTGGGCAAGGGTATCTGTCCTTTGTAAGCAATACTTTTCTTCCCAGCAAAATCAGGTGAACATGATCAAAATATTATCTCAAACACAGGGCCCTCAGCAAAGCTGCTCTTTTGTAGCCAAGAGGTAAGAACAACTGACAGATGGTGCGGTGGTGAGACTGATGCTTGGAAAGAGAGATGGCTGGGGCTTTGTCTTGGGCTTTTCCTGCCACTGGGGCAAGCAAGGAAACACTCAGAGAAGTCATCAGTGAAAAAGGAATGAATCACAACGAAACACAGAAACTCAAGACAAAAGAATGGAGAGTGGCAGAGGGAGGGCTCAGAGACTTTCAAAAGCAATACCACAGAAATAGAAGCTGTCACTTTAAAGAGTTTCTTCTAACTTAAGTTCTAAAAATGTCAATTTATCCTACTTTTAAAAACACAGGGGCTTCCCTGGTGGCGCAGTTGAGAATCCACCTGCCAATGCAGGGGACACGGGTTCAAGCCCTGGTCCGGGAAGATCCCACATGCCGCGGAGCAACTAAGCCCGTGCGCCACAACTACTGAGCCTGCGCTCTAGAGCCCGTGAGCCACAACTACCAAGACTGCGTGCTGCAACTACTGAAGCCCGCATGCCTAGAGCCCGTGCTCCGCAGCAAGAGAAGCCACTGCAATGAGAAGCCCGTGCACCGCAACAAAGAGTAGCCCCCACTCTCCACAACTAGAGAAAGCCCGTGTGCAGCAACGAAGACCCAACACAGCCAAAAATAAATAAATAAACTAAATTAATATATATATTAAAAAAACACACAAAGAAACTTTTTCTTTTTTTTTTAAAGCAGAGGGTGGACCTAGACACCCTGATAACCCTCCTGCTGAAATCAACTAAAAATGCTGGATTAAAAAAAAAATCTTTGTAATCACATTAATTATGACCCTGAGAAATACTAACGAGCAAAAACCTGATGAATGTGGGAACCCACCAAGGTAAACAGAACACTAGAATATGTTAAGTCAGAGTTCGCCTGGAGGGCATTTTCCCTGCCTGGTTAACTTAAACTTTATTTTGCACAAAAGACTAGGTCCAGGGGCTGCCCAGTGTGGAGAATCTAAGCCCCACAAAAGGATCAAACTCTCTGTGTCACAGTGGACTTCTAGTTCTGAAATCTTCCTCCCTTCTCACTCTCCATACTTATCCATAGATGTAACCACTCCAACTATGGACTTAAGGAAATAATCTATCTCAAGCCTTGGGAGACAAATAACCTTAGAGAATCCCAACCACATTTCAGTCCTCTGGCAGGTTTGCAGTTTAAGTTCACACTACCTGGGTGGGCTGAAAAAATCTCAAACTAAAAATCTAATGTGGTCCCAAGCTGGTTATGCACCAGGCAGAAGTAAATGAAAACCCTCTCTGGAGGGACATACCTTCAACTCAACATAAAGGAATTCCATGAAGTTCTAAGAAATATGTAAAAAATTTATAAAACACACTGGAAGTAAGATTCAATGAGCAAAAGCCAACAAAAACAAATCCAGGAAGACTTCAGATATTAGCATGATTAGACACATAATCTAAAACAATGGAAAGGATTAATAATATAAGTAAAGAGCAAATGACCAAGTAGATATGAAAGTAAACTGAACAGAACTTGTAGAAAAAAAAATTAAAATAAAAACACAGTGAATGGGTTTAAAGCAGATTAGTCACAACTAAAGAGAGAATAAAAGGATTATGCATACAGCTAAAGAGGTACTAAGAAAAAACTGACAGCTAAAGTAATGTTAAACATTAAACTTACGAAGTTAGAAAGAGAAAAAAATGATCACTACAGAGAAAAGTATAAAAGTTTATTGGGAGACATTAAGTAACTAGAAAGGTGTTTGTGGATTGGAAGACTGAATATTATAAAAATATCAATTTTTTTCATATTAATATATGTAGGATCAGTGCAATTGCAGTCCAAACCTCAACAGGTTTTTAGGTTTTTTTCCTTGTTTGCTTGTTTCAAGAACTTGAAAAACTGAGTTTAAAATTTAAGTGAAAAAGGCCAAGAATTGTTAAGAGGAACAAATTCAGAGGTCTTGATTTGCCAAATATTAAGATTTATTAAAAGGTATCAAAATTGGGCTTCCCTGGTGGCGCAGTGGTTGAGAGTCTGCCTGCTAATGCAGGGGACACGGGTTCGAGCCCTGGTCTGGGAAGATCCCACATGCCGCGCAGTGACTAGGCCCGTGAGCCACAACTGCTGAGCCTGCACGTCTGGAGCCTGTGCTCCGCAACAAGAGAGGCCACGATAGTGGGAGGCCCGTGCACCGTGATGAAGAGTGGCCCCCGCTTGCCACAACTAGAGAGAGCCCTAGCACAGAAACGAAGACCCAACATAGCAATCAATCAATTAATAAATAAATCTTTAAAAAAAAAAAAGGTATGAAAGTTAAGACAGGGGTGTAGGGATAGACAAGTGGACCCATGGAAAAGAACAGAGCCCAGAAACGGACTCATGCAGAGATGACACTTGATTTATGATAAAGGTGTGGAGCAATAGAGAAAGGACAATTAAGGCTGAGACAGTGGGGACAACTGTGCATCCATATGGAGAAAAAAAGGAACAAATCCCTACCTCACACCATACCTCCAAATAAATTCCTGGTAGAATTAAGACCTGTGTGTGAAAAACAAAACCTGAAAGGATTTAGCAGAGAATATGGAAGAACTTCTTCATTAACCTCAGGGCACAGGATTTCTTAAAGGAGATGCAAAGTGAAACAACCATGAAGGAAAAGATTGGTAAATTCAGCGCCTTTAAAATTACGATTCTCTGTTTGGCAAAAGACACAATGAGCACATGAGAGACAAGCTACAGAGCAGAAGATATTTGCAAATCATATATCCAATAAAAGACCTGATCCAGACTCACAAAAAACTCTTATAAATAAGAAAAAAACAAAGCCAAACTAAACTAAGCAAAAAAAGCCCAGAGAAAATAATAGTGGGCAAGTAGGCCCTAAATGGGCAAAAGATAGGAATTTCACAAAGAAGAAATCTAAACATACAAAAATTAGTATATCTGTATTAACCATGTTTTTCATTTTCTGTAGTGTGACCTCTGAGGCCTTGCTGCCCCTGGAGGGACTGTCCCTCCCAGGGTTAGCCAATTCCTAGGGATGGTAAACAACTCACCTGGAATGTGCTTTTCAAATACAAACCAACCAATCCAGAGCCTATATCCCAACCACCTCCTCTCTGGGGCTCTCACACTTTGGGCCACTATCTGTCTGCCCCAATCACTTCAGAGCCAGGTACCAGACAACCAGAGACAGCCCCAGAGCCCACTGAAATTGTTCAAACTAGGCAATCCTAACCCTGCTTACCCTGCCTCTCGTGTTTCTTTCTGTGGAAACCACAATAAAAGCTCTTACCCAGTTGTTCCTCTCCCTCTGCCTCCTGACTGACCCTGGTGCTTTCCTTGGCCCCCTGAGGTGTGATGTGTCCCCTCCTCTTAGGAACTGTATCAAATTATCTTTTCAATGGCAATCATCTCCCAATCTTCTGGCCTTACCATACCTCAAATTTTCTATTAATACACTATATTTTAAAACAACATCTTCATCAGTAATCAGAGAAATGCAAATTAAAATCACAATGAGATGCCATTACACACTGACAATACTGGCAAAGATTACAATATTTTATAAAGTCAAGTGTTGGTACTTCCCTGGTGGTCCAGTGGTAAAGAGTCCACCTTCCAATGCAGGGGACACAGGTTTGATCCCTGGTCAGAGAACTAAGATCCCACATGCTGCGGGGCAACTAAGCCCATGGGCTACAACTAATGAGCTCACGCACCTCAATGAGAGAGTCCGTGTGCCACAAACTACAGAGCCCACGCGTTCTGGAGCCTGTGCGCCACAACTAGAGAGAGAAAACCTGCACGCCACAACTAGAGAGAAGCCCCAGTGCTGCAATGAAGAGACCACATGCCACAATGAAAGATCCCGTGTGCCACAACTAAGACCCAACACAGCCAAAAAAAAATAAAGGAAAAAAAAAATCAAGTGTTGAGGACTATGTACAACTGAAAGGCTGTGACACTGCTGATGGGAGTGGATATCCTTACAACCATTTTCAAAAATAGTTCGGCAGTATGTAGTAAAGTTGAAGACATGCTACTCCTACGTGTGTGTATCCTAGAGAAACTCTACATTTGCAGTAGGATACATGTTCAAAATATTCATAGGTGCACTGTTTTTAATGGCAAAAAAATAGAAAACACCTCACATATTCATCAATAATAAAATAAATACAATGGAATATAGGTAAATAAATGATTATAACTGCATGCAACAATGGATGAATTTCAGAAACATAATACTGAGTAGAAAAAAATCATGAAAAATATATACATATTATTCCATTTATGAAAAGTTCAAGAAAATAGAAAATGAAACAATAAATCACTTAAAAGTACAAACATATAGTGGTTACCCTGGAGGGGTAAAGAAGGCAATGGGTTCAGGAAAGTGCAAAGGTAATGATACCTTTTTCTTAAACTTGGTGGTGGTTCCACAAGTGTTCATTGTAATGTTATTCTTTGCACTTTACACATATTTAGTAAGTATTCTTTTGTATCTACTGAATTCTTAACATAAGCAATTCTTAAAAAATGGATATAAAGACTAATTTTATAGTAGCATGGGCACAAGTGCATACCGTCTTCACTGGTGTGGGGCTCTGTACCAGCGTCCTGATCCACTTCCTCCAATGTACCGTGCTCACTGTACGGGCTGTCGCTGAGGAGCGGAAATAGAAATTCATATGAAGCCAAAGTGGAAAGCATTTCAAACATGAACAATTGCTACTGTAAAAAAAAAAAAAATAAGACTTTGGAATGGCAAAGGAGTTACTGGACAGCCTTTCAGCGGAATGCTGGAGCCTCTAGGATTCTCTAATCCTATGGGAGTGTATGTACCTTCATATTTGACACATTACAACTCTGTAAAGACAAAATTAACTTGTAGGAAATCGATAGTATTACAAATAATTCTTATCCATAAAAATGAAAATTTGTTGAATTCTAGTGGAATATGATTATTGCCCCATGGATACACCAGTTTTTGCAAATTCATTTCAGTACTCCCGACTGCATAAAAATGGATGGCTCTTCGGTTTCTGCTTTGAATTGATTGTAGTATCTTTTTTATCTTTTCTAGACACATGTTCATTTTTGTATCTGAGTCAGATTTTATCCTTTAACATTGCCACTATCTCTTCTCAAATGTATGCTGATGAATGGAATGCAATGGTTACAAATACAAACCTGACATTACTGTAAAAGTCCATTTATACTGCTGGCATTGGGGGACAAGAATGACTACTATATTACTGACTTTCTGTTTAAAATGAGCGATACCCATAAAAAACACTGTGTATGGGAGAAGGACATAATCAAGCACGTGTTACTGGCTGCAAGACTCTTTATTATGGGGCTTTTACCCTGTTTGTAAAAATGGAGCAACCACAGAAGTTCTAGAATACAATGCATCAAATAATATCGACCAGACATCCACATACTTGCTCTGTGATAAAATGAACAAGACAACAGAACTTACTGACATAGCCCTGAATATTTGGAAATACTAAACATGACTGACACTGGCCTTGAAACAAATACAACTAGGAAAATAAAATTCTGAATCTCACCAGGGCTGAGTTTTATTCATTTATCTTCCCAGAGCCAAGCTTAGTCAGTATGTGCATGTAGTAAGTGCTCAAGTAAATATTTTAAAATTGAATTTCACATAAAATTGCTAGATATACTATAAAACTAGAATCTATCTTGCTTTATTGTTAATTTAGCAGTACTTGTGGAAATAGTCAACTCTCAATTTTCTTAAGGCATAGGATCATCTGTGGTTTAAGAATATACTGTGGTTTAAGTAAAAAATAAGTGTACTCTGAGTTATTTAGATCTTTCAGCTACTTATTCTACTTCTACTTAATCTCCAGGAAGGCAGTGGGAAACAAAGTGTCCTGAGGAGGGTCCAGAATGAAGGACTTAGACAAATTTATTTCCAGCTGCTCCTGAGTCTGAGCTGCACAAAGCAGTTTCCGAGGTAGGCTGGGAGGCAGCTGCTGAGTGGGAAGACTCGTGTGGACTTTGGAATCAGACAAGACTTGGGCTGCGTCCAGTAACCACTAGCCATTGGACAGGCGCCTTGGCCTCTCTTAACTTACCTGGTAGAGTGGTTGTGAGGAATAAAAGAGATCATATGCACTGAGAAGCTGGCACACAGTAGGGGCTCAAGGAATCAAAACCACTTTTATTGTATATGATTTCTTAGAAGCCAGCACTCATATATCTAATAGTGAACATAAACATTTTAGGGTTCCTTACCTTTGGGATTGTTCAATTGACTATACCCCTCATTTTTATACTTCATTGGGAGGTGACTACACTGCCATTTTAAAACATTTTTATCCCAACAATATGATAATAAATTTGCTCAAAGTGACCATAACTGGTTAGGATAACGTTTATTGGTAAGAATGAAAATGAAAATAAGTAAGAATGAAAAACACATTTGGTTGACAGTGCTCCTTTTAAATGAGAATTTTGAAATACTTTATATAGAATCAAAACTACTTAGGAATGGATAAAGAAGATGTGGCACATATATAAAATGGAATATTACTCAGCTATAAAAAGAAACGAAATTGAGTTATTTGTGGTGAGGTGGATGGACTTAGAGTCTGTCATACAGAGTGAAGTAAGTCAGAAAGAGAAAAACAAATACAGTATGCTAACACATATATATGGAATCTAAGGGGAAAAAAAAAAAAGGTCATGAAGAACCTAGTGGTAAGAAGGGAATAAAGACACAGACCTACTAGAGAGTGGACTTGAGGATATGGGGAGGGGGAAGGGTAAGCTGTGACAAAGTGAGAGAGTGGCATGGACATATATACACTACCAAACGTAAAATAGATAGCTAGTGGGAAGCAGCCGCATAGCACAGGGAGATCAGCTCGGTGGTTTGTGACCACCTAGAGGGGTGGGATAGGGAGGGTGGGAGGGAGGGAGATGCAAGAGGGAAGAGATATGGGAACATATGTATATGTATAACTGATTCACTTTGTTATAAAGCAGAAACTAACACACCATTGTAAAGCAATTATACTCCAATAAAGATGTTAAAAAACAAACAAACAAAAAACTACTTAGGAATAAAAATGAAATCTGTCAATTCAATCAGTTATCTTTTCTTGATATAGCAGTAAAAATTAACACAGCTCTATATATCAAAACCATCCTCTACTAAAGTCATGATAGGATGGATATATCTATAAGGATGTCGTGCTTGGGGAAAAGAGAGGGATGAACATGAAATTCCATAATAAGGAGCCAGTGTTGTCATGGATTTTAGTATTCTAATGTATCTCAAATGTTCTTGCTGCTGCTTCTTTTTTTTTTTTAAATTGGAAGCACTGGCAGCTTATAGTCAGTTCTTTTTCTTAATTAAGTTGATATCTGTACTTCCATAATTCTTCCAGGGGGAGAAGGACTAAAATTCTTGGACTTACCAGTAGTCATCTCCAGCCATACATTTCTCATAAACAGGGCCATCCAGCTCTTTAGCATCTGGGAAAATAGTCTCATGGTGGATGATGATGGTTTTGACAATCTCATTCACATGAGCCTGGCAGGACACTTGATCCTGTATTTCTGGGACAGGCATCAATGTGGGTCCAAAGCAAATGGCCAGGTTATAAGGGTCCATCATGTTCTCATCACTGTACTGTGAAAGACTACGAAAAGAAGCAAGAAAGGAGTTAACATGAGAAAAAAAGAAAATCAATGTTTAATAAGATACTTCCTATTCTAAAAATACCGATCTAAAAGATTTTATTTGGTTTTTATTATTAGAATAAAATGATATTCCATCCTACTTTAAGGTGGCTCAGCAAATTCCAAAGAAAGTAAAGCGACTTACAACCTTTCAACTTGGTAGAAACTGAAAGGGGAACATAAATCCTGTTTGCTTAAGTGGTATTTTTTAAAGCCACAAGGGAGTTTAAGATAACCTCTACTACAATGGAGAGAAGGATCAAGTAAATGAGTTTCATTTGTAAACATTATGGTCAGGCTGTAAATGCTGCTCAAGTAAATCTGGGAGGGGCAGCAATGATCTCTATAAAGCTTTATGGAGATCTCTAAAATTGTCCTCCAACTAACCAAAAACATTTCAGATTTCAGTTTTTTCCCATAAATCTTGAGGAGAGTCTGGAGGAAAACAAATCACCTTTTCTTTGTACCCACTGAGAGAAAGCAAGCAACTCCAGGCTTTGTAATTTGCTTTTGGGTAAGACTACCAACACTAGGTGACAACCAGTGTCATAAAACACACAAGTGCAAGAGAAGGGGAAAAGAATCCTCAATTCTTGCATTCCATTTAAAGCTGGTAAGCTACAAACTCTGAGGAGATTTCCAGTTGTCTAGTACTAATTTCTAAATTCAGTCCAATGGCTATTTGTGAGATATTTTCCACAGGTGACTGAAAATAAGCCAGCTCTTTACTGCTATGCCTCGTAACACATGGGAAAGGTGCTGTTCCAGGGAGAATCTAGAGAATCTATCTTTCACTGTATAGAATGTCAACGTTGAAAGGAAATGTAAAATCCAGGTGAACAGATGACAAATGGAAGGAGAAAAAAAGAGACTCTATATTTGTGAGATGTTGACAGACACAAAGAAACTGAGATACCATGTGACATGATACTTTACCCTGTTTTGGAAATAAGATAGCCTAGAAAGTGGAAAATACAAAAGCATGATTTCCACAGGTAACATATGTCTTTCCCTTCTGCCATCTCTCAAACATAAAATCTTAAAAACAGTTCACAAATAACAGCCAATGATCATGTTACAGATCATCTTGAAAATGAATGCAGGAAGGAAAAGTGAGATTCAGAATAAGAATGGTCTAATTTTCAAAAGACCCACTTAAGCTCAGTGGGGAGAGTCACAGTCTTTCTGGGTCTTTAATTTTGTGCTGGCTTGAAGAGCAAAAACTTGACATAAAAATGTTACATACATGTTTTGATTTTACAATTAAAAGAGAATAGTTTCTTTTCCCAAAATTCCTGTCCCAAGCATCCTACCCTAGAGGCCGGGCCTTGCCTCTGCATGAAGGCAGATGCAGGGAACCAAGGGGCATCTTTGGGCAGAAATGCTGGAAGCAATGCCAACCGTCTGACTAATGGCACGGTGGCCATTCTGTTGAGATACACGGTGAATTAGATTCAGGTTTTGAGAACTTTCTTGATTCATGGTCAGTCTGCTTTCCTAATCCATTGTGGTCCATTCGTTCACAGTTGGTTTCGTTCAGGTGTGTCAGGAAAATTTGGTAGGGACAGCGTGGAGAGGACCAGCAGGAATGCAAGGTGCTCCATGTTGGGGAAGGAGAGGCACATGCAATTAAAGGTGAAGATGGCAAACCTTCAGATTTTTACAACTGCCTGGGTGACTAGGCTTATTTAAAGGTAAAAATTTACAGGATGTATTTAACCTAAAATAGTTTATACCCGTCTCTCTAGATACTGCTAATTTCCAGGGGGTGACTTCTGTACAAATGTCATTTGTGAATGCTTTAGCTCCACTCTGTATAGTTCCTTGCCAGCATTTCCCTATTTTAGGATACTTGGCTTGCAGGGGGTCAGCCTGAATGGTATGACTTCAGGAAGAGTTAGCAGGGTTGTAATAATTCCCCATGGCTTTTAAGAACTTAAAACTTCCAGTGAAATAGAGAAGAGAGAATATCCTAATTTTAAGAAGGGAGAATTCATGCTAGAGTGAGAAAGCACTTCCCCAAGCTTACTCTGCCTGGATTTTTAATTTCCAATTATTTAACTGAAACGCTGAAGTGCAAGGGGGCTCTTAGATAGGACCTGGGGAAGATGTTCTTATAATGGAGCCCATGTATCTACAAGTGACACAACCGAAAATCAAGTTGCCTAAATTAAAAGAGTAAAGTTTCCTTGAAAATAATGCAGTGATTTTTAAGATTTCTGTTACATTGTTTTAGAAATATCATCTTTTTGACAAGGTCTCATTATACTGAATTTGCAGAAAATTCTTTTTTGGATTTGTGTATCAATCTCACCTACATTTTCCCTCCTTCCCTGACTACAACTTTAAAAATCACAGAAATTTTCTGCAGTGAGCAGGTGGTTTACATCATTTTAACAAAAACATTTATGACATTGGCTTTGGATGGAAGTTGGAAAAACACGTATTTCACTGAAAAGTGCTCTTTTTAGTAATACTTGTATATTTTTGCAATTATGGCCACGGTTTCTGCATCTGGTGACAAGGCTTATTTAAGGTAGGTCACACAATGACTTTGATCTGCTGAGGAAAAATGCACCTTCAGTCTCTATTCAATCATTTCCTCTTCAGCTCTGCTGATAAATGGAACCCAATGTACATGTTACAGAATCCAAGAAGAACTCAGAGGGGTGCAAATGGAATTAAGATAAGCATTTTGGCAGAGAATTATCGTACTTACTGATTGAGGAAGGCAAAGAGGTACCTCATCACTATAAGGACCGACCTGGGCAAGGTCAGGAGGAGTTTGCGGATGTGAAGCGCCCTCTCATAGAGATTATCTATTCCTATAGACAGAAGAGCACATGGTCAGAATGCTTTCACTGGCCACATTTAAAGCAGAACACTCTGGCACCCAAATTTCAGGTACATATCTGAACATAAGCAATACTTTGCCTTTGGGTGAGATGCAGTCGTAACCAATAAAGCAAATAAGTGATCAGCTTGGGTGTACCACCATTTCCGAGTGCGTCTCCTCTGACCCATCACTGTTTTCTGATTTCCATCGTCTTGGCCTTTAGCAACTTAGAGTCTTCTGAATTTAAAAATCATTTTTCACTTGCTGCTATTTCTACATTTTGCATCTGATATGGTTTAAACTCCTTTTTGCTGCATGTTAACTCAGGTAACTTTTTTGGGACGTGACACCTCTCCCTCTCCATGATTCATTAATTCATCATGTATTTGTCCTTTACTATTATTCAGGCAACGTGCCAGGTTTTGAATCTCCTCTTCCTCAAAACTATCTGAATATTTTATTTATATGACCTTTTACCTTGTATTATATTATTTCACCAAATTTTAAAAATAAATATTTTAGGAGAGCCTACTAGGTTTCAAGCACTAAGTTAGGCATTAGAAATACATTAGTGGGGCTTCCCTGGTGGCGCAGTGGTTGAGAATCTGCCTGCCAATGCAGGGGACACAGGTTCGAGCCCTGGTCTGGGAGGATCCCACATGCCGCGGAGCAACTAGGCCCGTGAGCCACAATTACTGAGCCTGCACGTCTGGAGCCTGTCCTCCGCAACAAGAGAGACCGCGATGAAGAGTGGCCCCCGCTTGCCGCAACTAGAGAAAGCCCTCGCACAGAAACGAAGACCCAACACAGCCATAAATAAATAAATAAATAAAATTTAAAACTGAAAAAAACCAAAAAAAAACATTAGTGATATGATTCCTGCTCTCACAGAACTTTTGCCCTGGTGTTTATAGTTATATATTTCCTTATCCTGTTTTCCCTGTGGGATGGTGAGCTCCCTGAACAGAAGGTGACCTTGGACTTCCTAGTATTATTTTACCTCTTTATTAGGAATAAAAATTCTCCAGAGCTTCTCAATACTAAAGTGTTGTGAATAACAGCAAAAAGGTTAGTGCTAATAATCCATCTTCTGTATACTGGTCTACATTTTACAACGCATTTTCACATTTGTTATCTAATTTAATGCAGAAAACAATACTGTGGAGTAGGCAGGGCCGGCACTAGCATCGCCGTTCAATGGATTAGCAAAATGAGCACTGGGTAAGTGGCTTACCCAAGGTCAGCTGGCTAGAGAGGTGGAACTAGAATTAGAAACTGTTTTCTATTTCATAAGTCTGGCTATCTTTCTTGGATTTCAAAGTACCTTTATAAAGTATAACTTTTTAAAAATATTAATTATTTATTTTTGGCTGCGTTGGGTCTTCGTTGCTGCACGCAGGCTTTCTCTAGTTGCGGCGAGCGGGGGCTACTCCTTGTTGCGGTGCACAGGCTTCTCATTGCAGTGGCTCCTCTTGTTGTGGAGCATGGGCTCTAGGCGCACAGGCTTCAGTAGTTGTGGCTCCCGGGATCTAGAGCGCAGGCTCAGTAGTTGTGGCGCACGGGCTTAGTTGCTCCGCGGCATGTGGGATCTTCCTGGACCAGGGATCGAACCCGTGTCCCCTGCACTGGCAGGTGGATTATTAACCACTGTGCCACCAGGGAAGTTCCTATAAAGTATAACTTTGAAGATATCCAATAAGCATACATTTGAGAAAAATATTTCAGAGACTATTTTAAAAACATTTTGAAGCTTACTATGACTTCATGTTACTACACTGTTCTTAATTGCTCTTTAGATAATCATATATCCTACTTGAAAATCTCAGGCCTTAGCTTCTACCACTACAGCCAATTGATTCTCCTCCCACTTCTCAGGTTTTTGGACCCTCTCCCATCCATGAATGTGGTTATCCTTTAAGGATCTCTACTTGGTTCTCTTCCATGGCAACCTCATCCAGTTTCAAGGTTAGGACCATCACGTCTATGAAGATGGTATCTTTGCTTCATTTTTCTCCCTTGTCTGGGACATAAGTCCTGTTGTTTTTACCACTGGATATCTCACTGCTAACTTCCTAACTGAAGTCTTTATTATTTCTAACTTGAACCATCATAATACTCTCCTAACTCAAGTTTCCCTTTCTAATTCCTCTTAAACCAGCAGTTCTTAACCTTGACTTGGAATCACTTGGGAAGATTTTATTAAAAGGCTGATGCCTGAGATTCTTTTATGCGGCCAAGGTTGAGAACCACTGCCTGAATTACTCATGCCAAGCCTCATTTCCCTGGAATCTTGAGTGCTGACTTCAGCTGCTTTCCACTTATTATCAAACCACCATGTTAATAAGGTATTTTATTTTCCACAGGTGAAAAGATGGGGAAAAAATATTAGGAATATTCTCACTTAACCACTGAGGAGTTTGTAAAACAACAGTTTATCAGGATTCCTGGGAAAAATCACTTTCATTCCCAACTGCCGTAGCTGGAACTGTAGCTAACACCTTTGAGAAAATGGATTTCAGAAACTCTCAAAAAGAATGTAAGTCAACACTCTATGACATAAATCACAGTAAGATCCTTTCTGACCCACCTCCTAGAGAAATGGAAATAAAAACAAAAATAAACAAATGGGACCTAATGAAACTTAAAAGTTTCTGCACAGCAAAGGAAACCATAAACAAGGTGAAAAGACATCCCTCAGAATGGGAGAAAATATTTGCAAATGAAGCAACTGACAAAGGATTAATCTCCAAAAGATACAAGCAGCTCATGCAGCTCAATATCAAAAAAACAAACAACCCAATCCAAAAATGGGCAGAAGACCTATTCTCCAAAGAAGATGTACAGATTGCCAACAAAAACATGAAAGGATGCTCAACGTCACTAATCATTAGAGGAATGCAAATCAAACCTACAGTGAGGTATCACCTCACACCAGTCAGAATGGCCATCATTAAAAAATCTACAAACAATAAATGCTGGAGAGGGTGTGGAGAAAAGGGAACCTCTTGCACTGTTGGTGGGAATGTAAATTGATACAGCCACTATGGAGAACAGTATGGAGGTTCCTTTAAAAACTAAAAATAGAACTACCATATGACCCAGCAATCCCACTACTGGGCATATACCCTGAGAAAACCATAATTCAAAAAGAGTCATGTACCACAATGTTCATTGCAGCACTATTTACAATAGCCAGGACATGGAAGCAACCTAAGTGTCCATTGACAGATGAATGGATAAAGAAGATGTGGCACATATATACAATGGAATATTACTCAGCCATAAAAAGAAATGAAATTGAGTTATTTGTAGTGAGGTGGATGGACCTAGAGTCTGTCATACAAAGTGAAGTAAGTCAGAAAGAGGAAATCAAATACCGTATGCTAACACATATATACGGAATCTAAAAAAAAAAAATGGTTCTGAAGAACCTAGGGGCAGAACAGGAATAAAGATGCAGACATAGAGAATGGACTTGAGGACACAGGGATGGGGAAGGGTAAGCTACGATGAAGTGAGAGAGTGGCATGGACGTATACACTCTACCAAATGTAAAATAGCTAGTGGGAAGCAGCCGCATAGCACAGGGAGATCAGCTCGGTCCTTTGTGACCACCTAGAGGGGTGGGATAGGCAGAGTGGGAGGGAGACACAAGAGGGAGGGGATATGGGGATATATGTATATGTATAGCTGATTCACTTTGTTATACAGCAGAAACTAACACAACATTGTAAAGAAATTATACTCCAATAAAGATGTTAAAAAAAAAAGCATAAAAAAAAAAGAATGTAAGTCAAACACAAGGACCTACTGTAGAGCATAGGGAACTATATTCAATATCTTGTAAGAAACCATAATGGAAAAGAATCTGAAAAAAAAAATAACCGAATCACTTTGCTGTACACCTGAAACTAATGCAATATTGTAAATGAACTATACTTCGATAAAAAATAAAAAATAAAAAAAGAGAAAAAAGAATGTAAGTCAAACATTATTCAATGAATATTTTTGTAACACAAGTTTTCAACATAAAGTTATAACTAATAATAGTGTAATTTCAGTAATATTGAAGTAAAACATCTATATTCTGCTTTTTTACTCGTAAAGTATTTCAAAATGGAAAAAATTACAATACTACAAACAAGGTAAGTCAGTGTCACATCTATCAAGTATAAGCACTTTGTTTAATATACTTCCCAGACAATGGTCTTGACTTTTTTCTGAAAAAGGGGAATAAGAGGCTTTAAAAGAAGTTGTTAAACAGGTGCTTAAATTTACTAAGGTCACAAGAACTCCGTAATCAAGTTATCAACATTTCCACCTAATTCAGTCTCAAGAATGTCAGTAGGACCAAAACATGTCCCAGGGCAATTGGTTTATCTTTCATGACAACTTCATGGGACACTTGAAGAACCCACATTGTACAGAGAGGGAAGATGAAATACCTACAGATGATTTGCAAGGCATTGAGAGTTTGGTGGAGTGAATTTTGCATCTATAAATGCTATATAGGTTTAGGCATAGTTGGATTATTGTTTCATATCTGAAATTAACTGGTTAAAAGTTTATTATCTAAGATAACTGACTTTTTAAAAAAGTATGACTGTTGTTGCTGCTTTAAGTTAAAGATAAAAAGATGATTTAGCATACTTGTATATAGAAAGACTATCTCAAAAAACAAACGAAAACTCTCAAAGTCGAAATTATACAGATTATGACCCATTATTAAAAGTAAACATTGAGATTATCATCTATTCCTTTGGTCATTAAAAAAACTGTTTGCATAAATAATTTTATATCATACCTCAAGCCAAACAATTACAACGTTTAATATATATCTGTAAATATTAAATTGTAAAAAGGAACTGTCCCATTAATGGGCCCCCTGATTGGCAATACCCTTTACTCTCTACCAACCACATATAAAGTCATTTAGGGGTTATGATTAAGAACAAAGTAGCAAAAAACTTTTACTATTGTTTACAGAAGATCTGGAGTGTTTCAAGAGTTAAGTCTACTGATTCTCTACCCCTCAGTTTAAGGTTAAGGTCAACTATCAGGGAGAGGGTTTTAGCATCTTACAGCTAGTTTTGGGGTCCTAGAGTTAAAGCACAAAAGGAAAGGAAAGAATGCAAAAGGAACCACTCAATGTAGTATTGATCTTTAATATTTGTCAAATTCCATAGGGGGCCTGTCATTTTTAGGCTAGAAGAGAATACAGGTATTACTTCCAAGAGGCTTCATCTTAATTCAAGATCCTATTGTTTCTATTTCTGAGTTCTAAACTCAGTTCCTCTGCTCCTTAAAGGCAGTTTTTTTTTTTTTTACTTAAAAAGAATTGGGGAACAGATACTTACATACCAATTTCATAGTAGCATTATTCATAACAACCAAGAGGTGGAAATAACCCAAATGTCCATTGATGGATGAGTGGATAAACAAAATGTGGTATGTACACACAATGAAATATTATTCAGCCTTATAAAGGAAGGAAATTCTAATATATGCTACAACAAGGATAAACCTTGAAGATGCTATGCTAAGTGAAGTTAAGTCAGACACAAAAAGCCATACATAAATACCGTATAATTCCACTTATATGAGGTACCTAGAGTAGTCAAATTCCTAGAGACAGAAAGTAGAATGGTGGTTGTCAGAAGCCAGAGGGAGGGAGGAGTTTAATGGGTAGAGTCTCAGTACAGCATGATAAGAAAAATTCTGGAGACGGATGGTGTTAACAGTTGCAAAACAATGTGAACGTATTTAATGCCACTGAACTGTACATTTAAAAATGATTAAAATGGTAAATTTTACATTGTGTCTATTTTACTGCAATAGAAAAAAGAATGGCAGAGGGGTGCTCTGTGAGATGCAAAGGAAGATTTCAGGAGAGAAAAGCAACAGGAATATAAAAAAGTGACACCAAGAAGACTAAATAAAATTATGTGAGGCAGGCATTCATAAACAAAAGCAAAACAGAATTGCTGGCATTCCTGAAGCAGAAGCAAATCAATGTCTCCCAAAGGCCAGACCACGATGGCTGTGAGCAGGACTCAGATGTTACCTGGCTGGCTGCTTAACAGGCTTGCAGCACGCATCCTACAGGAATCGCACTCTTGTGCAAATGACTCATTAACTCTCCTGAGTCCAGTTAGCGGGTCAAAATTTATGGTTGCTACAGATACTCCGATTAACGTGCATTCCCCCCTGGCTCTGAGTGTGGCAATACATGGTCTTTCACAGTTTTATGCTGCATGAAAAGATGGATCTTTTCTTCTCCTCAGAAAAGTCATCAGTGAGGAAAATCAGTATTTCATCTGGATTTCTTTTATGATGGCCTTTGTTTCCACGTTTCAGCATCTCATGTAATTAGGTAAAAGTGGCATTCATCCAATCTCGGTCACATGCTCAAAGCTCCCTAGGCTAATTTATGTTCTTTCCCTAGCATTGCAAGGTTCCCATGTCAGGATGCCAACTTCACAGCATGGGGGTTTGACACATCTATGTAAACTTGTGTGGAAAATTCACCACCAAACACAAAGTGAATTCAGAAAACGGCAAAAAGTTCTAATGGCCATTCCTCTGAAAATATCAGTTCTTCTGTGGCACTATTTGTAAAAGTGTTTGTCAGAAAACAAGTAAGATACACAAGATGCAAATTTATCCTTATGTATAAAGACAGGGAAGGAAATTCCTTGATGGCCATATTTAGAAATGGCTTATGTAAGGGCAGGTACACAAATATTTCTGAGCTCCATAGCCCAACAAGCAGTAATCAAGGGGAATTTAACAGTTCCAGGGTATTTTTAGGTTCAGTGTTAAATTCTAATAATGTCAAGGTATCAATCAGTTGTGTGTAATAGTGTATGTGTGCGAATGAAAGGAAAAGAGAAAAACAGATGTTCTAGTACATTTGGATGGATCTTAGCTTAGCCTTGAGATGATTTACCAGCTGTTCTTCTAGGTAAGAAATGAACTGCTTGTAAATCTCTCTAATTAATCATAAATAGATTTGAATTCTGTGAATTAAGCCATTGTGCTCTTTCCTAGTTAACTAGCAACACTGTAGACATAAATATATAAATAATGTCTCTCCTGCTGAATTACCATATTGAAGTTAGTAAAGAAACTGAGTCTTAGCCTAGGAAACCTTACCTGTTCAGTTCCAATACTAAGCCTATTAAACATTTTTAAGGGGAAAAGGAATCTTTGAGAAAATCATTATGAGGCATGAAACAGAAATTTATAGAGTTCAGAGAGAAAACTACCATGTATGGCAGTAAAGCCGAAAGAATTTTTAGCAACAAAAACATACACTGGAGCGCCAGGAAAAGAGTTCAAAAGATTTTTACATAAAACGATCAGATACGGGCAAACAGATTTATGTACCAAGAGGCTCATCATGGTATTTTTGTATAATTGCAAAATCACTGGAAACAACCTAAATTTCTAAAACTAGGCGATTTGTTAAATAAAAACCATTATATGGACACTAAAAACTATGTTTTGAGAAATACTTAGTGATGTGGGAAAAATGTTAATAACATCATTAAATTAAAAAAGTTTAAAAAAGCAAATATGTTATAATTTTTAATAACAGATTTATTGAGATATAATTCACGTATTTGAAGTGTATAATTCAGTGCTCTTTAGTACACTCAGAATTGAGCAACCATAACGTCAGTCAATTATAGAACATTTTCATCATCTCTAAAAGAAATCTTAAATTCACTAGCAGTCATTTGGTATGATACAGTTTTTATCAAAGGTATGTAGTTATGGTATATCTACATAATGGAATATTATTTGACAATTAAAAAAGTACTGACACACGCTACAACATGGATGAACCTTGAAAACATGCTAAATGAATTAATCCAGTCACAAAAGACCACATATTGTATAATTCCATTTATATGAAATGGCCAGAATAGGTAAATATAGAGAAAGTAGATTAGTGGTTGTCTAGGGCTGAGGTTGCTGGGGGTTATGAGTAACTGGGAAGTGTTTGCTAATTGGGATTTCTTTCTGGAGTCAGGAAAGTGTTCTAAAATTGATTGTGGTGATTTTCATAATCCTGTGAATATACTAAAACCACTGAATTGCAAACGTTAATGGATAAATTGTATGGTATGAGAATTGTGTCTCAATAAGCTGCTTTAAAAAGTACATAGGTATATATATATAGAAAAAATCTGGGAAGATATTAAAAAGGTTAATATTATCTTTGTGCAGAAGAATTATAGACGATTTGTTTTACTTATTTTCTAATTTTTCTATAGTAATCACATATTAGTTGCATATTAAACAATTATTTTTAAAAAGCACTGATTGGATATTTGATGATTTTAAGGAATTACTGTTATTTTTTTAAGGTATGAGAATAGTATTGTGGCTATGTTGTATAAAAAAAAGAAAAGAATTGTCATTTCCCAGAGACACACACACAGATGAAATGATCGATGTCAGAGGGATGATACAAGGGATATACTATACGTGGGACAAGACTGGCTACGAAATGGAAATTGTTAAAGCAGGGTGATTATTTATATTTATATTATTTATAAATAAATATATCTTTCTGTATCCTTTTGTAGATGTTTGAAATTTTCTACAATAAATAAGTCAAAAAGAAGGTAGGTAACAAATAGCAGAGTACAGTTCCACTTTGTTTTTTGTTTTTTTTTTAAAGTGGTAAAAACAGATTTTATTTAGAAGCTATTGCAATACGGGAAAAGAGACCTCAGTCTAGAACTGGGGTCAGTTCCAAAGACAGCATGGGCAAGTGGGGATTTATACCACTTTGGCTTTTAAAAACAGTTGTGACCTAAATGTCCATGGACAGATGAA
Source organism: Balaenoptera musculus (assembly GCF_009873245.2). NCBI lineage: Eukaryota > Metazoa > Chordata > Mammalia > Artiodactyla > Balaenopteridae > Balaenoptera > Balaenoptera musculus. The sequence goes on along the minus strand of NC_045794.1, from coordinate 51,436,058 downwards.
TGGATAAAGAAGATGTGGTACATATACACAACGGAACACTACTCAACCATAAAAAAGAATGAAATAATGCCATTTGCAGCAACATGGATGCAACTAGAGATTATCATACTAAGTGAAGTAAGTCAGAAAGAGAAAGACAAATACCATAGGGTATCACTTATATGTGGAATCTAAAATATGACACAAATGAACCTATTTATGAAACAGAAACAAAATCAGGGACATAGATGATAGACTGGTGATTGCCAAGGGGGAGGGAGGTGGGAGAGGGTAGGAGTGGGAGTCTGGGATTAGGAGATGTAAACTGTTATATACAGAATGGATAAACAACAAGGTCCTACTGTATAGCACAGGCAACTATATTCAATATCCTGTGATAAACCATAATGGAAAAGAATATGAAAAAGAATGTATATATATGTATAACTTGAGTCACTTTGCTGTACAGCAGTAATTAACACAACAGTGTAATTCAACTATACTTCAATAAAAAAATAAATTAAAAAAACAGTTGTGTGTGTATATGAATATAAACGATCAGAATGCGTACACACTATTGATTCTCTTTGGGTAGTGGCATTATGGATGACAGTATTTTGTTCTATGTGCTTTTAAAATATTTTTCAAGTTTTCTACAATGACTACATGTTGGTTTGGTGATAGGTAAAAAAATCCGCCCTCCTAAAAAAAAAGTTTGTTTGTGTCCAAACAGTCCCCTAAATAATAACACATTATGATAACACATAATGAAGTGCAAATGTTTCCTCTGGGTTCACAGCCCCAAGGCAGTCAGGAAAAACCATGAATTGCTTGAGCAGGTCTACTAGAGCAAGTCACTTGGATCTATGCCCTAGGGAACCTCAGAGCCACAGTACACGGACATTTCAGAAGCTGCCCAGACTGTGTGGGTATGATCTGGAGCATTCACAAAACCATTCACAAAGTGGATGGTTTACAAAAAAAACAAAAACCAAAACCAAAAATTCTTGGGTGAGAAATGGAGATACTATCAAGCTTATTTCAAATTTAGATTGCCTTTGATGTCTTCATCTAGATAAGTAATTTTTAAAAAGAAATTTATAGTGAATTGGGGATGAATAGTGTACATTAAAAAAAAAAGAGAGAGAGAGAATGCTAAGACAAATTCCCTTTTACTACACTTGCAAGCAAGCTTCCAAAGAACGTGGTATTTAGGGGCATAAAAATGGCACAATAATAACTCACCACACACACACAAAAATCTTTCCCCAAACAATTCAAAAGTAGGTAAGCAAAAGGTAGTAGGTGTTCCAGAGACTTATGCAAACTCTTAGAAAAGATGAAAAGGGAAGTTTTTCTATACACTATAATTATCACATGAAATTACCTTAATAGGGAAAATCAAATCCAATTATGGTGATGCTAGAAGATGACATGGACAAAGCAATCGATCTCCATGAAACCTCTCTCTCTCTCTGCTAACATTTCTAAATCTTTTGCTTCTATCACATACTTAGATTGCATTTCTTTGTAAATATCTTATCTCCTCTAGTAGATTTTAAACCTCCTGAATGCAAAAATCAAGTCTTTGAATCCTGAGAAAGTTTTGCAACATTGTAGGCAATTAATCAACGGTCCAAATCATTAAAAATTTGTAATATCAATGAAAGGACATAATCATGAATGACATATTATACCATTTTCAAATAATTCATAGACAATCCAAGAAAAAACAGATACATCATGGTCACATGGTAAGAGAAAATGCATGCCTAAAGATAAATCAATAATAGCCAGGAACCCCCTTTTAAATAGATTAGATGTTGGAAGAAAGGGGGTTGTTATATATAGTGCCAGTAAGTGTTCTTGAAAAACATCCCATTCTGCAAAATTATGCGCTAAAAATAATAGGACTTATAATAATGTAGGGTTGGGACAGACTATTCAACATCTACTAAACTCTGTAATTAGAGCACTAATAAAAACATTAAAAATACTACTTAAATTACTAGCAAGTTAAATCTCTACTGGTGTGTGCACCTAGCATCCTTAGTGGCCTTAATCCCCAGGGACTCCTGCTTCTATGAGATGTCGGTCCTGGAGGGTATTCATTTCCACTAGAGACTATTTTCATAAAAATTAGCCCAAGGATATTAACCCATTTTTTTCATTAATCCATTGTTTAAATACAGGGGGAAATGTCTCTGCAGCTTCTTTATTTGCACCTGCAGCATTTCATATAAGGCACTCCTTGCATAAAAGAAAGATATCTCGAGAGTTTAGAAGGATGGGACTGGAGTCAGAAGACAACTGCTCAGACTGCCAGAGCACCCCGGTCACTGTTCCTCACTGGATGCTTAGAGGGCTAAATCAAGAGTGTTGGAGGAGGAACTGTAGAGCTGGGCTTCTTCCTGGACCTGGACTTACCTCTTCAATGGCTAGGTGGCTGACAGAGTCTTGGTGCTCCAGCCGGGTGTCAGGACTGAGCCTCTGAGGTGGGACAGCCGAGTTCAGGACATTGGTCCACCAGAGACCTCCTGGTCCCACGTAATATCAAATGGCAAAAGCTCTCTGAAATCTCCAACTCAACGCTAAGACCCAGCTCCACTCAACAACCAGCAAGCTACAGTGCTGGACACCCTATGCCAAACAACTAGCAAGACAGGAACACAACCCCATCCATTAGCAGAGAGGCTGCCTAAAGTCATAATAAGTTCACAGACACCTCCAAACACACCACCGGACGTGGTTCTGCCCACCAGAAAGACAAGAGCCAGCCTCATCCACCAGAACACAGGCACTAGTCCCCTCCACCAGGAAGCCTACACAACCCACTGAACCAACCTTACCCACTGGGGGCAGACACCAAAAACAACGGGAACTATGAACCTGCAGCCTGCTAAAAGGAGACCCCAAACACAGTAAGTTAAGCAAAATGAGAAGACAGAGAAACACACAGCAGATGAAGGAGCAAGGTAAAAACCCACCAGACCAAACAAATGAAGAGGAAATAGGCAGCCTACCTGGAAAGAATTCAGAGTAATGATAGTAAAGATGATCCAAAATCTTGGAAATAGAATGGAGAAAATACAAGAAACGATTAACAAGGACCTAGAAGAACTAAAGAGCAAACAAACAGAGATAAACAACACAATAAATGAAATTAAAAATTCTCTAGAAGGGATCAATAGCAGAATAACTGAGGCAGAAGAACGGATAAGTGACCTGGAAGATGAAATAGTGGAAATAACTACTGCAGAGCAGAATAAAGAAAAAAGAATGAAAAGAATTGAGGACAGTCTCAGAGACCTCTGGGACAACATTAAACGCACCAACATTCGAATTATAGGGGTCCCAGAAGAAGAAGAGAAAAAGAAAGGGACTGAGAAAATATTTGAAGAGATTATAGTTGAAAACTTCCCTAATATGGGAAAGGAAATAGTCAATTAAGTCCAGGAAGCAGAGAGAGTCCCACACAGGATAAATCCAAGCAGAAACACGCCAAGACACATATTAATCAAGCTATCAAAAGTTAAATACAGGGCTTCCCTGGTGGCGCAGTGGTTGAGAATCCGCCTGCCAATGCAGGGGACACGGGTTCGAGCCCTGGTCTGGGAGGATCCCACATGCCGCGGAGCAACTAGGCCCGTGCGCCACAACTGCTGAGCCTGCGCTCTGGGGTCCGTGAGCCACAACTACTGAAGCCCGTGCACCTAGAGCCCATGCTCCGCAACAAGAGAGGCCACCGCAATGAGGGGTTCGCGCACTGCAACGAAGAGTAGCCCCTGCAGGCCGCAACTAGAGAAAGACCACGCGCAGCAACAAAGACACGATGCGGCCAAAAATAAACAAATTAATTAAAAAAAAATTAAATACAAAGAAAAAATATTAAAAGCAGCAAGGGAAAAGCAACAAATAACATACAAGGGAATCTCCATAAGATTAACAGCTGATCTTTCAGCAGAAACTCTGCAAGCCAGAAGGGAGTGGAGGGCATATTTAAAGTAATGAAAGAGAAAAACCTACAACCAACATTACTCTACCCAGCAAGGATCTCATTCAGATTTGATGGAGAAATTAAAACCTCTACAGACAAGCAAAAGCTAAGAGAATTCAGCACCACCAAACGAGCTCTACAACAAATCCTAAAGGAATTTCTCTAGGCAGGAAACACAGATAAAGGAAAAGACAAACCCAAATAACAAACCCAAAACGATTAAGAAAATGGTAATAGGAACACACATATCGATAACTACCTTAACTGTAAATGGATTAAATGCTCCAACCGTAAGACACAGACTGGCTGAATGGATACAAAAACAAGACCCATATATATGCTGTCTACAAGAGACCCACTTCAGACCTAGGGACACATACAGACTGAAAGTGAGGGGATGGAAAAAGATATTCCATGCAAATGGAAATCAAAAGAAAGTTGGAGTAGCACTTCTCTTATCAGACAAAATAGACTTTAAAAATAAAGGCTATTAAAAGAGACAAAGAAGGACACTACATAATGATCAAGGGATCAATCCAAGAAGAAGATATAACAATTGTAAATATTTATGCACCCAACATAGGAGCACCTCAATACTTAAGGCAAATGCTAACAGCCATAAAAGGGGAAATCGATAGTAACACAATCATAGTAGGGGACTTTAACACCCCACTTTCACCAATGGACAGATCATCCAAAATGAAAATAAATAGGAAACACAAGCTTTAAATGATACATTAAACAAGATGGACTTAATAGATATTTATAGGACATTCGATCCCAAAACAACACAATACTTTCTTCTCAAGTGCTCATGGAACTTTCTCCAAGATAGACCATATCGTGGGTCACAAATCAAGCCTTGGTAAATTTAAGAAAATTGAAATCATATGAAGTATCTTTTCTGACCTCAACGCTATGAGACTAGATATCACTTACAGGAAAAAAATCTGTAAAAAATACAAACACATGGAGGCTAAACAATACACTACTAAATAACCAAGAGATCACCGAAGAAATCAAAGAGGAAATAAAAAAATACCTAGAAACAAATGACAGTGAAAACATGACGACCCAAAACCTACAGGATGCAGACACAGCAGTTCTAAGAGGGAAGTTTATAGCAATACAATCCTACCTTAAGAAACAAGAAACATCTCAAATAAACAACCTAACCTTACACCTAAAGCAATTAGAGAAAGAAGAACAAAAAACCCCCAAAGTTAGCAGAAGGAAAGAAATCATAAAGATCAGAGCAGAAATAAATGAAAAAGAAATGAAGGAAACGATAGCAAAATCAATAAAACTAAAAGCTGGTTCTTTGAGAAGATAAACAAAATTGATAAACCATTAGCCAGACTCATCAAGAAAAAAAGGGAGAAGACTCAAATCAATAGAATTAGAAATGAAAAAGGAGAAGTAACAACTGACACTGCAGAAATACAAAGGATCATGAGAGATTACTACAAGCAATTATATGCCAATAAAATGGACAACCTGGAAGAAATGGACAAATTCTTAGATATGCACAAGCTTCCGAGACTGAACCAGGACGAAACAGAAAATATAAACAGACCAATCACAAGCACTGAAATTGAGACTGTGATTAAAAATCTTCCAACAAACAAAAGCCCAGGACCAGATGGCTTCACAGGCGAGTTCTGTCAAACATTTAGAGAAGAGCTAACACCTATCCTTCTCAAACTCTTCCAAAATATAGCAGAGGGAGGAACACTCCCAAACTCATTCTATGAGGCCACCATCACCCTGATACCAAAACCAAAGATGTCACAAAAAAAGAAAACTATAGACCAATAACACTGATGAACATAGATGCAAAAATCCTCCACAAAATATTAGCAAACAGAATCCAACAGCACATTAAAAGGATCATACACCATGACCAAGTGGGGTTTATCCCAGAAATGCAAGGATTCTTCAATATATGCAAATCAATCAATGTGATAAACCATATTAACAAACTGAAGGAGAAAAACCATATGATCATCTCAATAGATGCAGAAAAAGCTTTCAACAAAATTGAACACCCATTTATGATAAAAAACCCTCCAGAAAGTAGGCATAGAGGGAACCTAACTCAACATAATAAAGGCCATATATGACAAAAACACAGCCAACATCGTTCTCAATGGTGAAAAACTGAAAACATTTCCACTAAGATCAGGAACAAGACAAGGTTGCCCACTCTCACCACTATTATTCAACATAGTTTTGGAAGTTTTAGCCACAGCAATCAGAGAAGAAAAAGAAATAAAAGAATCCAAATCGGAAAAGAAGAAATAAAACTGTCACTGTTTGCAGATGACATGATACTATACATAGAGAATCCCAAAGATGCTACCAGAAAACTACTAGAGGAAATCAATGAATTCGGTAAAGTAGTATGATATAAAATTAATGCACAGATATCTCTTGCATTCCTATACACTAATGATGAAAAATCTGAAAGAGAAAGTAAGGAAACACTCCCATTTACCACTGCAACAAAAGGAATAAAATACCTAGGAATAAACCTACCTAAGGAGACAAAAGACCTGTACTCAGAGAATTATAAGACATTGATGAAAGAAATTAAAGATGATACAAACAGATGGAGAGATATACCATGTTCTTGGATTGGAAGAATCAACACTGTGAAAATGACTCTACTACCCAAAGCAATCTACAGATTCAATGCAATCCCTATCAAACTACCACTGGCCTTTTTCACAGAACTAGAACAAAAAATTTCACAATTTGTATGGAAACACAAAAGACCCCGAACAACCAAAGCAATCTTGAGAAAGAAAAACGGAGCTGGAGGAATCAGGCTCCTGGACTTCAGACTATACTACAAATCTGCAGTAATCAAGACAGTATGGTACTAGCACAAAAACAGAAATATAGATCAATGGAACAGGAAAGAAAGCCCAGAGATAAACCCACACACATATGGTCACCTTATGTTTGATAAAGGAGGCAAGAATATACAATGGAGAAAAGACAGCCTCTTCAATAAGTGGTGCTGGGAAAACTGGACAGCTACATGTGAAAGAATGAAATTAGAACACTCCCTAACACCATACACGAAAATAAACTCAAAATGGATTAAAGACCTAAATGTAAGGCCAGATACTATAAAACTCTTAGAGGAAAACATAGGCAGAACACTCTATGACATACATCACAGCAAGATCCTTTTAGACCCACCTCCTAGAGAAATGGAAATAAAAACAAAAATAAACAAATGGGACCTAATGAAACTTAAAAGCTTTTGCACAGCAAAGAAAACCATAAACAAGACGAAAAGACAACCCTCAGAATGGGAGAAAATATTTGCAAATGAATCAACGGACAAAGGATTAATCTCCAAAATATACAGGCAGCTCAATATCAAAAAAACAAACAACCCAATCCAAAAATGGGCAGAAGACCTAAATAGACATTTCTCCAAAGAAGATATACAGATTGCCAACAAACACATGAAAGGATGCTCAACATCACTGATCATTAGAGAAGTGCAAATCAAACCTACAATGAGTATCACCTCACACTGGTCAGAATGGCCATCATCAAAAAATCTATAAACAATAAATGCTGGAGAGGGTGCGGGGAAAAGGGAACCCTCTTGCACTGTTGGTGGGAATGTACATTGATACAGCCACTATGGAGAACAGTATGGAGGTTCCTTAAAAAACTAAATATAGAACTAGCATACGACCCAGCAATCCCACTACTGGGCATATACCCTGAGAAAACCATAATTCAAAAAGAGTCATGTACCACAATGTTCACTGTAGCTCTATTTACAATAGCCAGGACATGGGAGCAACCTAAGTGTCCATCAACAGATGAATGGGTAAAGAAGATGTGGCACATATATACAATGGAATATTACTCAGCCATAAAAAGAGACGAAATTGAGTTATTTGTAGTGAGGTGGATGGACCTAGAGACTGTCACACAGAGTGAAGTAAGTCAGAAAGAGGAAAACAAATACTGTATGCTAACACATATATATGGAATCTAAAAAAAAGAAAGAAAAAAAATGGTTCTGAAGAACCTAGGGGCAGGACAGGTATAAAGACGCAGACGTAGAGAATGGACTTGAGGACATGGCGGGGGGAAGGGTAAGCTGGCACAAAGTGAGAGAGTGGCATGGACATATATACACTACCAAATGTAAAACAGATAGCTAGTGGGAAGCAGCCACATAGCACAGGGAGATCAGCTCGGTGCTTTGTGACCACCTAGAGGGGTGGGATAGGGAGGGCGGGAGGGAGTCGCAAGAGGGAGGAGATATGGGGATATATGTTTATGTATAGCTGATTCACTTTGTTATACAGCAGAAACTAACACACCACTGTAAAGCAATTATACTCCAATAAAGATGTTAAAAAAAAAAGAAAGATATTTCTGTAGATTTTCCTTTTTTTCCCTTATGTTCTTCCTATTTTGCTTCGTATTTAATTTTGAGAAAGCTTGTCTTGGATTGTTACAAAACATTTACTGTGCTGGGAAAAATCATGCTGGAACCAACACAACTTCTGGGTTAAGTTAACATCATTTCTAAATGCACGTGAAGTAATTATGGCAGAGAAACACATATGTTTGCTGGACAGACAGACTGGTAAATGGCTGACCCAGGTACTGGCATATGTGACCTGAGTTTGTGGTAGGAGTAGTTGTAATAGTTGTAATGATGACAGCTAGTAACATATACTTAGGCTCATTATGTGCCAGGCATGATGCTATAAACACTTAGTATGGATTATCTCCTTTATACACACAGACTCTATGAAGTAGATAAAGAAACAGATATTTAAAAAGATTAAATATTGATCTCTGCCCAAGGTTACGAAGTTGTTAAGTGGTGAAGCTAGGATTTGAACCTAGATCTTTCTGACTCTAAGGCTTCAGCTTTTAATAACCACAATTAAATAATATTTCTCATCTAATTAAAGTATGATGTGATTTTGCAGTAGTAAATGACAATGCAGCCCAATGGGCTTTATCCAGCTGGCATATGTAAACATAAATGTTCACGATGTGTGTACCTAGAAAACCACTGAACATTAGAGAGTGCTTATAATTTTTGCAGATTTCAACTTTCTGGCTAAGCTGGTGAGGGAAATCTTTGCACATGGCCAAAGGAGAATTCCAGAAGTGTGACACCTTCTCAGTTCTTTCCAGCTGAGTCAGAGGCTGCTGTGATGACTCAGGCTATGCGAGGGCCTTGGAATGGACACGCAGGCACACTTCTGAATTCCACACACGCAACAGACTGTATGGGGCGGGGGTGGAGGTAATTATGACCAGGGAATTCATACCCAATGAGATCTAGGACTTCAGGCATGGATGCCAACCAAATAATTTTGGTGGAATTTTGACTTTTCATTTCAATTCTATTTAACAACTATGAATTATTCACTCACCACATGCCTGGAATTAACTATGCCAAGTGTTGGAGCTACAAAACGGAATAATCCATCAAGACCTCACACGCCCACGGAGCTAAATGTAGGCATTTCATTGAACCTACTCCATGCTGGGCACTCTTCTTGGCACTTTACATGTATTAACTCATTTAATTCTCACAACCCTATTCTATACGGACTAATGTTCTCCCTATTTTATAGATGATGAAACTGAGGTGCAGAGAGGTTAAGAAACTTGCGGAGCAATTTGGACCTAGGATTTGAACCTAGGCTGTTTGAGTCTGGAACCTACGTTCTTAGCCTCTTCCCTAAACTCTCTGTAGTAGAGGGAGACAGAGAGGTTAAAAGTAATTGTAATGCGGGGCTTTAAGAAAAATTATAGACATATGTATACAATGGAATATTAGTGGAGGAGAAAGTGACTAATGTTGCCTCGGGTACTAGGGAGGATGGCAGTCTGGGAGGAGTGCCAGTTCAGCAAATCCTTCCTAGTGGATGTCAAATGGCTGTCAGGGACAGCAGATGAAACAGCACAGGCAAAGGCATGGAGGTGGGAAATGGCCTGGCGTGCCTGCAGGTTGCTATTGTTGAAATTGAAAGGCAATAACGGGGCTTCTCTGGTGGCGCAGTGGTTAAGAATCCGCCTGCCAACACAGGGGACACGGGTTTGAGCCCTGGTCTGGGAAGATCCCACATGCCGCGGAGCACCTAAGCCCGTGCGCCACAACTACTGAGCCTGCACTCTAGAGCCCGCGAGGCACAACTACTGAAGCCCGCATGCCTAGAGCCCATGCTCTTCAACAAGAGAAGCTACCGCAATGAGAAGCCCGCACATCACAACAAAGAGTATCCCCCGCTTGCCGCAATTAGAGAAAGCCCACGCGCAGCAGCAAAGACCCAACGCAGCCAAAAATAAAGAAAGAAAGAAAAGAAAGGCAATAGGGTAGTCGGCTGGAGATGAGTGCATAGAAGGAGAGAGATCACGGAGAGGAAGAATTTCATTCTGTGAATTGGCCATACCAAGGAGTTTATTTTCAGGTGGGAAATATTGAAATAGGTTTTAAACGGGGTGGTGCGGTAGTGGTAATGTAACACTCGATTTGCCCTTTTGAATCTAGCTGGGGTTGAGAGGTAAGGAAAGAGGGCAAAACCTACACATAGGGTCTCCCAGTGAGAAACCAAGGCACTGGTGACGGGAATGGGGAAGGAAGGGTGAGTAGAGAGATTTTCTGAGGTCCACTGGACCTGTTGATTCAGGTGGGTGATTTGGGAGAGGAGGTTTGTTCATTAGAGTAAAGCTTGATTCTCATGAAAGCCCTCACTATGTGATTTAAGTCAGCTCTACACCCTTGCCCAGGAATTTGGACTTAAAGGACACTACATTTATAGATGTATGGGACGTGACTGAGGTTAAATACCTAATTCTCAGTACCATTATTTTCACCTTCCTTCCTGTAGTGTCAAGAGCTCCCCACCCCTGCCCAGGAATTTGGACTTAAAGGACACTACATTTATAGATGTATGGGACGTGACTGAGGTTAAATACCTAATTCTCAGTACCATTATTTTCACCTTCCTTCCTGTAGTGTCAAGAGCTCCCCACCCCCTGCAGAAAAGAGCAATGCTTTACTCTGCTGCTGATTATGGGTTTCATAATATATCATACATGGTCCCAGAGCAACTCTGCCTATTAGCTGGGGATGCCCACTGACAGATAATTACCACCTGCTATTCCTGCACTGTAATAATGATCATTTATCTCCTTTTACCTTCTTCTTTTTTTTAAAAAATTACTTATTTGGTTGCACAGGGTCTTAGCTGCAGCACGTGGGCTCCTTAGTTGTGGCATGTGAAATCTTAGTTGCGGCATGCGTGTGGGATCTAGTTCCCTAACCAGGGATTGAACCCAGACCCCCCTGCATTGGGATTGCGGAGTCTTATCCACTGCACTACCAGGGAAGTCCCCACCTTTTACCTTCTTTCTTGAAGTAACGTTCAAAGATGGATAAATTACCCTACTCTTAAGATCAGTGGAGCAAACCAAGAACCAAAAGCCAAAAAGGAGTTACATTTCCATGCTTACAGCCTCCTCCTCACCTTCAGCTGGTTGGCACCTGCCTCTCTGCTCTATTCCAGATACTAACGGGGAAGCTCTCGGGCTCTATGGAACCCGAGGAATGTTTAGGAGCAGAGCCCACCCAGCGAAGGGCAAGGCCACAGCTGGGAAGATGACTCACACTGGATCCAGAGAGAAAACAAATGGTCTCAGAAATTTGGTGGTGATGGGTAATGGTGGGGGAGGAAGATACAGGGAGAAGGGGCCACTGCCTTTTTCAGGAAATTGGTTAGTGAAATAATTCTAGTGGGAAAAGAATTGTTAAAAAAAAAAAAAAAAAGCCCACTTACTGACACAAGAAATCAGATCATTAAATCTTTCCTTAGGAAAGAGGGGGTTTTCCAGCCCACGGAAGTAGAGCTTTAGAACGCCAGCAACTGAGTTAATATCATGGTTACTCTGCTCCTCAGCCAGAGGGTTTTCACCTAAAAAAAAAAAAAGAAAAATTAGTTACATGCACATTGCTTCTCTTTTTATCGCTGAACAAAAATATGTTTCTATACTCACACACACATTTCTATATATACATGTATCTTTTAATTACGTTTTATGGAAGATTATATGTTACTAAAATTAAAATAACTGGTTTAGATATCCTACCCCATGATTAACCTAAAAATAGTTGGTTAAAATAAAGCTTTTTTTTTTTTTTTATCATATGCTACCAAATAATCCCTTACAAATTACCTAAATCTTAAAATAAAATATTGTGGGATTTATAACTGGACCCAACTTTTTTTTTTTTTAAAGCTAAAATCTGTTATCTTAGGTTGACATAAATTCAAATACTATATTCTGTGTTTCTTATTCTACTGGGAAAAAGAAAACAATATAGGTCTGTCTGGCTATGCTGTATGGATCAGCAAAATTTATCAGAAATACTACAGGATTCACCTAATGGTGAATACCGACAATTAAATAAATATTTCTCAAAGTGGCATGGTGGTGTTCACAACAGACTTGAAAGCTGCTTTCAGCAGTGGGAGAGTTTGAAATCAGACAGAGGAATTTGAAAATGTACCTTCAGTACCAAGGAATTTGCATAAAAAGTGGAAAATTTAAAAATATATCACAAACATGAAATTATATTATTCTTTATGCTAAGCACTTTAAAATGATCAGGTAACTGACCTGGCTTGTCCACCTCCCTGAGAATCAAACTGAAATAAAATCCTTAAGAAGTTCAACATAATGTGCAGCCTTAAATCAAACTCCGTTTTTTTATTCACAGGTCTGCTCTTCTAAAGTTCACAAAAACTGTACATTGAATTTTAACTTTTTTTTTTTGCCTCTTGGGGCAGCTTATTTTCAGGGACCCGTGGTTCCTTTTTCTCTGCTTCAAGGGCAGGAAATCATTGAATGCGAATTCACCAAAATATTTATTTTTTTGCCCACTGTGAGAAAGTCTTACCCAAAGGGATCACAAACAAACAACATACCAGGGGAATGTTCAAGGAAAAATAATAAAGCATTTTTGCTTGCAGTGGCTGGCACAGGAACCTGAGGCTTTACTGCATTTCAATTTATCTTGAATATGGTCCATGTAAGAGACTTGGACACTTAGCTCTTGAGAGGGGAGGCCGCTCGGCTCTACGCACTGTAAGAGGATTTGGAAGAGGAAAAACAATCTGGCTCCAAGTTCACCTCTTTACCCAAGGTTTCAAACCTGGCTCTGTGTCAAGTCTGGGTTAGGGCAAATGGGACCAAGAGGGGTTGCCTTGTCTCCAAGCCTTGATGCCCCTCCTTCTGCATCCTTGGCTTGATTTCCAAGCAGAGGCAGGAAGGTGCAGATGTATCCAGAAGCAGACACAATACAAATCATTATAACTGGAGAGCATTACTAGCTAAGAGCCACTACTGAAGAGTTAGGCACTTTCATGGATTATACCCAATTCTCACACCAGTCCTGGGATTCTGCAGATGAGGAAACCGAGGCCAAAATAAGAGATGAGTCACTTGACCCAAATCACATGATTAGTAAATTGCAAGAGTGTGATTTGACTCTAGGTTCGCTTGATGCTAAAGTGTACGGTTTTGCTAATCATAATGTTTAGGAGGACTTATTTAGCCAATTGGGAATAAGAGTAAGGCCCCAACTAAGGTCACAGGGAAGGAGTCTGGGGATGGTAGTAAGAGCAAGGAGAGTTCCTGACAAAGGAAATAGACATGAAGCTGGGATGAGTCACCTCAAACAGCTGCTATGCAGGCCCAGGGCTGTTCTTGCCACTCTTCTAGAATCTTTCATGAGCCACCTTTGACAAAGTGCTGAGGATTATCAATGCCAGTCCTAAACCAGGATGCAAAACTCATAGGCTTTTCTAGACTTGATAACAAAGTTTTATGATTTTGGCTTCATTTCTTAGCTATTCTAAATAGATTCTTAACTCAACATCCACAACGAAATAAATGCAGAGAAAGGTTTTGAAGATATACAGAATAAGTACGCCACCTCACTCTACAGAAAATGATGACTTTTTAACAAGGTTTGCTTATAGGTGCAGACATGCAATTACCTCTCTCAAATGAATTTTTAATATCATTGACTTCCACCTGGGAACCAGACACTCTGAAAATCCCCTGATGCTGAAGACCTAAAGAGAACAGAAGGGAAAGAGCATGAAAGAACCCAACATGTCCTCCAGGTCCCCCTTTTCCCAACAATTAAGTATTAAAAGGAAAGACATATTTACTGAAATACTCCTAGTAATTATTGTTTAAAATAAGAATATTGCAGTTTAGGGCTTACCATAGAGATTGATGAACCGAATACAGCTTTCCACAATAAGGGGGATGATCTGTCCTGAGTCCTGGGTAAAGAGATGGAAACCAGTTAACCGCAAAGAAGAGGCACAAATCACACATAATAATAAAGCTCATAGTTTAACCCTAAAGACTGACTTTTACTCTTTTAGATGATCATTGCCAAACACACTCCCTCTAAAATATTCCACAAGGGCCAAATACAAAGTTATATTTAACCGAAGGTATGTTTCAGTTCTGGGGCAAACCAAATTAAATACATTGAAGGCAATCGTGTTTCAACTTACTCTGCTGTGCCTAAAGATGTCAAGCTAATTCATCTTTTCTACTGTATGTAAGCTTACATATAGAAATGAATATATAAATCACTCATTTTTTAAAAGGTTATTTATAAAAGTAATTAATCTAATGGACCTGAAAAGAACTCTGTGTATTTTAAGCATAGCATCTCAGGACTGACTGACTGTACTAGTCACCAAACACAACCATTCAGCCATCTCAGGATCTTCTCTGTGGCATCCCTGAGAGTCCACCATCTAGATGATGACAGTTATAAAAGGGCTTACATGTTTCCAGATGCAATGATATGAGAGCTGCTCATAATGTGTCATGTATTTATTTAGTTAGCATCAGAACTTACTGATCCTTAGAGATTTTTCACTGTTATTTTTTCATGTTTTAAGGATGGAGAAAAAAATGGCACCAATGCACACCCCATTAGATCTCGTTTTCTTAGAAGGAACATCTCTTAGCCTTCTTTCTCCACATCTCATAATATAGTCAGTGCACTCTACTGAGCAAATGTGAATTCTGGAAATGTATTAAGACATGTACAGGATGACAAATGAAATGAAGGAGCTGCTTAGGTCACAGTGAAATATGTATCAATGCCATGCACTCCATGTAGTTAAAAAAGGTTACCGACTATAGAGTTATTTTTCATGTTCTTTTCAGGCTCTGCTCTTTCAGGAATTAGAGCTTTAAGGTTAACATGGAGGTTCAAAATGATTAGCTGAAATCAGGCACTAATTCATGAGGAATTTTATTCTGCAACACAAGAAGAATTTGGTTGTCTCAATCTATTAGAACAATTCAGAATCCACTAACCTTTCCAATTAATCAACAGGGCAAGGAGTGGGAATAATGCAGTCCAGCAATCTCACTTTTTACCATTCCTAGAATGGGTAATATACTTCTTGAGGAATGGCTTCATTTTCGGTTTTAAGACAATCTAATCAGTGTATAAACCAGTTAACGGTTCAATTACTTCTGGAGCCTGCATTAAGTTTCTCTAATTAGTCAATTTGTTTCGGGAATGTAAACTTTATTAATTGTGGACCAGCTGGCTCAAGAATAGCCATATAATTACATCAAAACTTACTAAATATGAGAGGAGATTTTTCTTTAGGATACAAACTTTTTTTATGTGAACAATTCCTATAAAACTGTAATCTAAAAGAGCAACAAATACTTAAATGTAAATGATAAAAGGAGAATATTAGTTTGCAACTCAGCTGAACTTAGGATTAAAACAAAAAGAAAAACCAAGAATAAAAGGTTATTAAAAGGAAAATGTTTGCATTAAGGAAGTTCTAAATAAAAATGTGTTAGGTTTGTGTATTATTTAAAAAATATTTTCATCTTCACATTTGCTTAGGCAACTGCTAATCTTTCAGCTATCATCACTATTTCATTCAGATATCATGAATTCTGGAGTCAAAAAGTAATGAATGTGCATGTTTTAATTTAATTTCATGGATGCCAGATACTTTGGTAGAAAATATTTTATAAGAAGTGAAGCAATGGGCTGTGCTCCATCAACCATTCAAACAAATCCCTTTGTGTCTCAGTTTCCCCATGGGAAACAGGAAAAATGGTGTTTTTCTCGCTGTCTCACAGTGATATTGTGGGGACCTCAACTGACTGAGCACTTTTCAGAAGTGTAGGGATCTCTGTATCCACTGTTTCACTGCTAGGACCAAAGATTCTTTAATATGCCATCTGGGACAAAGAGGAGCTCACATAAGTGAACTTTCCACGGTAAGTGGTTTACTCCTCCTTTTGTGCCTAAATCTGGTTTCCTTTAACTGTTCTTAATGAAAAATCCTTTAAAAATATAATATATGCTTTCCTATGACCTTAAGCAGTCATTCTTGTACTGTGCTATCAAATATAATGGAATCATACATCTGCTTCTTTGAGCTTTTCTATATTCTCCTTCTCTGCCAGGCCATCAGTTGCACATCCCAGTGCTTTCATTTTATCATTCCCTTCTCTCCATCTAGTTTGCCCCTGCTTGTGAGCCCTGGGCTGGGAAACCAGATAATCAAATTTGACAATAATTTTATATTAAATTAGAGCCAATAAGGCTCTTCTGGGTTTAAGGCTAATGGCAATGGATTCGTGATTGCTCTGTAGGTTGTCCGGTGACTTTTCACTCAATTCCAGGGTTAGGGCTCAGTTTTAAGGTTGCCAGATGCTTTTAATCTCTGTATGTATGCATGTGTCTCTCTGTCCACATGCATGCACACACACACACACACATACATTTTTTAACGATTAGTGTACATAGCCAATAAAAGATCTGTCTTTAAAGAAAGCAAGACAGCTGTAACATATTGTTAAGGGAGGTTATCAATGATGTGGTTTCCTGTATAAATTTAGTCTTCAGAAACACTGCATCCCATGTCATAAAATGTTAGCTATGAAAGAGTAAGTTCTTCTCTTTTTTGTATAATTTACACAAGGGTCCAAAATCCAGTATTAAATGTGCATTTGGTATTTAACATTGACTCTCCTTAATAAAAGCCCCTGACCCAAATTTAGTATGTTTGCCAAATACATAATGTAAAACCTAGGAGTTTATCCAGTTTTACTAGAGAACTACTCCTCTTAAATCAGTGTTTGAGTTCTATGATTCTTTTCTAAGTAAAGCTATTTATAAACCTGTCTAATTTCCAACTGCAAACACTTTTCTTTTAAAGACCTTAAAAAATCTAATTAAAGCCAAGCATGACTGTGATTTGAAGATGATATCAAGAGCGAAAGAGGCTGTGCCCTCGCTTCCCTCGAGCACTATACCTGATGTCTCGCGTGTGAATTCCTTCGTCCTCGGCTAGAAGCATTATCAGAAATACAGGATGAAAAAGACAGAGTAAACACAGCAGAGATCCAGATACAGACCACAGGGTCCTACAATTTATCCAATATAATGAATTCCTCAAGTCATGGGAAATCGAAACTCTTTGTGCTTCAGAGCTAGCTTAACGATGGACTTTAGATATATTTTGTGCCATCTCATTTGCATGAGTAGAAACAAAACATTTTATCAGGTAGCTCTTTTCCTTTTTGTACAAATTATGGCTTTTTTTTTTTTTTTTTAAAGAAAGAGGGCTTTCTCTTTTGCCAGTATAATAATACCCACATTTATTCCCTCTTCTGAAGGCACTCAAACCAAATATTCTTTCCTCTCTGACTTCAGGAAATATTATATTGATTTTCTGGGAAAGCAAAGAGCCCCAGGACAGACTTGGACATAATGACCTGCCTCCTTTTATGAGAGGCTGAGACCATTATAGTAAGAAGCGTGGAGATCAACCACCCAGATGGCTGGTGCCAGTACCTTGATGAATGTTTCCAAATCCCCATTAAACAACTTAGCATTATACTGTGAGCGGGGTCTGGACTTCCTGTGTTTCTGGGGCTTAGGGGGAACATTTGGAGGCCTAAGAGAGGGAATATAATTACTGAGCATGGCAGAAATCAAACAATAAATGAAACACCCATAGGTCACATCAAAATTACACACCACAGGAATTCTTGTGTTCCTTCCCCACCCCTACCCACAGAGGAAAACAGTCCTCCCCTTTCCCATTTATTTACTTTTACTTATATATCAAAACCCATACCAGCTATTCAATCAGACTATTCTTTTCTTGTATGTTGTAGTTGACATTTGTTTGCGAGTTTGTTTTAAAGCGGTCATCATCAACAAATGGAATGAACTGCAAGCTATTTGGCCAAGAGTTACAAACCGAGGTTTGTGTTATTCGGCTTACAAGTCACACAGAAGACACAACAGGTCATAAAAATTAGGACTCTGATAGATCCCAATAGAGAAATTAAATATAATATTTTTAATTACAACATAATTCTTCAATGCAAATAACATGACATCTGTTCGATATCCCTCAGGTAATTAATGGGATTTTATTTTATGCAAAAGTAGCTACTAATGGGTCACAAGTGAAAAACAGAGTTTTGTTTCAGTGCTATTTCTGGGGGGCAGTGGGTCCCAGCTCACATGAATTGTTATTTCTTTAAAACAAACTAGCTCATCACCTATTTGTAGAGCATTAAGATGCACCCGTTTATTCTTTTCTGGACTCTCTCCATCTCCAGTCTGCTTGCTTTGATGGATAAGTCAGTCTCTCTGGCATATGCACATCCAGGGTACCACGTACCATATTTAGAAACCCTGCATCATCTTGCTCTGTAACTGGAGAGAGGGAACCTCTTCTGCCCTCTCCCTTTACGGCAAGGAGGGCCAGGATTACGTGACTCAACTTCAACAACTGTGCTGCAAGGAATACGTGGAAGAAGAATCCCAAAACTTCTCTCTGGACATTCCAGTCTAAACTCCTTCTTAATTGGAAGGCTGGTTTAAGGATGTACACCACACTTGGAAATCAGGTAAAGCCCTTTATTAAGCTGCAAACTCTCTAGGAAGAATTGCCTTTTCAGTTCATTAAAGTTCTGAAAGACCAGTTTAGAAACAAAAGCCCAAGAGTTTATGTAGAAGCCTGGCTAGCTTCCTAAGGTATTATCATAGCAATCAAGAGAGGTAGGGGAACAAACTTGCTGATACCGCCTTCCATAGCCAAATTCTAAGGCTCTCCCAACAGCTGGGCTCCTATGACTCATGGGGTATATACAGCAAGCAACACCTGAAGCCCCATGGTGCTTGAGAGGTTAAAAGGAGCCCTTGCAAGTGTCTAGAAGCGAACATGGAAAATTTCACCAAGCAGCAAGTCATCATCTGCCACTGCTGAAATTTCTGAAATCTTGTTTATACACTGAATTCTGTGCCATTCACAGAGGAAAGGATCTGGTAGGTATAAACAAACAAAACAACTGCCCACCAAGGAATTTAACCATATGTGCTTGATTTCATCCACTCTTTTCATTATTTTAGAAGTTTTTTAAAATATAGACTTTATTTTTACTCAGGTATGGTGAGGCAACAGATCAGAAGACAACTGTCATTGGGAAGACTGTTTGTTACTCATAGTTCCCAAGAGTTGGGGGCATGCTACTACATGGGGGAGGGGGGCACACGCAGAAGCACCAAGGTCGCTCAGGAGGAAGGAAGAATGAGGGAAAATGTGAGCCTTTGTTGTGGTTCCAGGTTCCTGTGGGAAGGAACAGGCAAGGCAGGGTAAACAGGTTTAGGATTGGCTGGTCCTTGAATAATTTTGGTGGGCCCCGGGGGCCGGGAGCTGTCTCTATTTGTCCGGTACCTGGCCTTTGGGTGACTGGGGGAAGAGGAACAGTGGCCCTGAGGTGAAGACTTGATAAAGGAGGTGGCTGAGAGTCTGGGCTCTGGACTGGTTGCTTTGTACACAAAAGGCACACTTGTAAGCAAGTCCTTTACTATCTCTAGGAACTGACTGACTCTCAGAGGGGGAGTCCCTGCAGGGTCAGGAAGGCCCCAAGATATCAAAAGCATCAAATATAGAAACTAGAAAATGTGGTTATTACAACAAGGTCCAAAGAACTTCACATTTAATGCTATCTGGAGCAGTTGATGAAGCTAAGGGAATAGGAACACAGGCTCATTTTGTTTGGTTACTGATTAGCGGGGACAAGCAAATGTTGTAGCTAGAGCCAAAGTCCCCAGTGGCACTGGATAATTATTGCTGCATCACTGAGAGATGCAGAGAAACTCCTGGCTGGGGCTAATGGAGAGATGTCTTTTGAGTCTTCTCCCAAAAGCCTGAAAATTGCCTCTCTTGACACATCAAAAGTATGAGACAAATATGAAGATACTAAAGCTGTGAGAGGGATTTGAGGTTAAAATAAACTGCCTGAGTGCTTATCAAGGTACTTTCCACGGCAGAGTTGGCTTGGCAGGCAGACTGGTGCACTGACGGATCTGGCTCTACCACGTACACATCAGGTGAACAGATTCTACATTCATTCAACATTCGAATTGTATGACTCCTTCTGGTTGTGTGCCTGCCACACAACTTCCAGATAATCTGGCTTTCTAGGTAGAATGCCCATGTGGATGAGAGGAAGTACCAGTCAGGACGATGTGAATATCAAGTCTGTTGGGCAAGTACAGCTCTCATTGCAAACATATATTTGCACTCCTTCCTTTAAAAAAATCTTTTAAAAAAGTGCCTTACGTTAATTATAATTTAGAAACAGGTAAAATAGTTGATAGTGCCAAGGGGCACTATATGTGAAAAAAGCCACATATTACTATGCAGGAGTAATATGCCTCTTTGTCACTGATATAGGGAAGAAAAACCTCAGTATTTTCATAAAGTTTAGACAAGTCAGTAGCTGTATCTTTCTAGTTGGTTCACCGAGAAGTAAGAGGGGTTTCCTTTTGAATAAACTGCCTAGCAGGAACATTGCAGAACCTTCAAATCAACTTGCCAATTACTGCAACAGACACACTAGTGTTCTAAATGCCTCCTACCTCAAAGAGAACTCAACTTTAAAAGTGTGAAGTCTTGCTATGTCAATTAGAATACTTTCTGGCTGTCGTACAAATGTTGACAGAGAAAAATAAAAGTTGCCACAAACTTTCCCCAACCCAAATCAGAACCTGCTTCCAAAAAGGCTTTTCCTTCTCAGCAGTAGCACCAAAATCCTTCTAAGAATTTTAAAAAAGGGGAGAAAAAGGAAGAAAAAAAAGAAAGAAAGTGTAATATGATACTAGGCATTAAAAGTTAAATTTTTAAAGTAAACCAAACAGGGGCAGAGCTAAAATCCTAAGAGTATTCAACATAGCTCTAGTTTTTATACGCCATACAGGAGCAAGAAGTAACTAACACAGTAGATATGTGCATAATACTGCTTGTTAATTAAATTATCAAATCAAAAATCTTATCAGACTCTTTCTAGAAACTTAAAGTGTTTTGGATTAGATAAATCAAACCCATTCAATTTATGTCTTTTTTTTTTTAACTGAGGCTGCTCATTAAAGAGCTTTACAATTCCACTGGGAAACCCTCAGATCTTCCAGAGCAAATCTGGTTTTGTGAGAACCCCAAACACTTCATGTTACTGTTTTGTCAAGCCCAAACTATCTTCCATGGTCATTAACAAAATATCTTCATTCTTGCAGCATTTAAATGGTTGCTTGTTAAAAGAGAGAAGAGAGTGAGATGCAATGAGTTATGATAAAATATTTTCCTACCTTGTAGTCATATATTCAGCTCTATGACCTGCAGAAAAAAAAAAAATTAAAATAAGTCAACTGAACGGCATCCGTGCAATGCACTGGGCAATCTTTTGTATCATCTGTCCCTTGATTTATGATGCTGAGTTTATAATAACTTACACATTTTATGGTAGAGAGCATGAAGACAGTATATAAAGATAGACAAAAAATTCAAAGTAAATATTTCATAATATCTATACATAAAATTTAATAAATTCTATGGATTAGAGAAACATATTTCACTTGGCAATTTGAGGCAGCGAGTTTTATTTTTTATTATTATTTTTTAAATCAAGAAACAGCTGTATGATCTTTTTTTTTTTTTTTTTTTTAGTTTTTTGGCCGCGCCATGTAGTATGTGGGATCTTAGTTCCCTGACCAGGGATTGAACCTGAGCCCCCTGCAGTGGAAGCTCAGTCTTAACCACTGGACCACCAGGGAAGCTCCTGCTTGATCTTAACTGTAAGTTCAAAGATGAAATACAAATAAAACACATCCAAGATTTGAATGTTAGTTATTCCCTGTCTTGACTGATACTTGTGAGAGAGCAGCAGGGGGTCACGTAGGGTTAGGAGAACTCAGTTTCCTTTAGGTTAAATTGGTGTTTATTCTATAATATGAAATCAGGGAGAGAAGTTGCACTTTATAGTTGGAAATGACATTTGCAGATATTAAAGTACAAGGACATTAAATTATGCTACATTCCACCAACTTGTAAGCTAAGAGCCTTTCACAGAATTCTCTGTCACTTAAAACATGAGGTTCTTATACATTCGGGCTTCTTGATTTGTTTTAAATAACAGCTCTGTATTTTTGTGGTGCTCCTACAAACTGAGGTAATTTCAAGTTTGAATATGTCTATGGGTTGCTGTCTGTTCTCTCTTATATTTAGGGTGGAGCAGTGGGAAGGGGTGTGGGAGAGCTAAACCATTCAACTGGTTTGTTTGCAAAATGATGATACGGTCCTGAAACAGCCTGAAAATACAGCTGGTAGAGAAGGGTCATGTTGCAGCACAAACAGGTGAGACCAGCCCATCGTATCACAATGCAGTGATTCAGGCTTGCAGGGCAAGGGCAATATAACAATCCGTAGAGAGAGCTGCCTAGCTGGGAATGGTGAATGAACACTGCCAGGCTGCAATGAGTCTTTTACTCTATCATCTGCTTTTGAATAACAAGTGACATAAAGTATTTAGCTAATACCTATTTACTAAACAAGGGGCACCAGTTCATAACAGAGAATACCTTTCTCAAACAGATCCAGGCTACTGTTAAGTCTTGGTAGAATCTGTCCTTGGCCATGACTTGGGGTTGGGGTGGGGGGAAAGGAAAAAAATCTGATTTTTCCTCCACTACCCAGTTCTACCTATCATTTAACTGGAAGTCCCTTCCTTCTGCTATTTTGGGGAACAAGAAAAAAGAGACGGTGGACACAGAACTCCAGAAGAATTTATAGCTATTTCTAAGTGGGAGAGGTCTATCAGAAAGCGGAGAGAGCAGACGGTGAGCTGAGTGTGATGTCTTACGGGATAGCCTTCAGCAGGAAGCTGGCTATACAGGGTTAAAGCACAAGGAGAAGACAGGGCTGGAGATTAAGGTTTAAAGAGTGGTCACCCTTTAGGTTGTGCTGGGGCCCTGGGAGCTAGCTGAGATCACCCAGGGTGAGTCAGTAGAATGAACGAAGGACGGAAGGCAGAGAAAATAGCTGGCTTGTGCTGTACTGTATTCTGCCATGCTGCATACTTTATTACAACACAAAAGTATGACATAAACTGTATATGTATCAGTAACAACAATAAAAACAGCAATGATGTCTAACATTTATTAGACACTGTTCTAAGCACTTTCTCTATAGTAACTCACAATTTTCACAACTTTATGAAGTAGGTACTATTACTATTTTTATTTTACAGAAGAGACTGAGCATACAGAGGGCAAGTGACTTGCCCAAGGTCACATGGTCAGTACGTGGTGGGTCTGGCACTAAGGCCCAGGTTTGTTTTAATTCTAGATCTGAGCTCCCCAGTAATATTGGGCGGGCCAAAAAGTTCGTTCTGTTTTAAGTAAAAATAAAAGACATTTTTCATTTTTGCCAAGAATTTTATTGCACAATGTATTCACTAACCGAACGAACTTTTTGGCCAATCCACTATACTGTAAAATGTAAGTCTTTTGTTTTCCCCAGCAAATACTAGATCCTAGAAGACAGGTAGAGACTATGCCTTACATATCTGTCCACCTCATATGGCTAAAGCCAAATACAAAATACTGAAGATTTAATAAATTAAATAAATTATTAAATAAATCTAATATCTATCAAATTAAAGAGAATCACAGACGCTAATAACATTCAAGTGATTCAATGATAATTCAATGTTAATGATAATAATAATGTTATAATAATAATTACAATATATATGATGATAATAATAATGACAATATCATTAATATTATTAATTATTAATTAATTAATTATTAATTACTATTATTAACGTTAATAATAATTCAATGTTAATGATAATTCCTTAGAAATGAAATGCTTTATAATGTTTAAATTTTGCTATTTTGTTAAAAATCCCAACTGAATATTCACTAGAGTTAGAAAAAGATCATATAGAAAATGGCTTAAAATCATTTTGCTCCATCCATCCATGGTTAGTAGTATTTGATAAAAAATTAAAAACCTATAAAAGATACATTTTGATTAATGAGTCAAGAGCAAGCTTTGCAAGAACCATCATTCATAGTATATAACTGCCACCACCACATCCGTTGTTTTTTCCTGCTAATAGTACTGAGTGTGTCTTAACTGATGAATGAGGTTTTATTTTTCAATCGGTATCATCATTAATAGATCAATAACACGCAAGCTTAGAAGAATCTGTTGCCCAGAGAAATGTGAAGGCTTCCAGTGGTTTGAGGATTAAATTTCAATCACTTTCTTTGGAAGGCTACTTAATTATTAAGAACAACAGAGAACTCCTCCTCCCACCCCAATGCAAGCCATTTGGAGGAAAAGAATGACTCCTGACCCCAAATTATCTTGTTCTTGGTACAAGCACCTACTTTGACTACTTTTAAAATTTTACTTGAGAATTAGGAAGAGAATTATTTTTCATGCCCAAATGTGTTTTATGTCCACAGAGTAAAAGGAAAAACCGAAATATAATTTGGTTGCAATTTGAGTCCCCAAACTAGATAAAATATTTAAAATGTGCACAGCTCAAACTGAATGAAGCACCCTAGATTTTGTCCCTAACGAATGATTGATATGGACTCCTGGTGTTACTTTCCAGCCCTTTTTCTTCCTTAAAAATACCATCTAGCTGCAGTGCTTTTCCAAAAAACATAATTATTCACAATCAGCTTCTCTTTTGAAAGTATATTTGTACTCTTACTCAAAGACAGACAAAGGATTAAGTGAGGATCATCTATTCAATTCCTTTGTCAGAAACCTTATGCCTGGGTCTAGAAACAATATAACATGGAACTCAACTTCCAGTGTTAGATTTTCTATGTTCAGCAAAAATTACACTGATATTTATACCCCCTTAACTCCAAATGCTGCACTCAAAGAAGCCAATGTGAACACCAAGGCTCATTACTAAAATAGAAAAGAAAAAAAAGTTCAGTGCCTCAGTTTTATAGACATATAGCTCATTTACCGTGTTCGACTGAACATCTCCAATTTAAAAACAAAGACATCACAAAATGATATAATGGTGCTGCTGAAGGATGAAGAAGATGATGATGACGATTTTGGTCTTAACTCATTATGTGTTTCTTTCTATTTCAGTTGTTTTCAAAGATTTGGAATTCTGAATTTTGACAGTGCCACTTTAAGAGCCCCATCTAGTTGCTTTGCAATGCTGTAAATCAAAGGACTTACTGGGCCACTGGTAGCCTGCCAAAACTGAGCAGCAAGACAAGCCAAACACATGTCTGTAGTTACAGTTTCAGCTGTGTACGATCAACTGCTAAATCCCTGAGTTAGGCTCTATTTCTTTTACTATGAAGGCAGTTTTTGTAGCAATGAGCCTAGTATAACTCAGAGATGTGATTTCTACATAAAAATTCAGGACTGTCCCCAAACACGTTGTTTAATCCTGTGCTACTAACCTTAGTTGGCCAAATCCAGAGTTGGATCCCTTCTTAAGGGCTCACCATTGGATAATCTCACTGTGGAACAGGCGCCATTAACTTGCCTGGTCTCCTTTGGTGTAAGCCTATTAATGTGAACAGGGCTTGCATGGAAAGCCAAAGGGCTCACAATGGCCGAGCTAAAAGGTGGGGCACGGCCCCCAAGCTCCGCTTGTCTCTGGGCAAAGCCGCCAGCATCAAGCCCATGCAGCACAACTGTGTGCTGCCAAGCCTGCGCGGGGGGGCAGGGCTGGGGAGCAGAGAGGTCTGCAGCCAGTGGGTCTGCCGGCACTGGGTGAGAACCATCCAGTTTCTTGCGCAGAATAAATCCAGTCCAGCGAACGCCTGGTACACGTGAACAAGCTGGTGTCGCTAGGACACCGGAAACCATTGAAAGTAATTACAAGATGAAGACATCCTGGCATGGAGCTCACAAAGTACGATACAGCTTTACACAGTTCAGCAGCTGAAGACAGAATCTGGCGTATGGACTCAGCAAACTGGCTGAAATAGAGCCCTAGCCAAAATGGCATGTAAAATAATATCAACCGGTGGGGCTTTCTCTCCAGGAGACATAAGGGAATCTACATAGAAATGAGTACCATAAAAGTTCCAGAATGTGATCCCAAGAGTATTAACACTTGTCTACATGCAGTGCCAAGAATGAATTCACCCACTACTTAATTTCCTCCAACTCACAATTTCTTAAATGGTGTCTCCAGTCCTGTAGGGAAGGACTTTGTGCCTGTTAAGTACTCATCTGCACTGAAGATTATTTATGCTTTGGGACTGGCAACAAACCTTGGGGCATCACTGCAATATCAGGCATTTGTGAAAAGTGGAAAAAAGAAAAAAAGACTTTACATGATATCATGAGGAGAACAAAGAAAAAAGAGGACATAATTGCTAATGTAAGACAACTATTCAAAGAAAAAAAAAAAGGGCTTTTTTTTTTTTTTTTTTAAGGTTCAAACTTCTGTTACAGAAGAATTGAAAGACTAGTACAGGGAACATTCCTACGCCCTTCACTTAGATTTCCCAACTGTTAACATTCTGCCATAATGGCTTTATTTCCTTCTCTCTCCCTCTCTTTTTTTTTTTTTTTTTTAATTTATTTATTTATGGCTGTGTCGGGTCTTCGTTTCTGTGCGAGGGCTTTCTCTAGTTGTGGCAAGCGGGGGCCACTCTTCATCGCGGTGCGCGGGCCTCTCACTATCGCGGCCTCTCTTGTTGCGGAGCACAGGCTCCAGACGCGCAGGCTCGGTAGTTGTGGCTCATGGGCCCAGTGGCTCCGCGGCATGTGGGATCTTCCCAGACCAGGGCTCGAACCCGTGTCCCCTGCATTGGCAGGCAGACTATCAACCAGTGCGCCACCAGGGAAGCCCCTCCCTCTCTTATATATATCTTTTCTCCTGAACCATTTGAAAGTAAGCTGCAGACATTATGACACTCAGCAAGCATTCCTTAAGAATAAGAATGTTCTCCTTCATAACCATAATACCATTATCATATCTAGGAAAATTAAAAATTCACTAAATAATAGCATATAATATACAGTTTATATTTAAATTTCCCCAGTTGTCCCTAAAACGCCTTTTGTAGCTTTTGCGTTTTGATTCACAGTCTAATGAAGGTTCACATATTGTATTTGGTTATTTTATTTTTTAAGACAGTTCTTAGCACTTTAAATGTAATTTGTTTTTTTTCTAAGTGAAATTGGCCTTTTATCTTAGAGTCTGGCATCCTAACTGCAATACACAGAGTTTCAGGTTATGATGATCTTTCTCCATGTGGACATTCCCAGAGGATAATGGTCCCTTGGAGGAAACCAGGAGATAAGGTGATGGAAACCCTGCTTTATGGCTAAGGAAGGTTCTAAAATGGTAGGAGGTAAGAGTTTAGGTCAAGGGAGCAAACTCTTTTTGGCCCGAGTTATTTACACAACTCAGTCCCCTGATTTCCCTCTCCCATCTGTATTCTCTTTCATTTTTTTATAACTTCCAGCAAGATCTAGTGTGAATAAAAGATAATTAAATGTATTACAGATTATGAGGTACTTATGACAGGAACTTCATTTGTGTTTTTTCTTCCCTTTTAAATCTCATGAAGATGAAAAGGGAAGCAATAACATCTACACTGTACCCTTTACTTTAATCCTTTTTTTCCTCCTCAGTTTTCCCATCTGTAAAAATGGGGAAATTAATAGTGCCCAGTTATATATACAGCTCAGAACAATGCCTGGCACAGAGAGAGCCTTGTGTTAGTGGTAGCTACTGTTATTTTTGGTACCATTAGATACAGCAATATGCTTAATAGAATTCGTTTGCTTCTCAACTAAAACCAATGCCTACTGAAAGAAAAAAAAAATCATCCAAACCGGTTTAGCTGGTTTCTAGAGTCCAAAAAGGCATTAGATGGGACAACAAATACTAGTCCATTTAAACAAAAGGGGTGGGGCTGGAAGGGTGGGGAAGTCCAAGAAGGAAAGGAAGAAGTGACTGGGGGTGCGTGGGGTCAGCAAGTGGGAACAGGTGCGGCTCCTTCTGACTTCTCTCTTCCCACTGTGCTCTGAAGACCCTTCCTCTGGAGCTCTGTGTTGGCTAGATTTCCCTGTTCTGGTTAGCATCAAGCTCATAAAGAAAACAGTTCCAGGGAGAACTTGATTCTTACACAGATAAAGCCAAATCTAAACATACAGTGTTCTCTGCTTCTTCCAGCACAAATTCACAGTTCACACTCTTCATGGAATACATACATGACACAACATATAATCCAGGTCATCTCCCCAACTATGTCAGGTAACTGACCTTCTCCAAGGGTTCTCTGCAACAAGTCATGCTTGGCTTGAAGTTTTGTGATGAGATTACTACCCTCCAAGTATTCTCTGAGTTTCTGCAAAAGCAAAGATATGTTTTTAACTTTTTAAAAAATTATTCAGTGTCCAGGAACTTCCCATAGGATATCTAAAATCCCGCCACTTTTGTCTTTTAGATCAGAGAACCTTGCTAAGCAAAGTGTTGTGGCATCAGCCTATTAGAGACGTGGACTCTCAGGTGCCTCCCTCCCCAGACCTACTGGAATCAGAACCTGCATTTTAACAAGCTCTCCTGGTGACACGTATGTTCATTAAATAATCTAAAAGTTCTGTTTCAGAGCAGTCCTCTTTAAATTTGTCCGCATATCAGTACTACCTCCTAAACTGTATCCCAGACCTACTGAACTGGAAACTCTGATCTTAGTAAAGAACCCCAGGTGATTCTGATGCAACTCCAGAAACAGTGCTTGGGGTCCCCAGATCTGAGCCCCAAGAGGGGCTGGGGAAGCAGCAGGCATACCATGAAGTAGAACTGCTCGGTCTCCTGCTGGTTGGCTCTTCTCTTGGCGATACTGGGCTTACTCAGGTAGGTTTCAGAGACAGTAGACTTCACAGACTCTGTGGAGCGACTGTGCTGGAAGCATTCAGAAACATCGTAGTCCTCGATGGTCACCATATCTTGTATCGTCTGCAAGGTGGCCTCAGTCGTTTTCTTAACCTGGGAACAGGAGCGCATTTCTCACGTTAGTACCTTATTTCGTGAATCCCACAAACAGTGAGAAACTGCTCTGTCAGGTAGAGATGGGGGCACAGGCCCTGCCCCCACCAAAGTTCAGAGTCTATTAGGGGAGAGAGACAGGTAAACAACACCCCATGTCACCAATATAAGGAGAGGCTTTCTTCAGAATTATCCTAAGGAGGATATCACTTTATATTTGAGTTCCTGTAAATCTCATGTATCACTGAGTACTCTCTCAATTACATTTTCTGTTTTAAAGGACTTTTTAAACTGAAGTGAAATTACATACAGAAAAATGCGCAAACCATAAGTGTATAGCTTTATGAATTATCACCAACTGAACTCGCTCATGTGACTACCACTCAGATCAAGAAATATAGCACATTATGAGTACCCTGTGCTTCTCTCAGTCACCACACACACTTTTCTGCTCCCCAGAGGTAGCTACTATCCTGATTTCTAACCTCATATATTAGTTTTGCCCCTTTAAAATACTTTATATAAATAAATGGATTCTTACAGCATATATTATTTTTGTTTTGTTTCTTTTGCTCAACTTTATGTAGTGTAAGATTTATTCATTTCTTGTGAGTACAGTATTTCACTACTGAATGTTCATTGTAAGAATACATCATAATTCATCCCTTTTACTGTTGATAGATGACTTATTTCTGGCTTTGGGCCACTATGAATAATACTGCTATGAACACATTTTTGTTGGGCCACACATACTTGAGTATAAGATACTTGAGTATAAGATAAAGCCAAATCTAAACATACAGTGTTCTCTGCTTCTTCCAGCACAAATTCACAGTTCACACTCTTCATGGAATACATACATGACACAACATATAATCCAGGTCATCTCCCCAACTATGTCAGATAACTGACCTTCTCCAATATACCTTCTCCAATAACTGACCAATTCAGCAATATGCTGAATTGCTGCTTATTGGGTATTCCAGACTGTTTTCTAAAATTATCGTTCTAATATGTATTCCCACCAACACAGGAGAATTCCTATTACTTCACATCCACAACAATTGGTATTGTCAGTTTTAAAATTTAAACCATTGGGAATTCCCTGGCGGTCCAGTGGTTAGGACTACGTGCTCTCATTGCCGTGGGCCCAGGTTTGATCCCTGGTCGGGGAACTAAGATCCCGCAAGCCATGTGGCACGGCCAAAAAAGAAAAAAAAAAAAATCACCTAAAAATTTAACCCACTGTGTTGGGTGTGTAATGGTATCTCATTGTGGTTTTAATATGTATTTCTCTGATGGTTGAGATTGAGCACATTATCATATGTTGAAGGCAATTTAGATTTTCTCTCTTGGAAACAGTCTGTTAAACCTCTTGCTCAATCTTCTATTGGGTGATGAGCCTTTCTCTTTACAGATTTGTAATACGTATATGAGTCTTTTGTTAGTTATATGTGTTGCAAATATCTTTTCCCACTCTGAGCTCTGGTTTTTTACTCTTTCTATAGTGTCTAGATGAACAGTCTCTAATTTTAATGTAATCAATTTACTAATCCTTGCCTTTATAATCAGTGCCTTTTAAAAAAAAAATTAATTAATTAATTAATTAATTTATGGCTGTGTTGGGTCTTTGTTTCTGTGCGAGGGTTTTCTCCAGTTTTGGCAAGCAGCGGGGGCCACTCTTCCTCGTGGTGCACGGGCCTCTTACTATCGCGGCCTCTCTTGTTGCGGAGCACAGGCTCCAGATGCGCAGGCTCAGTAATTGTGGCTCATGGGCCCAGTTGCTCCGCGGCATGTGGGATCTTCCCAGACCAGGGCTCGAACCCGTGTCCCCTGCATTGGCAGGCAGACCCTCAACCACTGCGCCACCAGGGAAGCCCCAATCAGTGCCTTTTGTGTCCTATTTAAGGAATATTTTCCTATCTCATGGTCATAAAGATACTGTTCTATGTTATCTTCTAGGAGCTTTTAAATTTATCTTCCACATTTATCTTCCACAATTAGGTTGTACTCCACCTTTGCTTATGAAAGTCTAATGTAAATCAATAGCTTTATCCTTTTCCCAGACAATGTACAGAGTTTAGAACACCTTAAAACCATTTACTTTTCCTGACTTACATGCTATTTTTGTAATGTTTTATAATAGGATGTATTATATATGTAAATATTTGTATACATTTAAATACAAGACATTATTATGATATAGTCAGTATTCATTTAGCTTTATCCATATATTTATTAAATTCTTTGATCTCTATGCCTTATATTTTTAAGAACACCCTTTAGAAATTCTTTCTTTTAAAAATATAGTTGATTTACAATATTATGTTAGTTTCAGGTGTACAATAAAGTGATTCAGTTTTCTCTCTCTATATATGTATATATATGTATATATATATATATATACACACACACACACACAAATATGTATACTTTTTCAGATTCTTTTCCATTATAGGTTATTTCAAGATATTGAATAGTTTCCTGTGCTATACAGTAAATCCTTGTTGTTTATCTATTTTATATACAGTAGTGTGTATCTGTTAATCCCATACTCCTAATTTATTCCTCCCCTTCCCCTTTGGTAACTACATTTATTTTCTACATAGAAATTCTTTTTAGCACAAATCCTTTAGTGGTGAATTTTGCTTTTGTTGATTTAAAAATGTCTTCTATTTCACCTTCATTTATGAAAGATATTTTTTCCTGGTTGGCAGTTATTTTCCTTCAGTACATTTAAAACATCACTGTACTTTCTTGTGGCTTCCAAGTTCCTGTTGAATGAGAAGTTTACTATCAGTCTATCACACTTTGAATGAATGCTGCTTTCTTTCTCCGGCTGGTTTTAAAG
The DNA here is from genome assembly GCF_009873245.2 of Balaenoptera musculus. Lineage (NCBI taxonomy): Eukaryota > Metazoa > Chordata > Mammalia > Artiodactyla > Balaenopteridae > Balaenoptera > Balaenoptera musculus. The sequence goes on along the minus strand of NC_045794.1, from coordinate 51,403,788 downwards.
TTTTCTACAGTTTCACTATAATGTATCTAGGTAAGGATTTTAAAAATATATTCTGCCTGGAATATTTTTGGACTTCTTCAATTATGTGATACTTTTCTTAAGCTCTGATAAAATTTCAGCCATTATCTTTACAAATATTGTCTCTACTTTCTATCAGTTTTTTCTGGGAGTTTAGTTAGTATGCTAAAAATCACTGTGTTCTCTGTATCTTACCTTTCTCTTCATATTTTCTATCCTTTTGTTTTTCCATGCTGCATTTTGATTACTTTCTTCAGATTTGTCTTCCATTTTGATAATTCACTCTTCAGCTGTGTCTAATCTGATGTTAAAACAATGCCTGATTTATTACTTTGGGATACTGTATTTCTCAGCTCTAGAATTTCTGTGTGGTTCATTTTCAAATCTGTTATTTCACTGTTTATAGGTTATAACAGTGCCCTGCTGAAATCTAAGCTTGGCTTTTATCTTCTTGAACACAGTAAATAGCTCTTTTACAGTTTTTTTCTGGTAATCCCAATATTTAGTTCCTGTGGGTATATTTCTATTGTCTGTTATGTATTCTGGCTATCACTCATATTGTCTTTTCTCCTTATGTACCTAGTTATCTTTGCTGGACAGTTTTTGTAGAGTTATTTGAGGTCTAGGGTGAGGTTATCATCCTGAGGGAATGTTTGTTTATTTTTCCAAGCCATTAGGGGCACTAATAGTTCAGAATCACTGGATTTTATTTCTGTTCAAAATATTTGATGTTCTTCCTTTTGGGAACATATGGTTCCCTATGTCATGGGTTTCAGGCTTGGCCATGTACCTTGTCCTGGATAATGAAATGTGTGAGAATCAGCTGAGTGACTCAGTCCACCATTACAGGAAGTAGAAATATGTTCGATTTTTTTTTTAAAACAACAAAATACTGTTTAGGGAAGAAACAATAGCAATCAGTGCTAGTTTAGAGGCTTAAAGAGGTCATGTGATGGAGTAAATTTTAAAAGGAGGCAAAAATTAAACAGATTTAGTCATTATTCCTGAGATATGATATGCAAAATGCAAAGGATAGACACTGGAAAAAAACACATTAAAGATGATTTTTAAAATAACATTATAAGTACTTTAAGAAAGTCATGATTATATATCTATAGGCTGAATGAAAAGACTCACTATCCTGTAGGTGACATCAGTAAGATGGCAGAATTCGAGGTCCCCTATTCATACACTCCCACAACAACAATTTGGCAGCCATCCACGGACAAAAGTGCATTTGTGGGGGCTTCGGGATCCAGACAGGAGCTTGTAAAACCTTGATGGAGCCCACAACTGCCAAGGACCAATTTGAGAAAGCTGGCCCATGCCCAGGTGGCAGGCTTGCCAACGTTGGTCCTGGCTACAGACCCAGAAATAGCCTGTCCGCTTGTAGACTCAGCTACAGTCCTGTTTGGCCTTGGGCCTGCCACCAACACTATTTGCCAAGGGACCCAAGAGGAGTCACGCCCACCAATGTCCCAAGTAACAGGCCCCCTGACCTTAGTCCTAGATTTGGACCCTGTAGTAGCCCATGATGCAGCTCCAGTCCCTCTCAGCCCTGGTCTGGGAGCAGTGCTATTGCCCAGGGACCTGCTGGGAGGCACACCTGTCTTTGCTCCCAGAGGCAGACCTGCCGACCTCGGTCCAACTGCAGATCTTGAAGTGGTCCTGTAACCTGGCTCCAGATGAGCCCCGCTTCAGTCCAGGGGGCAGTTCTGCTTGACCAGAAACCAGGCTGAAGACACGTCTATCTGTGCCCTGGGGGCAGGCCCACCAACCTCGGTCCAACTGTGGATAATGAAGTGGCCCTGTGACTTGGTTCTAATACCTCTTAGCAATGGCCTATGAGCAGTCGTACCCATCCGAGGGACCCAACAAGAGACAAGCCCATTTGTATTCCCAGAGTCAGGCCTGCCAAACTCTGTCCAACTTTGGTTCTTGAAGCAGCCCTGTAAGTTGGATCCAGTCCCTCTCGGTAGTAGTCCAAAAGCAGTCCTGCCCACCCAGGGACCAGGAGGGAGACATGACCATCTGTGCCCCCAGAGGCAGGCCTGCAGAACTTGGTTCCGGCTGTGGACCCTACTGCAGACCTGTGACTTAGATCTAGGTATGCTCAGCTGCAGTCCAGGGCCAGTCCTGCCTACCAGGGACCTGTCCAGTGACTTGGCAGGTGCCACACCCACCCAAGTCCTTGGTGACAGGCCCACAGACTATGGCCCATAGTGTGGACCCAGCAACAGTGAATGTGATTCCTTGTCAATCGCTCTTCTTTTTTTTTCAACTTCCTTCTCAGAAACAAGAGTGTCATGGTTAAATTTGGAATTATCGGGAAGAATAAAGGATGTGACAGAAGCCACCAGATACAATGGCTGGGACTATGTATTATCCCATGGGACACTCCCGATGAAGAATAACACCAGCTTCTGACACACACACAAGCCATGTTAATAAGTCACAAGGGGGAACATAATGAAGCAAATATGAAACAGCTAATATGAGGCTTGTAATGACTCCCCATTAGTAGCAAGGAAACACAGTTGGGTTTGGTAGAAGGAGAGGCCAAAAACATGATAAGGAATTATGAAAAACCCAAAGAATATGCTGTACTGGAGGAGTGTCCAGGTGGCCCGGACTCTGAGAGGAGATTTCTGCGGCCTTCTGTAGACTGCCTCTTTTGCCTTTCTTCTCCCAGGACATTACAATTATTAGAGAAAACAAGAAGTTTCCTTCTCCAAACACACTGATTTAGTTTTCTAGGGCTGCCATAACGAAGTGCCACATGCTGTGTGGCTTAAACAACAGAAATTTATTGCCTCATAGTTTTGGAGGCTAGAAGTCTGAGATCAAGGTGTGGCCAGGGTTGGTGCCTTCTGAGGCTGTGATGGAAGGAGCTGTTCTAGCCCTGCCTCCTCGGCTTATAGACAGCCGGCATCTTCTCTCTCTGTCTCTTCATATTGTCTTCTGTGTTTCTGTGTTCCAATTTCCCCTTAACATAAGAACATCAGTCACACTGGTTAGGGCCCACCCTAATGACCTCACTTTCACTTGATTACCTCTGTGAAGACCCTATCTTCAAATAAGGTCACATTCTGAAGTACTGATGGTTAGGACTTCAACATACGAATTTTGGGGGAACACAATTCAACCCCTAACACACACCACGTTATTTCATGGCACTGTGCCTTGTACCTTGCACCTGGTGCAGGCCTATTCATCCTTTAAGACTTATCATTCCATCTGCGAAGGTGATCCCTAGCCCTGTCCTCCCCTCCCCACTTAACTACTCCCTCCTTGCCACCACTGACCTTGTATGTATTTCAATTAGAGCACTGTATCCTTTCAGATGTATTAAAAATTAGCAGAAAGAGACCACACACATATAAACTGGATGAATGCCATAGTTAATTAGCCAGGGGTACAGAAACTTATCGCCAGCATAGGCCACAGAAGGCAGTAGCAGCGGCAGAGCACTTCCCTTGCTCCTGGTACCTTAACAGGGGGGTACAGGTGCCAGTGACCCTGTCACTGCTGGGTAAGGTGTTTGCCAGATTTAGAAAAACAGTCCAATTTTTGCTGCTCTTCCCCCGGCTTTCGGGGAAGGGTCATGTCACCATTCCAGAGGAATTCACACTAGTAACCTACACACTTGCATTTAAGGCGATGTTTACAAATACCAGGCTCTCCTGACTTCTGAACAAAGTTCATTCTCAGCAATGATACAGCTTAATCCGAAGAAGAGAACATCATCATTGCTTAGAGCTCGCTGAACAACATTTCTGCTTCAGTCATGTCTCAGAAAGCCTGTTTTCCTGCAGCCCATCTGAACTCTGACTTAATGACCCTTCTGGGTGGACCCTTTGCTAAGAGTGGTCTAAGGAGCATGACCCCAAATCCATTTCTCACCAGCACCTACACCACACTGTTTAGAGGGCCTTTGTTTTCTATCTCCAGCGGGAGCACCTTGAGGTCAGGGACAGCTTATTAACTAGCACAGTGCCTGGAATACAGCAGATTCTTAAGAGAGCGGTGAAAATGAACTGAATGAACGGTGGAAGTTGAAGTCATCCTCCTTCCAAATTGATAAGACGCTAGAGAAATGCTCAGCACACACCAACAACGTGGGGTTTCCTTGCTGACAGTCATCCTGAGCTCTGCCATTTTCTTCCGATGCCCTATCCCATCAATCACTTTTAGACGCTTTCTAGAAACTCTCCTCATTCCCCTTGGTATTCTTCTGGATCAAGGCCCTCCCTTCAGTGAGTTAAGGCTTATTTGAAATAAACAAACAAACAAAATACACACACGCACACACACACGCGCATACACACGTGCACGCGCACACACACACATACACACACACACAGCTTCTAAAAACAGGCGTTTCCAGTGAGAAATAGTTGATCCTGTTTTCAATTTTGGCCGAGATGATGCTATCATTTAAGGGATAAATGGCAGTTTTCTTTTGTTTGGGCTTTTACTGTCAACCTCATCAGTAGAAGGTTTCAGACAAGTAAGAAACACTTAAGTTAAAATGAAGTTAAAGCCACAGAAGTCATCAGACATAGCAATAATGATTAAGTGGTTATCAAGGCTTCACTTCTTAAACCAACTGCCCCTAAGGGTTTGATCAATGATGTATATGACTTGAGATTCTGCCGCAGTCATCGATTGGTATTATGGGAAATGTGATGGGGGGAAATGTGATTTTTCTACCCTAGGTAGAAATGTAAGCAGATATGTTAGGGGGTCCCTGGAGAAAGAGAACCAGGAATGGATGGCTTTCTTGACATAAGAGAAGCCATTTTAGCCTAAGCCATTTTGTGATCTAAGCCTGGCCACAATGCTTGCCCTTGAACAGGTCTCAGTAACCAAGGATCTCAAGGGAACAAAGGAATGCAGGAACAGAGAAAAGGAAGTCAAACAATAGGCAGTGATAAAGCAGAGCCCTAGTTCCTCCTCAAGGGATATACATAATAAAATATCTTTGAGTTCTGCAGGAACTAAGGCCCCCACCCAGGTGGAGGACAGAAAGAGGATGTTGACCCTCCTGACCTCAATCAACTAAACTTGGACTCTGTTGACTTTTGCCCCCAATTCTATGCTGAATTCTCCTCTGCTCAAACCTCTTCAGGAATATGCATGTACCGTTAGCTGAAAACTTCCCCAATTCTTGCTGTTGGGGAGTCATTGCTTTGGGAAAGATGCCTGGTATTCTCCTTACTTGCTGCAAGTAATAACAAATCCTTCCTTCTCCTGCGCTTTGGCTTGGTTGTGTCTTTTGGCTCCACTCCCACCAAGAGGTGAACCCAGTTTTCAGGTAACAGAAAGTATAACCAAGATATCTCTTACTTCCCTCAATTACCCATGCCATGAAAATTATCTCACATGTTTGCCTAAAATCTTGTTCATTATTGTTGAAAATATCCTGTGTAAGGATTATATTTGGGAATAGTCTGTGAAATACTCCCTAGTAAACTGTTGGTGAAAGATTTTAAGTGGTGCTAGGAAAATTTATATGTTCATTAAACACTGTTGCAAATTAATTGAGGAATTAATTATAGACTACTCTGTTTTCTATTCCCTTCAGGGGGATAAATCTACTATAACTTAAGAGAAATTAGTTGTTTTATGTATGAGAAGGTTTTACTCACAGCACAGAAGTGACATGCTTACAAAAGCTCTATTTTCTGGAGAAAATATTGGGACAAATGGTCTGAAAATGGGGCAAACTACTTAAAAATAAGGCTGTCCTAAAGAAAAGAAAGGCCTAATTGCTTTACTTATGCAGTTCATTTTCCTTTTCTTTGGCTTTGATAAAGGTGAGACAGGAGGGAAAGGGGCAGGGCACAACCGTTAAAAGAATGACACAGCCATTGAGGATACGACAAAAACTGGTTAGAACCAACTAGGCCCAAGGTGGCAGAAGATACAACTCCCAGTAGACTTTGAGCCTCATTAGACGCTCACTGTAATACACTAGCATATGCCAAACAACACACCCACAGGCGCCATGACACTTCTGAGGCCCACCATAAAAGGCCAAAAAGTGGAAGTGCGTGGTGGCCCAATTCCTGGGATTCCCTGCCCCTTTCCCAAAATAGAATATCCCTCCCACTTGTTAGCCTATGAAATTACCCAGCCCATAAAAACGAATCACCCTGGGCTGCTCCTGAGACAACAGCATTCTGCCTATGGAATGTGTATCTCTCTAAATAAACTCTCTTTCACTTTACCTTGGCTCACTTTTGAATTCTTTCCTGTGTGAAGCCAAGGACCCTCACTTGGCAGCCCGTCCCAGGAACTCGCCTGAAACCTGGGACATGACCATCCTCTTGCACCCCATTCTCCTGCAACAAAGGGAGGAATGAGGAACTCTAGGGAAAGGGAAATGTGATCTATGGGGAATTACTCCAGAGGCTAGCTTTGAAAGAAAGGAGCCATAGCAATGACCCCCTAAGCTGAAATCCCTATGACAAAGGTTAAAAGTAAATTTTTTCCTTCCCTTCCGTTTCCTTTCCTTCCTTCTTTCTTTCTTTCTTTTCCCTTGCAGTTTTATTGAGATATAATTGACAGGGCAATAATAAAGTCTACAGCATACTGATTTGACTTAACATACGTCACGAAATGATGAGCACAATAAGTTTAGTGAACATCCATCATCCCACTGATACAAAATAAAAAAAGAAAAAAGGATTTACTCTCAACAAATTTTACATGTAACACACAGCAGTGTTAATTATATTAACCATGTTGCACATTACATCCCTAGTAATAATTTATCTTATAACTGGAAGTTTGTACCTTTTGATGACCTTCATCCAACTCCCCCTCCCCCCCACCCCCCTCTCTTTTTCTATAAATTTGGTCTGTTTTTGAAGTATAATTGACCTACAGCACCATGTTAGTTCCTGGCGTACAACATAGTGATTTGAAATTTCTGCACATTACAAAATGATCACTATCTTAAGTCTAGTTACCATCTGTCACATATCACAAAGATATCACATAGTTATTGACTATATTCCTCATTCTGTACATTTCATCCCTTTGACTCATTTATTTTGTAACTGGAAGTCTGTACCTCTTAATCTCCCTATTTCACTTGAACGGCAAACTTTCAGAAAGTGGACATGGCTGTGTAACATTAGGTTGGAAAGACTTTGGAAACTGTGTATAGTGAGAAAGGTATAAATGATCATTTAGATTTAGGGTGCTTTCAAAGTGTTGCCTTTAAAAATAATGTTTATTAATGTTTCACTTCAAAGTTTTAATAAAAAGTTATACTTTTAAGTAAAAAAAAAAAAAAATTGGGGAATAGAGTTGTGTGGGCAGTAGTCCCTGCTCTAATTCTATGGGCACAATACACAGCGAACCTAATAATATACATTTGTGGACCGGCTGACTGGAAGTTGGAATCATAAGGCTAAGGTATCACCGATGCAAGTTCACAGCATGATGAAACTGTAAGCTCATTTTAAAAGGTTTAACAGGCAAATGTAAAGTTCTTTACATTTGAACTTCACAGTTCATTTACTGTGAAGTGACAGTAAATGTCACAATCCATTATGAATCTGCACCAACCACAAATTTTATCAAGCCCTTCTCAAGCCTTTACTTCCAACTTTTACTACTTACGAGTCTACTCAGGCCATTTTACAAATGCATACTGCTCTCTTCTCTTTGTTTTAAGGCAAGTGCTGCAAAATCAACTATATTCCAGGGCCAAGTAAGTAATGAAAATAGGCAAGTGGGCTGAGTGGGGTGTATGGAAAATAGGAAGCACGTGCTCTGCGTCTAAGGGGAGTATGTACTCCTCAGCTCAAGCCAGTTATTGTCCTATAGAAATGCAGGTCTAGTATGAGAAGACCTAATTTTTTTGAAGCTGAAAATCCACATTTTTATGCAAAACTTCCAATTTTTAAATGACAATAACAATTAAAAAAAAATCAAGCACTGTAGAGCAAACAAAATTTGTCCATGGCCAGACATGGTCTGTGGGCTCTTAGCATGGAAACTCCCTTCTAAGAAGGCCTCCTACAGTTTCAAGGGGTGTCCATTATTTATAGTTGTCTAAGATTTGGTGAAAAGGTTCAAGTTCTATTTAGCTGCCCTATCTATGCTTTTGTAAGCTTAGATGAAATTCTCCCTCAACTTTGATCTTTCCACTGGGCAGTCAAAATTATTTTTAGTTAATTAAACTCTTTCCAATAAATTTTGGACTTTATGAGTATGTGTGTGTATACACACACACACACACATAAGTTTGTGCAGAGGCAGAGAATTACATAGAATTAAGCATGTGTTTCTTTACTTGTATATTTTGCTTTGACACCAAGGTGTCAATTTTCTGTCCTCCTATCAGTGGAAGATCAGAGGCAAATTCCTTATTCATGGTAGAGAATAGTGCTACACAGGGGGTCCAAATCAGCAATGATTGCTATGTTGTTCCCAAGTTAGGTCTCTTATTTTTCACATTGTATAAACGACTTGATATAGACTGCTTCTCCACTAGACACATGCTAACTGTAACTTATTCATCTCTGTACTTTCCACACCTGGCAAAATATGTGGAATGTAGTCGCTCAATAAATATATATTTTACTGAAATGAACTGACCCACAGCATCAAAACTCCTTAAGTTCGTTCTCAATGCCTCTCGTCACATGATTTCAGCTTCACCTTCAGCTCATCCCCAAGGAGAACCTGGGTGATAACCAAACTGCTCTGTTCTCCAACGTTGAAATATATTAAAACCTCTTTCCCTCTTTCTACACCTATGAAGTCTACCGGTTGCCACAAATCCAACTTAAATCTTACTTTCCTCGGGAATCCCATTCTACTACAGTGAATCTGTTCCATATCCAAGAATCATAAACCACTTGTCATGCTCAGAAGAAACATCAGGACAATCCAATTCATTTGTTTCTATAGTAAATTTTGAAAAATCAGCCCTCAGAAAGCACTGTCTGCCCCTATCCGTTTATAAAGATACTGTGCTTCTCCACATTATGCCCAAAGAGGAAGACTAGGGTCACAAACTCAAAGGGCTGCAGAGACCAGACAGGTAACATAAATGGACTAGTCCAATGTAAGAAAATCAGGAGCTGAACAACTGTGGCAAAGTGGAATTCGAGTACCCCAGCCTTTCCCTTCACGAGGCAACACAGGGGCCAGAGTTCCCACACTTTCCTGTTTTTAACAGGCTCAAATTGTGTGAGCCAAACCAAACAGGTCTGTGGGCTGCCAGTCTGGACCTTGCGTATAAGACACTATTTTCCTAGAGTTTAGAGACTGTTTCCAAATAAAACCGCGAGAGCATATGCATGAAAAGAAAATTGGAAGTCACTAGGCATACAAACCCTAGGTCTCATAGGATCCAATAAACTGCATTAAGTGAGTATTTTGTGATGCCTTGCCAAAACCCTAAGCTCTAAAAACACCTCAAAGAGAGCAACGGCTTTCCTTCGGAAAGTTTCATTAGTGGGACTTTACACAGAGACTGAAATCTTAATCACATTGGTTGCATCTTATATACACATGTTTGAATAAGGGGTGGTTTGGTTCTTCCAGAAAGACCAGAAACCAGAAAGGCTGCAATGGGTTTTCACCAAACTATACTGGTCTGGAAACATGACACTCTTTCTTAACAGAAACAAACACACATTCACGTAATTCAAAACATCTCAGTGGAATCAGAATAAAGGAGGGTACTAAAATGAATTTTATTTTATCAAGGGCAAATTGTTGTTTTTTTCCTTTCTGCCCCACACTTCTTCTTTTGGAAATTGTTTGTCTCTAGAAATACGTATTTCTGCTGGGGCTGTCAATCAAATGGTTCTATGAATGGGCACAGAATCTAAGCCGGCCAATGAAAAAATCCCATTACCTGGCTGTAATAGTTGGTCCAAAAGTATGCATGGCTTAAGTCAGGGCAATGAAAGATCTTATTTCAGAGACAAGGATGTTGGGAAGAGGTGAGATGGTAAACTGTAGGGACCATGTAGTCCTGGATCTCCCTATACAGGACATGGGGAGAGACTTCCTACCAACACACATGAAGATACCACTTCAAAGTGATGAAAAGAGATTCCTGACAACTATCATCTGGACACAGATCCAATCACCACTGAGGCTACTGCAAACATTGACCAATAAGTAAACTTTGTGACTTGACTAAGTTTGATTTGGGTTCCTGTAAATTACATTTGAGTGCCTTGACTAACACAAGAAACATTTGTGGTTCCTATTTTTATTTAAGAACATGGACCCAGTAAATCAATTTCAGAAACAGGCAGCTGAATTGTACGACTGCTTTCTGGCTCAAAATATATTTATAATTCACATTTTATGTTCTATCCATTTAAATCCACTAATGTCAGCAAGTAAACAGTTTTATATTCCCATTCAAGTACTATGATTTTTGTACTCATAATTATATCAGTAATGCTATATTCAGTACCAAAGACCTAGAAACTACAAAAAAAGCATAAAAAAGGACTAATTTCAAAAGTTAGGATTAAATTAACATGCCAGACATTTCTTTCCATACACTCATGTAGATTCTTGAACACATATGTTGAATTTGATAATCTATTGGGAACTACTTTCAGTATTTAAGAATTTAAGAATAAAAGGTGTGTTTACATGTGTATGCAGTGAATCCCTGGTAAAGTATTCATTTATGGTAGAATATAGAACCTTTGCATTTATCTTCTGCAAGGAGTATTCTAGGAACTCTGATTTAGCTGAAAATGCAGGATGAAGAGATTGCAGTTACAATGTTAAATTCCCTTAGGTCGTGTGAAAATGTCTTCCAGTTTACATTAGAATTCATTTTACTTGTGACGGCAGAAAGCAGGCTCACCTCCTCGTTCTCAATCTTGAGCGTGGCCAGTCGGGACTGCAGCTGCTGGTACCTGAGCATAAGCTCCGCCTGGACCGGCTGCTGCGCGCTGACCTGACACACCTGATGGGGAATCAAAAACCACAGTTACAACCGGGAGCCGTCCAGCCAGCCTCCAGGTGCACAGTTCTCCCATTTAAAGGTTGCATGAATCAGGCGGATCCCCTCAAGATTCCAATTACATATTTTACTTTTAACAGCCACCTCAAAACTTCAATCTTAAATATGAACTTGTTATGTAGGTGGCAAGAGCAGAATGCAGCTGCTTGGCCTGGATATGACTGGGAAGATAGCAGCGGTAGGAAGCATCCCTCTAAGAATGTGGCAGTTGCTGGAGATGGAGCTCTGACGCTGCCGTCTACCTGTGGAATAAATATTGCGCAGAGTGTGAAGGATGATCCAAGTGTACGGTCATGCGGGCCAAAGTAGGGCAGGCAGCAGAGCCTGCTGGTTACGGTCAGCTGGGTGACTACAGTAAGTTACTAAACCTCAGTTTCCTTATCTGTAAAATGGGGATAGTAAGAGTACCTATGCCATAGGGCTGTGGTGGGGATGAAATGGGATGATGTACATAAAGCACTTAGAACACTGCCTGGCACACAGTGAAAACTCAGAAGAAGTGAATGACTGTTTTCTGTATCTTTCAACCATGGTTTGTCTTGCCAATTTTCAGCCAAATCATGTGATTCACCATGAAACTGAGGAAGCCACTTGACTTAGGCTTTGGTAGAAAGATATTTTGGCCATGATCTCAATTATGGATACGGTCAAAATTAGAGCCTTTTAATTATATTAAAATCAGACTAGAAATGAACAATTTCTTTTCATCTTTCTCATCACAGAAATGGTCTCAGCAAATGAGAGTTTCCTTTTATGGAGTCTCCAAGACATCATAGAGATTATTGCTTCCTGGCAGAGCTGGCCATAGAAAAGGGCAAGAGACTTACTATATAAAAATAATAATAGTTTAAAAAAAGTAAAAACTTTTAACCCAACTGAAATCACTTGTTTGTGACATTTTATCATTCTGTGTTGAACACATCCATCCATAACTGAAAGATTAAAACCATTTGGTTTTAGAAACATAACTCTGGGTGGGATAAGCCACTCGCCTGTCAAATTCATGTGCTATTGGCATAAAGATTGCTTACCATTTTTAATCAAGTAATTCACTCTATCAAATCAAGCAAAAATAAAATTAGGTTAGAAATATATCAGGTACATACATATACATCTTATAAGTCTTAGCATTAGGTGTTTCAGAAAAAATATGACATTAAAGAAGAAATCTGCCATGGAAATTATAAGTATATCTATTTTTAAAAACATACCGTCACCACAATAAGCTAAAATTGAGTTTTTAATCTATGAGTACTGTTTTGCACAGCTGGGACACCAAGTGCTATAGAGCATGCTTCATTATTGGTTCTTCTTGTTTCCCCCTGTTCACAGACAACAAATATACCACTGTAACTCAAAAATGGTTTAAACGGTTTTTTTCCCTTGCATAAAATAGGATAGAAAGCCAAACTCATATAAAGAGCCTAAGATATAATACATCCTTTCTAATGTTCATTTTACCAGTTTGGAGATAACTTGAGTCTTAAAAAAAATGGTTTGTATCTTTTTTCCTCTCTTCCATTTTCCTGCCATTTATAATTATTTTTCTTTACAGAGATCTTTAAATCAGGATTATAAGAAGTCTTCAGACAGATTCTATTGGGCCAACAAAATGCTTTGTTTTGAACTTAAATTTGAATGTCTTGAGGTGGAGAAAGAATTCTTTAACTATCCTGCAACAGTTCAGTGCTTACACCCAGGTGAGTTTGCACCTCTATTTCTTTGGCCTCTGGAGGCATTAGAGTGTTTGACCATTGCTTTAAAAGGTGGTAGTGGCTGATTGTTGGGTATTATGCTAAGATCCCATGCAAAGGCAGCCATGAGAAGACAACTGGGAATTTTTACAACTGCTGGGTACAGCAGGGGAGGAGTAATATAAGTTGAGACAATTCATTAGTTTTAAAATAATCAATTACTGACCTCATCACCCATGTGAGACTGAAACTCAAACTTCATTGGTGGACAGAACGCAGCAGGGTACATCTCCATGAATCTCTGCTTATCACTCCTGGGCTCCAAATTGTCAACTGCGTTCTCAATAATGTCTAAGCCTTCGTGTCTGGAGGTTTCAAGGTTATACTCCGCAGAGAGATATGTTCTCAGGGCTCTGTTTAGACTTGCATGGTAGCCAAGATCGCAGCACTTAAAAAGTAAAAGAACACCACATATAAAAATTAACTCAAAATGGATCACAACTTAAATGTGACAGCTAGAACCATAAAATTCTTAGGAGCAAACCTTCATTACCTTGCATTAGGCATTGGTTTTTTGGATATAGTATCAAAAGCACAAGCAACAAAAGAAAAAATAAATTGGGTTTCATCGAATTTGAAGACTTTTGTGCTTCAAAGGGCACTCTCAAGTAAAAAGATAACCCACATCATGGGAAAAATATTTTGCAAATCATGTTATCTGATAAGGAATTTGTATCTAGAATATATAAAGAACTCTGGCAACTCAATAATAAATAGACATATAGCCCAATTAAAAAAATGGGCAATGTATCTGCTAGGTACTTCTTAAAAAATACATAAACAAATTGTCGATAAGCATATGAAAAGATTCTCAACATCATTTGTCATGGGGAAATGCAAATCAGAACCACAATGTGATACCACTAGGATGGCTAAAATAAAAAAGATAGGTAATAACAAGGATTGGGGAGCATGTGGAGAAACTGGGACCCTCATACACTGCAGATGGGAATGTAAAATGTTGCAGTCACTTTGGAAAAGAGTCTGGCAGTTTGTCAAAAGGTTAAACATATGACTTGGCAATTCCATTCCTAGGAATATATAAGAGAGAGATAAAACTTATACATGAATGTTTCTAGCAGTATTATTAATAGCTGAAAAGTGGAAACTAAGTATCCATCAATAAATGAATAAACAAAATATTTTCAGCCATAAAAAGGAATGAAGTACTGATACATGCTACAACATGGGTCAGCCACACATTGTATGACTCCATTTATATGAATATCCAGAATACGCAAATTTATAGAGACAGAAGATAGATTAGTGGTTGCCTAGGGCTGGGGGATGAAGGAATTAGGAAGTGATGGCTAAGGGGTGCAGGATTTTTCGGAGTAATGAAAATGTTCTAAAATTGATTGTGGCAACATATACACAACACTGTGAATATAATAAAAGCCAACTGTGGATTTTTAATGGGTTAAATGTATGGTATGTGAATAATATCTCAATAAAGCTATTAAAAAATAAAAGAAGCAAAATCAAATACAGAAAAGAAATAATGAAAAAATAGCTTTCAAGTTTGTTCATGCATACTGAGATTCATACAATGATCTACTGAAATCCTTCTAGGATGCAAACATACTAACTGTAATATTGTGATGTTTGTATAATTTATTGAAGACAACAATAATCTGTACTCTTTCAGAAATGGGAAAAACAGGTTTGAATCTGCCAAAATAGCCCAGGAATGCCTTCTTTCTCATCTCTAGAATAAAATTTTTCAATAAGAAATGACTGCCAAAGTCCTTTTATCAGAGATAGAATTTTGTTTAGTATTCCTAGGAATACAAGGGCTTTGGGCTTCAATCTTCACTATCTTTAATTTGTATTTATTTATTCATATTGCATTTTAAGAGAATATAATTTTAAAAACAATGTAACTCTGGATACTAGTCAGTTATAAATTACTGACAGAATTTTAAATTTGTACATAAAAGCCATATAAATCTCTTAAAGAGAAAACAAGTGGTTTTAAAGGTACAAAATCAGGTCATCCCTATATTGTTCTAATGAAGTTCAATCAATTCAGTTTGATTCAATTCAACTCAACTCCCTAATTGGCCATCTATAGATGCCTGGGCATTTGCTAGGCTCCAGGAATATGAAAACTGGAACACAGTAAAATATAATCTCCATTCTCAAGGAATTCAAGTATAAGTTGTTCATCAGTTTGCCACTAAGAGTAGGAGAAGGGTGCAAAGGACACAACTTGTCTTATGTTTTATGAAGGTACAGATTTAATCACTGACCTGTCCTTAGAGATGCCAACACATTTAATTCCACCCTCACCCTCCAATTTCATAATGCTTAAATTTGGGATTTTTACATACACATATTATAAAATCTTGGTTTTCAAAGTGTGGTCTGTGGACCAGCAGCAAATGCAGACTCTTGGGCCCCACCCCTGACCCACTGAATTAGAATCTGAAGTTAAAAAAGAAATACGCACGTTGATTCACATACACACTAAAGTTTGAGAAGCACTGCACTAAAACAATCAAGTAAAAGGGTCTTGAACCCTGTCCTTTAGGGGTGCCATTCCTCCAAACAGGCCAGAGAATCGACCTGATGAAAGATTACTTGATTTAAAAAAGCAGACAGTAGCTGCCACATCACAATTACAAATATAAGCAAAACAAAGTTGCGAGATGCAGCAATCAGTCTCTGCATTAATACATTTCCAGTGGAATCAGCTGCACCCAAATACAGAGACTGATTTTCCGTTAATTAAAAAATTCTAGCCTCAGATGAGCAAAGTCCTCTTTTATTCCTCTTACTACTCAAAATCCATAATGGTTCTGTGTAGCAGCTTTATACACCTCAGAGGGACTGAAAAATTATTTTCAATAACATCTCATCTTATGAAAACATAAATTTGTGAAGGAAATGGCCTCATTTCTTTGAGATGTACCAGTGCTTCGAAACACCCTACTATTCTGAAAGAAGGCAGATTCAACTTGATTGTAATGAAGCAGATCACACAAGCTCCTTTACTTTATGAGTACTGATCCCAATGGGACTTAATAGAAAATTGATATTGAGAGGAAACAACCCAGAGAAAAGCCTTTTCTTACCCCCAACAAAAACCAAGTCTCTTTTCAACTTAAAAGAGAAAGGAAAAAAGAGAAGAAGAATGAAGGAAAAAGAGGAAGAAAAAGAAAGAAGTTCAACCCCAACTATCCACTTGAATTACAGCTCTGAAAAATACATACAAAATTTTCATTACTTCCAGACTTAGTTCACTCCTCAAATTTCTAAGTGTGGCTTCTTTGGGGAGTAAATGTCAAGATTTCAAAAGTACCAGTGCATGTTTCCACACCCAGTTCAGCCAGGCAAATTTGGTGGGTCTGGTCCCAGTAAGACACCCCTTATTTCACTGTTGTTTCCTAATAATTTGGGGAGAAGCATGCATGCGGCTTAGTAATCAACCCAGGGGCCTCCCTGGGTGTCTTCTGGACTTTGAGAACTTAGGAGATTTCTGTGATGAGCTTTGATGGAAAATTTCCTTCTCTGACCTCTACCAGTACTTTCCAGTCTGTGAGGTCATGTAACTGGCATGATTTTGTTACTTGTGATATGCAGCTTTTTCTACACTGTAGGCTTTTTAACCATCCAGAATTTTAAAAGAAACAAGAAACAGCAATAAAATTCTTATTCAAGGTCTCCTGAGATAGCAAGACCTGTCACAGTCATTTTTTTTTCTAAACTGGAAGCTAAAATGACACTGGATATGTTAAGATTCAAGATACTTGGTTAAAAGGCCTAAAGTAATTCTATGGAGCTTATGAATTATTAATGACAATACGAAGAGCCAGCTTCTACACAAAGAGTTGAATTATAACCCAAGTGCCCAAATGCATTTAATGAGGAAAATACATAAGAAACCAATAAAACATCTCATGAAAACAAAATAGTGTTGTTCTGATGGATGAAAAACTCTGAATGGATATATTAAATTATGGATTAAAGCTGGGGAAGGAAAGACTGTTAGAAGTTGAAGGCTGTATTTTTTTTTTTAATATCCTAAGAGCTGCCAAGATAGATTCCACTAGGCATTAGTCTGTATCACCACAGTAAGGCTTATTTCCTTAGGAAAAAGTGTTACAAATAGTATAAAAAAATGAAGATGAAATCTAGGTACTGAGGCCTGTGACAAATACTTTTTCTTGTCCCAAAGGCTGAGAGATTGGTTCAAGTATACTTGGTGGGTAGGATGTCAGGTATAACTGGATCATAGCTGTTCAGGGAGACAACTTTTTTTTTTTTTTGAAATAAACTCCATGACATGAGAAGCCCTAGCGGGGTAGAAGTTTGGACTTAGATGGGATTACCATAATGGAAAACAAGTCCTACATACATGCTTCCAGAACAGTAACAGCCAATGTCATTTGCAGGGCAGCCCAGGAAGTGGCTGGAGGGCAGCCCCAAGCCTGTATGTTACTCCCGAATTAAGTGGTTGTCATGAGAATGGAGAGGGAAGAACTCCTGCAGAACTATTCTGTCTTAACTTCATCACTCCTGCCTCTGTCTGAGAAACTTCCATGATCTTTTCTTGTGGGTCCTGTTTCTGGCTTTTAATAAGTTTGGCTTTGACCATTCCAGAACAGTGGATATTGTGTAAAGACTCAGTCTACCCCTTCTTTTCAGTCTTTCTGAAAAATAGTGCAACCCAAGCAAACTGAACAGCAAAATACAGCTTTCACATGACCATGGGTAGCTTTCAAAGACCAGAAATAGACACTCTCAGAGCTTTTACAGTAGATGTCAAGGAAGAAAGTTGATTTCTTCTGTGTAAGTACCTTTGTCCTTCAGTAATTTCTTCTCTAGCCATTCAGTACCTCAGGCAAGATAACACAAACACATTTTGTGAGACAGAGGCGTCTTGTGGAATTGAACTGTATGTCTAAACTACAGGCAACTTTTACACACCTGCTTTCACCTCTGGGTTCCTGATGATCCACAGCTGACAATTTAAATTTTGCTGCTACTTTAACTGCAGCTGAGCATTTAGTAAAACTTGTTTTGAGTTTCCCTTTAGCATGGAAAAGGTCAAAATGGTACGTCTGTGTGATACGAATGGATACAAAGTAGGAAACAGGAGAAGGAAAACGGAGGTTGCATATGCCTGAGCCAATGAGTAGGCTGAATAACCTTTTGTTGCCTAATACAGCTCCCACCCACAGGGGCAATCATTTCCTTCAGAGGAGCTGCTGCTGGACTCATTTCTTCCCAGACCAAATCTCTGTAACTACCCTGAATCAAATCACAAGAGAGGAGAGAGAACAATAAACCAAGCCTCAATTAATACAGGTCAGGTGATACATGCTATGGAGAAAAAAGTCAGAGGAACAGGGAGAGCTAGGGGAAAGGGCATTGCTCTTTTATATAGGGCAGCCGGGTGCCACATGAATGAAAAGGAGGAGTCTTGTAAAGCTCTGGAAGAAAGAGTGCTCTAGACAAAAACGAGAAAGGCCGCAGGCAAGAAAAAGCTTAGTGGGTCTCGGTAAGAGAAAGGCCTGTGTACCTGAAGCATGGTGACTAAGGGGAAAGTTGCAGGAGGTGACATCGAGTGGCAGGTGGGTGCCAGTTCACATAGCGTCTTGGTGAACAGTTTGGATTTTATTCTAATGGAGACTTTTAAATAGGGATTACAGGTCTGATTTATCTTTTTTAATACTTTGGTTGCTTGGGAAGAGAATGAATTATTGATTGGAAGGTCTTAGTGCTAAGTTGGACATCTCAGGAAGCTATTGCTTCCTAAGTGCAGGCAAGAGATGAAGAGGCTTTGTCTCAGAGACTGAGAGTGCAAGTAGTGAGAAACACCAAGGTTTGGGATATTTTGGATGTAGAGATGATAGGATATGCTGATGCGTTTGTATGTGGGGACTGAGAGAACTGGGTTTTTCGCTTGGGTAACTGGGTGGAAAGTGGTACTGTTTTCTGAGATGTAAACAATGGATAAGAAAAAGTTGTTACGTGTGTGAAGGATGATGGTGACAGTAGGGGCAAATGTTCAAGGTGTCTACAGACATCTGGTTAGAGACGTCCAGGAGGCAGTGGATATGCAAATCTGAAGCCCAGGAATATGATCAAGGCTGGTGAAAAAAAATCTAGGAACCATCAGATAGTATTGAAGGCAAGGGACCAAGAGAATAAAAAACAAAGGATCATGCCTTAGGCAACTTTCAACATTCAAAGGTACAGCCAAGATGGAAAAGCAGAAAAGCGAGCGCTGGAGCCTGAGAAAGTGCAGCCTATACAGCAGGTGGGAACCAGGTGGATGCAGTTTCTTTAACAAAGGCCCACAGCATCTCCATTGGAAGGAATGTTTAAAGCCATCCACTTCCGTCATCCAACTCATTTCAGTTTTCAAATACCCTTTCTTCCATGAAGGGATAAAAACACGCATACATCAGTTTACATGATAACTACACTGTCCTAACCCATCTAACGTGATCTCTTTATAATCTTCCTAATAAGAGTTCAGGCCTAATGGAGACAACAATATTAAAATTTGGCAGGTTTTCATGGATAAGTTTTAATACTATTATGTAGTGGGGGAAAAGTTAAACTAATTAAGAAAAATCTGAACTCTGAATAAAATGCTTTTTAATTAAAAATATGTCCCTAGAGACAAAAGGATAGCTGATTATTTAGAAATGATAAAATAAACATGGCATGTGGCATATGATGTAACCTAACTTCAATCTTATTCTGTAGAAATGGCTAATAAAACACATGACAGAAATCTCTACCAAGAAAATTAGCTGGAATAGGGGATTTTCTATGGCAATATTCCATAATAGTAACAAAGATTTATCCTTCAGGCTTCAAAGTGACCTGCAAACTTTTACAGGGAGTAATTGGAGACAGTGATACTGTACTGTAAGGATGACAAATACTTTATTATCATAGGGCAGGTGCTCAGGGACAAAGCACTAATAGAATCTTACTGTTGAGGATTTTGTTTCTCTGACTACCTTTTGAGGGTGGGTAGGTGTGGAACTGGACTGAAAGAGGTTATATTACCAGTTCTGCAATCTTAAAACCAGTTGGTTTAAGAATTTCAGATACACAGAGTAGTGAATATGATTATAGATCAGAGATTCCTAGCATTAAGACTTGTACTCTCCCCAACTCTTTTCTCTTAGCAAATCATAATCACTTGAAAATTTCAGCATTCAATCACAAATATATTTGTTGCTTGTATGATTTTTCTTCTTGTTGTAATACATCCTAATTTTTACAGAATAACAGTTATGGTCTCTTCTGCACTTAATGTTGGGAATATTTAATGATAACAGATACAAAATCTATTATTTACAAAACTACAAGCTATTTTACCCTACAATTATGCCTTTATTCTCCCAAACCAATTAAATTTCCTTTGGCCAATACTTGCAATTCATATTAATTTTTTAGAATGACATAATAAAAACCTCACTGTGAAATTAACTTTGTTCACTTCCCACCTGATTCCAAAGTAAGAGACTGTTAACTCTACAAACTAAAATTTACTTAGAACTTTCTTCAGAGACAGAGGAAAAGCCATCTCAACAATCTTCTGCTTAAGTGACACTCTGGATTACCTAATACTCAGTTCATTTTATGAAGCAGAGGTTGGCCAACTATGCGGCCTGTGAACAAAATCCAACCCATGGCCTGATATGATAAATGAAGTTTGACTGCCGCATAACCATATCCATTTCCTTACTTACTATGGCTACTTCTGCACTGGAGTTGAGTAGGTACAGAGACTATAAGGCTCACAAAGCCTAAAATATTTACTACCTGGCCTTTTACAGAGAGAGTTTGTCAACTCCTGCTCTAAAGCATAGTGACCAATGCCAATGCACTGTGAATATACACAGTTACTAGGCCCTCTCTAATACTCCTGTACATTTCTGCTCAAATAATTAGTCTGTATGCTTTCAAGAGTTGATTGTACAGGGACTTGCCTGGTGGCTCAGTGGTTAAGAATCCGCCTGCCAATGCAGGAGACACGGGTTTGAGACCTGGTCTGGGAAGATCCCCCATGCTGTGGAGCAAATAAGCCCATGCACCACAACTACTGAGCCCACGTGCCACAACTACTGAAACCCGTGCGCCTAGAGCCCGTGCTCTGCAACAAGAGAAGCCTCCGCAGTGAGGAGCCCGCGCACTGCAACAAAGAGTAGCCCCCGCTCACCGCAACTGGAGAAAGCTCACACGCAGCAACGAAGACCCAACACAGCCAAAAATAAATAAAATAAATTTATATATAAAAAAAAGAGCTGATTGTATAATATCTGTGCCATTTATATTTATTATAATTTAATTAAATATTAAATAAACTGATAAAATAATTGAGAAAGGAGCTGTTGGAAGATTTAAGAGTAAACAAAATTGTTATCAAATTAGGCACAATTGCCAACTGTGCAAGACTGCGAAAACATTGTATATATCCAAAATATTTTTTCTTGTGTGTTAAGAAAACCTTAAAAGTAGAAATCATAGGGCTTCCCTGGTAGCGCAGTGGTTGAGAATCTGCCTGCTAATGCAGGGGACACGGGTTCGAGCCCTGGTCTGGGAAGATCCTACATGCCGCGGAGCAACTAGGCCCGTGAGCCACAACTACTGAGCCTGCGCGTCTGGAGCCTGTGCTCCGCAATAAGAGAGGCCGCGACAGTGAGAGGCCCGTGCACCGTGATGAAGAGTGGCCCCCACTTGCCGCAACTGGAGAAAGCCCTCGCACAGAAACGAAGACCCAACACAGCCATAAATAAAAAAAAAAAAAAAAAAAAAGTAGAAATCATAGATAATACACAGTGGGTGTGGTTGTACATAGGAAGACTAACTATTCAAAATTCTGTACAAAAAGATAAATAATAATTTAAAGATTAGCAAGTTCAAGTACATTGGTATACTTCAGATTAAAATATTTAAGGCATGGTTTTAATCATTTTTTATAGCTCTCTGCTTTTTCCGTTTCTAAATATAAAACATGCCAAACTTAGAGATAGGTGCAAAATATATACAGTCGGCCCTCCATATCCGCAGGTTCCACATCCATGGATATGAAGGACTGACTGACTTTAAGGGACTCAAGCATCCTCGGAGTTTGAAGGATGCTCCTGGAACCAATTACCTGTGGATACGAGGGACAACTGCATACTTTTAAATAAATAAAATATTACAGGTATTTCATAAGTCCTCTAACCCTGCCAATTGCAACCCCTTCCCTTCTCCCTAAAGATAACTCAGTATCTGGAGTATCCAAACTAACATTGATAGGTAAAGGTGAAGTTTATCTAAAACAGATAAAATTGGACTTATTAAATAAAAAAAAAACATTAGATCACCTCCAAATCTATAGGAAAGACGTGAACTAATCTATCAAATTGCTGAAGTATTAGTTTTTAGACCTGTAGTCGTTAACAAAAGAGGATTCCATTAAATAGGGTGTCAGTGATATATATGTAAATTTATACTCTGAAGTGCCTGAAAATATTTTCTTAAATTATCATTCCTGTTTAATTTACATTATTAATTTGTACTCTAAGAAGGCATTTTGCTGACCAAAAGTAAATTATCGCCCAGATGTTGCTGAGTTCCAAATTAGTAGATTTTCAATTTAATAAAATCCAAATTCAAGAGGTTTTAGAATATCCATAGTTTGTGGCAAGGGAAAAACCTTAACTATATATGATGAAGGAATCAGAGCTATATCACCATAAGCTAGTGATCAATTTCAGTAACACCATCAGTGGGCCAAACATACGTTGTTACATACCTACATAAGACACAGCAATACCACCCATGGTGTATTCCATTGCAATGTGCTTAACTTGAATCCATAAAGCCTTTATATAGTGTTTGCTTTGTAGGAAATATAAGGGATAGAGAAATGGGCTAAATAACAACACAACAAATTATCAGACAAATTGAGAAGCTGAGATTTTCTCAGGAACTCCCGTCTCCTCAACAACTGTCTCTTTAACAAGGGACTTGGCTGGATAAAAAAAGACTAAAGGGACACATCACACAGATGCAACCGTGTGATCCTAAATTGGATCTAGTCTAGACATACCAGCTGAGAAACATTTTGGGGGGGCGGGGTCACAAATGGGAATGTAGCAGTTATTAGACGAGATAAAATTTTTCTGAAACAGAAGGATGGGAGATCAACGACTGAAAAAAGGTAGTTAAAAAGCTATATGTAAAATGTGATTTCATACTCTCTGGTCTAAAAATGTGTGTGTGGACACAGAAAAAGTTTACATTTTAACAGTGACGATCTCAGGTGGTAAGAATGTGATCATTTGATTTTTGTTTGTAGTATTTTCTCGATTTCTACAATGTAAATGTACTGCTTCTATAATAAGACTAGTTTAAAAACAAATTCTATGGAAAAATTATATGACTTTTTTATATCAATAGATCCATTCATCATCATCTTTGATAGAAAAATTTTAAGAAAAGAGACAGATACTAACTTGAGTAGAAGCCAAGAGAAACTGGAGGTTTGTATAAAAAAGGTCTCAACTTGAATTCTTTGACTATTTATAATGCTTTGATTTAATCAAGATACATTTAGTATCTTCCATGTCATTTCACATATAAAATGTTTTTGATGCTGTCTTAAGTGTCTTAAGACAGCATTAAAAATGTCAACTTTTTCTCACTAGAGGTATAATAATTATTATACCTTCTAATTATTAGCTCAGTATAAAAGGTATTTTGCTAAATAGGCTCACACAGGAGCATAAAGGATTCTAGGTGCCTTTGCATAATCGTTTCTTTTTCATCATGAAGGGTCAAGCTTAATGACCCTTTTTAGGATCACCACTGTATATGTAAATTGGATTCCTACAAAATAAGCAGCCATTTTAGAATGTACATATTCACATTCTGCTTGCCTTAAAAGTGGGTCAACGAACTTGAAGTATGCTTTTCACTAAAAGAGTACTCAATTTCTTTTGAATATGACAACATACCAATTTCATAACATTTCTTTTAAAATTCATATTTAAGTTGTATCATTTGAGAATTGTTTACATTTTAATTTATTTATTTATTTTTGGCTGCATTGGGTCTTCCTTGCTGTGGGCGGACTTTAGTTGCTGCGAGCGGGGGCTACTCTTTCATTGCGGTGCGCAGGCTTCTCATTGCAGTGGCTTCTCTTGCTGCAGATCACAGGCCCTAGGCGCACGGGCTTCAGTAGTTGTGGCTCATGGGCTCAGTAGTTGTGGTTCACGGGCTCTAGAGCTCAGTAGTTGTGGCCCACGGGCTTAGTTGCTCAACAGCACGTGGGATCTTCCCGGACCAGGGCTGGAACCCGTGTCTCCTGCGTTGGCAGGCGGATTCATAACCACTGCGCCACCAGGAAAATCCAACAATTTTAGTCCGTTTCTACTTCTGGAAGCTTGCTGGCCGGCCCGGGGCTTGCCCTGGGGCGCTCTCCTAAAGGAGGAGGTCCTGGCGGTGAAGAAGTCGTCCTCGGCGTCCTCCTCCAGGCTGCTGTAGCCGCTACTCACGCTGCTGGTCCCACTGCGCGCGGGCCGCCTCCCCGGGGCGCTGGCGGCCAGGCAGGGGGTGCCGCGCCCGCCCGCCCCGCGAGGTTCCCGGCGCGCGGCTCCGAGCCGCCGGCGGGCCGTCCCGCTGCAGCTGCGGCCGCCGCTCAATCTACATTTTAAATTTAAGGCTGATCTTTAAAAAATCCAGCTTTCTAAAAAAAATTGAAAATACTTGGCATATTTAACTATTTATTTATATCAGAATTATTTCGATCTGGAGGTTAAAATGTCTGAGTTTGAAACCTAACACATAACAGTTGTGTAACGTTTGGCAAGTTACCCAGCGTAGCTAAGCCTCTGTCAGTTCTTTTACTCTATAAAATAGAGAAGATAGTATTTACCTCACAAGGTTATGATGATGAGATGAAATTATGCTTAGAAACCTAGGTGCCCGTCACATAGTAAGAGTTCAGTAAATATCCACAACCAAGATGGTGACTCATATAATCCCGACATGCTCTTCTTGTCCTACATATACTAACGGTATCAAGGATGCCACTGTACATCTCCACACAGGTGCCCCATAGGTATCTCAATCTTACTCCATGTAGCAGAACTACTGCTCCTCTCCAGGGTCCCTATCTCAGTAAAGTGTACATCATTAACCTAGTTATTCAAGACCTGAGCCTAGGAGTCACTTTTATCCTTTTTTTTTTTTTTTTTTAAACCCACCACCCCAATTTTCTTTTAGCTTTATTTTCAATATATTTTGAATCCGACTACTTCTCACAGGTCTGTTGCTACCACGCCAGTCCAAGCCACCATCATCTCCGGCCTGGACAATTGCAAAAGACTCTAGACATAGCTGGCTTTTTTCACACTTCTCCGCCTCACCCACCTCAGTCTATTTTCCACCCCGATGCCAGAGTAAGTCTTTAAAATGGAAATCAGGTGATGTCACTTCCTTGCTTCAAACCCTTCACTGGCTTCACACCAAACTTAGAGCAAAAGCTAACCCCTTTTCCCTGCCCAAAGGCCCCTAAGTGATGGGTCTTCTGCCCCTCCTTCTCGCCCAGAACCTTTTCCTCGCTCACTCCTCTCCAGCCATACTGGCCTCCTTTGCTATTCTCGAGCATCATGAACTTGCCAAACACACCTCCACCTCTGTACCTGGAGCCTTGCCAGTGCTTCTATATGAGGGACATCTTGCTATCCTGGAGCATCTTGAATTGCCAAACTCACCTCCGCCTCTATACCTGGAGCCTTGCCAGTCCTTCTATATGAGGGATTCCTTCCCCATTAGCGATATAGCTCTGCAGCTCACTTCGCTGCTCAAATATCAGGCTTTTCTGACATGCCATCAACAGAAGCACCCCCACAGCTCTGTTTTATTTTTCTTCATGGCACTGTTACTACTACAGCAGTAAGTTACTACTTATATACATATTAAATATAAATATTTAATATATAAGCATATAATATATTACATATGTATTACATACATGTATTATATATGTGCAAACGTTTTTATGGCTTGTCTCCCCAACTAGTACATAAACTCCATGGAGGTGAGGACTCTTTTGTTCATTGCTGGATCCCCATTATCAAGAATAGTACTTGGTACCTTGTAGGTATTAAAGAAGTACTTTTCAAGATACAGAGACTTATCTATCCTCTTGTTAAACTGGCTTGGGTTTAGCGAAGTACTCCAATCACTACTAAAATAAGCCCTAAACAAAAAAAGCAAGCAGAGCTGTTACAAGAATTAGTTCTTCTATATTCCATTCATTTTGCAGAATCCTTACAGATCTAAGTTTGAAAACAGGGCTCATAAAATTTTTAATTTTTATTCAGGAAAACTAGCAGCAATCTAGCAGAAAAAAATCCTTTTATTTCATCAGAGTGCTGGAAGAAAAAAAAATTTTTTTTAAAGCTTCCGTATTTAAAACAATTAAGTGATTACTTACTTGGTTGAAATACTTGTAACAAAGGAAAAGAGAAAAAAGTTTTCCCTGGATTTATTTATTACTAAATGGTTCTGTATAAAGAAATTATGATATTATATGAGATAAAATTGTTTTTAGACTTATAAAAGGAAAAAGTCACATCAGAGTGTTAATGAACTAAACATGAACTAAAAAATCTTTTGTAACAATTCTTAGCAATTCTTTTGTAAAAGTCCCAAACTGTGGCTCTAAAATAATAGCTAAATATCTGAGACTTAATGCACCATAAAAATAGTTGTTTTAACCTACTATATGACTACATTATGACAGACACTATGAGCCATAGAAAATAATCTTATATTATCATCTAACTGTTGGATTCAATCACTGCAAAGCAGTATACAAGTAAAATTCCAGCAGATAACTCTCTGAACTTCTATCACTTTATCTGTGCTTTCCTTATGACACATCACTTTTTATCTTCTACTTGCAGATCTTGGCGTTTTTGGACACAGGATTTTTGTCTGTTTTATTTTTGCCATCTCCTACGGTATTAGCACAATGACTGGGGTACTCAGTGGATGATTTCTGAATGAAAGAATGAGTGACGCTGAGGGTCAAAGTCGGGGAATAATGGCAGTAAACACTGCACAAATATAATAGTAGACATATACTTGGAGAGTTCTAAATGAGCCCAATTAGTGCTTTTTTATATCATATCCTATAAAAGTAAAGAGAGTTAGATAATAAAAGTGGTTTCTGTGTATCCTATTTTGCTTCACAGTATTTATCACAACTCTCATAAAGCAATCATTTGTGTAGTCATTTGCTTAACTTTTTTTTTTTCCACTTTAAATTCCAGGGGGGTAAGAACTGTTTATCTATGGCTTCTCAGAGCCTCAGCATCTCACAATAGTAGGAGTTCAATAAATATATTTTGAATCAATGAACACAGTTAGGGCTGTGCCACTGCATCATTTGAAAATGCCTGGACCCCCTTCCTAGCTGAGTCTTCCAGATACTCACAGCTTCACAGAACTTCATAATTCGTTTTTCAGTGGTTTTAGGATGCACAGTGTTTCACATGCATCTTACAATTTATTGTGTCTTAGTACTCTGTGTAGTTTAATTGGCAGCATTTTTTTTCCTGAGAATTACATAAAACAACATTGTTTTAATAAATGATGGTGTTTTAGAATCACGGAAATGAGATTACTGCTAATTCCATCTTGGTATGGAAAGTATAAAAACTTCAAGTACTTACATCAATTAAATCTGAAAGATCATGAATATAATACTTGAAAACTGAGGCATTGGTTGCTTCAAGGGTTAGGAGATATTCATTCCGTGCCTTAATCGACTTTAGCTTGTTTTCTGAATACTTTGCTTGTCTCTGGAAATGAAGATCCAGACATTGGGAAAAACAATAAAGTCATTTTAAAACAAGACAGGGAAACATGCATGAATTTCTATTCATCTAAACAATTTATTCAACATATACAAATGACCTTCGAAGTCCTTTGAGAAAAGTACATTTCGAATCTGAATTAAATAAACGAAAATTACCCAGCGATGAGGAATAACAACAACGTATATGGGCGCCAGGCCCATTTGCAATGAAATCTCTTTGTTAATATTCAAAGTTCTCTCCATTGTGTATTGGATACTTGGCATTCACCACTAAATGAGGTCCAGCTGTTATTACATGATTTTTATGTTTCTAACACATTTTTTCATTCCCGCGGGAGGAAATGCATGTCATTTCACAGTAATTTACAATGTGTGTCTATCAGCTGTTGCATCAGTGTTCCTAGGTTTGTCACCTCCAGTGAGGACAGAAAGGCTCTGCAGTCTACTTTTACTTACTTTTTCCTTCATTTTTTCAATTTTCTTCACAGAGCTTCGCCGCTGATGTCTCTCTTCCAGTCTAATATGAAAGACTGGGTCACTGGATCTGCCAATTTGCTTCTCTTCTTGTTTCTCAGCCTCTTTCAGCTTGCTCTCTGCACTGATGCTCTCTGCATGATACATATGGTACGTTTTCATCACCTGTGAAAATGTGACCCAAATTGTTAAAAAGATGTCTGTCTGTAACTTAGAAAGTGAATGGAAACCATTATATGACATATATGTTAAAGATATCACCTTCCAACTGGCAGAGGGAGAGCCAGATTGTTAGTAAAATAAAGTATATACTATTCCTTCTACATAAAGCAAACAGAAATATGCAAATTCACCTGCCAGGAAGAGGCACTTAGGGACAGGCTGTGATGAAAAAAATGATTTAGAGAGTCTTGTGTGTGCTTTCAGTGTACTTAAAAAGTTCCCTCAAACTTAAAAGTGTTTCTCTAAAATCTCCTCTGCATTATTAATTTGCAGAATAAACCCTTATGCATGGATAAATTTTAGCCCAACCTTGGAATTATAAAAAACTCCAAATAAATATATAGCCCTTACTAAAGGGACTTTATTGCTTAAAATGTACTTGTCAAAATACAAAATGTAAATATAAGGTTCATATATAGTTGTAGTTAAAAAAAAAAAAAACTTTTTATGAGCACAAAGTAATACTTTATGTTCAATGTAGAAAACACGATACAAAAAAGAAAGTAAAATAAAAAGCAAGTAGAAAATAAAAAGCATAAGATTTTGGTATACAGCTAGCCAGTCTTTCTCCTATGAAAATACACACACACACACACACACACACACACACACACACGTTCATTTTAAAACGACACATATTTCTCCTTTTAAAAAGTCTGGATCATACTGTATTTACAATTTTTAATCTCCTATGTCCTTTTCCATTTAAAAATATCAACATTTTCCTATACCACAAAGCAGTCTTCAAAAACATAATTTTAAGGGCCGTATAATACTTTTTTATATGACTGTGCCATAACTTACTTAACTAATTCCCTACTGTTGAACATTTTAGAATATTTCAACTTCTTGCTTTTTATAAATAAAGCTGTGCTGAAAACCCTTCATATATAGAGTATCTTGTTTCTTCTCTTAGAAATGATACAGGTAATTTGCATTTTGATAGATTTAGGAATATATAAGAGATGAAATTTTGTAATGTATCCTTTCCATATATATTGTAAATATATAATCAATCCTCAATTAAATACTCTTTAGTTTAAAAAAAATTTAAAGGTGTGATGACTCCAGTGCCAACTGATGTCTCAAGGTTCCTTGAGGTACCAGAACTCAGCACCCAAGTAATCAGTGCTGGCACAGTCTCAAAAATTATGTCAAATTCTCCTCCACATAAAGTGGATTTTATTTCATCTGTAAATAACTGTTATTCAGAACCAATTTTATAACTAAGGAATAGTTGTGTTAAAGAGATTGATGTAATGTTTTTAAGTAAGGAACTTGATTTTTCTCATTTCAAAAGATGAGTTTTAAAATAGTTTGAAGATTGGAAGCATCACTGGAATAAATATATTTATTTAGGCTGAACCAAATTGCTGTTTTTTGTAGGTTATATGAAAAAGGTAGAAAATCAGCACTTATGGTTCAACTTAATACACACTCTTAAGATGACTATTTTGAATAGTAAAACACAGGGTTAATGAAGAGCTTTACTTGTTTTCATAAAATCTGATGATGTCTTTCCTTAAAATCAATAAGCTAGCTAATTACATCAAAGGCACTGCTGAATGAGAACAAAGTGAGGGCCAAACTACAAAGTCATGGCAGCTTTCTGTGAGCTGTGTGTAACTGCAAAGTTGTCTCTTTTTAGTAATTATCAAATCTGTCTGGGGGTGTGGTTTGGTTGGCTACTCCAGTTTGAAAGAAAAATAAGACAGCATTAGGAAGCAGCTGGGGAATGAAATGGGAGTCCCCGTGCAGCTGGGCAAACAGTGAGGTCAACGAATCTACTACACACCTGGCATTTCTAGGCTTGGCTCTGTTTATATTCCCCGCCTGAAGCAAACCCACAGGCCCTTTGGGTCCTGGTTCCAGTTACATCTTTAAATGAGAGGGTGAAAAAAAAACCAATCACACACACACACACACACACACACACACACACACGCTCGGCTGTCTTCTTGCTAGTTGACAGGAAGGAAGAAATGAGAACATGTGACTCCCATCATAGTTGGATGAAAAGGCATCCCAGACAGACCTGGGTAACTGAGAAATCTTGCTTTTAAATACATCCTGAAGAAAAGACCTGAACTCCTGACTCTTGCTTTACTAAGATGCTGAGGTCTACTGTAAGCAGGTAATTTGCACAAACTAAGCTTTATGAACTAAGGGTTCTGAGCTGGCTGCTAGCATGGCGTTTCTGATTAAGTAGCCTGGGTTAAAAGGAAAACGTTTGAGTCTGACCTAACACTAGCAAGAAGAGGGTATAAATATTTCATCACAATGTGCTTCAGCACAATAGCTGAGGATTCTCCACCCGGTTCAATAGTAATTTCCAGAAAGGTAATGTCTTTGTTCCGTTTTTCCAATTTGACTTAGGGTTTCCACTGTTCTCCAAAATGTCAACAGTTACAATGAATGAATTTTAAAAGTTGGAGAGACAAAACTAAAAGCTTCTCAAGAACTCTAATTGCAGATAATGAATGCCAGTACAAACTGCATTATTTAAAATGTAAGCTGTTGACAGAAGTTAAATGTGTTTTGTATTTAAAATAACAGACAGTTCTCTCTTTTTCAGAGAAGTAAAAGAAAGCTTTTGGGGCTTCCCTGGTGGCGCAGTGGTTGAGAATCTGCCTGCCAATGCAGGGGACACGGGTTCGAGCCCTGGTCTGGGAAGATCCCACATGCCACGGAGCGACTAGGCCCGTGAGCCACAATTGCTGAGCCTGTGCTCCGCAACAAGAGAGGCCGCGATAGTGAGAGGCCCGCGCACCGCGATGAAGAGTGGCCCCCGCTTGCCGCAACTGGAGAAAGCCCTCGCACAGAAACGAAGACCCAACACAGCCAAAAATAGATAAATAAATAAATAAATAAATAAAAAAAAAAAAGAAAGCTTTTGAATATATACTGCAAAGAAAATAACAGCTTCTCCATCAGCTTAATGCAAACACAAGCCTTTGCATACCAAATGACATGATAGGCATATATCCATTTAAATGTACTCCAATAGCATATTTTCCTACTTGAATTCTTTTCTACTAAAACCTCATGCATAATTCTCCATTGAACACACTCAATTTATCTTCCCTGCTCTGTCTTCAACTGCAAGAAGAATATAGTCAAGTAGAAAGTGATCACATCATGGATTTCTTTGTGACACTTGAATATTGCCAGAGTATTAGCAAATCATTGATGTCAGAATAAAGGGAATATTAAGCTGGACTTTGTTCAAATCCTCTGCCGTTACCAATCTTTCTTTACCTCATGTACCTCTCACCTCATGTGAAATCCCATACAAAAACTTTGGACAGAAAATGTTAATATATATACTTTTTTCTTACTGACAGACCTATATAATGGATCTGACACTACTCTTGTACTTTAAATCAAAGTAATTAAAGTATCTATAGTAAATTTCAATATTCAGTGTCAAGAAGTCATGGCATATCTGAAAACTATCCATGTGTTGGAGATCAGTGGATTAAGGGTATAAATTCTACTTTTTGACTTCTGGCTCAGAAGTTAGAAGACATGGTTCCAGGAATGGATCTACCAGTTACTAGGTGTGGAGAGTCATTTAACACTTCTGCTCACCTTACAAGGTTGTTGTGGATACCCAGTTGTACATGGTCCCTGTGTGTGGGTACAACTGTACCTTTACTGAGTACTTACTACATATGTGTGTATATATATGTATATAATCTATACCACTAATATATATATGGAGACATATGTAATATGTATCTATTTAGCTAAACAAACATTATATAATTCCTACTACATTCGAGACATTGTCCTAAGCATTTTACAAATATTGGGTTGGCCAAAAAGGTCATTTGGGTTTTTCCATAAGATGTTACTGCAAAACCCGAACGAACTTTTTGGACAACCCAATAATAGCTTATTTAATCCTTCTAAAAACGCTTATGAGGTAGGTACCTTTATTCTCCCCATATTACAGATGAGAAAAGTGAGGCACAGAGAGGTTAAGTAACTTGCTGAAGGTCACACAGCCGATAATTGGCAAAGCAATGGTTGGTACCCCAGCAGTCTGGCTCCAGATTCAGTGCTCTGGACTGCTATGCCGTGACCTTCAGAAGGTCTAATGCATTATACAAATGGAAGGCCTCTATCTGGGGGATATAGTTAACTCTTGGTCATATTTAGGAATGGAGGAAAAGAAGGAATGAAAGATAATTATTTATTCATTCAACATTTGCTTGGTGTTTAGCACCTGTAAGGCACTGATGGGTATAAAAATAAAGACTTGGTTTCCATCTTCTAAGAGTTTAAGTTTTTAGAATTTAAAAAATGGGCCATGGAGATTCTCATGGACACTGATGAAGTGAGAGGGCATTTGGGCTGAAAGGACAGTATCAGGAAAGATGTAATGGGGTAGGCGACCCACACAGGTGAGGCGGGCATGAGGAGGCCAAGACGGTGGAGAAGGGAGTCCAGGGTATTGGATGATGGGGTAACTGAGCTGAAGAAAGACTGGGCCAGATGAGGAGAGCCTTGAAACCCCAACTAAGTGGTATAGAATTTATTCTGAAGGGGGCTGGTGAATCCATAGAGGTGTGAACAGTATGGTCAAAGCATGGAACAGTATGTAAGCAGTACCTCAGCAGTAATTCGGTGAAGATAGGCAGGATGGTTTAGGGTGTGAAGCAACCTGATTTAGCATGAAGAAGAGGGAATGGAAAGGAGGAAGGAGAATCCAGAATGACAGCTCCAGGGCCTTTTCTCTGTTCTCACTCTCTCTGACCTTTTCTTAAACTTGACATGACCCCCTCCACCACAGAGTTCAAATGCTCTCACGCTCTGCTCCCAACACCAGCCCAAGCAGCACTCTGTATACTACTGAGTCAATCACTTAACTCCCTCCTCAAAATTTGTACTTTCCTGCCTCTGTGACCTTTTCCCAAGACAATCCAATCCCACTGCCTGGGATGCCCTCCCCAGCACCTCCTGCTGTTACCATTTTGACTCATTCTCCAGGGCAAGGTCAAAGCTCACCTATTGCTAAGTGTTTCCTGGGTCCCCAGCCAGAGTGATCTTGTTCTTCCGACCTCCAAGACCTACTTACTGATAGCACTTCAGACTCTGTGCCGTGTGTTACAGATATCTGTGTACCATTCAGTATCATGGATTGTCCTGTAAGTTCCGTGAGGCCACCAATAATATTTTAGGCAACTCCAGGTCCTTAATATTGCCTTATATACAGGAGGAGTAAAATAGGCATCTGAAGGACAGGAATCCTTTTCTGTTCAGCTTGCCCATTCATTTATTCATTTAACAAATACTATGTGACTAGCATTGTTCCTCTCCATCCCTGGCATCCAAAACAGTACCACCAATAAATACCTGGGACTGGACTGATGGGATGGCAAACATTTCTAAATCATTTGTGAAATATAGTTAGCACTGGAATTTATGGCATCCCAAAAAAAAGGGTGTTGCAGTTGGCGGGTGGGCTGGTGAAAAGCAGTATGTTAGTGACAGTATTTCCTAATTCCACACACAGCCTGCTGTTTTACTAAATCCATCAATCACAAAAAGCTCTCCTGAGAAACTACATTCTTTAGGTTTCCTTAAATATCAACAACCTAAGATAAAGATCTCTTTTCTATAATCAATACATGAGAGGGTTCTAACTGTAACCGAGTTTCTACCGGTGCCAGATCAACAAAACCATCAGGGTAGGACCAGCACCTTGGAAGTCCATTCCCAGGAAGCTCTCAGGTTCATGGGGAAGGCAGGGCTCCCGGGCCACCCTAGGCTGAGCCCCAGGAGCTGTGCTGTAAGCCTGGCTCCTTCAGGGGCTCACACAGCCTCAGTTCCTCTGTCTAGACTATAGCCTCTGCTGAGCCAAGCTGTGTCTCTGGAGCTTAGTTTAAATAGGGGCAGTGGGCAGGAACTACTTTTCAGACAGCATCATAACACTGCATGCTGCGATCTTTACACCAGCAACCTTGAGCTTTCCTGCCCTTTAGTATACTGAGCCAACCTTGGCGATGAATACAGAGCCAGGCAGACCTGGATTTGAGTTCTCGTGCTACTGCTTATCAGCTGGGCAAGTTTCTTAACTTTCTTGAGCCCCAGTTCCTCTGAGGTGAAATTGGGATTAAGTGATACAATGCATGGGAAGCACAGAACAGGGTGGGCAGTTCTCTTTCTTGACAGTTTCTAAGGTATGATGTAGAAGCAAGTACACAGGCTCCGCGGCCAGACTAACTGGCTTCATATTCTGGCTCTAAGCAGAGAGGTGCAGGCCAGTGCCTCCCAAAGACAAAGCAGCTGGAGAACTGAGTACAGCAAAAGCAGACCTGATGGAGGCCTCTCTTGCTGTTTCATATTACAACTCGGGACAGCCAAAACCTCTTAAAAACTAATCTAATATACCAGTGACGAGTACCCAGGAGTTGATGGCATAGATACCTACATGTTCATAAAACACACCATCTGAAGTCACACTTAGGAAGGCTTCTAGCCTCTCTGCAATGTCCAGCTCATCATTAGCACTCTTTTTGCTGTATGCTGACAGTTACTGTAAAATTCAGTGTAATTTACTGGAAAATTACCCAGGTTTCAGGGAGCAGTGCATAGTGATCTGCATTTACTCATCCACCAAACAGCTACTGAGGATCCAGAAGCCAGGCACTGTGCTAGGCTCTGAAGCTAGAGATGAAAGACACAGTCCCTACCCAGTAAAGACACAAAGGCAGGCCTACTCTTACTGAAGAAGACAAATAGGAGGTGGGAGGGAAGCACTCATGGACTTCAGGGTAGGTAGGCTGAGTGCAAGTCAGGTGGAGAAGACTCCTAGGCTTCCTTTTAATCAGCTTCTATTTAAGTCTGGGAGCTCACTTGGAGAGAAAGATGGGGTGGGAGGGGGGGATATATTTTATTTATATAAAGATGTAAAGACAGGAGAATCCCACCCAGAACATGAATGCTACTCACTCAATGCCCACAATGGATCTCAGTTCCCACCCCAATGCCCCATCTCCCACTTAAGGCCTGTGAGGGACCCTTATCAGTATGTTTTATTCTCATTTGTGGCATCAGGGCTGGAAAAGTTGCTGATCCCCGAGGTAGTGAGTGGTCAATAGGACTGTTACAGTGATGAACTTTCCCACCTCCTTTCCCCAGGCTTGTATGGTTCACTATAAGTCAATGAAAGCAGAATTTACAAAACTTAATTATATTTGAAAAGTAACATTTATAGGAGAACTCACTTTGAGAGGTAGTATACTGGCAGTTAAGAGCTTAGACCTACAGAACAGACTGCTTGGGCTCAAATCCTGCCTCTGTACTTAGTGTGTGATCTTGAGCAAGTAACTTAACCTTTCTGTGCCTTCATTTCTTCACTGTAAAATGGGCATAACATTCTTACTCATTGCATGCATAGGGTAGTTGGAAGGATTAGATGTGTCATGACATGTAAAGAGCACAGAAAAAAGAGCTCGACCTATAATAAGTGCACGGTAAATGTCAGCTATTGCTATTTGAAAAAATTACCACAAAATATTTCATTTTAATAATAGGTAATGATTTCTCCACGACTGGAAAGACGATCATTTCCAACAGAGGTAAAGGAAAGGAAAGAAGTGATATTTCCATTTATGTGTATGGTAAGAATTTTAGCAAAGCGCTTTAGAAATGAGCAAATAGCTCAAGATGAACAATTAAATAGCATGAGATCCCGTCTTTATAGCTAGTTTATCAAAGGAAACTTGAGGTATGTTGTGGCTCCACTGAAATGAAATCAGTTAAAACAGTATGAATTTATCATCAAATTATATTTATAATCCAAACAAATGCTTTGAACAAAAGGCATTGTCTGGGACTCTGGACCCTGCTGGCTGCTAACTAACCAAATGACAGGGCAACAGAGATACAGAGAATAAACAAAACAAAGGGAAAGATAGAGAACACATATGCAAAGGGAGAAAGTAAGGCTAATGAAAGTCACAAAAATAATTCTATTCCGTTTAGTGTGGTGTTAAAGATTTTGTTTCAGGAGTAATTACAAAGAGCAGCATTTTATAGGTCTATGAAATCCAACAGACCTGGATTTTGGTCCTAGCTTTGCTGCAAAATAGTTCTGTAACCTCAGTCTTTCTGACCCTCAGGGTGACTTTCATCTATTAGAGATGGCAACATGAGGTCTCCTGACAGGACCAAAATTAGGGAACCAATCAAATCAAACTGTGAACCTCAAACAGTTTGAAAACTGTGGAATGAAAGAAGAAGCACAAACTAGAGGTTTGACCATAGAAAAACTGATCATGTAACTAAAAGGCCTCTTTCCATGAGAATTTTAATACATCCCCTGAAGTGGAGAATATTTGACGACGCTCAGAGGAAATAACATAGGATGGCATCTAGCAGTCTATATGAAAAGAGCATCCGGACTGTCATTCATGTTTTGTTTTCTGTTGGAGATTTACTATTTTATTCTCCATCTTCAACAAGAACCTACAAGAGCCTGTGATAGTGGAAGGAGCTTTCAGGTCCTAGATATCCAAGCGTGTGAACCCTCAGTCTGCCAGGCCTTGACTGTGACCTTGTGGCAAGGCTCTGTCTAACCCTGCTGGCCCAGAGCGTTGTCACCTATAAAGGACGTGGCTGGACCATGTAATCGCTCAGGCCTTTTCCAACTCTAAAATTCTATGAGTCCATGATTTCCCTTATGAATTTTACAACAACTAAGTATCACAAGTATTTATTGTTGGGGAAAATACATATATATAAAATATACTTCTCAGTTGCTAAAGGGGCTGATTTTTTTCAGTGTCAGGGTAGATGGCAGATAAATTTTAATCAAAAGGAAAAACCCATTAACAACAAATTATACTAATTATCTCCTGCTTCTGTTGATTGAGGCAGCAAATAGTATACCATGCTATGCCGAGGACATAAGATTCTTCCTAGAATTTTCCATGGGCTCTGAGGCCATAACTCATCTGCTTTGCTGCACAGAAAATATCTAGAAATGAACAATGCCTGTATACTCTAATGTACTATTATATTGATGAATATTAAACTCGGGTATCTATCACTCTAGTGACTTTAATTAGCTCTCAAACTGATTAGTGATCAATCATCAAGTGCTCATTAAGGAGGAAAACCCAGGAACTATCTGGTAGGTGCAGGGTTGACACGAGGATTTGCTATGTGCTTTTATCTTTGACTGTTATATTTAAGTTAAAGCAGGGCATTAGTCATCTTTTTCAAAGTGCTAAATTTAACAATATTTTTTACATGGCAATATAAATTACAATTAGTTTCACCAGATTTTGCTACTTTAATAAAAATATTTAATGAAAAATGACTCATTTATCCTAAAGAGGATAAATTGTTTTCTACCTTCTTAGAAAGAAAATGTTTCTATTTGTAAGACAAGCAACCTATATTTATTAATCTTAATCTGGGCTAGCTCTATTTCCAGTAGACACCAGAGGCAGCTTCTCATTCAAATCTTTGAGTAATAGGCAGGGATTATTGGTTTTGTTTATCTCGAATGAACCCTCGAAGAACACTCACATTCAGCAAAAATTTCTTGAGCCCCATAAAATGTACCACAAACAGGCCTTGTCCTTTTTGATTCCTTTACATTCTATTACTAGAAATCCAATTATATTTTATTCTCTGTTGATTTATACTAGGTTCATCAGGATTATTTTTCATGAGAGCAATGAACAATTTGGTATAATATCTGCCCACTTCACAATGATCAGAGATTTTTAACATGAAATAAATGTCATTTTATCCAGGAACTTCTAATTTTGCAGAAGATATTTTCCTTTCTTGTCTCTCAAGCACTCCATTTGTAGTGGGGTAAAGAGAAATTGGTAAGGGCAGAGGATTTGAACAAAGTCCAGCTTAATATTCCCTTTATTCTGACATGAATGATTTGCTAATACTCTGGCAATATTCAAGCACATGGAGTTCCCTGCACAGGCAATGCGCTTTCATGCATCTGTGCTTTCCCTCACACACGAATTGCTTTTTTGGAAGGCCCTTCCCACCCTTCCTTTGTCATAAAATCAGGTGTCAGCTTCTCCAGGAAGCCCTCGGGAGGTTTACACAGAGCTGTGGAGACCTCTATCTCGCCCAGCACCCAACACCACACATGGAAATATCTCACAAGTCTAACTCATTGATGACAGGGCTGTTTGCCATCAATATATTAACAGGACCTGTAAATTTATTGAAAGGCTCCTCCCAGCCTCTCTGGACGCAACAGAGATGATCCTCTAATAATTTTAGAGCTGAGGCAACTATGCTTTTAGTACTTTCCATTTAACTGACTTAGAGACAGGGAACAGATTCTGAGATTTGGGACAAACGCTGAATAATGGCATTCCATAAATCCTAGAAACTTACAAATCACAAACCCTCTCCATACAAGTGCTGCGCAGCCACTCTACAAAGGAGGAGAGCACCGTCTTAAAAGATAACCTATTCCATTTCTCAACAGATCTAATGGTTAAATTCAGGAATCAGACTGCCTAGATCCTTGTTTTGCCTTTTATCACGTTCCACAGTTTTCTCACCTGTAATTAGGAATAAGAATCATACCTCTAAGGTTGTTGTGAAGATAAAATGAATTAATACATGCCAAGCACTTGCAGTGGTAACTGGCAAACAGTGAGTGTTTCACGGTTGCTACAAAAATTATAAAATACCACCCCCCCATCATATCTTGAAAGCCCACAATAGCCTCAGCCAGTGCTCAGTGTCAATGCTCACTTGTTTACTCTCACACACTTGAAGGTTGAGAGCAGAGGGGTGGTCTTTGTTCTATCCATCAAAGAAACTGAGCTGCAAAGAGCCTTAATCCTTGCCCAACAAGTCAACAGAGAAAGTCAGTGATAGGGAAGGTCATCAGAAAGTCCTTGTTTCAAAAAGCGTTTTCATACGAAGTCTTCAGAGGCCCTGAAATACAAGTTTAAGCTACTGAAAGAATAATACCCACAAATTGGCACTTGGAATACATATTAACCAGGGCCATAGTGAACACAGTGGCAGCAGAAGTGGTGAAGGGAGAGTTTCAAGCAGTTGGCAATGTTGAGGGGGAAAGTACATGTATAATGAAAGGCCAACCAATTTACTAGAATTTCAAAGTCACCTGCAATTTTAAATCATTAATTCTTTTCAGGGAAATGTTTCACATGTCTTCAACATTACACATGTGTATTAGACATTTAAGTTATACGGTTTAGTATATGAAATACTTAAGCTGAGGACACCAGACACTTGGAATTTTAAAATCATAAAAGACCTGAAACCCTTGGAATTGTAGCATCAACTAAAATGGAAAGAATGACATGGAATCCTTTTCTTTTAAGGGAAAATGGTTTAGAACTTGACACATAAACCTGTTTCTCAAATCCAATACCTCTCACTCCATTTATTAAAAAGAAGAGAGAAAAAAAGAAGGTGAGAGGCCTTTGTTAATCTATGCAAGAAAGATTTTTGAGCTTTCAAATTGCTTTTGACCAGATGTCTAACCATTTTTTGCTGCCTATGTCATTTAGAATCTCATTTGGTACTCTCCTGAAATCTTTCAACTTCTGATTTTTTTCCTTTCTCTCTAGATATGGCTCCAGAGGGAAATTCTATGAATATGCCTTGTGTTCGTCCTAATTGTATGCCTTGGCTCACATTGCTCCTATTGCCTCAAAAACTTTCCCCAGCTTCTCTCCATCTGTCCTACTCGTAAAATCCTGTCCATTTTCAGACCCTTTCCTCTCCGAATTTTTCTTAATCCTCAGGGTGGACCTCTCTCTTTGGAACTCCAAAGCCCTCTAGCTGAACCTTTCTGTTGGTACATAATGGTCTGCCTTAAGTTATAATCACCATTAAAAAGGGAGTACTGGGACTTCCCTGGTGGCACAGTGGTTAAGAATCCGCCTGCCAATGCAGGGGATATGGGTTCAAGCCCTGGTCCGGGAAGATCCCACATGCCGCGGAGCAACTAAGCCCGTGTGCCAAAACTACTGAGCCTGCGAGCCACAACTACTGAGCCCTCGTGCCACAACTACAGAAGCCCGTGCACCTAGAGCCCGTGCTCTGAAATAAGAGAAGCCACCGCAATGAGAAGCACGCAGCGGCAACGAAGAGTAGCCCCCGGTTGCCGCAACTAGAGAAAGCCCGCGTGCAGCAAAGAAGACCCAACGCAGCCAAAATTAAATTAATAAAATAAATAAATCTATTAAAAAAAAGGGAGCACAGTGTGCGAGCTGAGCCTTTTGACTCTGCTTGGTCTGAGACTTCCTAGCTGTGTGACCTTGGGCAAAGTACTTAACCTTTCTGTGCCTCATCTACCCTGTAGGTCCCTTGGAAAAATTTAAAGAGCTAATTATGTAAATTGCTTAGAATAGTACCAGATAAAGGTTAGTTGTTGCTATTTAGTCCTTGTTTAGCTTTTATTTGCCAGACTTCTGGTACTGTCTTGCCTAAAGCTCCCAGCACAGTAGCACATACATAGTAGGGCCCTATTTACTAATTTGAATTAAAATAAAAACCTGGGTTACAGTTCCAACCTGGGACTTTAATCACTTAATCTGAGTCTCCGTGGTGGTCTCCCTAAATGAGGAGGTTAATTTGATCATTTCTAAAGGCCCATTCAACGCTAAAATTCTATCAGATAATCATGTGAGTTAAGATATGTTGAAATGGATCACCCAGTTCAACAGATTTAGATCTTCATTCCCTTCACATGATTTTTACATTTCTACTGGCCAACATTTCTAGTCCATTTTGAGACAATAAATCTAAGGAAAATGCCCACGATTTATTCTATGTATATGTATTATATATTTGGTTTTGATGAATAATGATAAACAAAGCTAAGTACCTTAATTACCCAATACAAATGAAACATTCTGATTGTTATTAAAGCATTCTAATCATTTAAAAGTCATACTACTATATTTCAGAATGTAATAGTTTGGATAAAATACTCTGAGAAGGATTCTTGATATGAAACATGCTTTAGAAATGTTTTGTTTTTACTAAACTATACTTTCTAACACTTTTTTGTTTTTTCATTTCTAAGCCAAATAATTGTTTTTGGTTCATATTGCTCACTTCTTTTAAGAGACAGTTTTATTTGTAGTTCATAAGCACCAACCATAACTAATTCTCAAATCTCAGAGAGAAAAGAAAAATTCCAAGCAGGAGCTAGCGAGCATTTCACCTCATTAATTAGCAGGGTACCCTAAAAGACATCTACATATAAAGTTCTTATCAAACAGATGTCCTGGGGGGGGGGTAGGGATAAATTAGGAGTTTTGGATTAACATATACACATTACTCTATATAAAATAGATAACCAACAGGGACCTACTGTATAGCACAGGGAACTATACTCAAAATCTTGTAATAACCTATAATGGAAGAGAATGTAAAAAAAGAATATATATAATATATAAACAACTGAATCACTTTTCTGTATACCTGAAAACAACACAACATTGTAAATCAACTATATTTCAATAACAAATTTTTTAAAAATAAAAAAAACAACAGCTGTCTTTAGAGAGTCTTCCAATGGAAATTTTATTAATCTCAATCGTTTTGGCAGGAAAATGAATCCAGGTTAAACTATCGAACCTGGTCTCTAAAGTCAGTCTGTGTCAAGGCCAAGATTAGAATTCAGAAGTTGGCAGGGAGTCACGTGATCCCAATACCTCTCTTTCTTTCCATCTAAGTGTCTAGTAATAAAGCCAGGGCAAAGATATATGGAAACACTTTGTCAGCCCAGGATCTCTAAATAGACTGCTTTTTAAAAAAGTTTTCCAGGTGGCATCACGGAGCATGTGGTATTCCAGAGAAGTTTTCATTTTGGGGAGCCTTTTACATATCCTTTACGCCTTATTTCTCTTTGTTCAGTGTTTTGTTCCGAGACCCAGACCTCTTTGTAGTCCCTCTCAAAGCAATGAATTTGCATTTTCACTACATAAATGTATATTTCAAATACTTCAAATGCCCTTGAGCTAAAATAAATAACTTAACCAAAACAAAACAAAATAAAAAAACCAAAAACCTCTTTGAGGCACAGAGAAAAATCTTCCGATAGGAGGTGGCAAGTATCTTGGGCTTTTTCAGAATGACCTTTCAACCTTGCCTGGGGCACGTTTCTTCTTCTAGAAGAATGCATTAGCTCCTGGTTTGTGGGAGGCTCACAAAGCCAGCCAAGGAAGCTTTCCTCAGCAGTCCTCAGAGGTGGAGTTTTCTAAGAAGGGCTTGAAATAATAAAGTGTCTTCCCTCCCATCTCCTCTAAAAATAATTAGCTTTTCATTTTAACATTTTAAACTGGTTCAAAGATATGTAAAGGCCAGCGTGGATATCTGTGTGCATTCAGAAACCCTGTTTTCCAAATAACTCCTGTACAAGAGGCTCAGAAGACTTGGGTTTGTACTGGGACAGCTTCTATTCTCTATTTACATTTGTTAGGCAAATTAGAGCTAGGGCTCAGAAGGGAGAAAACAAATGTGCATGGAATAGCCAGTAATGGATACTTAGCACTAATCACCATGTGAGAACACACAGCTAAACAGGTGGTGTTGACACGTATAACACTAAAGCTATAAGAAAAGCTATGTTTTAAAGAGGCAGCCCTCCAAATGAACATATCCTAATATTAAAGCTGAGTGTGCAAACCCAAAGCTGTTTGGGTTTGCCCATTTTGTAACCCACATCAACAATCTGGAAAGCTCAATCAAGTTTTTACAAGTGGCAATCAGCGCATGCAGTGTAAGAGTTTCAACTCTTGAGTTTTACCTATTAGATCAGGCTCCACCCTTCTTCTCCCCACCTGTCCTGCACATCCTTCCCCAAGGCAGCTGTGCAGTGGGGAACTGATGGGCCTTGGGGATGGAACTGGGCTGAGATTTTGGAGCATTCATTTACTATCTGTGTGACCCTGAGCTAATTATTTGGAGCCCCGGCTCCCATTAGTAACCTTGGGATTAGGAATACCTGCCTCATAGGACTGCTGTGAGACATGAATGGGATCCTGCATGTGCCTCATGGTAAGGGCTGGATAAATCTTCATTTTCTCAGTTCTTTCCTCTTAATTTAATGGAATTTGAAGATGGATTATCTCTTGACTCTGGCTAGCCATGTGTGTCACTGATGTACGGAGAGAGTAATCATCAATTACACATAATTAACAATCAATTTCACGTGGATTTACCATGACATCTGTGTTAATCTCCGATAGAATTTGCTTACTGAGGATGGTAAGCGCCTTGTTTTTCAAAACACTGAGTATAATGCTGTAAAACCTAGGCAAAGTAAAGAAATATTAATATAGGGCAAATAATTGTTTTTCTCCTAAAATACAGCATAACCTTTTGAGATTTCGGTATGAGGGGACAGGCTTAACACTTCAAACCACTGTTTTATGATGAGCCCTTTACCAGACTGATGAAGGCAAATTTTGGTTTGAATGTTCCTTTTAACCTTTTGTGTCACCATTTTTCCATTTTTGCCTTTTCACTTCTCCACTAACCCAGTCAGAGCCCTGTTCACATTTACTATTGATTTGGTTTTCTTACAGGAAGTTACCATCCTTTTTCTTTTTGTACAAAACTAATATATACTGATTATAAGGAAAAACCATGTATATATATAAAAACCATCTGA
This sequence comes from Balaenoptera musculus, assembly GCF_009873245.2. Taxonomy (NCBI): domain Eukaryota; kingdom Metazoa; phylum Chordata; class Mammalia; order Artiodactyla; family Balaenopteridae; genus Balaenoptera; species Balaenoptera musculus. Next base: position 51,359,782 of record NC_045794.1, on the reverse strand, counting down.
AATTACTATTAATATCATCCCTGATCTCCACCTTTACTCTGAGAGGCAGACAAGGAGCTGTTGCCATCCCCACTTCACCGATGATGAGGAAGATGACAATGACGATAAGGATGACACTAACTACTTACATGTAATAAGCATTTACTATGTGCCAGGCACTGTTCTGAATGCTTAATCTGTATTAACTCAGCTTTATTTTTTCTCTTAGCACGTACACCTGCCATACTATATATTTATTTGTTTATTGTCTGTTTCTCCTCCCTAGAATATGAATGCCCTGAGAGGAAGTAACATGGTCTGTTTTTATTCACATCTATTATACATCCCCAGTACATCTACAAGTGCCTGGCATGGTAGGAGGCATTCAGAAACTGTGGAATAGATAAACTAGTTTTCCTAACAACATGCGTGAGCCTTATCCAATACATTGAGGGCCTGAATAGAATAAAGAGCTGAGTAAGAGGAATTTGCTCTCTCTGCCTGTCTTCGAGGTGAGACATGGTCTTCTCCTGCTTTGGACTTGAACTCGGGCTGGAACTTACACCATCAGCTCTCCTGGTTCTCAGGCCTTTGAACAGATTGGAATTACTTTCTGGCTCTCCAGCTTGCTGCCTGCTGATATGGGGACTTCTCAGCCTCCACACCGCACAAATCAACTCCTTATAATCAATTTCTCTCCCATATCTATCTATCTATCTATCTATCTATCTATCTATATCTATCTATCTATCTATCTATCTATCTATCTATCTATCTATCTATCTATCTATCTATCTATCTATCTATCTATCTATCTATCTAATCTCCTATTGGTTCTGTTTCTCCCAGACTAATACAGATGCCCAGATTGGCTAAGTGAGCTGAGATTCAAATTCAAGTTCTATGTGAGTCCAGTCAATTCTGTTTCCTTAAAGTACAGCTGTCTCCCTGCTTTCTTAACCCTACTTTAGTTCTCTCTCACATGTTAAACTGAAAAGGAAGTTAATTAGTGGATTAGACTTAGAAAGGGAATTTGAAGATCTTGGTTCACTCTTACTTTTTTATAGCCCAATGAGTCCCATCTGTTAGATCTTTTTTTTTAATTTTAATTTTTTAGTTTTTTCTGTTGTTGGTTTTGTATTTTTTCTTTTTATTTCTTTTTCCTTCTTGTTAGATCATTTAAATTAACATTTCTAAGAAGTACAGGTTGCCAGTGAGGCAAACGTTCAATTTTTCACCTATGTTTTTGTTAAAGCAACATTAATGCCACTGATTTAAAAAAGTACAAAGGAGCAAGTGATAAATGGCTTAGGTGCTTTGTGTTGTTAGGGTGGCATTGACATTTAGAGATCTTTGTTAGAGAATGGTTTCCCAAAACTATGGCAACAGAGATAAAATGACAGACCTGCAGAGGCTCTGGAGCCAGACCTGGACTTGAGATCCCACTCTACTACTTATTGTGCAACCTGGGCAAGCCTCTCTGAGCCTTAGTTTCCTCATCTGTGAAATGGGGATAATGATAGTAACTGCCTCATAGAGACACTGTGAGGATTACATAAAATAATGCATGTGCTTAGCACAATAACTAGTCATATATAATAAGCATTTAATAAATGTTAGCTACTTTGAAAGGCATGGCTAGTTACCTAAAAAATATCTCCCTTCCTCTCTCAAATTAACAAAATCCTCAATTTTTAACTGGCTGTTAACGAGCTGGCCAACTAAAAGACTATAACTCCCAGACTTCCTTGAAGCCTGGTGAAACTGCGTTTCTAAGTTCTGCCCAATGAGATGTATATCAAAGTGTTATATGGAACCTTCATTAAGTCTTCGTAAGAGACAGAGGGCCTGCCCTTCTTTCCTTTCTCCATTCTGTTGGAGTCTCCTTTCTCCATTTCAGGAAAGCAGATGTAATGGCTGGAGCTCCAGCAACTATCTTGAACTCTACGAACAAAGATACAATTATGTTTCTCTGAACAGTGTATTAGGAGGAGCCTGATTCTTTGATGGCTTTATGTAACCTCCATACCAGTCCTGTGCTGCCAACCTCTGAACTTCTTTTATGTGAGAGAGAGGTTAAGCTTCTATCTTGTTTATGCCATTACTCTGAGTACCTCTGTTACTCAAGGCCCAAGTAATCCTAACTGCTGTGGCTGGCCCATGTGGTAGGTTCAAAACCACTTTGAGGCCCTGTTTCTGTAAATAAAGGCAAGGTTGAGGCAGAAATATAGAAAAGGGGATGCATGTCTTCAAAGCCTTTCCTCTCCTTCCAGACGACACTCAGATGCCACAATCCGCTCTCTCCCGCTCAGAGGTCCAGGCTTTCATGCCCCATGGATACAACCAGCTCTCAAAGAATCTGATAAAACTCGGTTCATTTTAAGGTAGAAATGATCATAAGGCATCTCTTTCTATTTGTCCTGGGCATTTGTATTTTATTTAAGACAAAGCCTTCTGATAGAATGTTTGGAATAATCAACAGACCTGTGAGAGAACTATTTTGGGGCAGGGAAGCCCACACATAAGGCTACTGCCCACCACTAAGGTTGGACTGTAATTTAATAAAAAGCACTCCTCTGGTTTAAGGAAGTTAATGGACCTCTCAAAAAGGAGCTCACCTTCAACTCCCAAGGAGTATCAAGGGTTGAAAGGGAGGAGTGAATATTTGTTTGAAAAGGCAATTAAATAGCATCCTCAATTCCCTCAGGCTACATATTTTACACATTACTTCAACAATCATTATTACGTCATCACTTGAAAAAAATTCTATGCATGATGCAACTCAGAAGGTAATTTATTCGTGACCAGTCAGTGGTTGAATAAAGAACCTAAACCACATTCCCCCAACCCTTGGTCCCCTGTTCAAACACTCCTCACTTTTTCTTCCTTTCTGAATGTAAACTGAATATATGTAATGGATAGATTTCATCTGAACATGACAGAATTTATGTATCTGAATTTAAATTGCAAGACAGACCATCTTTCAGAGTAAAAGTGTGTGTGTGTGTGTGTGTGTGTGTGTGTGTGTGTGTGTGTGTGTGTGTATAATAAGACGGTCTTTCCCCACAGAACATGACATCTGACCTCAAATGTGCATGCTCTCTGGTTTGGTTAAAGTAAAATTATCTCCCAAGAGCTCAAAGTGATCTACAGACTACCTAATGAAAACCTCTTTGCCTGTCTCCTCTATGCCTTGATTCCTCAACTGATTCAGAGATTAAATGACTGACAGGGTTATTTAAACTCTGGTGACCTTTTCTAGAATCTGGCTCCTTCAGGCTTTCAGACTGATACTGATGAGACGTTTGAGGAGTTATCAACTTACTTGATTCAACTATAGAGTCTCCTAGATGTCTAATTCCACTTGATAGGCTGAATCCAGGAGAAATTTCTCTATACACATCCCTCACTGAGATAAAATTTTCATGACATTCTACCAGATTTTCTTGTATTCAACAGTCAAGTTTATCTTTGCCAGTGCTGCTCTGACTAGTATTACCAGTTCCAGACCATAAACAACAGGCTCTTGTGTATGAGGCCATGACAACCAGCAGATTTATTTTTTAAAGTATTAGAGACTGATTTATATTTCTAGGTAAAACAATGCCCAAGCAAAGGGAACCACAAGGAAAGTGCCATGAAGCCCTCATCTTAAAATAGTGCAATGGAAGAAGACAGAATTTCTTCTGTGGAAGTCTCAGAGGCACAATGCTGATTCAACTTTTAAATTCTACATCCAGGATTTCTAGAAATGGTTGATACCTTAGGTTATCAGAAATTAATAAATCACACCAAGCGTGGGCTAATAAATGGCCTTTTATATGGATATGACCTTATAACACGAGGCTTTTGCACATAAAGGTTTCTGAAGGAGGAACAAGCAATTAGAAACCGTCAATTTAATTCAAAAGCACAGGTGTAGCAAACATGCTGATAAAAACACAAATTTATCACACACGTAGAAAAAAACTGGAAAGTGGATTTTATAAGAATATCACTCATTTTATAAAGTTTAAAATTACAGGTTCTTTTAATTAGCAAGTATCAGTGGAGCATTAAAAGCAATTTAATTCACAAAACTGTATTTTACCACACTTGCTTTTTAGGAACAAATGAATTTGTAAATCAAGAAACATATTTTAATAATAAGTTTCAGGTTTAATTTGCCTGTAAAGAAAAATTCAAATAATCTTGTGTAATGAAAATGCAAATATCTATAGTTAGAACAAATTAACATTACTCAGTTCTCGTTATGTTGTTCTCTTTTAAAATAAAAACTCGTCAAATTCCTCCAGAAGGAATATGTATTTAATAATATGATCATTAATTGTAAAACAAAATATACATAGGCATATGACTAATCATTGATTTTGTTTTTTTAATAGTTAATCATTTAATTTCTTCTGATTATATGCATTAACCTGAAAAAAACTTCAATTCAGAAAAGCAAACTACTGCCAAGAAGGAAAAATAGATACCCCTCCCCCTCAATATTCTGGAACTGAATATATGAATAGATCACATTAATCCAACCATGTAAAAACAGTCTTTTTGGGACAACTATAGTCCAGTTTCTTAAAGTGTTCTGACTGCATATAAATATTTACTTGAAACAGTCTCGTGCCATCTATCCACTCGGTTCCACATTTCAACCAGACAAGCATCCATCAGCACTCTAGCTTGGAATGAGTTCTAATAAGAGAAGTGTTTCTGCAAACCAGAATTCTAAACCAAAGATTTTTCCAAAAGAAAGATTACGTGCTTACCGTATAGAGCTCGTTAAGAACCTTCATTAAGTCCTCATGAAGTTGGAATGCAATCTCTTTGCTCTGCAATGAGAAAAAATTAACAGTATTAAAAACTGTAACAGAAACTTGTTTCTAGATGATTTAACATCTTAAGAAGTCCACTGACTGAAAATAGAAGAATGTGTATAACACAGTGGAAGGCCAGCACGACCCTGATACAATAAACATCTTTGACCAAATGGCCCTTTCTAAATACTAGATGTGTGCACCAATGGTTACCACTGGCTGGACAGAAGCAAAGAAGTGGACAGTGTGAATGGCTCTCCCACCATCCAAATCAGACTTTATCAAGAGCGAGAAAAAGGAGGGTGAAGCACCGTGCTTGCTCAGAAGTTGAGTTGCAGAACCTAAGTCATGAAAAGATGAATTCCAGCATCTTGCTTCCCATCTCAGTATCATCACAAGGGAATTTTGCAGTGTGAGTCCCCAGAAGCTAAGTTAGAAACCAACAGGGAAATTAACTCTCCCTTTCCAAAATAACTATATGACTGACTACAAAATTTTTTTTTAATTAAAGCATAGTTGATTTACAATGTTGTGTTAGTTTCTGGTGTATAGCAAAGTGATTCAGTTATACATATACATATATATATGTGTGTGTGTGTGTGTGTATATATATATATATATATATATATATATATGTTCTTTTTCAGATTCTTTTCCATTATAGATTATTACAAGACATTGAATATAGTTCCCTGTGCTATACAGTAGGATCTTGTTGTTTATCTATTTTACATATAGTAGTTTCTGTCTGCTAATCCCAAACTCCTAATTTACCCCGCCCCACCTCTTTCCCCTTTGGTAACCATAAGTTTGTTTTCTATGTCTGTGAGTCTGTTTATGTTTTATAAATAAGTTCATTTACATCATTTTTAAAGATTCTACATATAAGGGATATCATATGATACTTGTCTCTCCCTTTGACTGACTACAATTTTAAGAAAACACTTTCAAAGTAGTGAGTTGGTAAGGCCACTTATGCTCCACATACTTTTTGCCTCTGCATTTATTATTGTTATTTTTTCATTAAGACAAAAAAGAGAGTTTTACTTTTCCACTCAGTGGATAAATGACAGCATTTAAGATATTCTTCCCTAGGCTAATTCTGAGGGTTTGACAGAGGAGTATTTGAATATTTTTTTTCAGCAAAATCTGTAAGTTACTTTAAAGGAAATCATATATCCAAATTACTTTTCTTTTTTTCTCCTGTTTTGAGTTCAGTATTTAGTTAGGTACAGAAAATGGAAAAAAATGTGTAGCATGGCTTAATCTATAGTTTGAGACAATAACAACAACATCCATTGTTCATTTATGTGTCTCCCACTGGGCTGTCAGGACTGGGAGTAAGGGCCATATCTTTAACAGCTCTGCGACCCCAGAGTCCTGCACAGTGCTTGGGCACGAGGCCAGAACTAGGGTGAGGAAAGTGACGTGCCGAGGGTATGGAATTTAAGAAGACACTAGTCCAGGTCCCACTTGGGCACAAAGGAAGCTTCCAATCAGCACTTGCTAAATGAACCTGTAAATAAGTTGAAATACTGTTGTTTGTGTGATTTGCTGAAGTAGTTACTGCCTTTGGTGAAGGCTGGCCACTGGTGAGAGGGCAGACAAGAAAGGCCCATAGACCACCCTTAATAAAAATCAGAGGATCTAGATGAAACACAGTCCGTCTGCCAACACTAGGTCATTGGGTTAGGCCTCCCTTAAAAAAGGCCACATGTGTTGAAGCAAAAATTTGTGAACATAAAATAGTGTGGGAAGATGACATCAGAGCAACAGCTAAACTTCGAGAAATTCAAGTTCGTTAGCTGCATTCGTCCCTGGGTTTTCTTGGAGTGATAAAGGGTGCTGGTGTTTATCGAGCTCTGAAAGATTTAAAATCCCTACACTTGGGTTAGAGATTTTATGTTTTGCTGTGTCCTTGCTATGTGAAGAGGTTGGTTAAGAATTACTGAAGGGTGAAAGGAAAGTCACAAGTGAGCAAACGAAGCCAACTGAAACTCATTTTATTTCCCTTAAATCTTGGCTATTCTGACTGTATACATTACACTGCAATCTCCTATGACTTCAGCTTGGTGTTATTTTAATATCATATTTCATTCAAGGATCTGAGCTACCAATTCAGAACTCTCTAATGGGATCAAAGGCTACCAAGTAACTCTGCTCAGCTGCCCACATTTCAGGTAGCAAGTCCAAAAAGAAAATATTTCTTGGCTAAGACTTTAGAACAATAACCCCCAAAATCCCTTAGGTCCAATTAACTGCAAGCCAAGAATATTTAGGATCAGATTGAACACTTGGGTTCGGGGCGATAAGGGCCTGCTAAACCAGCCAAGTCAAATATCTTACAATAGCAAAAAGGTTCTTTGTACGTTTCACATTTTACAAGATTTCAGGTAATGAGGTAGAGGAAGTCTGGCAAAACAGACATACTGTTCTCTGCTGAGCACACTCTCACATTTTTGGTTCACCTTTCCTCAGAGGCCCTGAAATATAAAAAAAATCTGTCTGGGAGGCAGTATAGAATAACACTTCAAAGCAAGGACTCCGGAGTCAGAATGCTGGGACTGAAGTCTCAAAGGCTTTTGGACTCCCCTGTGCCTGAGTTTCCAGATCTATAAAAGGAATGTAGTCATGGTACCTACGTCATAGGGTTGATGACAGCATTAGCCAGATGACACATACACAGAACTCAGAATGGTACCTAACACACAGTAAACATCCCACAAATGTTAGAATTATTTAATTCTTTCCCAGACACTGTAACGGTTAACTCCCTTGAGTGAAAAGCCCACATCGTATTCTTCCTTCTTCTGGTCTCTATGGACACTTATTCCACTGACTTCCACATAGGAGGTGCTTGGCAGATACTGGTTGAATTGAACTGGATGTCCTTCACCCCACTCCCCATTACCCTGGCCTTTAGATCCACCCAAGTGACCCCTGATTTGGAAGGGCCTCAAGTATTGTGCTCCAGCCCTTGAGCCCTTCTTACATCCGTACACCCTTGCCACACATGTACACTGAACTTATCTGTGTTCCATTTTCGTGGGTATACTACTGGTGGTACCAGATGAATGAATCAAACATCTACTAGGAAATGGATAATTCCTCAAGCCAATGGTATCAGATATATACAACTCATGAAAGAGGCCCTTAAGGAGCCGGGCTCCAGTGGGAACTTTAAATTCTGTGAGAAGTTGGTGGTGAGTTATTTTCAGGGAGGTAGACCCCCGGCTACCCTCATGACACATCACCGAAGTTTCCGCCTAGATGTTCGCTTTGAATGACAGTCTAAACTCTCCGTGGTCTAGTCAGCAGCCTCGAAATGAACCATCTTCTCCCCGCCCTGCACCACTCCTTTTGCCTGCAAAAACTGTTAAAAGAATTGGGCTGTGCTCTGAAACGCTAGACCACGTGACTGAAGTGTGACGCATGAATTTGCACACCCTTTTGTTCACAGATCCCCGGACCAGACAACATCAAGTCCTAGTCCGAGTGCTGGGGGCTTAGTCCCTGTCCCCATGGCACAGAAGCAACGACAAGATCACCTCATGTTATCCCCACCCCAGCTTTAAACATGTCTCCAATGTATTACAGTAACAGTGAAAAACAGTCCTTTCTTCTAAATACGACTCTGGACCCCAAGAGAAGCAATCTTAAAACAAAACACATCTGCTGTGGCACACAGGATGCTGACATACTCAACTAATGCACTGAAACCCTTTAATTAGAAAATATCTGGATTATCAAAAGTCCATCAAAATTCAATAGGTTAAGTATACCTCTGGATTCTATTTCATTAAAAATGTGAAAACAGTGAGAGCAGACCCTTGACCCTTGACCAAGAGCTGCTAGGTAAGAAAAAGGATATGGGTATTAAGGAAAGCAATCAATGTTCCCTTTGTACAAGAGAAAAAAATAACTTTATGAAATGATATACGCTTGAAATAAAGTATTTTTTATGTTATTTGCGATTGGCTGATTAAAATTACTTTTGCACAGGGAAGGAGAGTCCCCTCCAACTGCTTCAGGTATGGAGTTGAAAAGCGAACAGTTTATTTTCCCCCCATTTCTGTGGGCCTATATAAGTTCAAATGATGGTAAAAACTTCTAATGCATTGCAATAGGATTCTAGGATTCTGACCCAAGGGGAAGTAAAATGGTTAGAACTTCCATTCAGTTGACATTTATTAAATGTCTCCAATGTGTAAACCCAGAGTTGAATACCAAGTCAATTTCTAATGGTTTCCTATTTATTATCGCTTTGATGTTTCAGGCAATTCAAACATAAGTCCAAAATGAACAGTCCCAAAGTTTCCACCTTTTTTCATTATAAAAATGAATTAAGTGTGTTTGGTAATTGCAATCGTTGCTTTTGTTGTGGTCATTCATGTACAATGCTTGGTGTCAGTCTATTTATCTCTTGTAAAAATAAAATACAGTGTGTGTGTGTGAAAAAAAAAAATGAATTAAGTGTATTGAAGAATATTGGAAAAATGGAGAACAGAAGGCCAAAACTACCACCATTATAATTTGATGGGTGTATTTCCTTCAAGTTTGTTTATCTAAACAGAGCTCTGAGTTGTAATCATTCTATAATAATAAAGTATCTTTTTTCTACTCTGCTTTTTTCCAGTTATCATACATTTTCCCATGTACTTATATAATTTTCAGAACATTATTATTGATTAAAATAACTACCCAGTGAATGTATATTAACCATTCTTCTATTATGGTTTCCAATGTTTCCACTATTTTCCATCAATCATTCAATTACTTACTTATTCATTCAGTTTCACCCATATATTTTAATCACCCTGAACTATTATCACGAATGCTGTTCTAAAGTCATATCTTGCATTTTGCGCTGTTGCCTTAGTGTCAATTCCCAGACATGAAATTACCAGGATAAAAGTATTGACATTTTAAAGACCCTGGATTCACACTGGAAGATTACTTTCTAAAAGGGTTATAAGGAATTTATATTGCTTCCAGGACAATAGTGTCACTCATGTCAGAATCTGGGGTTCATCCAAGACTTGCTTCTTCTCCTTGAAAGAGAAGCCACCAATCCTATCTATTCTGGTTGATCTGTTTTTCTGTATGTCATGAGAATTTTTTTTAAAGATAAAGACCTAGGGAACTCCCTGGCGGTCCAGTGTTTAGGACTCTGCCTTTCCACTGCAGGGGGCACGGGTTCAATCCCTGGTCGGGGAACTAAGATCCTGTAAGCTGAGTGGTGCAGCACCCTCCCCCCACCAAAAAAAGATGAAGAGCTAATTATGTCCTTCCTCTGATTAAAACCCATCAAATTCTTGCTATATTTTTTTCAGGATAGAGTTACGATTTCTTAAATCACTCATAACTTCCCCTGTCAAACTAGTCTATCTTACCTTCCACAAATCTCAAACCACATCCTTTAGCCTGATCATAAGCTGCTCACTCCCAGCTTCTACTTGCACATCTCTGCCTTCCCCATGTCGTCCCCACTGCCCAGACTCTGCTTCCTCCTCTGGCCTGGTACAATCCTACATGCTACTACTTTGTGAAAACTTTCTTGTAACTTTACCTTGTCCTTCAAATAAAGAAATTAGACCCTCCCTTCTCTGTGACTGTATAATACATTCATTCATTATCACTTCTAGGCTGTATGATTTAGTGGTTAGTTGTTCAAACTCTAAAACTGGATGCCTGTTTTCAAACTCTCTTGTCTGTGCATAAGTTAAATAATTTTGTGAGTTTCCTCAATGGCAAAACAGAGATACCAACAGCCTCTACATCACAGGGTTTTATTGGGATGGTCCTTATTAAACACTTAACACAAAACCCAGCACACAGTTGAGTGTTAAACTGATGCCACCCGTTATTATCACGCTCATCAAGTTTCTTTTTTCTCTTCATAAACAGAGGGTTTCTTTGAAAGCAGGGACTGTGTCCTAATCATTTTTGTGTTCCCAGGGCCTGCCGTGGTGCCTGGCACACTGTAGGGGCTCGATATACCTTTGATGAATGAATGGGACCCAGAGCTGAGTAAGGCATGGTTTCCTCCCTCCAGAGTCCACAGTCTCATGGAGGAGCTAGATGTGCCCCAACAGCTTCCTACACAGAGCACTGTGATAAGTGCTACACTGGGTGGACCCTGGCCAGGATCTCTCTTCCTGGAGAACAGCAGGCTTGCTCCCTGGAACCTCCCAGAAAGGGGAGAAAGGAAGGCAGAACACAGAGCATAATTAATACAACCATAATTGAGTACACTGGGCAATCCATCAAGCGATCTATATGGTTGGATTAAATGACCAATTCAGAGGGCCTCTGGCCTCTCACAGAGTTATTTTTAAAGTAAATCCACTGTGATGACCAGTCAAGGAATCCTGACCTTATGCTGAGTCAGAGTGAGACTAAGAGAGAAGGAGGAAAACCAGATTAAATATTTAATGAGGGTTGCAAATGGTTATAGTGTCTCACGCTCAGTGAGTTTTGGATGTAAATTCTGGTTAGAAGGGTCAGGCCATACCTCTACAGTGTGTGTGCTTTTAAATTTCCAAAACCTCGTGTTCATGTGTCTTTATAATAATAGATTCTCTTAATTCATGTAAACTCTCAAGACAGAAGCAACAACATCCTCCAAAATGCCTAATGGAAAAATCTGGGCTGGGCTTAATGGCCTGAAGCAATCTACAATATTTATAGTGTAGTTGCACATTTCCTTTCTATCTGTCAAGGGACATGGATTTGTACTTATTAAAATCACAACTAAATATCAGTGTATGGAATTAGCCTCATGATCTACTGCATTCCCAAGGCGAAAAATAATCAACATTCTTTTAGATAAAACTCCACGCCACTAGAAAATGTGGGAAAGTTAGAAAAAAAAAATCATAGCTACAAGGGAACCAGAACTTCATTTTGAAAACAAGACAAAACTTAACCTTAAAGGAAATATCTGGGGCATCTCTTAGAATATTTACTAATGTAATTGCTAGGCAAATGTGGCATTCGACTGTGCTCAGCCCGTGAGCAGGCAAAAGTGCAAAGTCACGTACACCAGTGTCACTCATAACCACCCAGGTATAAAGAGCACTTGAACAGACAGATTAAGTAACTCAAGACTGAAATTTTAAATCCTACAGGGAATAAAGTAGATGAAACAATGATTATCATTTTCAGCTTGCATTTCCTTAACTCTTCAAGAAACACAATTTTTCATGCTAGGGTTATTTCTCTACTCAAAATGGCGATACACTGGAAACACCATTTCAGTGCTTCTAAATGAATAATCACTTAGGCATAAATTCTCAGTAGCGGATATAAACAAACCTACCTAATTAAAATCAGAACGTGTTATGATACTCTGGTTAAGACTGTAATATAATTAACTAAAAACTATCAGAAATATATTTCCAGACCACTTTTCAATATGCTGAACTTAACAAAAATGTAATAACTCAGCTTTATTAACAACTCCTTAATACAGTTCCTTAACAATTATCATAATAATACATCATCTTTAGTACATGAACCTGAGTCTACTAATTTATCACTAAAGACAACTGTCTTTCTCTCCTGTGACAGGTGTGACTGTGCAAAGATCCAGTGTGACCAAAAGCTTACATCTATGGCACAGTTGGCTGGGGTTATGAGTATAATCTGTGGTGAAGCAAACTAGACCATATTGTGTAGGGAACCCGTGACCTCAGTCTTAATAGCACTGTGGTAAGAAAAATCCAGGGACTGTTTACAAAACTAAATAAAGTTAAGTAGGAGATTTGCTCATTTATAAGTCATTCATTGAATTAGTAAGCAAAAGGCAGAGATTCTTTGAGATACTGATAAAAGTTCATTTATTCATGTACACACTCATGCATTCAGTCATTCATCCTACCAGTTTATATGAGTACCTTCTATGTGCCAAAGATAGAAAAGTGGTCTTACATTTTAGTGAGAGAGGTAAACAAAACAATTTCAATTCAGTCTGATTTATGCTTATTCAAACAATTTAAACCAAGTGAAATTTCTCTATATAACTCTTGAACCAAGCCTAAAATTTAATAAACCAATCAATCTTCAGGAATTTATCCTAAATCAGAAATTTCCTTTCAAGATATATATTTATCCTAATACTAATAGTACCATCTCAGAACTACAACTCATTAATTGGTCTATAGAATTAACCATGTATTTAAGTAAAGGTAGCTTAAGGAATAGAAAAAAAACAAAAAACAAATCCCCATGGGGTAAGTGTCCTGTTCACCAAGAACTTGGTTCCTTGAATACTACCAGAGAATCTGAGAAAACACCTATGGCTAGTAGGCAAATGTACATGGGGTGACAGCCTCCTTGAAGCAGGAAAAAACAAACAAACAAACCCCAAACCATCAACATAGGTCCAGATTATTTACTGGTCAGATTATTTAAATGTCTTTACTTCTCTGAGCTGTTTCCTCATCTGAAAAATAGAGAAGAGTCCAATAATATACTCCCTAGGGTTCTTAGGAGGATTAAATGAGATATCCATTGTTACGTGCTTAACAAGGTGCCTGGCACGTACCAAGCACTCTATAAATGTACCTGTCATGATGCTATTATCAGCTCAGCATCATATCCTTGTTTCATTTCATGAAGTCACCCTCCATTTTTCTAAATGCTAATGTAACAGTCTACTCATAGCAACTTGCAAATCAGTATGTCTCAGATGGTCACTTCAACCTAATTCAAGATTTACTTTCTAGAATACTTGTGTCTGAGGTACTATTATACCAAGGAGGATAAAGTCTATTCCAGAGAACACCGCAAAGCTACAAGGAAGCAGAACTCTAATTCTGAGCAAGCCCTTGCTGACTTTAGACTGTTAGGTCTTCCTTAGAATAAAGTAAAACTTGTCTCCACTTAAGTTCTACCAGTCAGTCTTAACTGTTATAGACTTGTAGAGCTAGTTATTCTAAGCCATCTTCTACACGACAGGTCTTCAAATATTTGAGACAGTTACTATGTCCTAGCTAAGGCTTACTTTCTCTGTACCAAACATTCCCACTGTCTTCAACTGTTCCTTATATGACACAGTTTAAAGAAATGAAGAGAGGATTCTCTTTGCCTCCCAGATAATTTTCACTGTTTTGGAGCTAGCAGCATTAAGGACACTTTCTTTATACTTCAAGGGGTAGAAGCTAAGATCTTGGGAAGATTAGGAGGCAACACACACCTCTCAGTGACTTGCATTTGCTTGCAATCACCCTGTTTTGTGGTGGCAGTCCAAACCCACATCTGCATAGTTAAGGTAAACCCAAGAATCCTGGCATCACTGTTAGCTTTTTTTTTTTTTCTCCAACAGGCTAAAGAGCCATCAGATAAAGGAGTAGAAGCCTTACAATCTGATTAGGATGGACTGAATAAGAATGTCCTGGTTTTGAATTTCCAACAGACCTTTCATAAAACAACAAAAAGCCATGTGATTCATTCTTGATCTACATGGATGAGATCTTTTTGAAGACAATATCATTATAAGTATGGAAATACTCTCTGGCCATAACTCATGGTAGAGCAAAAATCATCACCCAGATTACTAATGCACCAGCTTCCTCACTAGGTTCCCCAAGACTGGTTTCTTCTCATTCCAATTTACTCCTCACAATGCTCTCAAAAAACAAAGCTGATTATGCCGTATCCCTGATGCAAAATCTGTCTTGGCTTCCTTAGTTGCTTAGATGAAAACATACCAGTTCCTCAAACTGAAAATCAAAATTCTTCCATGCCTGCAGCCCTCACCCCCAACCTGCCTTTCTAGATCACAGGTAGCTGTTATCCCACTATGTACACTTTGCCATGTTATAGGCTATATTCCTAACCCCAGCCAGCTGTGTAACTGATGTGAGCTTTAGGTCCAGGCCAAAAAGAGGTGGCCTATGATGACAATTCACTTCCGTTAAGAGTTGTGGGGCTTCCCTGGTGGCGCAGTGGTTGAGAATCTGCCTGCCAATGCAGGGGACACGGGTTCGAGCCCTGGTCTGGGAAGATCCCACATGCCGCGGAGCAACTAGGCCCGTGAGCCACAACTACTGAGCCTGTGCGTCTGGAGCCTGTGCTCCGCAATGGGAGAGGCCGCGATAGTGAGAGGCCCGCGCACCGCGATGAAGAGTGGCCCCCGCTTGCCACAACTAGAGAAAGCCCTCGCACAGAAACGAAGACCCAACACAGCCAAAAATAAATAAATAAATTAAAAAAAAAAAAAAAAGAGAGTTGTGAAGATGGGGCCAAGAGCCCCACCTACAGTCATCTTCCCCTAGCATCATTTCCTGGATATGCACTAGTCTTGATCAGAACCCCAGGCCCTTGTCCTGTGCTGTTCTCTACACACATATAGAAGAATGCACTTTCCCGAATTCCTCTGTAAAACCTCACCAAGTTTAAGACGTTGATCAAATGCCGCTCTCTCTGTGAAGCGTTTCTCCATTTTCCTAGGCAGTATGCCTTACTCAATCATCTGTGCATTTGTGCTCTTGGGTCCTATTTCTGTAAGAGCAGTTGCCAACTTATAATGTAATTTTTATCTCTATACTTCCTTTCGTTACTAGATTATAAGCCCCTTTGGAATACTAATTGAGGATTTGTGTCTTACTTTTGTGACCCTAGAACCCACCATTGTGCCTGTCACATAACGATAATCAATAAAGGTTTGCTGAATGAATAATGAAATAGAATGTCTACTCTGTTTTGGAAAAGAAAACTGATTTCAGTAAAGCTAGGTTTCCGGAAAAAAAGGAAATGAGAGGAAAAGTAGAAGTTGCAATGAATTTGTCATGACTGGTCAGTGTAATTATAAGACCTCGCCAAAAAAATAAAAGATTATTTTAGCAGCCCCTTGCAATCTCTATCTTTAGAGCTAAAGAAATGAAATTTTAATGGCCATGTTTACTCAAGCCAATGCACTAAGCCAATTATGGTTCTGTGTTCACTTGAAACTACCAACGTTTAAAAAGTAAAAGTGGTGCATGTATTTATTTACTATTGTTATTGAACATTAGTGGGTTTTCTCAATCCATATAGTTCATAGAGCCAGTGTCAAATTTTGTTTTAAGTTTCTAGATTGATCTGACAAAGTATTTAGTTGATAAAATTTCTGCTTCTATTTAATTGCTTCTCTAACAATGAGAAAAAAATGTTTCCCTTTGATTGAGATTTAAAAGGTACTGAAATCAATCTGACAGCCACATTCAGTATTTGTTTGCAACTGCATATTTTTGGGTTGCTATTACTCAAGGTATCACAAGTGTTTCTTAATTCAAATATTTGCTATATGTGCAATATCCCCCAATATGGCATTTCTTGCAGCTGCTGGAAATCTTTTAGAATTCTACCATGTGAAATTAAACAAAGTCTTCAAATGGTAAGAAACGCTGGCTAGCAACCAGAATACTGTTCTCAGGTTGCTTCAGACTTTGTTGATCTCAACTACATACACCTCGACCTATAGTAGGAATGTTCTCTCCTCATCAGTTCTTTTAAGAATGCAGTTTCCTTCTGGGATGAGGAGAATGGGTAAGGATTCAAGGCTCTTTGAAAATGAACTTTCTTAAGTGCTGATCTTTTATGAATAACTGAACCCAAATAAACCTGGTACTGAATATATACATATATATATATATATATATATATTTTTTTTTTTTTTTAAACTTCTCTTGATGGGAGATGAGAGAATGGGTGCCTTTGACCTACTCCATATTTGTTAATTTAATCTAGACTTGTAAACCCTGTAATTGAAATGTAAACCAAATTGGAACATTTCTTTTAAAAAAATGTTTGGAAAAATGGAAAACTCAAGTTGGATTAATGGTTCTCAACTTGGTCCAATTTCCCCCTCAGGGGACATTTGGTGACATCTGAAGGAATTTTTGGTTGTCAAAACTAATAAGGTGCTACTGGCATTTAGCTGGTAGAGAAATCCACAGTCATCCAATTGTTCTTCCATCGGTAGTGTGTCATTTTTCTCTGGCCGCTTTCAATATTTTTTTCTTTGTCTTTAGTTTTTGGTTTGATTATGATGTGTATAGGCATGTACTTCTTTGGATTCATCTAGCTTGGGTTTTGCTGGCTTCTTGAATGGGTAGGCTTATCTCGTTTGCCAAATTTGGGAAGTTTTGTTGTAATTATTTTTTCAAATGTTTTTTCTACCCACTCGCTTTCTCCTCTCCTCAGAGACTCTGTTGACATGAATATCAGACCTTTTAGGATTGTCCCAACACTCCCTGAGGCACTGATTATTTTTTTCCCAATCTTTTTTTCTGTTGTTCAGGTTAGATAATTTCTGTTAATCTATCTTTAAGATGAACTGAAACTAATCTCTTTCCTCTGTTACCTTTATTCTTCTATTGAAACCCATCTAGTGAGTTTTTAATTTTGGTTACTGTATTTTTCAGTTCTAAAATTTCCATTTGGTTCTTTCTTTTTTTTTTGCTGAGACTTTATCTTTCCATTCGTTTCAACAGTGTTTGCTCTCACTTCTCGGAACATTTTTATCATGGTTGCTTTAAAAGTCTTTGTTAGCTAATTCCACCATTTGTGTCCTTCAGGATTGGCCATTTATTGATTGTCTTTTCCCATGTCAGCTGAGGTTTTCCTGGCTCTTTGTATGCTGAGTAATTGGGATTATACTCTGGATATTTTGAATATTATGTTATGAGACTCTGGGTTTTATTTAAACCACATGTAGAATGTTGATGTTTTTGTTTTATCAGGAAATCAACCAAGTTGAATTCAGGATGCAAATTCTGACCAGCCTTCTATGGGTTGTGGTTTCAATATCCGTACTGTTTCCAACACCTTTGTAGCACTATTTGGATCTGACTTGCATATGCACCATTCAGTGGCCAGTCTGGAGCCCAGGCAGTGGTCTATCCCTTAGTTCAGCTCCCAAAGTCTTTGGTAGGTATACTGCTTAAGAGCAAACCCAAGCATGTGCAGGTCAGGAGAGAGCCCAGGAGTTAATAAAGAACTTCATGAGATTGCTTTTTAAATCTACACCCTCTCTGTAATCTCCTTAGTACTTTTTGGTTCCTTTGACACCCCCTTTCAGTCCTCAGCCCAGAAGGCTGGCACTTTAGTTATTCCACCCTGCCACAGACTTGCCATGACTCATTTCTCCTCTGATTTCTCTCTCTTAGGAAGTAGACAGCATGTGATAGTGCTGCTTAAATCCAGCCCTGTCAATACTGGGTCTTCTGAAATGCCTTGAAATTTCTATTATGCGGCTGACACTTATCTCTGGTTTCTAATACAGATGTAAGTATTCATTATTTATTCATTCAATAAATATTTACACAGTATCTACTATGCACTAGTCACTGTTTCAGTGAACAATACAAGATTCCTCCCCCTCAGAAACTTACATTTAAACTGAGGGGAGACAGAAAGTAAACAAATACTGCGTAAATACAAAATATGGCAGAAAGGGATAAGTGCTGGAGAGAAAAATAAAGTTAGGGAAAGGAGATGGGGGTATAGACTTCCTTTCAGAGTAAGGTGGGAACGAATAGAGTGAGCAAAGAAGTATGGGATCTGCTTGAAGGTAAAAGGACTGTTCCAGTCTTTCCTATTTATACGTTTGATTAGTCATTGCAAAGAGAACTTGGGAGGTAAGGCTGTTGCAGCCCTTGTGCATGCTGCCATCTTGCTCAGAAGTTCCCTGATTTCATGTCTTCATTTTAAGCACCTGAATATTGTATATTCAAAGCACAGTTTTCAAGTGCACTTGGAGAATAGGCTAATTCTCCATTAATAAACAGCATTTAGGGCTGAACTAGTTACTGGATATAGTTCCCCACTTCTTTGTGGTAAACACTGACTGGTGTACTCGGGGCCAAGTTTCTTTAAGGTTTTAGTTTACAATGAATAATTGTTTTCTTTGTGTCTTATACAATATGTTCATTGTACAAAAATCAGAAATTACGAATAATCAAACAGAAGAAAATAAAAGTAACTTAGAGATACCCATTTAAAATAATTTTGGTCTATATACTTTCAGATTTTTTTTTTTTTTTTTTTACCATAAATAAGTTTCAAGTGCTTTTTGAAAACTATTCCCAATGTAATTATGGGTTCAACTACTACATCATGCTGTGTGACAAAACGTCCAACTTAGCTGACCTCACTGACCTCAGGTTTTTTACCATTATGTCACTTTCCAAGAAGATAGACACATAACATCTGCTTAATATCATATTTAAAAGTCTTTAATGAAGCTTCTAAACTGATGGGGAGTGCTCTTATCTAGTAACTCAGCTGCTAAATTTATGGCTAGGTCAATCACATATGTCCTGTTGTCACTAAATAATAAAGGCAACAACATAAATGCAAGAACAGCAGCACTGACAACTGCCATTTATTTATGTGCCAGCCATCCTGATAAGCAATTTATAAATACAAATTAAAAATAGTTTCTAAAATATTTCAGAAAAGCACATCACTGTAAGAAACGATAGTTTGGTTTTGATTTACTTCTAGAGAAACGAGCTAACCGTAGGGTTGATAAAACTCAAGAGAACCAGCTAGTAGCATTAGCTTGAATGACTCTCATTTATTTAACCACTCCCCATCAATTATTAAGCTGTCCCTTGAGGCCACCAGAATACCATTTAATTCTTCTGCTACACTGCACTGAAATGCTTTGAAAAAGTTCCTCTTGTTATATTATTTACCACTGTTGCATCAGCATACTAAATCACATGTGGTAGCTCTCTGCTAATAGTCAGTTTATTTTTCAGGGGATAGATTGCTCCTTGGTAAATCACAGCCATGACCATCTTTACTCCAGAAAGGCAAAAAGTAAGAATTTCATCCAAAGCATGAAATTCTAATGCCACCCTCTGGCCTAATAATTCTACTTCAAGGAATGTAGCATAAGAAAAATATCAAAGATGTGTGAAAGATTTAAATGTCCTACAACGGGAAAAGCTGTGCCGACAGTGAAACATTATGCAGACGCGAAGTATCCTATTTTAAAAGATTATTTCCAGACATGGGAAACGCTAACGATATTTTCCGTGAAAAGGGCAGTTTCCCAGGCTATCTGCAATGAAATCTCAATTTTGTAAAATACATATGTATGTATGTTTGTGTAGTATACATGTATGCTTATACATATGAATGCTGAAAAGATATAGCCAGAAATACTACCAGTAGGTAGTATTAATATGGGCAACTCATTTCCATTTTTATATTTTTTGGTGTTTTCTAAATTTCTACAATGAATATGTATTTTTATATTCAAAAAGAAATAGACTCTCTTTTATATATAGATTTGTATAGATTTGTACAATAGGAAAGACTCTTTTATTTATAGATCTGTAAAGTTTTCAGATTTTTTTAAACTTAGGGACTTTTTCTTCAAAACAAGGTTAGAGCCTTAGAGATCTGTACTAGATTAGTATCATTTATTAACTCAAAGCATCTGCTTGAATATTAACTTACTTTAAATGTCCTAATTGAAAACACAGTGTTTTTTTTTTCTCTCATGAAATGTCTTTGTTTTCTTTCATACTAGGGTATTTAAATAGAATATGATTACTTCTGATAAAAATTTTAAAATGACCTCAAATTTCCAAATCTTACTAGTAATTTCTCTTTCCTTTCAGATTAGGTCACACAATCAACAATACCAAAAGTGGGTTAATTTAATTCCTGTGAGTCTGAATCTGATAACCTATGGCATTTAGGCCAAAGTGAGGTCATTCTCAGTGGCTTGCAGCCAGTCTCTGCTGCTTTGAATCTCTGCCTATAACTTGGATGACTGACAGATTTTGCTGCCTCATCCAGAACTATCATTCTTCAGGATTTTCATTAGAAATGAATGGGGCCAAGACCCATAGTGTCCCAATCTCAGAAGTTTCTAACCTGTGCGTTGTGTTAACATCTCCAGTTACCACTGAAAAACACCAACACAGTTATAGTAACTAGGAACTATCTAAGACCTACAGGCAAAGACAAGAAGACGTACCAGCCAGCCCGGCTCTACAAATTATATCTGAGCCTTTTGTTTCCTCATCCCTGAAATGTGGCTTATAATCCCTGTTCGTTGGGCAGCTGTGAGGGTGCATGAGTTAATGTGTGAAAAACGCAGGGCACAGTGCTGGGTGCACAGTTAAAATTCAGTAAAGTGGTAGGGTTATGTCATTATTATTGGTGAAGAAACAAAATAAATTATATTTGTACACATATTTATGCAAACCAAGAATAAAAACATTAATAATTTGAAAACAATCCATGGGGAAATGACAGACTTCAAGATAATTTAAAACACGCAGAGATAATTTAACATATTCAAAGGCTGCCATTTTATGGTGCTCCCTCTGAACTACGTACTTCTGTTAACATTCTTAAACTTGATACAGAAGATCATGTGATAAGGTGCTTAAATAAAGTGATTATTGCGAGCTAGCTGTGGTCTTTCCTACATGGTGACTGCTGACGCTGATTACTTTATGTGTAACACATGAATCGCACAATTTCTGGCTGCAGCACCAACCCAGACGCAGACCACTCTTGAGCGTGAGTAATGGAAAGAAGGCGGCAAAATCTCATCACTCCAGCAGGCAGGGCTGGAGAACAGGGCAAGAGGCACCTCGCTGCCTCTTGTTCTTCGGGAAGGACAGTAGGACTGATAATGAAAAACCCCTGTGTACAAGGAGTCTCCAATTTCTGACCTTTTCCTAAAACAGTAAAGCAGAACTTATGAGAGTCAAAGCAGGGTCCTACTCTGTCTGTGCTCACATTGTCCATACCTAACAGAGGGTCTGGAATTGAATAACTCTCATTGTTGAATGAATGAAGAAATCAGTGAAGCCTCAAAGTTAAGACTGTCTATGTGAAATAGCTGTGGGGGACCTGAGAGGCACAGGGGGTGCTGACCAACATAGGTATTCACTGCGTTATCCCCTAAGTTCCCATTAATTGTTGAAATGTGAGGACCAAAATTTTAACTCGGCTCCAAGCAAGGATGTTGGAGCATTTCTCAGAGTCTGTTTACAAACATGGTTTGGAACTTCATAATAAGTGATATACAAACACCATGTGATGATCTGGACGGCGTTCATCACAGTTGTGCTACACAGTCTCTTTAGAAGGAGGACACATTTAAGATAATGTCTGGTGTAATTTCACATTACATAATTCTTGCAGGTGTAAGGAATAAGTGTTTACAGTATAGATAATAACAAAGATAACAGCTAAAAATTAGTTAGATCGTATTAGTATTAAATCCAGACACTGGGGTAAGTAGCTTTCCATGCACGACTCATGAATCTCCCTACAGGTATCTGAAATAGGTTACTATATTTACTTTACAGATGCAGAAACTGAGACTTAAGAAGTTTACAAACACTCCCAGGTCCACATAGATAACAAGAGTGACAAAACTAAGATTCATACGCAAAGCATCTGATGTTAGAGCCTTAGAGATGAATCACTATGTTATTCTGATCAACAGGCTTCATCTACAGCTCTAAGGACCTAAATCTGAAATAGCTGATACTTGAATAATTGGGTATTATTATTTTTTTAAAGCTTCCCTTCTTTTACTCGTTGAAAACTGTCAAGCATAGGCAACTATTTCTAAAACTGGTTCTGATGTGATTAAAATTTAAGTCTTGGGCTTCCCTGGTGGCGCAGTGGTTGAGAATCCGTCTGCCAGTGCAGGGGACACGGGTTCGAGCCCTGGTCTGGGAGGATCCCACATGCCGCGGAGCGACTGGGCCCGTGAGCCACAACTGCTGAGCCTGCGCGTCTAGAGTCTGTGCTCCGCAGCGAGAGGGGCCGCGATGGTGAGAGGCCCGCGCACCGCGATGAGGAGTGGCCCCCGCTTGCCACAACTGGAGAAAGCCCTCGCACAGAAACGAAGACCCAACACAGCCACAAATAAAGAAATAAATAAATAAGAAGAAGAAGAAGAAGGGATCTATCAATCCCTTTAAAAAAAAAAAAAAATTTAAGTCTTGAAGCTGTTCCCTATACCTATGCCTGGAATTAGGCATTCCTATAAGTGTCTTCCTGATTATTATATCCATTTGGAAACAAAAACATTCCTAGAATTACCTGCTCCAAGCTCCTTATTTGATAGAACAGTCTGGGTAAAAGGATTCTTGGTCAATGACTAAACTGAATACGACACAGCCGTGTAAGAGGCTATACCTGTCAAGCACCCAGCATCTAACTGGATCTCCATACGGACATGGGGTTATTTTTGAAAAACGAGTAAGTTGCAAAATCCCCTCCCAAGAAGAACAAGCATTATGCTCACTAAGGACTCCACAGAAGTTCTAAAGGTCAATTCAGACTGGTTCTGATCACTTCCTTCTGTTTTGATAAAAAATATGCTTCTGGAACCATAACAATGGAAGAAGAGCTGGAGAAGGAGACGGCTTGATGATATTAAAAAAAAAAAAAAAAGCAGAAAAGACTAGTCTTGCTTTTTAATCTAAAGGGATATGAAGTTCTCTGGACTTGACAGACATGGGTCCTGGCTTCCTATCTTTGCAGATGACAAACGTGTCCTAGTGGGCTGATCTGGCTCCTCAAGAAGCTCCAGTCTCTCCCTCTCTTATTCTTAATTTTAAGAACATGGAAAGGTGAGGCATGTCATCTGCTGGGTCTGCTTGAGGAGGTGGAATTTTATACCTGTCACTGTAATGACTATTAGCTTTCCAGCTGATCAGCAATTGTTAGGGGTGAGAAGACTCCTCTCCCCACTAAATGCTGAAGTAGCCAGGAGTCTGCTATAAATAGGCAGCTTCCAAGGATTACAGTTCTTTGAGTCCCAGAAAATCTGGATAAGAAGAGAACTTCTAGGTAGCAAACAAGCATGCATGGTGCGTGTGTACTTACTGTACATTCCTCAGGCCCTCTTTCAAGAGCCAAGAACTTATTTCCCCAACTACTGGGAATATTGGCTGCTGGCTGTCGAAACTTACAGCTGACCTCTCTCTCGGAATTACCCTTGGGAACTACCCTCCACCAAGGGGAGCTGCATCACCCCAAGATTACTTAGCCCCTCCCCAAGGGCAGCTCAAATCCAATGTTCTGCAAAACAAAGGCGAGGCCTCCTTGGCGACAAGCCTGAGCTCCCACAGGCTCACCTTCCCCTCCTGCCAGTCTAGCCTTCCCCACTCCCTTAGACAGAAGTGAGGACTCTCTTGAGTCATCTCCCAAGGTCACAAAAGCAGAAGAGTTGGGATTCAAGTCCAAATCCATTTGACTCTCAGCCCTAAGTTTCCATCAACTTTATGAAGCCCTTGACTTTGACATACAAAACACAAATCCTTACAGCTTCGCAAGACATGCAAAGTCCCTTTTGATATGACAGTCCTTTCTAGCCTCACACCCCATCACTCACTCCCATACAACCCCTGGCCCAGTCACACCAAACTCTTTCCTTTCCCTGAACGTGTCACGCTTCTGCTTTCTACCTGGAATAGTTCATTGTTCTCGTCTGCTTGATGACCACATCCATCTCCTACAGGTCTCACTTCAGGTGTTCCCTCCTCTACGAAGAATTTCCTGGCCCCTCAGGAGGGTTAAGATTTCCAGCCTTCAAGTTTCTACTGCAGGTTGTGTGTTCCCTTATTGTGGTAACTGTTAATTATTGTAATGGATTCTTTGTAGGCAGGGAACGTGTCTTTTCAACTCTGCTTCCCAGCCTGGCATTTTAAAGATGTTTTGCTGGATGGATAACTAAACGAAGTCAATTGAGGTGCTGGTCCCAGAAGCCCTGGCTGAAAGGTTGCTAGCACCCCCATGACTGGGAAGCATCATACAGCGTCATACAAATTTGGATAAACTGTGACCTCCTTGAGCACGAGACTAGTTTTTCTTCATCGAAGTAACCTTTCCAAGACCTGACACCATCTCTCACTCATAGAGGACAGGACGCAAAAAGCCCATTGAACCAAATGAGGTCTTGGCAGAAAGGGCTGACGTACGAGAAAATTACTTACTTTCCTGGCTCAGTCTAAACTATTTTTTAAAAATCTCTATGTTTTAAGATACATAGGATATTTCTCTACATGGTCTCTTCTTAATTAATATGTTCTTATTTCCAAATTTTAAAAATTTCTCCTTTGTTTGAAACTTTTTTTTTTTCCTATTTAATAGAGCAAAAGAAAACTTCGAGTTTACTAAATTCCATTTCTAGGTCAGAAATCAAATCTAATGTGGACACATCAAGCATGACTAAGAAGTTTCCCAGATGGCCTGCATGACACAACTTTGTTTTAAGGGGTCCCTTTGAAACATAAATGTCTTCAATCTACAAGGTGGTTTTTTTCCCCCCACTTTCTGAAACTAATAATTACTTACTGAATAGATGTACAGATATTGGTATAGGCACCAAACACCCTGAGTATGAAGCTGAGGAGGTGGTGGAGAACCCTTGTCCTATAAACATAAAAACCAAAAGCCAGTCCTATTGAGCAAGTAGCTGCATTCCCTACACAGGAAATTGTCCAATTTTGTTATTGTTCTCAACAAAGATGTCCAAACAACAAAAAAAATTGCTGAGAGCTGGCTGAGACTGGTAACAATGATATGAAGCCTTAAAAGCCCAGTTCCTTTTTTTTTTTTTTTTAAAGTGGATTTGGGAAGGAGGAAGCTCTCTGGCATGTAAGGGACTGAATTTTCCATGCCCTGGGGAATTTTATTCCTGTCACTCTCTCACAGCTTCTGCTGCTAGTCTGGTGGGAATAAGAAAAAAACTGTGATAACATTTTCCCAAGAGAGCAGCACATCTGGTTATCTTATTCTTCACAAGTCTCTGATCCTGTGTGAGCCCAAAACACAGAATTTAAAGCTTTTCCTCTCTGGTCTGATTTTTTTTTATAACTACAGGCAGTCCATTCCTAAGGACAGAGGTGCAATTTGCAGGTACATCTCATTGCAAAATTCTGCTCACATCCTTCAGGTCACAGATTCGGTGCTTTACAACACTATGAGTGTGCCTGCTCGGATTTAACTTTTTGTTCTGTGTCTTTAAAATATCTGTTCACTTACTTATTTTTTGAACCTAATATTTATTGAATACAATTAAGTCATTAAGGCAGCAGACCCTTCTCAGTCTTGGTTACGGGCTCAGTGGTTATAGGGAAGCACACTCTGGCAGGATTGATGGAGGATACCTTTTTAAACATCCTGGTGGAATCTTCACTTATCTGCATGAACCGCATAATCACATTGTTCAGATAGATGTCACTCAAGGTTGCGTGGTCTTTGCTTTCTCGTCTCACTTGGTTCAGGAGCAAATACCAGCAGTTCACTGGAGACAACAAGTTCTGGTCTTTCCTAAGAAGTGAAGAAGAGAGAGAATTACCATCAAGTTCAAAGCTGCCCCAATCAGCTCAGGGAAAGTCACCAGGGCAAACTAGGAGCCACAACAGACGGGCATTGCCCCTGTTCTTTCTCCTCTGAGCATTGCTCATAGCACGACACTCGAGAGCCAGCAGAACAGCCTTCCAGGCTGGGAAGGCACCCAGCCAGCAATCCCCCTAGGCTTGGAAGCAAAAAACTTGGAGCAAGAACACCAGTCAAAACCCACACTCCTGACAAGGGCATGGGACCCTAACATATACAGTACTAAGGCAGGCCTTCAGCTTTAAACACCCCATTGAAGAAAGCAGTTCATGTTTACATAAAAATCTATTGACTACTGTCTCACAGACAGACTGTGGTTTGCCACTGAACGCAAAGCATGCTCTGAATGTCCAGTCTGTTGTTGGAAAAGAAATTTGGCTAGGTATACTTTCCATGGAACATAAATGTGAGGATGATTTACTAATTCCCTGATACTTAACCTCCAGCCTCCCAAAAAGTGTTCCCGGGAAGCAGAACTTCATAGCATTGTCTCAGGGCTTGTGAATAGAACCAAGAAGTTTACTGGCTTATGACATGTCACATCTCCTTTTTAAACCCATTAAGTTATTTCAGATTTGTAACCACTCCTTGTTTTATTCTACATAATAAAGTGAAAAGTGAATATAAACCACAAAGGGCGACTTGTAAAAAGTTTTAAAGAAAAACTCCAAACAAAAGCTGTGACTGACGGGGATATTACTGCTTTAAAGAAAAAAAAAAAAAGTACAATGTTTGCTTTTTGTTTTTTTACTTTAAAAATCTAACTCTAAGATGGCAAAATGGCACAGAATGTTTATCCTAACTCAGGGACACTAGTGCTATTTTATCAGACATATTATCCTCCTAATATTCATGATGATTTATGATTCTGAATACTAATTAAATCAGAAAAATGATTAAAGAAGGTCTTTCAGCCCTTACGTCCCTCGGATTCAGGATTTAACCCTGCATCAGTCAAAACCCTCTCTAAAAGAAAGAGGAAGTAGACCACAGAAGTATGGATGGGTGTAAGGGAAGAAACCCCTGATCTAGGGTCCCAGCACTTATACCCAGAAGAGAAGCCTCCCACTCTCCCAGCTAGCACATTAAGAATTACACCCCCAACCTAAAGAACCCTCCTTTTCTCTCACAGCCATTGGGCAAGGGGCAATGGTTCTATGGCAGAATACTGAAGCCTTTCCACTGACATTCTCTAGCCGCCCAGCCCAAGAGGTAAATGCTACCTTATATTAACTTTTCTGTATATCCTTTATGATGAAGTAACCCATAAGTTCTTTGAGAACATTTCATACTTTTTGTATCCGCAGAGCCCTGCCCGTGGTCAGCATTAAATAAATGTTATTTCATTCATTGAACAAACACTTTTTATTGCCTTAATAGTAAGTGATAACAGTGTCGACAACAACAATAACAACAGAGGCGGCTAAGCTATCATTTACTGAGCACCTACTGAGCACACAAGTCAGGAACATGGACTATGGATCTATACTGCCTCGCTTCAAATCCCAGAACAATTACCTAGGAGATCTTGGCCAAATTATTTAAACCTCTCTGTGCCTCTGTTACTTCATTTGTAAAATGGGTAAAGCAACAGTACCGATCTCATAAGATTATGAGGATTATTTGAGTTAATATATATATTTTTAGTGTTGACTAGAATGCCTTAGATTCACAGTAAGTGCTGTGTAAAGTTAGCAATTTTCATCTAGCGGCTGGTCTAAAGACTTTACACACATTAACTCTACCTAATCCTTACCACTACAACTTAAGGCAGAGATGCTTTGTATCCCCTCTATCAATAAGAGAACTTGGGCTTCCCTAGTGGTGCAGTGGTTGAGAATCTGCCTGCCAATGCAGGGGACACGGGTTCGAGCCCTGGTCTGGGAAGATCCCACATGCCGTGGAGCAACTGGGCCCGTGAGCCACAACTACTGAGCCTGCGCGTCTGGAGCCTGTGCTCCGCAACGAGAGGCCGCGACAGTGAGAGGCCCGCGCACCGCGATGAAGAGTGGCCCCCGCTTGCCGCAACCAGAGAAAGCCCTCGCACAGAAACGAAGACCCAACACACCCAAAAATAAATAAATAATTAATTAAATTAAAAAAAAAAAAAAAAAAAGGGAACTTAAGCTTTAGCAAGGCACAATGATTTGCTCAAGACCAAAGCTGGTGTCAGAGAAAGTCTCTGAGTCCAGGGAGGTTGATGCAAGCCTTGGTCTTTCTACCATGCAGTGGCAACTTCAGGCCAAGGATTATCCTACACAACAAGCATCCCCAAACTGAGTAAGAGCTAGACTCCATAGCCCAGCTTAAATGACTGGTAAAGTAAAGGTGCTAAAGATTTAACATTTGTTTCATGAAGAGAAGGAATACTGAGTGCATATCCCATGTCAGCTATCAATCACATCAACGATTTGTTATGTTTCTCATTTACTGGTCATAAAATCTCATTTTACAAGTTAGGAAACCAAGGCTCAGAAAGGTTAAGCAACTTGACCAAAGTCACACGGTAGAGCCAGTATTCAAACCAGGTCTGTTTGACTCTTTCCTAAAGGGCTGTCTTTGATTTATTCCCCCCTAACCCTGGTTTGTCCTTTCTGTAGACTTATTACCTTATCTTCAGTTCTGTAGTCAATAATAAACTTACTCAAGTCAAGGAAAATTCCGAGCTGCCTACCTTTTGAAGAAAACTAGTGAAAAAACCAGGAGGAACAAAAGATGGCAGCTGATCCACTCAGGGGTCAGACTAAGGTGCATGGGCCCATCCATGTTTTCAGTTCACAAGAGATTACCAAGTACAGAACACAGAAGGAGACATTCAAAAATATTTACTGAATGTACAAATGGGCTGTCTTCTTATTTGCAATCACTTTTTAAAAGGGACAGTTTCTATAAATGAGGATCTAGTACTGGCTCCAGTCTCTGTCAAGCACATTTGATATTTGCTCACCCTGGGAACCATCACCAAAATTTATTTCTATGCTGACCAACACTAGATCACCTCATTGTAGTGTCAGAATGGCCATCATCAAAAAGAACACAAATAACAAATGATGGCGAGGATGTGGAGAAAAGGGAACCCTCCTACACTTTTGGTGGGAATGTAAATTGGTGTAGCCACTGTGGAAAACAGTATGGAGGTTTCTCAAAAAACCTACCCTTTCTTTTTTTTTTTTATTTTATTTTTGGCTGCATTGGGTCTTCACTGCTGCGCTCGGGCTTTCTCTAGTTGCGGCGAGCAGGGGCCACTCTTCGTTGTGGTGCATCGGCTTCTCACTGCAGTGGCTTCTCTTGTTATGGAGCACGGGCTCTAGGAGCGCGGGCTCAGTAGTTCTGGCGCAGGGGCTTAGCTGCTCCGCAGCATGTGGGATCTTCCCGAACCAGGGCTCAAACCCGTGTCCCCTGCATTGGCAGGCAGATTCTTAACCACTGCACCACCAGGGAGTCCCTACCCTACTTTTTATGTAGGATCCAAGGCCACAGAAGGGTGTAAAATGAAACTGCAAAGCCAATGGTGAAGGCTAAGATGCGCTTCTCTACAACCCCCTTCCATTTGGAGCCCAGGCTGAGCAGACGGGCCTCCTTGTTGTCCCCTGTGTGGGTGGGCGAGTGGCTTTCTGTTCTACCATTTCACTGAGATAGTATTTCTGTTGCTCCTGACTTTAGGCTGTGATGCAATGCAATAGGATTGGCGATGGGGAAGTCCTCCCTTCCAGCTCCCTACCTTGCATAAGCCTCATCTTCTGTCCCCACGTGGGACTAAAGGGTGATATAATCACCACTCAAGTTTTCAACTCCCTTTTCCTTTTTTGGCCCCTGGAAATTTCCCTTACTTTCCTGAGTTCAGTTATACATTTAAAGTGATGTCTATTATATTTTAGTCAGCATTTCCAGGAGTTTTACAGCACAAATATTTTTCATATTATCTAGTTCATTGTATTTCCAGAAATGAAAGACTGGGAGGTCTTTTTAGTATCTCCTAAACAAGTCTATTTCTTTCTACCTGCAGTGTTGCTAGTTCATGCCATTATGGTGAGGGTCCTCTACCTGGTCTCCCTCCCTTGACTGTGTCCTCCTCCAGCCCCCAATCCTATCTACGGTCTTTGTCATCATCTCAAAATGCAGGTGTGAGCTGGTCTTCTTTCTACTTAAAACTCTACGAAGGCTTCTCAGGCCCTTAGGATAAAGGGCAAACCTCCTGGTATGATCCACAGGCCTCCATGATCCGGCACAAGGTACACCTGGAGCCACACAGCTCACAACCTCGCTACTCACTCCCACCGGACTACTTCCTGCTCTGCAAAGCTACCCTACACCCCTTCCCTTCTGGTCTCTTAGGAGTGATGTTCCCCTCGCCTGAACCTCCTGCTCTGGTCCCTTTATTGCCCAACTAGTCCTTTGGGTCTTCACTTAACGTATCACTTCTTCCAGGACCTTTCCTGGACCCTGCTGTCCCCACCTCCACTGTAGAATGGATTTCTGTCAGGTCTGTCCCTGGCATCCTGCATTTACCCCTGTCAGAGCACTTGTATACTCTATTGGAGTTGTCTGCCTACTTGTGTCTCAGATTTTTTTTTTAGTTAATTAATTAATTAATTTATTTTTGGCTGTGTTGGGTCTTCGTTTCTGCGCGAGGGCTTTCTCTAGTTGCGGCGAGCGGGGGCCACTCTTCATCGCGGTGCGCGGGCCTCTCGCTGTTGTGGCCTCTCTTGTTGCGGAGCACAGGCTCCAGACGCGCAGGCTCAGTAGTTGTGGCTCACGGGCCTAGTTGCTCCGCGGCATGTGGGATCTTCCCAGACCAGGGCTCGAACCCGTGTCCCCTGCATTGGCAGGCAGATTCCCAACCACTGTGCCACCAGGGAAGCCCTGTGTCTCAGATTTAAATTCTAGAGTAAATCTCATCAGAAAAACCTGCATGTATTTTTTTTTTAAACAAATGAAGTACAGTTGACAGTGAACATAGGTTTGAACTGTGCAGGTCTACTTACACAGATTTTTTTCAATAAATATAGTACCTGTGGGACTTCCCTGGTGGCACAGTGCTTAAGAGTTCGCCTGCCAAGGCAGGGGACACGGGTTCAAGCCCTGGTCCGGGAAGATCCCACATGCCGCGGAGCAACTAAGCCTGTGCGCCGCAACTACTGAGCCTGCGCTCTACAGCCCGCAAGCCACAACTACTGAAGCTCGTGTGCCTAGGGCCCGTGCTCTGCAACAAGAGAAGCCACCGCAATGAGAAGTCCATGCACTGCAACGAAGAGTAGCCCCCGCTCGCCGCAACTAGAGAAAGCCCACGCGCAGCAACGAAGACCCAGCGCAGCCAAAAATAAAAAGAAAAAATAAATTTATATAAAAAAACATAGTACCTCTATTTTCATTACATCCTTAAATTAACTAGATGTGGGGGAAAGTTTCTGTTCAGTTAGAGATCACAATATGTAGAACTTGGGTTTGAGTCCTGATTCTGTCCATAACTTTTTCAGCTTCCTGCCTTTAGGTGACTCATTTATCAATTCCTTTGTTTTTGAGGCAGAGATAGCAGTGTGTGGACTTTCGACTGTGCAGGGGATTGGTGCCCCTAACCCCTGTGTTCTTCAAGGGTCAACTGTGCAATTAATATAAGGTTTAATTAAGCTAGATTGTACGCATTTTACCAAAGGCCCTTGTTTTAAGTCAGTCTCAACTGCAATGACCACAAGCATGATTGGGGGGTGGGGTATAAATTTAAGCAACCCTCACTGCTTATTTTCATGTAAGATCACTATACAGAAATCTTGAGGTCTTTGCTTGAAGAATCAGCTATTTAAAATTTGCCCATCCAAATACCTACCTGTGTTAAACAACAACTCCTAGTGTATTTATTGGAAAGAGAAACATGTCAAGAGAATACTATTAGTTTAAAATGTAATACATTTATGCTCATAAATTATAAATGCAGAGGGTTGCTTTTATCTATGGGGATATATCAATCAACAACTTTTCAGACAAAAATGGAAAATTCTAAAACCAATAAGGGTGGTAAAAAGATAGGATATCCCCTTGGAAAGGTGAATTTGAGTCAAGTCCCTCTTACTTGTACTGTTGATGATCCTTAGTGCTTCTTGTTTTCGCCATGAACCTTTCTGCTAACTTTTCTAGGTTCCGAGAATATTCCGTCTCAATTTCGGCTTTTTTCCGGAAGAAATCTTGCAGGTCCTGCAGAAGCTGAACTCGCATCTCTGTTTGTTGCTCCAGGCATTTCTGTTGTTCTACCAGTTGAGCACGAATTTCTGAGGAGAGAAGAGAATCCATTTGATCATTTCACGAAAACTACTGAGGTGTGCTGGTTGTGTGCAAGATAAAAATAATGAATCCTATTATACATTTAGCTCTGTATTGGACCTTTACGAGGCTGCTGTGTTCAGGTTGGGTCTTTAAGTAAGATATCTGCTGACCCTGTAAAAGAATGAGATAAGCCTCTGGAAAGAATGTAATAAATTAGAATAGAAACATGGATTACATTTGCAATGCCACAAACATGCGTGGAGTCATGAGGGGAAAAAAAATGAAAGCCTTTCAGATAACAATTTGTAACACGTGACATCTTTGGGTAGCTGAGGACATTGTAGTTTTTTAAACAGCATTTTACCTCAATTATCCTTTTTGAGTTTGAATGGCAAAGAAGTGAGCATCATTTCTTCCAGACTTCTGAACCTTCTCAATTTCTTTGCCAGTTGGCACATACAAACACTGACATCTGGTAATTTTTATTTAGTGCATAAATTTCTAGTTTGTAAAACACATAGCTTCAGGGTTTATAGGAATGCCACACCTAAAAATAATTTCCTTTTATATCCAAATAATCCATTCGTTATGGGGCAATCCTTGGATTCCACTTTATTATTCTGATCAAGAGCTCTTCACTTGGCTTTCACTTTTTCCCCATTGCTCAAACTAAGCCTTATTGACACATATAATCTGAAAAGAATCCTTTGACAATTTTAATACATTAGGAACAGGAAGGTTAGTCATTTAGTGATTTAGTAGAAACACAAAAGCAAAAGTGTGTCACGCAAAACTATCTGCAAATGACTGTAACAATGAACCATGTGTGTTTTGGAAAATAAGATACAGTAACTATTAACTACTGACTTGTTTTTGTTCTGAGACTCAGGGCTAACATCCAAAGACAAGAATATTCATACTGGAAAACTTCTTTATTTCGTCCTTCCCATTGTCGGGTGCATAGTCCCTAAAAGTGAGGGCTGAATCTAATTCAGTGGAGTTTAAGAAATTGATGTCCAAATAACACCTCAATTTCTTCCCATGCTTCTTCTTAAATAAAGACTGAGCTGACAGTACGTATGTACATACTTGACCATGTGTAATCAGGCTCATTAACAGCAGGGCCATCCAGGTCTGAATGAGGAGTCAGGAAATTTGCTCAACTTAACAGCTAGTAACAATCTAATGCTTACTGTTCTACACCCTAATGAAGTGGATACTAGTATTACCCTCATTTTGCAAAGAAGAAACTGAGGTTTAATGAGATGACATATTTCATCTAGAGACTTCACCTTGTAAGTGGCACCTGCAGGACCTCTAAGCCAGGTCCGTCCATCAATTAATTGAACGCTTCTGCCTAGCTTTCATCTGTGCAACATGTTTTAAGTACCTACAGTGTGCCAGGCCTATATCCTGGCAAAGAAGATACAGTAACTATGAAACAAGGTCTCTGATCTCAATAAGCTCATGTCCAAACAGCACGGTTTTGGGGGAGTCCCGGGAGAAGTTAGGAAAGCATTTCTCAAGCGTCCTCTCTTGGTTTCTCCACTTGGAGATTGGGGGAATCCTATTATTAATCTCATAAAAGTGTGGTGAACACCAAAGTGAAGACATTATTACAGGCTTTTAACTACGAACAGCAGCTGGTTTTTAGTCCATCAAAGTAAATATTTTTCAATACAGTATTATAATCAGCATGTCTGCCAAACTCTCCCCCACAAATACAGACCTAGTTTTGTTTCATAAAGAAAGAAAGAAAAAAAATCAAGGGTGGGGGCATTTCTCATCCAGGAACTCTTTTTTGATGAAGTAATTTTAGCACATCTTGCTGTGCTAAGTGAAAAAAAAAATCAGTCGTCTTTGGCTGTCAATGAGTTCTGTTTTGTTTTGTTTCTTCCCCCCTCCTGTTTTTGTTTCTGTTTATTATAAAAAACTTTTATTATAAAAACATGTGTATATTACATTTAAAAATTTAGCTCATGGTGTGTCAAAGTATTACTTGCTTTATTCTTGCCTTTTCTTATTAAATCCAGTATCTGGTGAATGGGCTATTTCCTTTTTATTCTTAGGTTTTATAATATGTAAAGTTACTATTCCATTTGTTCTTTTTGTTTTTGTAGAAGTACACAAAAATTATATGGGCTTCCTTCTTGGATCTCATTCTTAGATTTTCTCTTGCTTGCTTCCTTCAGGGTTTAAAATGAAGAACTAGGGAGTTTTGAGAAGGAGGACTCTATTTTAAACAGTTACAATCCCATCTTCGTTTTGCAGGGAGTAACTATTATTTCACATTATCTGTAATTTTCCAGTCAAAATAGGACACTGGCAACATTTTCAATAATGGGAAAAGTGGAGGGACAGAACCTAGAGAAAAAGTAGGCTCCAAAAATCGGAGAAGGAGAATTTGTTTATCTTTTAATTTAGAAAAGTTTAGGACAAATGAGGAAAAGATCACAGGAAATCAAAAGCACAATGAGATACCACTTCACATCCACTAGGATGGCTGTAATCAAAAAGACGCAAGTGTTGGTGAAGGGTGGAGAAACTGGAACCCTCATACACTGCTGGTAGGAATGTAAAATGGTACAGTCACTTTGTAAAACAATGTGGCAGTTCCTCAAAAGGTTGACATAGACTTAACAAATCTACTCCTAGGTATATACCCAAGCGAAAACACACTTCCACACAAAACATATAGACAAATGGTTATGGCAGCATGATTCATAACAGCTGAAAAGTGGAAATAATCTAAATGTCCATCAATATGGAACAGGAAAACAAAATGAGATATAGCCATACAATGGAATATTATTCATCCATAAAGAGGAATGAAGTACTGTTTCACGCTTATATTGAAAATATAAGCTTAGGGAATAAAACTAGTCACTAATGGAAAGTGTGATTACATTAATGTGAAATGTCCAAAAGAGACTAATCCATAGAAACAGAAAATAGATTAGATGTTGACTAGGGCTGGAGGTGTTGGGGAAAATGGGAAGTGACTGCTAAGGGGTGCAGGGTTTTTTTTTGGGGGGGGGTGATGAAAATGTTCAAAAAGTGATTGTGGTGACAGTTATAAAACAGTGAGTATACTAAAAAGCAGTTAATTGTACACTTTAAATGGGTATATTGAATGATATATAACATATCTCAATATAGCTGTTATATTAAAAAAGATAGAATGCCATATCACAATTCATTGAAATTTTGGTTGAGACATTTCTGAGAATGATAACAGTAGTAACAACAAAATGATTCCTTGGGACTTCCCTGGCGGTCCAGTGGCTAAGACCCCACACTCCCAATACAGGGGGCCCGGGTTCGCTCCCTGGTCAGGGAACTAGATCCCACATGCCGCAACGAAGATCGAAGATCCCGCTTGCCGAAACTAGGACCCGGCGCAGCCAAATAAATAAATAAATAAATAAATAAAATAATAATAAAAAAAATGAGTCCTCCTATTTCCACACCTCGTACTTTTTAGTAGTTCATCAAATTAGACAACATATGGGCAGGCACTTTAAAATGATGTCTTCACAAAATGGCTCTTGCTTCCATATTTTAACTTCATCTTGAATTTATCTGTGAGTCAGAATAGTAAATTTAATTATTGGCTAGCATCATTTGTACGTTAATTATTACAATGTCTAATGGTATAGAAAAGATTTACCTAATAGAACATCAGGAGGGGCTTATCACCATGACTCCCAGACAACTGCATAAAACAGCGCAAACTCTTTCAGGCAGAAAAATGCCATCTCTGAGGAGGCTCCAAGCAGCTATTATTTAAATCTAGGGCAGGACCTACTAAATACTAATAATGGCCATTTTAAAGGAGCTAAAATTTACTGGGTTTTTTTATGACTTATTTAATTTCTGTTCTACCAGAGCATCACCACAGGATGAACCAACATCAATAATCCAACAAGAATAACACACAAAAAGACTATGCTTTCAAACTACTCAATTAATTTGTTTAAAAATTGAAATAGTTCCTCTAAGCTACAGAAATATTGACTAATACTTACCAAATAAAATGGAATTGCCTAGGAAAGGAGGAAACGGAGGCATTTCTTGCTATTGCTCTGATAAAGGGAAGTCCTAACCCTTAAAATAAATTTGTGTGAGACCACAGAGTGTGATGCATGTTTCATGGAAAGATTGAGGCCAGGCTGGGCTGTTTCTCTAATATGTTACTGAATGATTAGGACTAGGACATAAAATTGATAGACTGGGTGTGATACTCGTGCTCATCCAGCAAAAAATAAAAACACAGTAACACTTCTAAAGCATCACAAACCATCTCAATTATTTCATAGTCTTGTTTCGTCAGATTTTCCTTATGATGTCAAAAAAGTCTACATTGTGTGTGGATTTATCAGTACCTTTACCTGTGGGCTATAAGGAATTCTCCCAAATAACAGGTAAGAACCACTGGAATATCTTTAAAGAGAAGAACCTAATTAGACTAACTGGTTCCATCAATCGTTCACATAATCATTGCTGATGTGAATATTTATATAATCTTGCAGCTACTGATTAGCTAAACACTAGGTGCAAACTTCTGTGAAACATGCTGGGACCTCCCTGGTGGCGCCATGGTTAAGAATCTGCCTGTCAATGCAGGGGACACGGGTTCAAGCCCTGGTCCAGAAAGATCCCACATGCCGCGGAGCAACTAAGCCCGTGCGCCACAACTACTGAGCCTGTGCTCTAGAGCCCATGAGCCACAACTACTGAAGCTGGTGTGCCTAGAGCCGGTGCTCCGCAACAAGAGAAGCCACTGCAATAAGAAGCCCACGCACCGCAACAAAGAGTAGCCCCCGCTCGCTGCAACTAGAGAAAGCCCGCGCCCAGCAATGAAGACCCAATGCAGCCAATAAATAAATTAATTAATTAAAAAAAAAGAAATACGCTAAAAAGTCTAAAAAGGCTAGAAATTTGGAGCAAAAAAATCCATAAATGTGAATGAACTTTATTAATTTTTTTTTGTGTGTGATTAGACTGAATAAGCAAAGACCGTTTCTTCAATTCACTAGAAATCTGAACCCAAGATTTATGCTTCTTTTACACTCTGCACCTTATGGACCCATGTTAGAGTTACGGTGTCACCTATTACAAGTCACATGACATGGGGCAAGTTGCGTAACATCTCGAAAAATAAGAGTTCCACCTCACGAGGTTGTGGTGAGAGAATTAAATGAGATGATATAAGTGAAAAGCATGCTGCAATCTGTAAACCACTATGAAACAGATGGAGATGTTATTATTACTAGTATCAGCAGGCTTTCACTAGAAAAATATTTATTGACTATTTCCTTGTGCCAGACTCCCTTCTAGTGGCTCTAAATAACAGACTGGAAATCACAAGCCCCATCCCTCAGTGAGAAGACAGCCAAGACAAACAGATAGTGAGAGCTAGTGATCTTCAGGGCCTTGATTTACCAGTGTCGAGGAGCAATGGGAGGAGGTGTGAGGAGGCAGTATATGCCTGCTCGGGAAAAGAGGCAAACACTGAGGGGGTGATCCTGGGGGGGACTCAGCAGTGTGTTGGCAGACACAAAGGGGAAGGGCATCCCAGGCTGAAAGAACACAGGCACAGGCAGGAGGGGAGAACAGGAAGAGTACCTTGCCAAGTGCTTCTCTGTGCTAAAACCTACCTCTGGCTGGGTAATGGGTCTAGTCATGGGCTAGGTCAGAAAGGATCCCACATGGTAGACTAAGGAGTAAAATTTTATCTTTTAGGCCAGTTTCCCCAACTGGCTTGATGGTAAGAGCTACCAGGGGTGATTACTAAAAATACCTGTGTCCAGGTCCCTCAGCTGGATATTTTGATTCTGTTGGTCTGACAGGACCTGGAACAGAGGATTCTAACTAAGTACCCAGGTGAATCTTACCACTGGGCAACTGTAGGAAACACCAGTGGGGAGGAATTGAACAATTCTGAACAAGAGAGACACATGATCAGATCTGCATTCTAGAAAACAGCACAGATAAATGAATAAATAAATGAAATGAAAGGCTACGTATCCTATAGCTTATTAAATTGTTTCCTTTGTAAGCTACAGGGGTCCTCATTTGAATTACGAATTATTGGGCAAAACAAACCAACACCACCGACAAAAACCCTCACAAGAATGAATGGTATCCATGCTTTTCTCTGCCTAAGCCTATTATCTTAATTAGTTATGAATCACTCATTTCTGTCATCTGGTGTGGAACTAATGAGTGTGTCCACGTTATCTGTTATCAGAGAGGAGAAGCTGACTGTCAACCACATTGTAGGAAAAAAGCTGTGCTGCCCAATATGTAGCCATCTGTCACACTGGGCACATGAACCGTGGCTGCTCCAAACTGAGATGTGCTCTAAGTGTAAAGTACACAGAGGACTTCAAAAGCTTAGGGTGGGAAAAAAAAAAAGAACATAAAAGTGTCTCATTAATATTTTTTATATTAGTTAATGTTAGAATGAAAAATTTTAGATATTTTGGGTTATAAAAAGATGTTAAAATTAATATCATCTGTTCGTCTTTTTTTTTTTTTTAATGTGACTGCTAAAGAAAATTTAAAACTGGAAATGTGGCTCATCTATAGGACAATTCTCCTCTAGTACATGAGTGAATTAGCAACTAAGTTTCTCATAAGCGGAATCTGGAATGTGGGGTTACCATCAGCAAAGGTCTTTGAAGAGTTAGCGGACTTGAGATCAGAAGACAAGATTTATGCACAAGGCAAATACGGGGTAGAATACAGAGTATCAGGACGTCGGTTCCAGTTAGAAGTAGGACCTTGGAAGAGTAACCATCTCTGTGGAACTCATGTTTCCTCAACTGCAAAATGATTGTTAATCATAACTGCCATATTCGCCTCCCAAAGGCAATAGAAGGCTTCAATGAGATGAGATATACAAAGACTTCCTCATCATGTCAAACACTGTACTGGCTATTTATCATATAATGTGGATTGAAAAAAGGAAAATACAAGTTCTAGATTTGATGGTGTCAACTACACAGACTAAAGGACTTTCAGAAAAGAAAAGACCATAGGCCAGCTGGGGTCTTCATCAGTGACAGCTTCAGAGGTAGTTGGCCCTGCACTGCATTTAAAGGATATGTAAAATTTGGAAGGCTACGCAAATCTGGGGAATGGAAAAGTAGTTCTTTAAATAACTGAAAATGATAATTCTTGATACCCTGGCCCAGAAGAGTAAGGTTCTAGGGAAGGAAGTTTAGGGTGGCTGGACCAGGTTACTGCCTCATGGAAAATATAACTCCCTAAAGTCTTTTTCTACTTCTGACTTTTGAAATAACCAACGACTTAGGCAAACTAAATACCATAGACATATATGAAATCGGTTTGCTTCCATTCTAAGCTCGAACCATGGCTGCATCCTAGAACTCCAGAGATAATTAGCACATTTGTGAGGGAGTAGAGTTAATGATAAAACCTTTTAGAATAAAATAAGAAAGGGTCCTCTCAGCACAGTCAATCCTCACTGTATGGATATGAAAGTAAAGTCAATTTCACAACATTTCCTGCACTTAAAGAGAGGCTGTGTCTGTTTTTCTAAGTTCTCATAATAATATCTTCATTTGAAGTGACATTTACCTCAGTATTATTTTAGAATAAAGCTTACTACAAAAGCATCAGTTTTCATAGCATTTGAAAGCCAAATATTATATTTTGGTCCAGATAACATTTTCAGGAAAAGTATGGACAACAAATTTGTACTTTATTTTTTTTTTTCCAGATGAAAGCTAGCCAGGATAAAAGGCAATAAATTAAGTTGATCAATTATTGCAGTTTAACTACATTGTAGGAAAGGCCAGTTTAAGGAAGTACAGATCTGAATGATTAGCTTTAGCGCTTTTATTTAGAATGCACAAGTGGCAGGACTTCATTAACTTCCTTATAATTAAGCAAGAACACTTAAGACCATATTAGTAGATTGATTTTTACTACCAGAAAAAGACAGTGTGTGGAAATCACTGATCTATAGAGAGTCCAAAGATTTACATTTTGGAATGGCTGTGTCACTGACAAAGGTTCAAGGCATTCTTTAAACGTTGACATTGTTTCCTGAAATAATTCAACATGGAGTCTCATGGAGTAAACATGTTACACATGTTTTTCTCTAAATAAGTTTTAAGAATGAAAAACTTTTAAACTAGTTTAAATCTTCTGTATTGAATTAATTACAAATTGAGGCTTTTTTCAAATTATAATTTTAAAGCATCTACTAGAATACAGTTTAACCCCCCAAGCAATTTACCATTAATATCGAACAGGAGAATATTCACTGAGTTCCTACTATGTTCC
This sequence comes from Balaenoptera musculus, assembly GCF_009873245.2. Taxonomy (NCBI): domain Eukaryota; kingdom Metazoa; phylum Chordata; class Mammalia; order Artiodactyla; family Balaenopteridae; genus Balaenoptera; species Balaenoptera musculus. The sequence goes on along the minus strand of NC_045794.1, from coordinate 51,319,028 downwards.
AGATGCTGTGATATGTACTTGATGTAGTTTAGCTCATTTCATTCTTACAGCAAACCTATTATGTAATGCCTCCATTACATACATGAGGAAATTGAAGCAGGAGGTTAAGTGTTTGGTCCAAAGTTGTACAATGAATAAGTACTAGAGCTTAGATTCCCATTCAGGTTTGTCTGACTCCAAAGTTCATGATGCAAAATTATAACCCTCAACAATTACACATAGTGTGCAATTACACAAAGCAAGCCTAAGTGATCTAGGCCTAGCCTTAGAGGTAAGTTATTAGAATGTATATAGATGCTGTATATAACTATTAATGTATCAAATAAAAGTTTAAGTGTCAAATGTCTAGCATCATTTAGAAAAGCAATAAAAATTGCATTTCTATCTCTTACTTAAAGAAAGCCAAAAGACAAAAAAAAAAAAAATCTAACATTTTACAAAAACTAGCTAAGTGGCTAATGCTAATTCCCTAGTACTTCCTGAATGTCACAGCTTTATGGGAAACCATGTATTTTGGTCAATTGCTTTTGTTTTAAATCATGACTGTACTACTGCTATTATGTTACAATGACTGTAGAGCTTTGAACTATATAGCTTATGAATCCCTTGAATACAAATATCACGTCTCTAAATTTACATACAGCACATAATAGATACTCAATAACTACCTCTGATGAATGCTTGCTTCAGTAAAGATAATTAGTTACTAAAATGCTTCATTATCCACATCCGGACACAGGACTCAAATTTTGCTAATTCATAAAATATGTTTCCTGCCTCATCTCCCTGCAACCCACCACCCCATCACTACACCTCTTCATTCTTGGCTCCATGTGGTCCTGCTGGCATCCAGCCCTACAAGCTTTCCCACATAAACAATGTTCTACTCAGTCAACAGTTGAAAAGAGCTCCAGTTAAATCCAGTGAAAATCATGTTTTAAACATCCCTCAGTTAAAGGTATCTTTTATATGCCCATTTCTAACCTAAGAGAAAACCTTCATCTAGGAAAATAACAAAGGAAGCACTAATCACTTCACTTAATTTTCCTTAGATGTCTAGTAGAGACTTTGACTGGATTGCTAGTGGCAACTTTATATCTTATTTTTATTTAACTACAGTTCAATAAATGAGAGCTCCAGTAACCTCTGGCTCCAAGTGAACTACCTGAACTCTAACTCAGGAGCTGATACAAGGAAACTGGAAAGTCGCCTAGTTACCTCTGCTTCCTTAACATTCATTTCACAGCTGGAAGCCACAATTCTGGATCATAGAATAAATACCTTTCAATCCTAGGCTACAAAATCCTCAAAGAGATGGCAATTTAAAAAATCACATATAGCTCTATACATCTATATATGTAAATACACACACACATATATATTATATATATGTATATTTTTAATGATTTTTTTAGGTCTAAGCAAATACTGAACATCAACCAGCTTGTGAAAATGTCAGAAATTATAATTCTCTTCTTCATTTCACCTCTTCAAAGTACCACAGAAAATGTCCAATTTGATATGCAACCTATGTATTAAAGTAACATTCTTCTATTTTATCCTCAGATGAAAGCCAAATTCTATAGTAAAAGTTACTTCTGGTCCTGCACGCTCAACCTGTACCCACATAACCTGCAGAAATCGAATTCAACGATGTTCTCTCATTGTCTGCTCAACAAGCCAAGGAGTGAGTACAAAAATGCTTACCCTTTTCATCTGACACACATTTACTGAGTAACTTTCAGGTGGTGGGCCCTGGAGAAGAAAAGATAAACCCATTGCTTTTTGCCCCCAGGGCCTCCCAAGGTAGCTCCTGGTCTACAGACATGGAAACAAGTAACTTACTTTTATAACTATCATCATCTACAACGGCAATGTTGTAAATCCTATAATGGAAGCATGAGGAAAGTGCTGTGAGGACACAGAGAAAGGAACAATAAATTCTGCCCAGGGTAAATCAGGGAAGGCTCTGAGGTGACACTAAGGCTCTGAATAGCTCTTAGTGCTTTGTTGAGAAATACTACCCTCCTCCCTCCAAATCCCCAAGTAGAAGTGTCAAATTGGGGGGTGGGTGTGGGAAGGGTATTACAGGCAAAAGGAGTAGCCTGTGCAAAGGCCCCAGGGTATGAGTATCTGGAGAGTTCAGGGCATTTACAAGAATGGCAGTTTGTTACATATTGCAGGGTCATAAGGTAGACAGGGGCTGGATCAATTATTAGGGAACTTAAAAGTAAATATTCTATAATGATAAGGGGTGTTATCTTTACTCAGCTCTCATTATAGGGAATGCTTCAATTTATTTATTTAACAAGTTAAAAACAAATGCATATCCTCCCCTCCCACCTGGGGATGTAATGTACAGCATAGGGAATATAGTCAATAATATTGTAATAACTTTGTATGGTGATAGATGGGTACTAGACTTATCGTGGTGATTTTTTGGTAATGTATAAAAATATCGAATCACTACGTTGTACACCTAAAACTAATATAATATTGTATGTTAACTATACTTCAATTTATTTTAAAAAATGCATACTATTCACATTTAGAAAGGATAGCTGTAGAAATATGTTCTGATTAAATTATCAGAAAATGCCATTTTCTGCCAAATCTTTGACAAGAGATTTTTTTTAAGTGTTTAAGCCAATTTAGATAAGAGAAGGCAGTGTCAGCTGTATTTAATAGAATACTGAGGATATGGAGCGGAAGGATTTATAAGTACCATAATGTGATCAGAATTGCCTTTTATTTCACTATAATTAGATTTATATCTAATTTTGAGTTGAAGTAGCTTAAAATGGCAAATTATTTAAAACACCTATCTTCTACCTTTCTTATATACTTTGTGGTCCATTCATCTTGCAATTTACTTTGAAAAGGTATCATTTAATCTTTATAACAAAGCAGCAGTTTAGAAACTAAGGTAAAAATGCTAGCATTTTTTCATCTTATACCTCTTTTTTTTTTTTTTAAGTATTTGTTTATTTATTTACTTATGGCTGTGTTGGGTCTTCGTTTCTGCGCGAGGGCTTTCTCTAGTTGCGGCGAGCGGGGGCCACTCTTCATCGCTGTGCACGGGCCTCTCATTATCGTGGCCTCTCTTGTTGTGGAGCACAGGCTCCAGACGCGCAGGCTCAGTAATTGTGGCTCACGGGCCCAGCCGCTCCGCGGCATGTGGGATCTTCCCAGACCAGGGCTCGAACCCGTGTCCCCTGCATTGGCAGGCAGATTCTCAACCACTGCGCCACCAGGGAAGCCCCATCTTATACCTCTTTATAAGGTCTTTACAGGATCTCAAACACAATATTAGCTTTACTGCCTCTGCCACGCCCACTCTTACACTGCTGCTCTTATCTGGAAGAGATTCATTTTTAAATATGATCAGATGCACGAATAGCTCTTAGTGCACTGTTGAGAAATACAATCCTCCTCCCTCCAAATCCCCAGTACCAGCTACTTTCTCTGCACTTCTGCCCCTACTATGCATCTACCATCTAAATGGTGCTTTTGATTGAAACTTCCTTCCCAGCTCTCTGCTCACACACTGTCCCCTCCGCTGTTAAGTTTCCCCAAGGCCTGGGTAAGAGGTACTACAAGAAGAATACGGGAGACAATGGGCGGATGGGCAGAGGGAAAGAAGGCAGGTGGGAGTAGAAGAAAGATAAAGGGAAACATAGCTTCCTGAGAAAACAAAGGAGAAGAGAAACAAGGAGAGAAGAGAGATAAGAGAGGAGCAAGGAGGGGTAGGTGAGGGAGGAAAGGGGGCGGGTGAAGAAAATGAAACAAGTGTAAAGTAAGTTCCGAAGATCTTAGGAAGTCACTGGATCAGACTTGGGCACCAGAGGGCCTTGGAGAGAGCTTTAATCTCCTCCTGCCCGTCTTCAGGCTCTCAGATTTTTGAAGAGTACATTTTGCTTTTAATAATGCCAGATATCAGACTTCAGTCTTGGGCCAGCATAAGAACAAAATTTCGAGGTCAAACATAAAGCACAGTTTTTTCCTTAATAGAACCAAAGTGTAGGTTGTTCAGATTTGTAAGATTTCCCCCGCCACGACTACCCCCTTTAAGCCTTTAGAAACCTAAGTGAAATCAAAATTGGTCATGACGGGTAACTTCAGCTTTAGTGGCATTTGCCAGAAGGCTCATCCATGCTCTTTTTTCACACTACCCTAATTCTAACACAGCTCTCAGACCAAACCATAGAAATTCTTTGTATTCATTCTATTGCCATGGTTAGGTTGAGCAGTTCCTTGAGCATTTTAATGGTCTTGGCACCTCAGGGGCAGAATGGAAAGGCCACGAAAAACAGGTAGAATCCCTCAGAATTCTCTGCACCATCTTCCTTCTCTGTAAAAATGAGCCCAATTCAGTAAGGCCAAAAGCTTTTCCACATCAACCCACAGTACAATTTTCTTTCTTTTCCTTTGAAGTTGAGAAGTTTCTGGCGGGAACCCACACTACTCACAAGCACAGATGATGTTCTCTTGGCTGCCGGCATTCAGAAAGCCGTCTGAATGGATGGCACAGAGCCTTGTGCCACTCCACTGGATCCTTCCCCGGCACAGGTGCCAAGTCACCCTGAGCTTAGGCAAGCAACAGTCTGCAGGGCACTTCAGGCCCCGTCTCCTAGACTAGGGCTCTCCTGAATGCCAGCAGCGCAGTTCAGGATGAATACCTTTTTTCTTCTCCCCTCTGGTTACAGAGTTGGCAGGCCGGGATCCTCCCAAAGGCACAACACTCTGCCCAAATCCAGTGAAAAACTTTACCTTATTCTGCAGTCCCTTCCTGAGGTTGAAATAATAGCTACTTATAGTCTTAAGACCTGCACATGAGCATTACTTACAGAGGAAGGGTCACAAACCTAAATGCCCTCAGAGGCCAGACTGGGCCCATAAATGAGTGAAGCGGGCAGGGTATACAATAACAAGGAAAGGTAAGGATTGCTTAAGCAGGCACACATGCCTCATGTAGCCACCAAGCTCCAGATAATGCTTGCTGTGTAGCAAAGCCTGATGCAGTTATGCCAAACCTGAGCTTTTTTGAGAGAAGCCAGAAATCTGATTTGGGGGTAAAATCTCCAAATTTTTAAATATCAGCAACTAATTAAACAAAACCAAACCCTGTCCAAGCCAATGAAAACCCATCCTTGTGCCAGATTTTGCCTCTGGACTACCATTTTGTGATTTCTGACAGAGACAGCTTATTGGACAAAATTAACACCTTGTCCAACTGTCAGAAATAGAAGAGAAACAAAATTCAGATTAATTATAACCTTTGGGACCTCATGAATGAGGCTACAATGTAAATGATGTGTGGAAAACCAATCAAAATAATTTAAGGTGGCATATTTAGTGAGTAATATTATTTCTTGGCTTTTAAGTGAATTTATTTGTAACCTGGATGTGAATAGTTTGACTTATTCTAAAACTCTCACACTAGTTTTCTCGGAATTGAAAATGCTAGAACATTTTCTCCTCATCATCATTATCTCCTGGGGCTCAGCCTAAATCTGGAAGATGATCTGAAGTCCAATCTTACTGGAACAGTTTCTCAAGACGAGAACTATCCATGCTGACTCGGGAAATCAGAGAAAAGCACTTCTGCTCCCAGTACTGATACAAACCCCATTAACCATCACTGCTATCAAAGGCTCTACTGGATACTCTGTGGTTCCAATTTATGTTTTGTTTCTCTCCTCTTTAGACACATGTTAGAGAAACAGAAGAATCACAGAATCTCAAACTTACAGTAAGCCTTAGAAATCATTTAGTCCTATCTACTGTCTGGTGATCAAACTCCCCCAAGTCCATGCCTGCACAGAATTCACTACCTCTCTCCTAAGAACAGTCTGTGCTACTGTTGGAGGCAACTCCAACCCTTAGAAAAGTCTCCTTGAACTGAAACAAGAACCCCCTCCATCGGTTCAACAAAAAAACATATCAAATGCCAGCAATACGACTCATGCTAGTTGCTTTTACATAAAGATCAATAAACTGGGGCACCCCACCCCCTCTGCAAAGAATTCACAGAAATACTTTTTAAATTAAATATCAAACTTCCACAAAGGTACTGTGTATGAGTCAGTGCACTTGAGAGACAGGGCAAAGTCAACCAGTTAAAAAGCCCAGGATGTCAGACAACTCATGAGAGGCGAATACTTAAAAGAAAGGAAAGGTTTAACAGTTATGAGGAAATGGTTATGAAAACTCATATGAAACTTCCTTCAAAACCTAACATCTTTTCCTAACCACTCTGGGAAACAAAGGCTAAAAGAAAGACGGTTGCCAAGTTCATTACCCACTACAATAGGAGCAGATTTACCCATAACCTCCATGCTTGAAGTGGTACAAAACAGGTTTCAGTATCACCACGTGTTTTCACTTAACAAACCTCACCCCTTATTGATACCTGTACTCTTGTTCTGCTATGCTCTCCCTTAAGCCTAAGTCAAGTAAAAGATATTCAAGCAACACCATTCCCATTTTTCCCCAACCCCAAGTTGCCCATTAAGAAAAAATTGAGAAAAAAAAAAAATCAGTATACGGTAGTTTAAAGTTCGCGTGACAGCTAGCTGCTGAGAAGACTTGGTCCGATACAAACTTGGTCATAAATTAGGTGGAAAGCTTTATTTCTCCAGCTGAGCATAAATGAAAATTTCCTCTGTTACTATGATCATGTTACTATGATTTTTTTTTTTTCTTTGAAAGCCACAAGTTTAAATTCTGAGTCCTGAATTTGGGTAATTTATATAACCTTAAACCTTGAGTAAAACCAATCTCATTGGGTTGTTATGAGGATTAAATTAGATAATGCATGTAAAGAATTCAAATTGAGCCTCACATAGAAAACCCTCAAACAAATGGTATCTATGGTTATTATTATTACATCTGTTGGTCCTAGAATATCTTCACACATTTCCAAAGAATTCATATTTTCTGTGAGTTCTAATGTACTCTAGACTCTATTTGGGGGTGGTGATCATGCATATTAAAAATGCACTTTTATTTTCTCCATCATTCATGCAAACATACTCATTTTAGAAGATTATAGAAGTAGAAAGAAGGGGGAAATTACCCATCTTGGGAACACACCTGTTAATATGGTGCAGTTACTTTTTGTGCTTTTTAAAAATATATGAATGATTCTTTTAATTTAAAAATCACCGTTTATTGCTACAAAAGCAGATATGTATATTATAATGTGTTAGAAAATGTAATTTTAAAAACCCACTTGATTTTCTATCACCAAGAGATAAATATTGATAACATTTTGTTGTATACTTCCCCAAATATTTTCTAATATGCAAAGCTCTAGGTTATATCCATTTTGATTTTCCAACCCCTAATGATTTCTTCACATGCAGTTTCTGGTGTAGAAGATACAACTCCACTTGTACACGGGTAAAAATTCCAAGGCATCTCTAACTACCATCACTTGTCCCCTCCTAAGGGCCAGGCCCTTTATTACATTACTTCAAATCTTTACAAACGTCCTGCAAAATATGCTCCAATATCTCTATTTTGCAGAGCTAGGTTTCAATCCATCTTTGTCTGACTCCGAAGCCTATATTTTCTTAAAGTTACTGTGTATCTGAAAACAATTAAATAAGCTCAATCGATCCAGATCCTTATTTTGGGAGCACAGTAGTATGGTTCTCATTTTACAAAATTTTACAAAGTTACACAGTAAAGAGGGATAAGGTTGGGTCTTAAAAACAGTTAAGTGTGTTGTGTGTTGAGGACACCACCGTTTTAATGCAAAGATAACCCTCTGCTGTGAAATGTTTAAATTTAGAGTTCGCTGGGATTTTACATAAAATAAACACACCCTAAAGCCATCCACAAGCAATCACTGGTGTGCTGTTACTGGGGTATAATTCAAAGAGAAAACCCACAATTTAACTAGGGAGTTGCAGAGCCTCAGTGTATAAACCACAGTGTAACTTTCCCTGGGGTTTAAAAGCCTTGCTTATCAGGCTACTGGGAAAGATAAACTGGTAATCCACAGACATGGATGAGATTCCCAGCTCTGTCACTAAATACTTCAGTGACCTTGGGCAAGTTTTTGACCCTCTTCTGGGCTCAGGTGACTTCATCATTAAAACAGGTATAAAAAATACCCATCCTCTGGATAAACAACAAGGTCCTATTGTATAGCAGAGGGAACTATATTCAATATCCTGGGATAAACCATAATGGAAAAGAATATAAAAAAGAATGTATATATGTGTATAACTAAGTCACTTTGCTGTAGGGCAGAAATTAACACAACACTGTAAATCAACTATCTTCAATTAAAAAAGTAAATTAAAAAAAAATACCCATCCTTATGTACTCATACTATTGTCAGAAGGATGAAGGTATGAATGTCAAAGGGCTTAGAAAATATAATGTTACATTCATATGTAAGATAGCTAATAAAAGTAATGACAATAACGTATTACTATAGTGAAATCTGATTGAGTGCATATAATGTCAGGCATTGTTCTATTTTATTGATATATGAATTAACTCATTTAATTCTCATACCATGTCTATTAGGTAAGTACTATTATTACCTCAATTTTACAGACAATTAAACTGAGGCAAAAAGAGGTGAATAACTTGCCCATGGTCACTTGGTCAGTAGGTAAAGCTGGATTCTGAACCCAGGCAATCTGACTCCAGTCCAGGCTTTTAACTATAAAAAGAAGGTTCCTAGAATTTTTTTAAAAAATTTATTTTATTGAAGTCTAGTTGATTTACAATGTTAACTTCTGCTATAGTAGAATTCTTTACTTCCTCCTCACTTCCAACAGCCCCTGTGCCAAGCCCCCCATGGGAAAAAATAATACCAAAATATTTTCAATTGCTTCAGCAACTTCTGCTGTTTCCAATTATATGATTTTCTTTATAAAATAAATAAAACAAGAAAGTAATCTTGAAGCTACTCTGAAAAATCTGTTGATTAAAAAAAAAAAACACAAAACAGATTTGTCTTTTCCAGCAATGTTATATATATTAGGCATACCAGGTAATATCATTAAAAAAATTTTTTTTAAGGTTTACAATTCTTTCAAATACTGAATACTGCTATTTTAAAGATGGTTCTCATTAAAATCTTTCCCCAATGATCCTGAAAAATTATACCCTGCTCTGAAAGGGATGATACACACTATCTTAAATTTTCAGTTCTGGGAAAAACCTAAAAAGAGGAAAAGTATGCAATGGAGATAAAAATCTGAAGCAGGTAACAGTCACATTTCAAAGAAACTCAATCTACTGAACAGCATCATCTACTGAGTCTTCCCTTTTAACTAGGGCTTCCTATGGAGTTAAATATTATATGAGCTAGACACTGGTCTGTGGCTGTTGAATATATTCCTCCCCCACATTTTAATTCTCTCCCCAAGGCATCACAGCCAGATGATATGCCCAACTGCAGACAAGTACCCTCAGAAAGTAGGCAGGTAGAAATTGAATATGAACCACAAATGTAGGACACATATGTGGTTTTAAATTTTCTAGTGGCTACATTGAAGAAAATAAAAGTGACAGATGAAGTTAATTTAAAAATATATTGTATTTAACCCAACGTATCAAAATATTATCATTTCAACATGTAATCAATATAAAAAGTTCATAATGAGATATTCTGAAATCTCTTGTATTAAGCCTTCAACATGGGGTGTGTGTTTTAACATTACAGCACGCTGCAGTGGGAACTAGCCGCCTTTCGAGTGCTGAACAGCCACCGATGGCTAGTGGCTGCCATATTGGCCAGTAAAGTTCTACAGAGTGGTTTTAAGAGTATAATGAGGATTAGAGAATAAGCCACTTTCTCACCCCCAGTCAGCAAGGCATAGGTCAAGGAGAAAACTTAACAATAGGTTGATAATTCTGCACTGTTTAAGAGGTACATAGTGTTTTAGTGTGAAGGTCCTCTTCAACTAGAACTTAAAAAGCTTAGAGTGTAAGTATGTGTATGTGTATACACACAAACACACGATTTTAGTATCTAAATAATAACGATCAATAAAATAATAAAATTGTGGCCAGGGTGGACACCCAGTGTGACCGAACAAAGGGAAGCACTGGGAAAGAATGCAGGAAGTGTACGACTGGGGGACATGGAGTTCTGAATGACAGTGATTAAAACTGCACCCCGTATCAAAAAACGAAAGCTCTAATTCGAAAAGATACACGTACCCCAATGTTCACAGCGGCACTAATCACAATAACCAAGACATGGAAGCAACCTAAATGTCCACTGACAGATGAATGGATAAAGAAGATGTGATATATATACACAATGGAATACTACGCAGCTATCAAAAAAGAATGAACTAATGCCATTTGCAGCAACATGGGTGGACCTAGAGATTATCACACTAAGTGAAGTAAGTCAGACAGAGAAAGACAAATATCCTATGATATCACTTATATGTGGAATCTAAAAAAAAAAAAAAGTACAAATGAACTTGTTTCCAAAACAGAAACAGACTCAAAGACATAGAAAACAAACTTACAGTTACCCAAAGGGGAAGGGGAGGTGGTGAGGGATAAATTGTTATTATGGAATTAACAGATGCACACTACCATATATAAAATAGATAAACAATAAGGACTTACTGTAGAGCACGGGAAAACTATATTCAATATCTTGTAATAAACTATAATGGAAGAGAATTTAGAAAAAGAATATATATATATTCTTTGCTGTATACCTGAAACTATCACAACATTGTACAACTATACTTCAATAAAAAAACTGCACCCCCATATTGATTTCCTCTTTTCCTTTCTTCCCACGTCCCCTGTCTCACTTCATTGAGGCCTATCCTCAGATGTCACCTCCCCTGAAAGGTTTTATCCAATTATTGATATCAAGTATACCCACCAGCCCCCAGCCCCCACCAATCTATCCCATTGCTATGGTTATTTTTCTTCATGTCACTGATTATTCCCTGACATTAGAGTACACATTTATTTACTGGTTAATTAGCTATTTCTTCCCCTAGAATGTAAGTTCCATGAGGACAGGGAAGTTGTTTTATTCACTGTGAAACCCCAGCACACACACAATGCAGGGCATTCACTGGTTTTCAACATGTTTATTCAACACAACTGTGCATCTACCATCCATTTTAAGCCATTGTGACAGGTACAAAGAGGATACTCTTAGACTTGGGCCAATGGTGCCCCTGTGCTGGTAAGGAGTTCTGGGGACCTAGGAAGTGTTCTCACACAGATCCTGCCCCACAGGTAGAAAGTGCTCTCAATTCCCTGTCCATACAGCCTGAGCCTGTTTCCACGGCCTGCCCAGCCTCTGCTCCAGATCCAGCCAAGGCCCTTTGCAGTGAAGGACAGGGTTAGGGGGTGAGAACAGAAGAGGTGAGCACAATTCTTGTCCTAAGCAGTTCAGTTCAATAGAACATGCCGCAACCATGGAAGTGTTCTAGAGCTATACTGGCCAATACAGTAACCACTGGCCACATATGGCTACTGAGTACTTAAAATGAGATGTGATTAAGGAACTGAAAATTTTAATTTTTGTACCTAATTTTAAAGTTAAATTTAAATAGCCACTGTATTGGACGGTGCAAGTCTAGTGGAAAAGAAAATTAATGATTACGGAACAGGTCTGAATTAGTTTCCTATTGCTGCTGTAACAAATTACCACAAATTCAATGGTCTAAGAGCACAAATTTATTGTTACTGTTCTAGAGGTCAGAAGTCCAAAAAAGTCTTTTGGGGCTAACATCAAGGGCGTCAGGAGGGCTAGTTCCTTCTGGAGGCTCTAGGGGAGAATCTATTCCTTGCCTCTTCCAGCTTCTAGAGACTGCCAACATTCCTTGGACCTGTACTGGAAACCCGCTCCAATCTCTGCTTTTGTTGTCACATCACCACACTCTCTCCACTTAACCCTCCTGCTTCCCTTTTATGATTTCACCTTGTGATTTCACACTAAGCCCATCTGGATAATCCAGGATAACCTTTCCCATTTCAAGATCCTTAACTTAGTCACATCTGCAAAGTCCTTTTTTTTTAACCATATAGGGTAACACTCACAGGCTCTGGGGATATGGACATCTTTGGAGGACCATTATTCAGCCTACCTAGATTACTGAGTGCTATAGGAGATAAGGAGACTCAAAGAGCAAAAGAGAACCAGAGAAGGACTTTCATTAGGAAAAAGATCACTCTGGTAGCAGAATGACCGGAGGGATGTCAGACTGAGGGCAGGGAGACCAATGAAGATGCTTACTGGAAGGAAAGAGTGGAGGTGAAAAAAGAAGCCTAGAGCCAGTTAGTGGAGGTGGGCAAGGACAAGAAAGGATGAGGATGAGAAGTATTAAGGAGGTAGAACCCCCCAGAGCCCACAGTGGGGAACCCTGGCCTGAGGGGATGTTGGAGGGAAGGACAAAGTGAGTGAGAATTCTAATGCTAACCTCTTGGAATTCCAGCTGGGGATTCAGAATATTTGTATCATTTTCCTGTCTATCAATGTTACCTTAAATTAATTCCACTAACCGACCAAACTACAAGGGCATTTTCCACAATATGAGGTGTTTTTAAAAAGCTGATCCATCTTGTGAACACTATGTAGAACTCTCATTGGATGTCCAAAGATGCGGATGCACACGCTGTGCAAGAAGGCAGGAGGGTCAGTCTGGCCTCCAGAGGATTTTTGGTCATTTCAGCTTAATGCCAAGGCATGTTCATCAGGACTTAGGAGTTTTTTAAAGGTGTAGTATGGAGTTTTAAAGCCAGAAGATAAATCTAGTGGATTCATCTGAATACAGGAGAGTGAGTAAGCCTGTGTGTGGGCTTTGATACCTCATAGACCTGGGTTCAAATACTGCCTTTACCATAATATTAGCTTTGACCTTTGAGGAACCTACTTAACCCTCTGAACACCAGTTTCTTCATCGTTAAAGGAGAGAAAATAATGCATATTATAGGGTTGCTATGAGGGTTAAGTGATATCCTCTTTTATGTCCAATACAGTTTAGGTAATCAATAAAGGTAATTATTCTTTATTAACTGATAGCACTGTTTGCAAGAATCATCATCAGAAAAACACATTGTTTCTTACTAATAAATCTGGTTAGGCTCTCCTAAACAGTAAAAACAAAAACAAAACCCAAAAAACAAACAAAAAACTCACACAAGTAGAAATTTCAAATCTGGAAAGAAAACACATCAGCAAATCCTCATGAAATAACTATGGATAATCTAATGACATGGATTTAAAGCTTCAGGATAAATGACAGATGAACTGAATTTTTTAGCTTCTATCTCAGCTTTAAATGATCCATCGGGCTTCACTAGTGTTTTAAGGAACATAGTAAAACTCACCCAAGTTAATCAGCACCAATACATTAGGGAAAAATTAAATATACAGGCGTCCTCCATTTGTGGACTAGCTATATCCCTGAAAAAAATATATATCTTGCAGACTAGATTTTGGTAATCGGAACTTATTTTCCCAATGATAATTTCAGAAATTTATTTCTCTGGAAATATGCAGTAACATTTTTTGGAAACCAGCCATAGGATTAGGATAGATGGTATTTGGTATTCTGGCATAGATGAAATTAAACAGATTGCTCCAGGTTAAATTTGGGGTCTTGCCAGGGTCATGTTTTGACTGAAGTGGCAAAGTAATCTCTACCTTCTGGTAATGAAAAAACATCCCATCCTGTAACTGACAAACTGGAAGATGGTCTATCTAAAGTACATTTATCTATATTACCTTCCTGGGGCAAGACATTTCATTTACATTGAAGACAGCAATTCCCCTCCCCAGTTAACGTTCTAGTTGAATGGGACAACTGTATGAACAGACACACCATTAATCTGACACACAGGGACAGAAAAGACTGGGGAGGGGACATCAGAGCTTAAATCCAAGAAATTGTTAAACTCAGCATTCTGTTGATGAGGCCTATAGTAGGGTGTGGTGTATGCTTTTTAGGACTGGATTCAAATTCATAGTTGTGTTTTTAAAAATAAGGTAACAGCTACAGAAAGCAAGTAAACACAGGCTGCCAAAGTAACACAATTTGCCCCATCAGCCTTCTATTTGCAAACCCTAATTACCAAAGGATAGCAAATTAAATGCTCATCTTCTCTGTCCACAAACAGTATTTTTTTAAATTTAATTTATTCATTTATTTAAGGCAAATCTATTTATTTATTATTTTTGGCTGCACTGGGTCTTCATTGCTGCTCGCTGGGGCTACTCTTTGTTGCGGTGCGCAGGCTTCTCATTGAGGTGGCTTCTCTTGTTGCACAGCACAGGCTCTAGGTGCACGGGTTTCAGTAGTTGAGACAAGCAGGCTCAGTAGTTGCAGCGCACGAGCTCTAGAGTGCAGGCTCAGTAGTTGTGGTGCATGGGCTTAGTTGCCCCGCAGCATATGGGATCTTCCCGGACCAGGGATCGAACCTGTGTCACCTGCATTGGCAGGCGGATTCTTAACCACTGCGCCACCAGGGAAGTCCCCACAAACAGTATTTTTTAAATGATATCCTCTGGACCCTACTTCACCTTATTAAACACTCAGTGAAGTTGCTCATAAAGTCAAGTCATTCAACAAGGACGATCAATCACAGTTAACGGTCACTGAGAAAACCAGACTGTAACTCTTGAAAGACAATTTCACAATTAGGAGCAAGCACGGGACACAGCCTTCTGATGAGGAGGGCTCTAATTCCCCAGTATTCCGGGGAGTGAGAAGGGAGTGATGGGGATGGGGAGTAAGCCGAAGTATGGCTCAAGACAGCTAAGCACGCTGGCACGGTGAGCGGGTGGAGGGTGGCACTGAGGACGGGCAAGCAGAAGACTTTCCAGGGCTCTTCAAAGTTTCTGAAAAGGAATCCAAGGGCCCCAGTGACGCCACTGGGTGCCAGGGTGTTTCCTTGGAGTTGCCACTCACCTAACCCCTACCAAGCATGTTCCAAACTGTTTCACGGGGACATTTTGGGAAAACTCAGTCCCTGTGTTTTCCTAGCATAAATTCGGAGTCAGAAAAGAAGTCAAGCTCAGAAGATCTCAAACAGGGACTCGGAGAGTGCTCTGCATCCCCCCCTGAAACTGTACCCTCGTTGCTGTGGGGAGCAGCCTCCTATGGCACCATTCCCTTTGTCCTCTTGGGGGTTCACACTGGCCACTGCGCTTATCCTTTTCCAAGACTCAGCGCCCACTGAGTCATGGAGACTGGAGATGCAGTGCCAAGCAAGAAACCATTTCCGGAGACTTTTTTTATACCACATGTCTCACTCAAGATTAAATCATGCAGAGGCCAAAAAAAAAAAAAAAAAAAAAAAAGCCAAGCTTCCAAGAAGAAAACTGATGAGAGGGAAAAGAACGAATCAAGAAGCCGGCAGACAAGTAACGAAGACAGGCAGCAGACGGGTACCGCAGCCCCGTCTCTCCCCGCCTGTATGTTTTACCTGACACCCATGTGTTCACTCTCAGTTCCCATATGGTTTCTCTTTCTCAGTATGAAACTGGGGGTGGGGTGTGGCAGGAATAAGCACACATCCACTTTGTTTCCACAGAAGTTACCAGAGAATCCCACAACATGGTAGAAAGGAAAGCCCAGTTAAACAGAGGCCCCCGCCAGGCTGTGGGAAGCCCCCGACTCTGCTTCCCGCTCTCTGTCTCTGCTCAGGGTCAGGTACAGAAGATGTTCTATCACAGGCACAGTTCCAGGCTCTTTGGTCCAGCTGTGGACATTTGCTCTTGCTCAAGGGGATCTCCTGCCTGAGGCCTGAGCAGCAAGCAGACTGACAAACAGCAGCTGGCCAAGGAGGAAGAAGCCCAGAAAAGCCACCGGAGCCAACTGGCCTGAGGTCCAGCTCCTCACCTGAACCGGTTAGGGTAACCGGCCTAACCTTCCAACACGCCAGGAGCCTGTGGTTCCTAATCCTTGAGAATAACGTGACCTGGCAAAATATTGTGCCTTCAAGTGTTCATAGTCTTGTTTATAATAACTGAAAAGTGAAAACAACCCAAATGTCCACCAACTGATGAATGGATATATAATATGGGTAGGCACACAATGAAATATTATTTAGAAATAAAAAGGAATGAAGTGCTGGTACATGCTACAACATGGATGGACTTTGAAAACATCACGTAAAGTAAAAAAAAAAAAAAAGTCACAAAAGTTCAAATATTATATGATTCCATTTATATGAAGTGTTCAGAATAGGCAAATCTATAAAGACAGAACGTAAATTAGTGGTTGTTTAGGGCTGGGGGGAGGGGGACAGGATGGGGAATGATGGCTAATGAGTATAGGGTTTCTTTTTGAGATGATGAAA
Organism: Balaenoptera musculus; assembly: GCF_009873245.2. NCBI lineage: Eukaryota > Metazoa > Chordata > Mammalia > Artiodactyla > Balaenopteridae > Balaenoptera > Balaenoptera musculus. The sequence continues at coordinate 51,302,711 of NC_045794.1, read as the reverse complement.
ATGTTCTAAAATTGATTGTGGAGATGGCTGCCCAACTTCGGATATACTAAAAACCAATGAATTGTACTACTGTAAATGGTCAAGTGTATGGTGTGTAAATTATATCTCAATAAAACTGTTACCAAAAAAATACTGTACCTTGTTTTTTGATCCTCAAAATGCAAATCTGTATCCTATCAATGTGAGAGCATGTCTAGAAGAAGCTAGGGCTAGATGGTGGGAGCTCCCTTATATTTTTGTTGTATGAGGACATAATTTTTAAAAAGACTTTTGTTTTTTAGAAGAGTTTTAGATTCACAGAAAAATTGAGCAGAAAGTGTGGAGATTCCCTACATTCCTTCTGTCCCTACACGTGCATAGCCTCCCTCATCATCGGCATCACTCACCACAGTGGTACGTTTGTTACAATCGATGAACCTACATTGACACATCATGATCGTCCAAGGTTCATAGTTTACAATAGGGCTCACTCTGATTGTTGTACATTCTCTGGGTTTCGACAAATGTATAATGTCATGTATCCACCATTACAGAATCATATAGAGTATTTTCACTGCCCTAAAAATCCTGTGTTCTGCTTATTCATCCCTCCTCCAACTCAACCCCTGGCAACCACTGATCTTTTTATTGTCTCCATAGTTTTGCCTTTTCCAGAATATCATACAGTTGGAATTATACAGTATACAGCCCTTCAGGTTGGTTTCTTCACTTAGAAATATTCATTTACGTTTTCTCCATGTCATTTTATGGCTTGATAGCTCATTTCTTTTTAGTGCTGAATAATATTCCATTGTCTGGATGTACCACAGTTTATTTACTCATTCATCTACCAAAGGACATCTTGGTTGCTTCGAAGTTTGGACAATGATGAATAAAGCTGCTATTATAAACATTCACATTTTAATTATTTATAAAATAATTTTCCTATTTCTCTTTCAGTTTATCTCTTGCATATGCTTCTCTACTATCAAGCACCTGATCGTCTTGAGCTATCTTTTTTTTCCTTTTTAAATGAATTAATGACAGTGGGAACTGGTTTTTCATAGCCTTGGTTTTGACTGACCATTACGACTCCTTGAATAATTTATGTGCCTACATCTTTGAAAATATGATGCATGTTAATAGCTACATAATGAATCGAGTTTTTAATGACATTTTATATTGTGAAAAATGTCTTAATGCTTTGCTCCATGAAGATCTACAAATGTCACACTAGAGTAGATTCTTATTTGTCATCTAAGACCTTCCCAATTAAAAAAATTTATTTATTTAAATTTTTATTGAAATATAGTTGATTTACAATGTTGTGTTAGTTTCAGGTATATAGTAAAGTGATTCAGTTATACATATATACAAATACTATATATATTCTTTCTTTACATTTGCTTCCATTATAGGTTATTACAAGGTATTGAGTATATTTCCTTGTGCTATACAGTAGGTCCTTGTTGATTATCTATTTTATATATAGTAGTGTGTATATTTTAATCCCAAAGTCCTAATTTATCCTTCTCCCCCTCTCCCCTTTGGTTACCATAAGTTTGTTTTCTATGCCTCTGAGTCTATTTATGTTTTGTAAATAAGTACATTTGTATCCTTTTTTTAGATTCCACATATAAACAATATCATGTGATATTTGTCTTTCTCTGTCTGGCATACTTCACTTAGTATTATAATCTCTAGGTCCAGACATGTTGCTACAAATGGCATTATTTCATTCCTTTTTATGGCTGAGTAATATTCCATTGTATATATGTACCACATCTTCTTTATCCATTCATCTGTTTATGGACACTTAGGTTGTTTCCATGTCTTGGTTATTGTAAACAGTGCTGCTTTGAACATTGGGGTACATGTATAAGATCTTCCCAATTTGAACAATGTCTTTGTGTGATTTTCCCATTAACCTTCATTTGGATCTCTCTGAAGGCCCATCTTGAAGCCACTGTGGGTTGAAATGAACGTGTGTGCGCCTCCTCTCCTGAATTCTAAGCTCCACAAAGACAAGAACTGTATCTCAATCATCTATATATATTCCCTGTCAAGCGCAGTGCCTGACACATAGCAATAATCCAGCAAATGCATGTTAGACTGACATGGCCATGCCACTGCTGTTCATGAATGATGCACATCCTACTTTAAAAAAACTTCAAAAAAAATAACCTCTTTTAATCTACAAAGAAATTGTGGAGGGCTTCCCTGGTGGCGCAGTGGTTGGTTGAGAATCCTCCTGCCAATGCAGGGGACACGGGTTTGAGCCCTGGTCCGGGAAGATCCCACATGCTGTGGAGCAACTAAGCCCGTGCACCACAACTACTGAGCCTGCGCTCTAGAGCCCGCGAGCCACAAGTACTGAAGACCATGCGCCGCAACTACTGAAGCCCGTGTGCCTAGAGCCCATACTCTGCAACAAGAGAAGCCACCGCACTGCAACGAAGAGTAGCCCCCGCTCGGCGCAACTAGAGAAAGCCCGTGCACAGCAACAAAGACCCAACGCAGCCAAAAATAAATAAATAAATAAATAGTTAAAATAAATAAATAAATAAATTGTGGACTCTTCACAGACTAAACCTAATAAACAAAGACCTTCAATTTTATTTTATTTTTTGGCATTTCACTTTTAGAAATGGTAAATCTGCATTTCAAAAACTGGTGAAATTTCGTTTAAAAGAAAACCTTCCAGGAAGTCCTGCAGTCCTTCCAGGAAGTCAGTCAAACTCAACTCTTAACTCTTCTGCATCTGTCACATCCATGAATATCTTCACAGGTTAATATAAAAACCTGAACAAATGCTTGATGAACACTGGGTCCAGACCGATCATCACAAGGCACTGAAATTTTTTTTTTTTTAATGCACTATTTTTACAAAGACACTTCACTAAAACAATTGACTGTAATCACTATAACTGTATTTAGTAAATCAGGAAAGGGGCCCCTTTCTAGTCTTTGCTCTACAGAGTCCAAAGTGATCAAAACACAAAATCCAGAGTGATATTTTTGAACACAGAATAAGATCATGTCACTTCTCTATTGAAAATCCACACCATTCAGGGTAAGAGCCAAGATTTGTCTCATCCACTGTACTGATATACCATTTCCTCAGGGCTCCTTCTCTATAACTCTCTGACCTCATTCCCTACACTCCAGCAAGGCCAGGCATGCTCTGACCTTTGTACTGGTCGTTCCCTCCTGGCCTGGAAGGCTCCACCTCCTTGACATCTCAGCTCAAACCTACCTTCTCAGTGAGATCTTAACTGATCATCATATCTAAAAATGCACCAACATGCCTGCCTACAGGAACTCCCTCTCCCCTCCCCTCTGCTTAACTTTCTTCTATAGCACTTAGCATCATTTGACACACCATATAGTTTACTTATTTAACTATGTATTGTCTATCCTGCCTCCTCTGAAATACAGCCCCACGAAGGCAGGAATATGCGTTCTAATACATGAACACATTTTATTAAAAAATGTCAACAACTGAAGTTTTCTTGTATTCAAGAGAGATTTCTGGTTAATATCCTGGTCTATAATTAAACATTATTATCAAAATTTTCAAAGCATATTGCATGTTTGCGAAATAGCATACCATTTTTAGTGGTTCCCATTCCTTACAAACCTAGGTTGCCTAAGAGTATGAATCATTCCTATGTCATGCAAATGGGGCTAAAGACATCAGTAACTTGTCAAAGTCATGTTACACAATCAGTGGGTCAATCATAACAAACCCCGAAGCACATGTTCATGTTTGCACGGGGTCTTTTTAAAGAGGCGCACTATCTTGGCTAGGCCTCTGCCTTCTTTAGAGGGAGAACACAAAGTTCTTTAGGGCAGTGATTTGTAATCAGGCCTATACATCTTCAAGTGATTTTAAATAAATGAATCCAGGCAAACTAATAGTTACCAAAAGAAATGAATTTGCTACTATTCTAAGCTTTTTTTTTTTTTTTCCTTACCCCAAACTGAAATGTCCATGAACAGTTCATTATTTTAATTCAAAGACAACTCAGTTTCAGGTACCTCTTCAAAAATAAATAAATAAATAAATAAATAAATAAATAAATAAATAAATAAATAAATAAATAAAAAGAAGCAGGATTGTCACCCTTTCTACCATCTGGTTTTATTTTATATTTCAATGGAGTTTCTCTTAAAGTTACATTTTAACTTATTCAGTTGAGTAGGTATTTATTAAGCTTCTTACAAAGAGCGGCACATGGGGTGTTAAGACCAGCTAAATTAAGTATTTAGAAAGAAGAGAAAAGGGAAGGAGTAAAAAGTATTAACATTTGTTGACATTTGGCATAAATCACCTCACATCTTTTTTTTTAAATTTTTAAATTTTTTTTACTAATACAATCTAGGAAGCTACCTCACATATTCTTTTAAACAACCTTGGAGGTAGTTCCTATACTCATTTTAGAGATTAAAAAAACCAAGGATCCAAGAGCGTAAGTGACTTGCTTCAGGTCCCCACAAACTAGAAAGCAGCAGAGCTGGGTTCAAGCCTACATCTATGTGGCTTGAAAATCTTTCCATGGCAACAAACTGTCTCTACTAACACTGAATATTGCTTTTCTCTTTTTAATGAGAAAGATGGGGGCAAGTCCCATCAAAATAAAGCAAAAAATAAAAGAAAATTACTCAAAAAACTGCTAGTCCAAGAAAAGTTTTTTAGGAAAAGCAATTAAGTAAACAAAAAGGAAAAATGTTAAATTTCCTGGGACACTAATATGTTGCCCCATTAAAACTGCTTCTTAATAGAAATATATAGAACTACCTCCTTTTTTCCTAGGCAGAGGGGGAAAAAACATTTAGTATGGAGCTACTCTCAAAGCACAGCTTGACGAACAAAATAAAACAGGAAAAAATTTTTTGCAAGATTTTATAGAACATTCAGATTCATATATATCAGGGCCTGTGCTAGCAAGAAGACACGTCTGCAACATATTAAAAAGAATTAGTGAAATGTCTTACGTAACAAAAATGGCTGACAATGAAAAAAATATAATTTTCTCCCATATTCATACATGAGAAAGGCTGGTCAGTGATATAGTTTAGGGCTCAGAAATAAGCCAATGAAAAAGTCCCCAAATGCATTCATGCTATTAACAGCAGCACCATTGCTCGAAGTGCCACCACAAAGCCAAGTTCACGTTATTTTAAATAAATGCTGGGATGGCAGCTGTAAGGATGAAAGTCTTGGAGGAATAGGTTCTCTTTAACTTCATGTGGAAGAGTATAAACTAGATCAATCTTTACAAAGTGGTAAGGCATCTTTTCCTTCTTTACAAAGACGGAGAGATTGAAGTTTAAAGAGATTATGTACAATGTCAAATTCTCTACTTGTGGTTCACCCTTGGTCTCCCCAAGCCCTGGGGCAGACATCACTAACTGATGGAGGCATCATTTCTCTGTACTTTCTGATATGGTCTTAACGCACTATGAACAGCCGCCAACCATAAACCTTAGGCAATGTGGTGTAATGGAAGGAGTACAGGCTTTGCTCCCATGGAGATGTAGGTCTGAACGCCACCTCTGCCACTGACTATGTGACTTCAGGCAAATTACTTATCCTCTTGGTGTCTGGGTTTTTCTTCTGGAAAATGGGAACAATACCTGCCACCAAGGTTGTTTTAAAGATTAAATGAGATAATATATGCAAAGTGTTTTCAAAATGTTATCACCTTTATCTCCTTTTCCTCCTCCTCTTATCCCCTGTTAAACACTTAATTTAGCTTTACTCAATACCCCAATAACTCACATTGGGGCTCTCTGTAAAGGCTTAAATCAATACATTTCCATCCCCAAAGTCACATAAGACAAATTGATCACCCTGGGGCTAACTTCCATTTGATATTCCAAATGCATTATGCCTTTTTTTTCTCATCCAGAAATCAGAAGGCAGGCTCAGTAGTGTGGGTTTTATTTAACAATCCCAGTTCACAAATTTTGATCCACAAGGGCAATAGAAAGCAGAATTGTGTGTGTGTGTGTGTGTGTGTGTGTGTGTGTAAGAGAGTAAAAGAGGAGAGTGTGTGTTTAAAGTCAAGAGGACACATATCCTAAAATTGCCACATGTCCTAGATCAGGGGTTCCCACCCCCCTGTTAGGAACCAGGCAGCACAGCAGGAGGTGAGTGGTGGGCAAGCGAGCGAAGCTTCATCTGCCGCTCCCCATCGCTCGCATTACCGCCTGAACCATCCCCCCCACCAACCCCCGTTGGTAGAAAAACTGTCTTCCACGAAACTGGTCCCTGGTGCCAAAAAGGTTGGGGACCACTGACCTAGATGATAAAGATGCTGAAACATCTGGGTCAACAAAGGTCATTCTCTTCATGAGCTATAGGATAGCAGCTGCCCCCTTCCTACTCCCAGTGACATGCAGAAAAGTTGGCTAAATCACACGTAACTTACCAAAAAAAAAAAAAAAAAGTTGGATTCACTGAATAAAGGTATAGTCTCTAAGAGATAAAATGTTTTTAAAATTTCTATAAATAGGTACACATGTTTATCAGTTACTAAGTCCAAAAAACAGACTCCTTTCCCCTCCCCCAACTGCAAGAGTCTTTAAATGAGAAAATACGGAGCATGCCTGAGGAACTAAAGTGTCTGTAAAAAAGTTCATCTTCACACCATCAACATAGACATTCTGAAAGTCAGGTTAAAAAATAAATTAAAATTCTGATAAAATGAAGAGCCATGGTGGAAGAAGCTTTCTTTTTAAGTTTAATCTGTTTTTGTAAATAAGATGTACAACACTCTTAAAAATATCTGCCAAAATTGCAGTAAGAATGCTATACGAATTTGAGAAACAGAATCATATTTTTCAGATAAGGTTCAATGTTATGGCTGCTGGCACATATAATTAACCCAGCATATAAGGTGAGGGCAATAGTTAAACTAGTTCTAAATGGAAGGGACTGGTCCATTCACAACATGGATTAAATACCTACCATGTGTCAGGTACCTGGATAAGACACCTGAGATAAAATAAGAATGTGAATGGTTCCTCTCTGACCTCTAGGAGTCCTCCTAATTAAAAAAACATCAATCCGACAACAGGGTAAGCACCACAACAGCAACAGGCAGAAAAAGGTAAGAAAACACAGATGTGGGACACTTAACACAGAAGGGAGGGATGGGGGATGCAGCATAGGCAGGTGGGTCATTCTAGAGGAGATGACACTATGTAAGGAACATTCAGGAATGGTTCACTGTTTGAAATGATAAATCCCAGCCAAGGCTTCCAACATACCTCAAATGTCTCTGCTATATTGACAGAATGTCAAAAAAAACCCTCTACAGAATGTGAAGGTTTGTACAGCCTTTATCCCTACCTCATTTAAACGCAAAGACTTTGGTTAAGACAGCGAGCCCTGGGGTGAAGGGAGAGGATACAGAAAGGGGTGAACCTCTCTCTAGAACCGCTGTGGGAGAAACCACATGCACGTCGTGAGCGGGTGATACGGGGCCACCCGAGGAAGCATGTACTGTGTGCACATTAAAGCCATGTCATGTGAGGAACCAGAGATGGAACCGAATAAAAATCAAAGAGAAACAGCGGAGCTGCAAAAAGCACAAAGGCTTGCAGTATTTGCACGCTTCCTGAAAGAGGGAAAAGTCAGAAAGTAAACCACACTCTTGGTGCGGGGATTTCACAAAGAATAAATCTCTCAAGTTGAGGGTTACAAGGAAGCAATAACTTTCTAGTTCTTTCCTGAGTTTCTGAGAATCTAAAAACATCCCTCTAAAAGAGATTGAAACATTAAAAAAAAACAAAAACAAAAACAATAAATAAAAATATCCCTCTCTGACACTTGAAGAAAAGGTAAGCAGAGGCTCAGGGTGGGCAGACAGAAAGGAGGACATTAGTAGGTTGAGGATTTTATTTGTCTCCTTCTTTGAGAAGATATGTCTCTCTTTCAATGGGAAGTTTATTCACATTCTAGCCAGCTGCAAAACAGGGTTGAGAGCCAAGTTCCCATTGCCAAAGTTCACTCTTCAAACCGGCAGCCTGAGGTCTGATAACCAGTTAAAATGCTCAACACAATCACTGCCTTTTGGTGGAAAACAGAGGCTCCATTGTTTAGAGATACATTTTCAAGTCTAACTCTTCTAGAATTATGAAATTCAAAACAAGAGCTATTAGGTTCAGTCAGTATCAGAGTGAAGGGAATATTTTTTGTGTTGTTGTTTGGATTCCTTTCTTCTTTTTTCCCCACCCCAAAGAACTGGATTACTCTGATAATAGTCAGAAAAATAAATTGTCAGTAACTATGAGTACTTTATAAACTGAAAAACTGCTTCAACGTCATAAAATTCCATGTATGGGATCCATCACATTTCTAGAATACCTTATATCCTTTAAAATGAAAATGTCTGATCCAAGACTCTAGGATTCCTAAAAACCAATGGCAAAACATTACCCTGCCCCCCCCCAAAAAAAACAAAAACAAGAAACACTGACCCAGCAGCTATTACAGAATTACAGAACACTTATAAAAGTGGGGGTGGGAAAATAGTCTCCGTTTGTACTAACGATATATCCTCTTATTTAGTATTAAATATGTATTTGTGGAGATTAAATGTTATGTTCATCTATTCATTCAATAAACATGTAAAGTGTCTGTCACAAGGCACTATATCAGGGAGGCACTGTGGGCATACAAAAATAGATACAACATACCTTGTATCCTCAGCTGTCTACAGTCTTGGGGAAAATATGAAATACACACAGATGTGCAAAAAAAGTGTGATAAGTGTCCTATGGTATAAGAACACAGATATGGGAGATGACCATATTTAGACTGGGTCAAGAAGGGCAGGAATGGGCTCTTCCTAGAGAGAGAGATGGATTGTGGGAAACACTGACCTCCTTACTGAGCAGGTGAATCTTATCCTGAGGGTAATGAGCAGCCAGTGATGGTGTTTGTTACGAGAACAACTAACACCATGACCAGAGGTGTTCTTTAGGAAGGTTTTTCCCAGATCAAGACAGGAAGGGAGAGAGACTGGGTGGGAAGAACAGTTAGAAACTAGTCTACTCATCCAAATTAGAGGTTATTAAGGCCAAAATTAGGATGGTGACTATGGTAACCAAAGGAGAAAATGGAAGCTAGGTCTTTTCCATTTTGCTAGTTATTCCTGGTTTTACATTAAGAAAAACTCCATTTCATTATGCAATTTAGGGCAAAAGAAATCAGGTGGTATTTTCAGTTGAAATGATTCCTTATATTGCTAAGGTGATGTCTACAGAATAAAGCAGAAAAACTGTATCATCGTCTTAATAAATGGAGAAAAAAAGTCATTTGACAAAATTTAAATCCATTCATGATAAGAATTCTCAGCAAACTAGGAAGAGAAGAAAACTTCCTCATTCTCATGAAGCATCTATGAAAAATTTACAGCTAAAACTATACTTAGTGGTAAAAAGACTGCATGGTTTATTCCCTAAGGTTAGGATCTCTTGCTGTTCTCACCGCTTTTATTCAACATGGAACTGGAGGTTCTGGCCAGTGCAATAAGCTGATTCTAAAACTAATGGAGAAAAATAAAGTAACTAAAATAGCCAAAACAATTTGAAAAAAAGTTATAACAAAGTTGAAGGACTTACACTACCTGATTTCAAGACTTAATATAAAGTTACAGTAATCTGAAGTAAGGAATCAGCAAATAGACATAAAGATAAATGAAACAGAATAGATTCCAGAAATAGGCACACACATAGAGTCAACTGATTTTTTATAAAGGTTCAACAGGTAAAGAAAAACCTTTTCAGCAAACAGTGCTGGAACAATAGGTATCCACATATAAAAAAAACTAAACCTTTACCCCAAACCATAAACCAAATTAACTCAAGATGGGCCATAGACCTAAAGTAAGATCTAAAAACATACAACTTTTAAAAGAAAACATAAGAGAAGAAAAATGTAGTGAGCTTGGGGCTAAGGAAATGCAAGTTAAAACCACAGTGAGATATCACTACAGACTTAGCAGACTGGTTAAAATTTAAAAGACTCATACTACCAAGTGTTGATAATGTAGAACAAAGGTAACTCTTACACTGTTGGTGAGATTGTAAAATGGTACTACCATTTTGGAAAACAGCTTGGCAGTTTCTTGTAAGTTAAACACACACCTACCACGTGATCCAGCCACTTCACTCCTAAGTGCCCAAGTGACAGTGGATGTCCACATGATGACTTGTACACACATGTTCACAGCACTTTTATATGCAGTAGTCTAAAGTGGAAAACAATTTAAATGTCTATCAGCTAGGTCAGTAGAAAAACAACCTGTGGTATATCTATACAATGGAATACTACTCAACAATAAAAAGAAACTATTGATAGATACAACAACATGAATGAATCTCACAATAATTATGCCAAGTGAAAGAAGCCAGAGCCTCTACTCAAAAAAAAAAAAAAAAAAAAAAAGACTACATGATTCCATTTATATAAAACACTAGAACAGAAATCTAGTGACAAAAGCAGATCAGTGGTTGCTTGGAGTGGGTAGAGCCAGGAGAGGCCAAAGGGAGAATTACAAAGGGGCATGACAAAATTTAGGGGTGGCAGTGATAGAAATGTTTAGGTGAATGTTCACTTCATAGGTGTGTGCATATGTCAGAACTCTTCAAATTGTACATTTTAAATATGTGCAGTTTATTGTATGTCAATTATATCTCAATAAAACTGTAAAAAAATTTTTTTTAAAGAAGGTGGTAGAGGGAGAAGTTAATCCATGAATCTGAAGAGAGGTAATTAAGGCCAAAATTAGGATGGTGACAATGCTAGTTAATAAAGGAGAAAATGGATGGGCTTCCCTGGTGGCGCAGTGGTTGAGAATCTGCCTGCCAATGCAGGGGACACGGGTTCAAGCCCTGGTCTGGGAAGATCCCACATGTCGTGGAGCAACTAGGCCCGTGAGCCACAACTACTGAGCCTGCACGTCTGGAGCCTGTGCTCCACTACAAGAGAGGCCGCGATAGTGAGAGGCCCGCGCCTCGCGATGAAGAGCGGCCCCCGCTTGCTGCAACTAGAGAAAGCCCTCGCACAGAAACGAAGACCCAACACAGCCAAAAATAAATAAATAAATAAAATTAAAATGCAGTGGCTGTGCAGACAAGTGACTAAAAGTGTTAAAAAAAAAAAAAATAAAGGAGAAAATGGAAACCAGATCTTCCCCATTATTATGTTGGCTTGTTTTTATTGTTCATTACAAAGACTTCCAGTTCATAAGGCAGTTTAAGGCAAAAGAAGATAGGTATTTTTAGTTGAAAAGACTCCTTATTTTGCCAAGATAATTTCTATAAAAAAGACGTCAGGGGGCTTCCCTGGTGGCGCAGTGTTTAAGAATCCACCTGCCAATGCAGGGGACACAGGTTAGAGCTCTGGTCCGGGAAGATTCCACATGCCGCGGAGCAACTAAGCCCGTGTGCCACAACTACTGAGCCTGCGCTCTAGGGCCCGCGTGCCACAACTACTGAAGCCCATGTGCCTAGAGCCCGTGCTCCGCAACAGAAAGAAGCCACCGCAATGAGAAGCCTGCGCACCGCAATGAAGAGTAGCCCCTGCTCGCCACAACTAGAGAAAGCCCGCGCGCAGCAACAAAGACTCAATGCAGCCAAAAAAAAAAAAGACGTCAGCGCCTGAAGAGATCAGGTTGTGGTGACCGGACAGAAAGGCTGTTGCAGAGGATGCTGTGATTTTGCCCAGATCCCGGCTCTTGGGTGAAGTGCTCACCCCTCCAGCTGCCAGGAGTGCTGGCTGTGGATGGCTTACAGCTGAGTCCCTCCCCAGTCACTGCCCTTGGCTAAAGGGAGCCACCCTGCCCAAGAAGCTACCCGCTCCTGACAGCCATCCCAGCTCCTGAGCTCCCTGTGGGATCAGTGCAAGTTTTCTTAAAAGGTGCTTATTCCCAAAGCACTACCCAATAAACTACCTGCGCACAAATCTCCATCTGTTTCCCAGGGAGCCACGCCTAAGACAGCAACCCAAAGTGGCATGAAAGGAAAAGCTGAAATATGGGTGAGGGCTTAAGATTGAAAGGAAGAATTTTTTTAAGTTGGTCAGAGAAAAGGAAGAGCGTTCCAGAAAGCACCCTTTTCAACAGAGAATCTGAACGATCCTTATTATAACTGACAGACAATAACAGTGAAGCCCACAACGCAGAACACACGTGCACTCCAGTGACAGTGTCCTTCAGCAGTGAGACACCTCTAGAGTAATAATGAGGGTAACGATACTCTGCAGGTGGTGGGTCCGTAAGCTGAGTCAGCAGAGATGTGGCGCAGTAAGAGTCCTGGGGAGAAGACGGCTATTAGGAACTTGGCTGAACACCAGAAATAACAAAAGGGGCAAGGGGGAGAGAGAGAGAGAGAGAGAGAGAAGGCTTTGGCCCCCAAGAAGAATCCCCCATTAATATTAATGGCAATAAAGAGTTAAGAGTGCTGAATCCAAATTTCTGCTGTCTTGCAGGGAGGGGTGGGCACAAAGAGGATGTCAAAATAGGGGAATAGGAAGAGCTCTGTTTGTTTTGTTTCCTGGGGCTTGGGTCGGGGAGGGGGGCTTTCCTGAGGGCTCTGCCAGGAAGTCATCCTTTCTGCCTGAATAACTGGGAAGTGGATCGGTGGCCCGTCCACGTCACTGCACAGTCAGGGAAGGCGAGAGGCAGTGTGCCTAGGAAATGGCGCTCGCTGCCTGGGTGGGAGGACAGCAGCCTGAGGACAGGCAAAGGAGCTGGGGGGGGGGGGTACTTTGCTGTCGCTCACCCAGCGAGCACCTGGGTTCTTGCCCTGCTCCAAAGCACATCTTCCACTTTCGTGGTTCTTTCGTGAGTGTGACGGAATGCTGGTAACATTAGTCCTCAAAATCTTTTCACATGGGCTATTTCTTCCATGTACTACCAAAGGCAACTACAGGCCTTCAACTGCATGTCCGGTTGCATGTCTGTGAGGAGAGCCACATCTGTTTCCCCAGCAAAGCTTTCACACCCGCTGCTGTTCTTGGGACCCCACTCTGTGCAGCACAGGCAGAAGCGCAGGGCAGACACAAAGCCCTGGCTTTAAACCCTAGCTCTGCCACTTAGTATACTGGGCAACCCTGGCACATTACTTACAACTGTAAAAGGGGGATAACAGCACCTTCCTGGAAAGAATTGGGAGACCCAAGGTGACATGTGCCCCCAATACATTGTTGGCTATTACAAGATGAGAAAAATGCTTACCACTCATTCCCCTGATTAGCTAAGCTCAATTCTAGCACCTAACATATATACATCCATCCAACTGACAGATCTTCACCTATATTACATGAACTCCTATTAGTGATATCTTTACTGAGCTATAATTTATGTTCTTGGACTTTTCTTCTGAGGGTAGATTTTTAAATGTATTTATCTCATACATTTCATAGGCTTTCTCCTTATGGCTTTGTATGCCAACCATGTGCTGCTGGCACTTAAAAAATCACCTAAATGTTGGCCCAGATGTCTCTGTATACCCCATGGCATCTACATTTTTGATACTGTCAGACAACTCAGATGCAACATATTCCAAATCAATCATCCCTACCTACCTCCAGTCCCCACAAATCTGTTCGTCTTCCCTTTCTTATACCCCTAGAGAAGCAATATAGAATAGTTGTTAAAAAGTGTGGGCTCACCGGGCTTCCCTGGTGGCGCAGTGGTTGAGAATCTGCCTGCCAATGCAGGGGACACGGGTTCGAGCCCTGGTCCGGGAAGATCCCACATGCCGCGGAGCAACTAAGCCCGTGTGACACAACTACTTAGCCTGCGCTCTAGAGCCCACGCGCCACAACTACTGAGCCCACGCGCCACAACTATTGAAGCCCGCGCGCCTAGAGCCCGTGCTCCGCAACAAGAGAGGCCATCACAATGAGAAGCCCGTGCATTGCAATGAAGAGCAGACCCTGCCTGGTGCAAGTAGAGAAAGCCCACGGGCAGCAACGAGGGAGGGAGGGAGGGAGGAAGGAAGGAAGGAAGGAAGGAAGAAGGAAAGAAAGAAAGAAGGAAAGAAAGAAAGAAAGAAAGAAAGAAAGAAAGAAAGAAGGAAAGAAAGAAAGAAAGAAAGAAAGAAAGAAAGAAAGAAAGAAAGAAAGAAAGAAAGAAAGAAAGAAAGAAAGAAAGAAATCTATTTAAAAAAAAAAAAAAAAGTGTGGGCTCAGGAGCCAGTCAGCCTTACATAGGTTCAAATCCTGGCTCTTATCACTTACAGGTAATAGAATCTTGTGGAAATTATTTAACCTCCCTTTGCCTCAGCTTCTTCAATTGTAAACTGGAGAAATAACAGTACACATAGGATGTTATAAGAATTAACAGGCTAATACATGTATACACTCAGGTGCCTGGCACACAGCTCACAACTCAATGAATGCTAATTATTATTACTATTAACTCACTCTGTGGAACAAAATAAAAGAAAGACTTTTCTTTGATGGCAGAGATCAGGCATTTCTTATTCACCTTTGTATGATTAGTTCCTGGCACTGTACCTTGCATGTATTAAATGCTCGATTCATTTTTTTTAACTGGGAAGAAAAATGCCTGCAGCTTATTGTAAAATTACTATGAGACTGTCAATTATTTTGTTGAAGGAACAACCATATATACAGAGACAAGTTTTCAGGAAAAACATTGTTTCTCCTGGTACACTGGCATGCTTCCTTCCACCAGACAATGAGTGATGACCAATTCACTGTGCTTCCCTTTCTGAAACCTTCAAGAAAGACAGAGTTAAATCTGGGACTCATCTGTAGTAACTAGATTTAGTCTAGATTTCCTGGTACCTATAATCTCCCAGTTACTTTGCAGGGCTCCTCTTCTTTTTCTTATTTTAATGCCTTTATTGGAAGGTGGCTGAAATAATTTTTTGGATGTATCCATTCATTTAAAAAAAATCTGTCTGTCCATCTACCTAATGAGCACTTTTCTATGTCAGGCATTGTGCTAAGAACAGTAACAAATGGATGAAAATGGAAAGAGTGCATGCTGGGAGGTGGCGTCAGGAGAAGGAACAGACGGAAGGCAGTGTGGAGCAGTGCAGAGGACGGGAGGAAGGATAGGCTCAGAGAAGAAAAAAGCACAAGCAAAGAGCACTACGAATGCTCAGTGGCAAGCTTCAGTGATGGTAATAATGGTTCATTGAGATATTTGCTGAGGCAGCTAGGGAGTAACTATGACACTCATTACAAAGTGGGGAAAACTACTCTGAAGACCCAGCCCAGCTGAGCCAACCAGCAAAATCACCATGGCCCGACTAGGACTGAAAAAGAACAGCAGCCATCTGGTCAGAAATCTGAAGCAATGAACAAGAAAAAGGATGTCACGTTACCTAAAAACTACAGTTGACCCTTGAACAACACTGGTTTGAACTGCAAGGGTCCACACTTACACACAGATTTTTTTTCCAATAGTAAATACTACAGTAGTGCACGATCCACAGTTGGTTGAATCTACAGTTACGGAGGAACCACGATACTATATACGTGGATTATTGATTGCACAGAGGGTCAGTGCCCTAACCCCTCTGTCCCCATTTTTCAAGGGTTAACTGCATTACTAAATCTTCCAAATAATTTGAAATTGCTTACAATAAAAGGCAATTAAAATTTTAATTCACAATTATATACTTTATGTAGATGTGTATGTCATGAGGTTAATTGTTTGAAAAGTCTACATATAAGTCATATTGTATATAGCTATTCTCAAGTATGTCCTTTCTATTTAATTAAAGAAACTACAATAGGTGAGTTTTTTTTCTTGTTGTTGTTGTTATAGTGTAAATGACAGTCTTGAGGTCTGCTAGAATTCTCTGGTCATTATACTGATGCCCATAGAAAATCTTTTCAACAAGGCTACCTTCAATACTTTCTTACTTGAGTGCAAGTAAAGGGAGTTGAGAAGGGGAAGGATTTGCAGAATTGATGGAATGGGTTATAAATGCACAGAATTGCAGATTCTTTATTCAAAGGAGTTCCCATGCGGTTGCTATTAACACGCACTTACTGTTATTTTACAGAGAATTCTAATACACTCAGATCTGATTTACAAACCTGTAATGGAGGCAATAAGTTAACTGTGGAAAAAGTCAAGAAGTGCCAACATAGAAAGATAACATAATAATACATTTCCTAAGAAAAGCAGACAGGAAAGCTCAGAAATCACAGCCAGGTGGAGTCATTCCATTCAGCAGAATCTAGACTCACTGGCATCACGACACTAGAGAATAGTGTTAAATTGTTTTCAGCAAAACAAGATATTAGGCAAGAAAATGGCTAATATGCTAGAAAGGGCTTTCCACTCAAAGGGGTCAACTCTTGGGACTTCCCTGGTGGTCCAGTGGTTAAGACTCTGTGCTCCCAATGCAGGGGGCCCGGGTTTGATCCCTGGTCAGGGAACTAGATCCCTCATGCAGCAACTAAAAGATCCTGCATGCTGCAACTAATAAATAAATAAATTCTGGCACAGCCAAATAAATAAATAAATATAAAAAAAGGGAGGGGGTGTCAATTCTTTTTCTTTTTTTTCTTTTTTAACTGGTGTGTTGGGAAAAGGAGCATTAAATCCTTCACTATGAAAAAACTGGGCCATATTGAGGGTTTTGCAAATAATGTTGACACATTTTACTGTTAAAGGCCAGATTTGATGAAATCTAGGTAAAATTCTGAAATAAAATCCCAATTATAATTTTAGAGAAAACCATGTGCTTCACCCTTATGTATTTAGCTTATTAGTATTAACTACAGATCAGCACTGACATTCTTAAGATAAGTCACTAGTTGAGCTGACAGTCAAATCCAATGGACCTGCCTAATATTTTTTAACCCTATCATTTATATCTCCAGCTCAAAAAGAATAATTACTTCATTTTTTCGCATGTTGACAAGAGCTAACAGCCATGCCTTTTTTTATTCAAACAGGCGGACAAGGGATTATAGTTAATCTGGGCAGATGCACCAAACTGCCCAAGTGCAAACAGTAGGAGAAAATGTGTTTGAGGGGAAGAAAGCTGAATAATTTAATGTGTATTTATCACACCTGAACTAGACCTCAAATATCTTATTTACCACAATGAACTTATCATTTATAGACCAGCAACACTAAATGATACCAAAGCCTCACCGTGCAGAAGCCATTAAGGTTCTGACAGTCTCTACAGAACACATGGAAGAAACAATCACAGCCCCCGTCGAGCAGAAAACTGCCCCAAATCAGGTCACAGGAAAGTAGTACAACGATGGCAATGATAACAGTCTGGTTGCTTCCTAAGGCAGCCCCCGTTCCCCGTAAGTCGACGGTGCAAAACTGGTAGGGGATGCCACATGCTGTCTAAAGCAGGTGCCCTTGTGAGCCTTTATGGTGACACTTCGAGGCATGTGACCTCCAACTATGAAAATACTGGGACATGAGAAACAGACAGAGGCACAAACAATCTCCCTAAACACTGTTTTTAAGCTGATACTGTAGTTAGTGGTCTGCAGACACAGACGAATGCAATCAAGGACAATTAACCATTCAGTCACGCTACCAGAGACAGTGCTCCTTGTGGCCTATATTTTAAACAAAAAGCTGAGCTTCCAAGCGCAATACCCAACCATCCTGCAAGTGAAGGAAGTAGAAACGCTGCTTCCTGTTTCCTGGCCGACCTCAATTCCAGACACTGACACATCGTTCACCCTCTTCCTCCCTGGACACATAATACTCTGTGGTCATAGCTCCTCTGCTCAGTTTTGTGGGGTTTTTTGTTTTTTTTTTTTTAAGTAGGGAAACTAGATAAGCAGCTGTTGAGAAGACAAGTTTGATAGACTATCAGGTTGGGCAACAGCAAAAAGAGGGTTGGAGAGGAGGATGGAAGGACAGTGTAAGTTCAGTAGGAAGACATGGGAGAAAGAAGAATGTTTCGCTCTCTAGAAGAAAAACAGATCAGGAGTAAAGAGAGCACACTCTTTGGACTTGAGAGTTGCAGGGACCTGACCGATCTTTTAGTTCAATCTTGCCACTTTATAAAAGGGAAGTAAGAGTGGAGAGCCATTCAGCTGCCTTCCCAGGGTCACAATGTCAGGCAGTTAACATAATTAGGGCTCTTCTAACTATGAGCACCTTTGGGAGAAAAATGCTGTCTTAACAATGAATATTCTTCTCCTGAGAAACGTCTTTTTCACTTCACGGTTGCTGTGAAGTGTTTAACAGACCAGGTTTCCCTGTTCACTGGAGGAGACCAACCTTCATGGGAAGCCTGGGTCCCTCATTAATCAAGCATTCCAGGCAGAATGGGCATTTTTAACTCATTTCTAGCTCCCTTTCATGCCTTCTTTCTTCCCCTTTCTTCCAGCCCTTCCATTCAATATCTTTGTTCTCCTGTATTTTATAGATCCTTGCAAACTCCCTTTTTGCTACTTTCTGGAACAAAAAATATATATATATTATAAATACTTTATAGAACACTTGCCCTTCCAAGGAACTTGGTGTGTTTCACAGGCTTGTGTTCATCTATTCTCACTGGAGTTTGTAAAGGGCGGAGGTAGAGTATTACTGTTCCACTTTACATGGTCGTATCAAGAGTCTGAGATCAGTCTTGGGATTGGCACGCTCAGACCTATTCCCTTGAAACATACAGGTGACTTTGAACAATGCAGGGTTCAGGGTCACCAACGCTCCACCTATGGCTTATAGCCGGCCCTCTGCGTCTGTCCTTCCTCCGTATCCACAGTTTTGCATCCACGGACCGTGTAGTATAAACTATTGGAAAAATCCACGTATAAGTGGACCTGCACAGTTCAAACCCATGTTGTTCAAGGGTCAAGTGTAATTCCTCCTGAGTAATAATTGTTGGCATACTAATTGAAAACTCAGTTCCTATTTTTATATATATATTTTTAAAGTTTATCGTATTTTACTTAGATTAGATTGAGAAGTACCTTAGCAAACCTTGCATTTAAGGCACATTTTCACTCAAATTAAAGACATGTCAGGCTGAAAAGAAAATGAAATACACTTCTAAAGGATTTTCACAAACAGCATCAGAAGGTGCCAATGTGTTTCGCTCCATTTCCATACTTTCACAAATAGCATAATAATTTATACCACCTTCCATCTGTTCGGCTGCCCACGGCATCATTTTTATTTGGACAATACTACCTAGGGAGGAAAAAAAATAAAGTACAATAGAGAAAGTAACCAAGTATTCTTTCCTACTCCGTTGCTCATGAAGATGGGCTTGGGACTGGATTTGAGAGTCTCTCTCAAGCTTCAGGACACAAGCCACCGAAGAGTAAGAACACATTACGGCTCAGCAGTAACAGGTGACAGGTGAGCACAAACAGACACCCTTCCAAGCCTGGATGCTTCCACCCCAAAGGAGGGTGGCATCTGCTCTTCCACACCTACAAGGGCTCTAAAGGGCCCTACATTATTTATGTGGTTTGAGGAGAAGTGAAATGTGAACTGACTTAAATGTAAGCATTTAAATTTAGAAGCAGAGAAGGCACCAAGCCAGGCTTACACATGTAAACACTTTATTCAAGGCCAGGCCTCCACGAGGCCCTGCAGCTCCCACCTCTCATCTCCTGTGCATCCCCAGTGTTCTGGTTCCTTTAAGAAGGCTGTCTTCTCAGGCCACGCAGCCAGCTTTTGGTCCTCCTGGGGCACTCATCTCCTCAGACAGCTCCCAGCATCCCTTTCTGGAGACTATTATACATCGCTCAGTCCACACGTGTGCTATGCTAATGTGCAAAACACTCATCTTACTTTTTGGCTGACTTGGTAATCCAGGGCAGCCTGCTGCTGTGTGGGGAGATCATTGGAGATTCCAGGCTAACCGTGCCAAGGGGTGCTTCTGGAACTAGTGTGCTCTTTCCACACGCTGTGAAGGGGGACTTAACATCGGGGGAAACAGAGGCTGCCGATGTGGGTGAAAAAAAAAATAAAAAGAAATGCTATGGCTTTCCGCTTTGTGCTCATTTTATTAGTTACTAGTGAGGAAGAACAGTTTTAGGCAAGCTCCTGGCTGTTCCTATAGCATGCTACATCTCTCATTAAGAAGCTACAAACTCCTGTTTATTGTCCTCATTCTAAAGGCCCACAGAGAAATCAAAATGGCAGGATTTTCCCGTGTTGGTCTTAAGGGCGGTCAGTCTTTAAAGAAGATATCAAACTACCCAAATTCAGCATTCCTGCTTTAATTAGTCTACCATATGGGGCCCAGGTGTCATAGGCAACTTATATTTGAACTAAGTAATCCATAAAATAATAATAAATTTCTTTTGAGGTATGGATAATGCTAAAACTACCCACATCCAAAAAGAACATTCTGGATGGTGCCTGGATTTTCTTGATTTCAAGTTCTATGGCAAATTGTATATAAAATTGTATGTAACAATTTAGAAATTCTCACCAAGATAAAAGGACTTTTTAAGATCTTCCTCTCTTTTTTGGTTCTACATGATTCTGGGACGTTGTCATCAACATCACAGTTTTCCCACTATAAAAAAAAGATCAGGGGCTTCCTTGGTGGCGCAGTGGTTGAGAATCTGCCTGCTAATGCAGGGGACATGGGTTCGAGCCCTGGTCTGGGAAGATCCCACATGCCGCGGAGCAACTGGGCCCATGCGCCACAACTACTGAGCCTGCACATCTGGAGCCTGTGCTCTGCAACAAGAGAGGCCGCGATAGTGAGAGGCCCGCGCACCGCAATGAAGAGTGGCCCCCGCTTGCCGCAACTAGAGAAAGCCCTTGCACAGAAACGAAGACCCAACACAGCCATAAATAAATAAATAAATTAATTAAAAAAAAAAAGATGGAGCTGTATGAGCTGTTTATATATTTAAAAAAAAAAAGATCAACTAGAACTCTATTACAAGTAAATTATCCTTATATAGTAATTAACAATTAACATAAGTATGCTTTATAGTTTTAAAAAAGCACGTCATATGCGTAAAGCTAAAATTCTTGTCTGCTGTATTGAATCACAGAACTGCCTCCCTCTAAAACAAAAAAGAGGTTATCAATCACTTGTATCATTATAATGTATTTGCTTTTGGATGTTATTCTATATAAAGCAGAAAAAAATTTTTTAAAGAAAATTTACTCTTTAGCCTGGAATTCTTAGGTCTCCACAGTCTGGCACCAACTAAACTTTTGGATCCAGTAGTCATTAACCACCAGCATGCAACACCCACTAAAGCCAATGCAAGACATCACGAGCCAAACACTGAGCACATTCTCACTCTTTACTGGTTGCCTTTTCCTTGCCTCCTCCACTTTGAATCCCTGGCTCCTAGAACATGGCTTGGCATAGAGCAGGCATTCAATCGTAACTGATGGATTATAAGAACCACATCTCTTATTCACATGAAGATGCTTTTCCATTTGAAAGAGCATAAAGAAGGTAGAAAGATTTAAAATTACTAAACTTGGATTTGAACCCTTAGGCAAGTTGCATCCTCTTAACTTTAGTTTCAACATCAGTATATGGGAATAATAATGGTTAATTCTGTGTGTCGACTTGGCTGGTCCACGGTGCCCAAATATTTAGTCACATACTATTCTGAATGTTTGTGTGAAAGTGTTTTTTGGATGAGATTAACATTTATATCCATGGACTTTGAGTAAAGCAGATTACCCTCCATAGTGTGGGTGGGCTTCATCCAATTAGCTGAAGGTGGTAACAGAACAAAGACTGACCTCCACCAAGCAAGAAGGAATTCTGCCATCAGACATCCTTAGGACACAGACCTCAACTATTTCCTCAGCCTGACAGCCTACCCTATCTGATTTTGTACTCTCCAAGCCTTCACAACCACATGAGCCACTTCTGTACAATCAATCAACCTCTGTCTGTCTGTCTGTCTGTCTCACACACACACGCACACGCACATGCACACCCTGTCGGTTCTATTTCTCTGGAGAACCCCGACTAATACATCGACTTATCACTTCACAGAGTTGTTGTTCAGATTAAAATCAATATTGGATATGATCAGATTAGCAAATTACAGAACTGTATCAGTGAGGATGGTTTCAGCCCAATCCAAACTGGCTTTAAACAATAAAGAAATTAGTTAAGTTATAAACCCATAGGTAGAGAAGAAACTAGTTCACCCAAGGCACAGTGGCTGAGTAGTGGGATTCATGACCTTGGTTCCTGCTCCTTCTACATTCCACTGTCCTGAATCCGGTTCCTCTTGTGGAGGTAAAGAGGTTCCTCTTATGCAGCAGCTCTAGGTGTCATATCACACACCACAGGCAATGGTGTGTCCACAGGCAATAAAGGATCATCTCTTTCAGTGTCTGAAGAAACTTTCCCAGGAGCACCTGAGCACACCTCCCTTCACCATCTCATTAGCCAAAACTGGGTCACATGACCAATTTTAAACCAACTGATCCCTGACAACTAGAAAAAAGCCATCACGAGTGAACAAAATTGGGACTCTTCCAACAAAGAAAGAGAGAATGTTGACGGAGGAGGCAACCAGTCTGATCTAAAAGTAGCACATAAGTTCAAGATATCATGATTGTGATGGTATTATCTACTCTAAGACCCAGCTCAGGCCTCAACTCTTCCGGGTAACCTCACTACACAAGCCCGAGGAAGTTCACTCTCCTCGCCCCTTCTATTCGTGTCTCTTATTTGCATTCACTGCACATTGTTGGGCAGTTTCTTTTTTAAATAATTTTTAAAAATTATACCAGTAATATATGTTCACAGAAGAAAATTCAGAAATATACAAATAAAAATCACTCCTAGTCTCACTGAGAGAGAACCATTATTAATATTTCAGAATGTTTTCTTCCACTCTTTTTTCCTATTTAGGTGTGTTTATATGTAAGAGAAATGTCTTTTTTTTGGTATAACCGTTCCTGGTTTTCCCAACTGAAATTTAACCTTACTGAGAACTGTGATTCTCTGTGCTTCTTTCCATCCCCCAAACAAAGACAGGATCTTAAAAGACAGTGACTGATTCAGATTCTATAGATCATACAGAGAAAGTTTAAATAAGCTGTTCTTTTTCTTTGGGGGATTAAGAAGGAAGATTTAATAAGACAACATTCCAAAACTTGTCCACTAATTTTTCAGATGCTCTTTTTTCACCAAGACACGTAATAAACTTATTAAACTTTCAGATTTCTGACAATAAAATATCTAGCAATAAGATACACTGTTTTCTGTGAGTAAATGTTTTTAGACCAGAAACTATTGGGTAATTTCCCTGATGTCTAGAAATTTCCTTTATACTTAACAATTAAGCCACTCCTCCATTTAAAGATACAACAGCAAACTAGGTAGGATAAATATAATTTTAGGAAGCATGATTCTCAAATTCACTTCATAAGAGATAAGATCACTCACACCTTTGTGTAAAGCAATGTTTCTATACACTTAAATCATATTTTCGAAGCATTGGAGTAAGTGGCTATTTGAAGGAAACATAGCATAAATATATAAATATTATAAAAAATAATCTACTCATTTATCTGCTTTTTGGTCTCTGATTTTGTCAAAGGATTTTCTTAAATTGAGGCAGAATTCTATGTGGCATAAGAACCATATGATAAACCTTCTATTGCTCAAACCCTCCATAGGATTGTATGGTCCTGTTTTTATTTAACAAGTATTTATTGATATTTACTGAATATCTACTATGGGCCAGGCCACGTGCCTGGCACCAGTGATTGAGTGGTATGCCGAAACAAAGGCACATCCTGCTCTCGTGGTGCTCACAGGATGGTGGAGATCCAAGGACACTGCTGAAAGGGTTTACAGGAAATTTAAGTCTTTTTGTCCCAATAACAATCTCCAATGACAAAGTATCTGATCTTACCATCTTCATTTTGCCTTTCTAGTCTCCATCTTCACTAATTAAACAACAGCAAGCAAACAAGTCTGAACTAAAACACAAGGAATTTAGATTAAAATAGTTACTGGGGAAAAGTGGGGGTGAGGTGGATAAGTTAAAAATGCTTGGGTGTGTTGTAGGACCTCTTCGGGAAATGCATGAAAATATGTGGAACAACCTGAAAGCCCAGGAGGAGAGGGACGTGCAGTGGCTGAGATGACCCCTCAAGTTCCCTTTTACCCTTGTCAGTTAACTTACTGCAGTTAGTATCTTCAAGGTATCCAAGGAATCTGTCAGCCTACAGATACTGATTGAGGACAGGGAGGGCTTTGTGCCCAGATCTCGGAAGAATCACAGATTATAAAGCAACAAAGGGCAATAGAAGCTTACATTATAATGCATGGGAACAGACAAAAACATAACTTTTGTCACAAGGTGGGTCAAGAACTAGCAAAAAATGGAACAGCAACGAATTCTATGAGTTCAGATGAAGGAAGGACTCCAGTGGGCCAATGCCTATTCCAATGACTTAAAGTGGCGGGAGAGCTACTGGGCCTCTTACGATGGGGTAGAATGGAGGCAGGAGAGAGATGGGGAAAGCCACTCCTAGTAGGTGGAATGGCCTTGGGAGACCAACCCAATGGAACAGACTCAAAAGCAGCTGACAATATGGGAGCAGAGCTCAGTCAGGAGGTCTGTGTTGACTGACTCAAGAGTCACGGGCAGAGAGATGACAGCTGAAGCAGCACAATGGATGGACTCTCTGAGAGTTTATAAGCCTTGACAAGAACAGAACTTCAGTGAAAGCAAAAATTAACTGAAAGAAGTAGAAAAAGTCATCCTGTCTTTTCAGGTTAAAATTTCTACCCTCTAAGAGAGTGTCATGGACATATATACACTACCAAATGTAAAATAGATAGCTAGTGGGAAGCAGCCGCATCGCACAGGGAGATCAGCTCGGTGCTTTGTGACCACCTAGAGGGGTGGGATGGGGAGGGTGGGAGGGAGGGAGATGCAAGAGGGAAGAGAAATGGGAACATATTGTATATGTATAACTGATTCACTTTGTTATAAAGCAGAAGCTAACACACCATTGTAAGGCAATTATACTTCAATAAAGATGTTTAAAAAAAATTAAAAAAAAATAAAAAAAAAAAAATTTCTACCCTCATGAGGGTTGTATCTTAGGGCAGAAAGACAATATTTCTAAGAGCTTTGGACACAACTTCTGTACCTTAAGCTTTACTTTCGCATAAAAAGGTTATTTAAAGTGACAGTTGGACTTCCCTGGTGGCGCAGTGGTTAAGAATCCTCCTGCCAATGCAGGGGACAAGGGTTCAAGCCCTGGTCTGGGAAGATCCCACCTGCCGCGGAGCAACTAAGCCCGTGAGCCACAACTACTGAGCCCGCGTTCCACAACTGCTGAAGCCCGCACACCTAGAGCCGGTGCTCTACAACAAGAGAAGCCACCGCAATGAGAAGCCTGTGCACCGCAACGAAGAGTGGCCCCCGCTCGCCGCAACTAGAGAAAGCCTGCGTGCAGCAACTAAGACCCAACACAGCCAAAAAAAAGTGACAGTGATGGTTTTTTCCTTGGGTGCCTTCCCACATATGCCAGAATTACTTATATTTACAGTACGTGGCTTGTCCTTTGTGTTAACATTGCTGGAACACCACTGATTTCCATTTTATCCTAGGTAACACTAAGAACGTCCATGAATTACCACTGGTTCACTTCAAATGGCAAGACTGCCTCATCAAACCTGGTTATCAAAGTTTTATAAGCTCCATTAGTTTTCCCACATTAGATTCAAGCTCTAACTACTCAATCTTTTTGTTCTAACTGGTTTACTTTTAGTGTACTTGTGCATCCTTTTTAACAAGGCATGGAAGAAAAAGATGGCTCTTTTCACAGAGTCCTTTATATATAGACCAAAAGTGTAGCAGAATGCTGTCTTTTTTTCTATCGGTTCTCAATAGCACTGACTAGATAGGATATTCTCAGTACTAGTTAACTAGCTTTTTGTTTCTGCATGCTTCTGATCCCAGTTAGGTATCTGATGTGGATCAGATGTGGATGTGGATATGTCTCCAATTTGCTGAATGGAAAATGGTTTCCTTTTCCCCGCCCCTTTCCCTTCTCTAACACTTATAATGTAGGTACGTGTCAGTACCTGTATCATCCCTCTAGTCTCGCATGTTTTGGGTGCCAATGAATGAACCCCTCTTCCAAAATATGGTCTCCCAAAAAAAGCAAAACTATTGTCTACAAGTAAGCATGATTCTTTCTAGCAATAACATAGAAACACAGTTGGCTGCTAGGTGATTATCCACTTCTACCAGGCTCATGTCAGAATGGAGGAAAAAATGCAAAAGGACAAAGGGAAGTGAACAGGGGCCAAGAATGCAGGCTCTTTTCCCTTGCATACCCAAGAAATCACAGTGTAAGTGCAATCTTAAACACCAATGGTTAAATCAAGTTGCTTGGGTCTTCTGCTGACTAGTACACTACTAACATTCAGTGCATTGGCTCCCTATGAGTATATTTCAAGGACTTTGGAACACAATCCAAAAGATTCATTAAAAGAATTTTATATATTTGTTATTTTTTATTAAAAGAATTCATGATAAATATTTCTTGGTATGACCACCGTACGTACCAGCAAAACCTTGAAATTTCAATTTGCATAACATATGAATATGAAAATATTCATATCTGCATTACTATATTCTTTGCATGGGCTTTTTACAAATCTAGAAAAAGTTTAAAGGAGCTAAACACAAATCTCACAACTCTATATGGTTAGAATAGAGTATGTGTCAGAGAGAGAGAGAGAGAGAGAGAGAGAGAGAGAGAGAGAGAGAGAGAGAGAGAGAGAGAGAGAGAGTGTGTGTGTGTGTGTGTGTGTGTGTGTGTGTGTGTGTGTGTGTGTGTCTGTGTGTCTGTGTGTGTGTGTGTCCCAGTCAAGCTATACCTCCCGATCAGGGCCCTGTTTTCCAGCCCTCATTCATTTGCTTATGCTATTCCTTCTTCCTAGAATGTACTCTCCATGTGCACCTGTTAAAAATCGCATCCACCCTATTTAAGGCACAATTCAAATGTCTTCTACTCTGTAAACTATTCCTTGATCTTGAGCCCTCTCCAATATAGCATGCTCTTCATTTTTTTCTGAACACTCAGAGCATTCTGGCCTTAATCATCTTGATAAGACCCACAGTGCCTGGCATCACGTCTTGTCTACTGAAGGCTCAATAATATCTGCTGAATAACTAAGTGAACAATTCTGGCGAGCCAAGTCGAAGCCTCTCAATTGATATGTCTTGTTCACAGCATTAACACAGCACTTCGTCCATATGCAGTAGTGACCATTCAATGAGTATTTGTTAAAGGAAGGAGAGAAGACAGAAAAAATTTTAATTTATCTTTTAACTGCAGAATGGAAATGCAATCGAACAGAAGAGTCAACAGTTAATTACAGGAGAAAAAAAGAAAATGAAAGCAACTGGTTTCACCAACTGATCAATGGTACTTTGGCTATGACCTTCTTTTGCTCAAAAGGAAAGCCAGGGCTTCCCTGGTGGCGCAGTGGTTAAGAATCCGCCTGCCATTGCAGGGGACACGGGTTCGAGCCCTGGCCCGGGAAGATCCCACATGCCACGGAGCAACAAAGCCTGTATACCACAACTACTGAGCCTGCACTCTACAGCCCGCGAGCCACAACTATTGAGCCCGCGTGCCTAGAGCTCGTGCTCTGCAACAAGAGAAGACACCACAATGAGAAGCCCATGCACCACAATGACGAGTAGCCCCCACTCGCTGCAACTAGAGAAAGCCCGTGCTCAGCAACGAAGACGGAAGGCAGCCAAAAATAAATAAAATAAAATAAATAAATAAAAGAAAGAAAGAAAAAAAAAAAGAAAGCCATTTTAAAGATGTAGTAACCGAGGCCCAGAGTGGTTATGAGACAAGAAAAGAAGGGAAGGACCACTAGGCTCATTTCGAGTGTATTACTCTACTGTCCTCTATCACCTCTTGCCCATTACTGATGGATGTTTGAGTCTACCCAGACACAGTGCAAATGTAAATCATCTGCCAAAAACTACAAAAATAAAGCTACCAACATTACCTCGTCATTCATGAAGAAACACACTGCAGTAATTACAAGAGACTTCCTCTACATGACTGGGGGTTCTTTCTCACTTACAAACAAAAGGTGGGGGAGGGTGGAAATACACTGGCTGTATAAATGCAGTGGGATTAAGTGAGAATCATAAACCAGTCCATTAGCAACTGATTATCAGTAAGAAGCATGCAAGTATAAACAAAGAGCAAACATTCATAAAGAGAACAAATTAGACATTTACGCAAAAACTCAGCTGGCCAGATTCATCTTCAAAGGTAAAAATAGCATTGCAGTAATACCTGAAAATGCTTGTCTATTAGTCTAGTGCCATATGTGGCTTTTTCATTGGCGATACTCTTGACACTTCTTGAATTTTTTCCTTCTTATCTCAATGACTATAAATCATCTTTTCCATTAATGCAATCCCAAACACTTCGCTCAGTCACTCCCAACAAAAGTAAGGTACTTTGATTTCTTTCTTCGGAGACACTGAAAAGTTGATGTAACCTATCTCCTCATATTAATCAGAGACTCTTGTCCTTCCAGCCCTGCCTGCATTCACAACTAAAAAGAGAGAAAAGTGACACCTAACATTTACAGAGCTCTCAACAGAAAGGGCAAGGGCCTCACAATTTGCATTTTGGGTGTTTTAAAGTGCCTATGCCTTATCTCAACTTTGAGGAGTGATTTTTTCCCCTCAAGCACTTTAGATATTTAATATTTCATTCTGAGAAAGAAAAAAAAATGACTTAAATAAAAAGAGGGGGGATTTCAGGGCTCCCCCTTGAATGTTAGGATTGTCTGTTATTTCTCCATGGAAATATAATGAAGTGATCAATAATTCTTATGGAAGTTCGTTATTAAATTGGTCTTTTTAGTTTTCTCTAGAAAGGCTATTGGAAATGAAGCAAATAAGTCCACCTGTTACACAGTGCCATAATTGTTGGAAATAGGTAATATTATTATAACATATAGCATTCCTCATCAAGATATAGTTTTTTTTAAAAAAACTAATGGATTGCTATGGTTTTCACTTAGCTATATATTAGCATCACCTAAGGAGGGGAGGAGCAGGGAGGAAGGGAGGAAGGAAGAAACCCTACAATGCCCAGACCCCACCCTAGACCAATTATAGCAGAATCCCTGGGAATGGAGCCCGGGTATTTTTATTTTTGGAAACCTTCCCAAGTGATTCTCATGTGCAACTAGGGATTAGATGATTAGGGGTATTGTCATGAAGGTCAGAGTGTGTAATTTTTAAATTTCATTTAACAAAAACTTAAAGAGCACTGACAAACAATCTAACTCATTTGATTCTATTACAACTTTATAAGGTAGATACTAATTTCAGTCACATTTGACAGATGAGGAAACTGAAGCAGATATTTAGGCAATTCACCAAAGGTCCCAGAGACAAGGAACGGTAGAACCAGGATTTGCATCCATGCCATATGGCTCCCAACCCCAGGCTCTTAACCGCTGTGCTGGCCTGATTCTCCCAGAGATAATTTACCTACAATAAAACCTGAGGCATTCAGTTCAATGAGTTTTGACAACTGTATACACCCATGTAACTACCACCCAAAACAAGATTTCAAACACTTTCATGGTTCTGAGATTCATCCATGTTGTTGCGTGTCTGAATAGTTCTTTGTCTGTCTCAGCAGGTCAAGGTAGTATGAATACACCAAAATTTGTTTATCCAGTCAGCTGGTTCATGAACATTTTATATTCACTGTTTCTATTTCTTGGCTATTATGAGTAAGGCTGCTATGAATATTCTTGATCAAGCCTTTCTGAGGATCTATGTTTTCTCGTGGTTAAATGCATAGGAATGAAATTGCTGAATCATATGGTAGATATACATTTAACTTTATAAGAAACTGTTAAACTATTTTCCAAAGTGGTTGTACCATTTTACACTCCCATCAGCAATGTGTACCCTAGAGTGCCCTTTTTTTTTTTAAAGGTCTACATTTTTATTATTTATTTATTTAATAAATTTATTTCTTTATTTTTGGCTGCGTTGGGTCTTCGTTGCTGTGCGCGGGCTCTCTCTAGTTGCGGTGAGCGGGGCTACTCTTCGTTGCGGTGCACGGGCTTCTCACTGTGGTGGCTTCTCTTGTTGCGGAGCACGGGCTCTAGGCGCGCGGGCTTCAGTAGCTGTGGCTCGCGGGCTCTAGAGCGCAGGCTCAGTAGTTGTGGCGCACGGGCTTAGTTGCTCCGCGGCATGTGGGATCTTCCCGGACCAGGGCTCGAACCTGTGTCCCCTGCATTGGCAGGCGGATTCTTAACCCCTGCACCACCAGGGAAGTCCGTAGAGTGCCTTTTAGGAAGAACATGCCGCAATTTTCATAGTGCAGTCACCCAGAAGAAGGGGAAGTTTGGAATTTGACAATGATTCACTATGACCCCCCCCCCCCAAAAAAGGAAAAGAAAAATAGAACCTAAACACCACCACAGGTATTTGTCCTATAGCAGCATGTTTACAGGTGGGCACTTGAAAACACGGGTTCTGTTAGACATCAAGGGAGACAAAAGGCGGAAAAGCCCACTATAAATACAGCACACTCCTCACTGAAAGATTCACAATGAATCCCAGAATATTGAATGCCCACTGGCTCTGAAAAGTCCAGTAATAAAGACACAGTAAGGAAATCAGTAACCTGATTAGTCATGTTAAACCCAGCTGATCAAGGGTCCCCCAGTTCTCTAAGAAATACAAGGCAGATTACGGTGTTCCCAACATTCTAGTGTTTGGGAGACACAGTTAAAAGAGCAACTACCTCTGTCTGAAAACACTGGGTCTGAGTCCATGGAGGAGATAATATTTTATACAGGTCTTCCTAGACGGTAAGGTTTTAGACTTGTAGAAATGGATGGAGAGAGCAGAAAGGCTCTCATTCTGGACTCAGGATAGAATGTAAACTAAACAACAAATGAGAAGTGTGAAGGGCATAAATGAAAATTCTGCCGAGAGGACTGGGTCACTCTGGCTGAGTTAGGATGTAGTGGGGTCAGACATGAGGGAATCTACAGTTTCCCACGAAAACACGAGGATACTATCTCTACGCGCTGGCTGACCGCCTGCTGGTTGGCAACAGTATAAGGGTAACAATCAGTCTGTCAACAAATATTTACCAAGTACCTCATCTAGGTCATCCAGGGACCACACTCAGCATCAGGGTACAGTGATAATCTGCCAGACACAGCGTCTGCTCTCATGGACCCTGCAGTATAGTAGGGGTGTGCAGCTGCTTACAAAGACCAAGTTCTAGAACTCTAGAATAGGAATGGATGACCATCCAAAGTCCCCTGAGCTTTAAGAGCAGAATCCATTCAATTCAAGAATTTCTGAAGAAAACAGTAACAGATGTAAAAATGAAATATGTATATATTTCGTCATTGATCCCTCAGTACTATATATTTGGGGCAGGGAGAGTACGGTGTTGAGATGAGGAGCTTGAGGTACTGGAAAAAATATCCAGGTAGAGATGCTTGGGAAATAGCATAAAGTTTTAGATGAGAGGTTGGGCTCATTAATATGCAGTATGACAAATGGAATAATCTCAATACTGACAACTCTTTATTTAAATCATGTGAAAACCGTGAGGATGTTAGACTCTGTAAATAAAAAGAGACATAAGCCTTACCCACAAAGAAGGCAGAGCTCAGTCTCAGGAGGTAGACAAAGTGGTCCAAATCCCAGCTGGACCACTTGCAACCTGGGTGACCTTGACCAAAGAACTTAACCTCTCTCTGAGCCTCACTCTCCTCGTGTGTAAAACTGGGAAGATAACTCTATTCACATCCCCCTCCCAAAGATGGTATGCAGGCTGAATGACATCGAATGGCACAGTGCCCAACACCCAGCACCAGCTCAGCAACTCTTAGCTATTATTATTATTTTTATCAAAAAAATCCGGGCTTCCCTGGTGGCGCAGTGGTTGAGAATCTACTTGCCAAGGCAGGGGACACGGGTTCGAGTCCTGGTCTGGGAAGATCCCACATGCCACGGAGCAACTGGGCCCGTGAGCCACAACTACTGAGCCTGCACGTCTGGAGCCTGTGCTCCGCAACAAGACAGGCGGCGATAGTGAGAGGCCCGCGCACCGTGATGAAGAGTGGCCCCCACTTGCCGCAACTAGAGAAAGCCCTCGCACAGAAACAAAGACCCAACACAGCCAAAAAAAAAAAAAAAAAAAAAAAAAATCCACATTAGCTTGCTGTTAAGAGATTAAATTAGAAGGATTTTTGAATATCAAAAAAGTCTACATAATTGATGGTGTGAAGAAGAGAGAATTATAGTCCTTAAACCACTGGTACAATAACAAAGGACTGTAAATATACATTATCCAATAATTTTTAGAACATGAAATAAAATTGGATTTAGAGGAGAGAAAGAGAAATCCCCTTGAAACTTAGGCCAAGCTGTGGTCCTCTTTGGTTCAAACTGATTTTTCACTTGCCACAAGGGGCCACCTTACTAGTGCATCCAGTGCTTCATACAAAAATTATTTTTACTCCTTTCCTTCCCCCTTAACTTTCCTCCATTCTCTTTTCTTCCTTGCTGGGATTTTTCTGCTTTGGATACTAACATGCTGGGGACTGTGAAAACTCAGTAACATAAATTCTCAGTAAATGTTAGCACTTTGCTCAGTTTTTCTTTGCTGTAACACCTCCTAGAAAATTTGAATTCTAGGACGCTGAGAGTGACATAATGATGTCACTTATACATTTTAATTTCCGCACTGCAAGGATATCCTAATTGGCATAACTTTAATAATGAAGCTTTTTAACGTACGCAAATATTCGCAATTTTTCTTCCTCTAATTTAACTTAAAACTCATCAAAATTAAGATGCTATACATCTCACCTATTTTTCCAAGTGACCATGAAATAAAAACATAAAGGCCTAGCATTCAACTGCCTTGGTGAGAGACTAAGTCATTGATACTGGAAGCTAATAGTTCATAATAAAGAAAGAATGATATCAACAATAGATTCACCTTGAATATGAATGCTGGTATGATATGCATCTAAAGCAGTCTATCTTTGATTCTAGGCTAGAGAAGGTGGGCCACTTATCCTGTAAGGGCTTCTGCTGCTAATCAAGATCCAGGCAAAAAATCACACCTACTTTAAATCATCTGTTCTTGTAAGCATTATGGACACACAGGATAACATCAAGCATGGTGACAGTCACCCCTCCTGTACCATGTCAAAATGATACTACTTAAGAGCTATAAATAGCCTTCAACCATACGGCATGGCTTGGCTTAGGTTCTTAACTCATTTTTTTAAACAAAAGTTTTTAAATAATTCACTCCTTACTTCAATCATTCATTTAGCAAATGTTTATCATCCCAGTACTACACTGGAAAGGCAGTGCCTAAACGTGAGAGGACTCTTAAAGACATTTGTACATTTTATAAGCTGGTTCTCAAGGACCAAACCACAAGGCAACCAAATGACCCTCAAGAGGACGATCCCTCTGGGATTTCCCCAAACTGCTCCCTCCTCGATCCTCAATAAGAGGAGGCACCATCCAAAAAATAAAGTCAAGGAAACCCCTAGTCATTTAAGAAGTAAAGGTCCTTAAGGTAGGAATTTGCCCGGTTCTGTAATCTGTGGTTATCAGAATGATGGCAAATATTCCTTTTGAAAATCATACAATAAATCAGATATTGCTTCTCCAAAAAAATTGTTCATGTTACACCTAAATTAGAGGATCTACTGAAGTATGGAATCAGGGAATACAGTATAATCATGAAAAGTTATATAGAATCTATTTGTGATCTGCTTAACTCTCGATCAAATGCAGCATAAGGTTGGGGTGGGCAGTGCCTTATAGATGCCCAACTCATCTATAACACAGACCAAAAGAAAGATGGCACCCACTTTCTCCGAGGCTGAATCAGAACAATCTAATAAACTGAAGATCCTCAGAAGTAACATTAACATGGCAACGAAAAATCTCAGGACAAAGGAGCTCATACTTTTATAGAGCTCACACTTTTTTTTTTTGCAACATATCAAAATTGTATACATGTTTGAGTGTTCAAGTTACCAATTAGTTCAGTGCCTTAAGAGTCAGTGGTAAAGGGGCTTCCCTGGTGGCGCAGTGGTTAAGAATCTGCCTGCCAATGCAGGGGACACGGGTTCGAGCCCTGGTCCGGGAAGATCCCATGTGCTGCAAAGCAACTAAGCCTGTGCGCCACAACTACTGAGCCTACACTCTAGAGCCCACGAGCCACAACTACTGAGCCCATGTGCTACATCGACTGAAGCCTGCACGCCTAGAGCCCATGCTCCGCAACAAGAGAAGCCACCACAACGAGAAGCCCGCGCACCTCAAAGAAGAGTAGACCCTGTAGAGAAAGCCCGCGTGCAGCAACGAGGACCCAATGCAACCAAAAATACATAAATAAAATAAATAAATTAAAATGAAAAAGAGTCAATGGTATATAGACTGTAGCCTTTTCTTAAGTGACTTCCTCCTGAAAGGAACAAAGTTTTGACAGCCATCTTGTATACTTCTTGTATAAAACTAAGAAACTCAAAGGAGACTATTATCAAAGTCTTACTTAGTCTAACAAGGGAGGAAATTATCTTGATTATACTGTGCAATGAAGGAATTTTAAAAATCAGTATTTGGAGGTAGATAATTTTGATTAGAGAGACAGAATGAGGCTAGCTATTAAATACCATCTTAATTATGTACCCAAGAAGCTATAATCTCAAATTTTCTTTCCTTTATATAAAATCATGTGAAATTTCTTTGCTATGACTGGATAAAAATATTAAGAGAGAACTATTTTCTTACCCTAATCATCCCTTACATAAAAAAGTACAAAATTATTGATAAAATACAAAAGTATGACCAAAATATTTAGAAACGTTTATAAAATGATGCTGTAAGCATGTAAGAATATATAGTAACATGAATAAGATCTATATCTATAAATATATCTCTATCTACCTACCTATTTATCTATATTATATATAAAGAGAAAAAAGTATGTTACCAAAAAATGGCACAGTTTGATCCCATTTTAGGAAAATGATACATGTAGGCACAGATGAAAGACTGATAGGGTATTAGAAAATATTAAGTGTTTACCTCTGAGTGATAGAATTAGCATTTTAGTTTATGGATTGGTCAATGTATGATTTCAGACTTAAGTAGGTGAGTCTTCAAGAAGGGTAGTAGGAAACGCAATGCAGATAGATGTCCTAGAGCAGATGCCATAAAATGTTCTACCATTACCCAGTTACCCTGTGGGCTACCCTAGTTGATCTGCTTTCTAAACAGCAACTCACTGAAGTCTATTTAGTCCCACAGCCCAGGCCAAAGGTTAACCTCAATGACGTCAACGAGAGGAGTAGACACGGACAGAGGAAGTTCTCGATGATCAAGTAAATCTTCAGTGAAGTATTGATCAAGAGGCTAGTCTTAGGGTGCATGCCCCCTTTTAGCCATCAAACAGATCTACTCCTATGGTTGGCTACAAGCAAATTCATCAAGCATTGACTGAGTCCCTACCAAGCTCTGTACTACTGGGGCTGAGTATAAAAAAGAAATGATGGTATTTCTTCCCTCTGAGAGCTTGCAGTCCACTGGAGAGACAAGTAAGCAGAGCCCACCATGCAACGCATGCCCAGAGTATTACAGGAGCACAGAGGAGTAGCACCTCGCCTAACCTGGGGCAACTGCTAACAGTCTGGTGTTGCTGGAAGGTGAAGGATAACTTGAGAAGTGGTGATAGCTGATCCTGGAAAAGTAGGTTAGGATAGGATCCTGGAGGCCTAGTTTACCCTGATAAAGAATTAAGACTTTAATTGTGTAGATAATGGAGAGTATTTGAAAGATTTTCCTGGTGAAGTAACATGCTATGCAAAGAGAAACTTCATTCACTTCCAGATATCTTTAATGCAAAAATACTTTGTAACCTGTAAATGTTATTGAAATACTTACTGTTCACTACTATCCTCCATTATACCCAAGCATTTGCTCAGGAATGACGAACAAAATATTCTCAGCTGAGTTAAAATTCGTCCACAAATTCCTTACTCTAAATTAGATTAGGGACTTCCCTGGTGGTCCAGTGGGTAAGACTTCGTGCTCCCAATGCAGGGGGGCCCAAGTTCAATCCCTGGTCAGGGAACTATATCTCGCATGCATGCTGCAACTGAGTCCACATGCCACAACTAAGAAGTCCGCATGCCACAACTAAAAAGAAGATCTCACGTGCTGCAACAAAGATCCCGTGTGCCGCAACTAAGACCCGGCACAGCCCAAATAAATAAATAGATAAATAAATAAATATTAAAAAAAAGAGTAGCACACCTCATTTCTCAAAAATTAAAATAAATAAATAAGATTAGAAATCAAATTTCTTAGTGGATAAACAACAAGGCCCTACTGTATAGCACAGGGAACTATATTCAGTATCCTGTGATAAAGCATAATGGAAAAGAATATGAAAAAGAATGCATATATATGTATAACTGAGTCACTTTGCTGTACAGCAGTAATTAACACAACAGTGTAATTCAACTATACTTCAAAAAAAGTAAATTTAAAAAAGAAATCAAGTTTCTTAGATTAGAAATAATCAATTCTTTACTTCATGTACAGTACACAGTGCATGAAAAGTTGAGACTGCTAAGGAAGTCTAAAACAGAACTAGGATATTCCCAAGCAAGTAAGAAAGAGTCTATCATAGGCGAAAATGTATTTCTCTTAGAAAGGCCTACAGAAGTCAATTCAGATATTGAGCATGGCTTCCTCCTCCCTTCACTGATTCACTCAGTAAATGTTCATTAAATGCTTTCTATGCACCAGGCACTGGGCCAGACCCTCAAGATACAATGGAGTACAAGACAGAGTCTTATGGGCCTTGTAGAGTTCACATTCCAGGGAACGAGAAAGATGTTAATAGCTATGCAAATATATAAGTATATACTGTATAACTGCTATGAAGGCAAAGCAAGAAATTATATTCTTTAAGAACATGTAACAAGGAAACCTAAGCCTGTTGTAGCAGAGCAGGTGTGTGTGTGTGTGTGCATGCGTGCGTGTGTGTGTGTGTGTGTGCTGGGGTGGAGGGGTAGTACATATGGATTCCTTAAAGAAGTATTATTTGAGGTAAAATCTGAAGGATGACCTTACGGGGGGTGAGAGGCAGTATTCCAGGAACAGCCTGTGCAAAGGCCCAGGAAGGGAAAGGAACAGGGTCCTTCAAGGAACTAAAAGATACCCATGGAGCTGGGGGCGTGGGGTGGAGGGAGACAGCTAGAGATGGGACTAGAGAGGGGCCTGAGCAGGGCCCTGCTCATCCATGCTCTTCGGTCATATCATAGATTTATCCTAAAAGCAATAACCATTTTAAAAAAAGACTTTGAAGGGTTTTGAGCTTGGGGGTTCAAAGTGAGCTGGTTGCAGAGTGGACGGTGGATTGGAGCAGGACCAGAACCAATGCACTGAGGAGGCTATGGCAGCACTCCAGGCGAAAACCGATGGTAGCCAGGACTGGGGTGGTTGTGACGGAGACGGAGAGAACGGAACAGATTCCAGAGACATTTCAGAGGTAAAGCTGGCAGGCTGTGGAGATGGAGTGATAATGGTGATAAGCCAGAGGGGGGTATCAAAGGTGACTCCCAGTCTCTGGCTTGTCCAACCAGATAGATAATCCACCACTCAACGAGACGGGGGAGAGGTCCACGAGTGGGATGACACAGCATCCATGTTTTAGTGGCGGCACTTCTGAGACATCAACGGATGACACATCAAGTAGATAGCTACCTATGTAATAAATATTTATTCTCCATATGAAAAGTCTTTGTGTTTTCACCCCAGTGCTGCTTCTCTCCACAGTGTCTTTCCCATTCCAGTTAATGGACCTACATTCTCTGTTATTCACTCTCAAATCAAGGTGTCATCCTTAATAACTCTCTTCCTCACACCTCCATCCAGCCATCAACAAGCCTCACCCAGCCTTAACTTCAAAATATGTCCTAAATCCAACTTCTCACCATCTTCTCCAGCAACACCCTGGTCAAAGAACCATCTCTTAACTTCTGCATGCCTCCAACTCATCTCTATGCCTCTGTTCTCATCACCCCCTAGAGTCTATCCACACAGAAGCCAAGGAGATCTTTTAAAAGCATCTATCAGATCATGTTTGTCCCCTCCCATGTCTTCCCGTAACTCTTAGAATAAAGTCTAAAGTACTGTGCTTACCTGTGTGTTTCCAGGCCCTAGGAGTCATGCCCCTGCCTTCCTTCCAGACCTCATCTCCTCTGGCTCCCTTCTCTCTCATCAAAACCTCTCTCTTGCTGCTCCTCGGACACTTCAAGATAGTCTCTGCCTCTGAAACGTTGCCTTGGAATGTTCCATCACAGTTTTGCATTGGTTGTTCCTTCACTTCCTTCAGGTTTCTGCTCAAAAATTACCCTCTCAGAGGCTCAATCTCATTACTTACTAAGGAAATACCAATGAAGACCACAATGGAACATTATCTTATACCCAACAGACTGCCCCAAAATTAAGATGTCTCATAAAGCCAAGTGGATCAACTTTTAATCACTTCTGGGTGGGAAGGTAAATTGGAT
Organism: Balaenoptera musculus; assembly: GCF_009873245.2. NCBI lineage: Eukaryota > Metazoa > Chordata > Mammalia > Artiodactyla > Balaenopteridae > Balaenoptera > Balaenoptera musculus. Next base: position 51,264,110 of record NC_045794.1, on the reverse strand, counting down.
CCACCCCTTTGGAAAACAATTTGATTTTATCATGTGAAGTTGAACGTTGACCCAGCGATTCCAGTCCCAGGAATGTCATGGAGAAACTCCCATACATGTGCATTAAGAGGCACACACAAGAACGTTTAGCAGCACTGTTCAAAGAGAAGAAGGCTGGAAACAACCCAAATATCCATCCACAGGGCAAAGAATCAATTGGTTTTGCACATTCACCCACCAACCGTAACTCAGCTATTAAAATGAATCAGCTGCAGCTACATGCAACAGTGTGGAACAATGATGCTATTTTTATAAGGCAAAAGGAACAAGCAAAATCAAACAGTATGGTACCTAATGCATATAACCATAAGTGATAAGCATTATTTTTTTTAAAGGCAAGAGAAAAATTAACAAAAAATTTAAGAAGCGGTCACTTCAAAAGACAGGCAGGTAGACAGGTTAGGACAGAGCACAGGAAGATGAAACAGAACTGGTAACGCTTACTTCTTAGATTAGGTGGTAGGGTCACAGGTGTTACACTGCTATGCTTCAGAACTTACAAACACGTTAGCATGTATATATTAAATGTTAGGCAATATAAATGAAAATACAAAGTCATGGCTGAACCAAAATGAGGGGAAGAGTTACTATTTTAGGTAACTTTTTAGTTTGTCTTCCCTGACTATGTAACATGGCTACTGCACCTCTTCTCTGGATTTTATTTTCCTTCATAGCACACATCGCTCCCAAAGGTACACAGTTGTATATACATACATACCACGCACATTCATTTTCTTGTTTAAGTCTCTCCCACTAGAATGTAAGCTCCGTAACTGTGGAGTCTTGGACTTCTTGTCCATCACAAAATCACCAAGGCCTAGAAGAGTACTTGGCATACACTGTAAATATTTAAGAAATAAATGGATAAATGGATGAAGGAATGGCCGAGATACCACTAGCAGAGCAACAGGGCATAAAACATTTAGTGTGTGCACTCTGCAGTCAGACACCTCTGGGCTAAAATCCAGGCTCTAGTCAATCTTAGCTGAGTGACCTTGAGTGAGTTACTGAGCTTCGTTGGGTCTCAGTATCCTTACCTATAAAACCTGTAATGGGAGTGGTTCTGATGACTAAAGCAAAAATTTAGCACTTTGTCCAGCAGAAAATTATTATTATTATGCAGTCACAACGTAATTTCCCCTTAAAAGATGTCCATCTTGGTGGCTGCAAGCAATCTGAATTCTTTAGGCAGTTCTTCTGTGACCAATTTCCTCCACACTCAATTTTAAACCGTGGACCAATCTGGAATCCTCTAGTTATTTCTGTGTTTGGTCAAACTAAAGAGACGTGCTAGGGAAACCTTGTAACCACCAAACCTCCAGTGAGGATGGCACAATATAATCTTGCGTCTGCCCTAGCCACCAGCTCAGGAGATAAGCCAGATGTGAAGAAGAAAAATAGCACCTGCTGTTTACTGAGGGCTTTCTCTGTGCTAAACAACTCAGATACATCATCTGGCTCGTTCTCCACAACTTGCTTGGGAAGTTGGTATGTACAAGAATTTCACAAAGCGGGCATATTGGAAACTGTTTTCCACTTTGGGCCTGAGCAGATTCTGGAGTGGACGATATTCAAATAGTAACTCACCATTCTTGTACTATCAGCTGTAATACATCCTTTTAAAACCAAACCAAACCAAAACACAAAAAGCAAAATCTGCTTTCACATCCTAAATGATGTCTCATTTTACAGCAGTAAACCCAGGGCTTCCACTGCTGTGAAACCCATGTAAAAATTACTATCAACACCGCTCCCTCCAAAGGACCAAATTCTACAGGGCTGTTGCCTCACAGCGCTCCTGGCACACACGTGATAAAGATGAACCTTTCAGTGAACTCCCACGTTTTCCATCTGGGTTACAGCCAAGGACCAGGGCATCCTTCCCCTTGGAGGAACCATACCCTTGTGGAGAGCTCTAGGTCCTTCTGGGAGATTTGCTCCAGCTCTGTTCAGGCTACAGATCTAGAGCACACTCCAAGGGTTCCAATGGCCTGGGAGAACCGCAGATTAATAATAATAATGACTCATATAACAATAACAACCCTTTATCCAGTGCTTAGTATGGATCAGGCAGTATTTATCTGAAGAGTTTTACATATATTTGTTCATTTAATCTACTTAACTACTCCATGGCTTAGGTATAAAGCTTGTAATCTGACTAAATCCCTATAATTGAGACCAGAAAATGACCTGACCTTGCCGAGCAAGGTGAGACCCAGAGCAGAAATCCCAAATGGTCCCCAGTAGTAAGAGACAGCAGCTCCCAGTGGCCTAGCCTCCTGGTTTTGATCAAGGGAGGGTATACCCTCTCCAACCCCTAATGCTATTTCTGCAGAATTAACCAAGTAGAAATAAATGAGGAGGGGGCGAAAGGAGAGCATACTTACTTCTCATCAAGTCTACAGACTGGCATGCAATTCCCAGACCTATCTTATATCCCATGACCTTTACATCATCCTGGGTACCTTACCTTCCTTCTTGGCTTTCAACACAGCCAAAACTTCCTCTTGGAATTTCTTCCTGACTCAAATATCTCCCTGTCATCTTCCTCTGGTCTCTCTCTGCTAATAACACTCAGTACACATTTCCTGTGACATGTAATTACTGTTTTCATTTTTATTTTATTTTGCCCATTTCCCCTTTAAACTTCTAGCATCTTGAGACCACAGGTGACATTTGGTTTCCCAGTGTCCGATATAGAGCCAGCTGGGCTGCTGCAGACAAGCAGTAAATGTTTACTGAGTGAACTAAGGAAACCATTGCTCTTGGTGAACAGCACAGCGTTTCTCACCATCCACCTAAACAATGCCCTGGCAGGACCAGTGGGATGGAAGGGAGGAGTCCCTGCACAGGCAGGGAGCTGCCTGATTAGTAATGAAGGACTTAACAAGAGACCCCTTTCTGGGAGCTTTGATTCCAGCCCTAGAATTGAAACTTGCATCTTTTTCAATGAAACAATACCCATCACGACCACCTACGACCAAGGCTTGCATTTTTAATCCTTGGGGCTTCTCACTTCATTAATATCCAAGTTTCTGAAGAGCTTTTGGAGCTTAGTGAAAAGCTTCTCACAATGTTTTGAGCAGAGTTTCTGTTCTGAGAGTTACTTTTTCTCTGCAGGGCAAATCACATTTGGTTTTCCTTTATCCTTCTGATAAATGCTGTTTAAAAAGCTGGAGGCATGGAAGGTGAAGAGAGAAAGATACATCTAGAAGTTGTTCATCAATATGGAATTTCTCTGCGCGCCTGTGTGACCTCAGCGTTTTCACATTTCCACAGGTCTCCTTGGAGATGGTTGCTATGATCACTCAGTGTCCCCGGCTAAAAATCTTCAAAATGTGGATGGCTGCTTTTATTCTCTCTCATCTCCCCTTTATTAGCTGTTTTTCCTTCACACATAGTTTATTTCTTCATGAATGCAATCTGCTCATAATTTTTTTTGATTGTACAATATTCCATACAAACAGAACACCCCCATTCTTCTGGTTCCTCTGGAAATGTCTTTGATTTGGATTATAATATTAGGCAGTCTGTTAGGAATACCATTTACACTTTTATGTTTCTTGGTTCCCTGAAAATAAATTAATCATATGGCAGTCCACCCTGGCTACCTCCTCTTTTTCAGAACTACTGATCTGCACTGGAAGAAACTGAACACTGTCAATAAAAATATCCAACCTGCTGATTCTTCTCATGCTATTTACTTCACAAGCTCTGGGCTTGGAATATCTCAAGATTAATTTTAAAGTGGATGCAGTTTTTCTATTTCCCCCTTTGACTAAAGTTAACGTGAATATACTTTTATTTGATTACACACACATTATTCACATTTCCAATACCTAAATGATCTCACGATGGTTGCTTCTTACAAATATACAAGAGGAAAAAGAACTTGAAATGCTGAGTAAACTAAAACAAAACCTAAGTATTGCACTAAGTATCCCGATAACTGGAGAAAGCTAAAATACAACATCCAAAAACAATCTCAGCATTCTCCGAGCAGGTTTAGCTGCCTTGTTGAAATCTAGACTTCCAGTGTAAATTATACAACATATCCTTCAGGGGGTTTCCAAAATCCTAATTAGGTAAATCTGCAGAAAAGGGAACACGTCTAGAAGGACACACACACACACACACACACACACACACACACACACACACACACACACACACACACACACACACACACACACACACACACACCCGTAAATGGATCATAGGGAATCGTTTCTAGACAGAAACCTGTAAGATTTTACTTTGCAACTCAGGGACAAGGACAAAAATTCAAATCTTCAAAGGTGGAGATACCTGCACAGCAAGATTACAATCATGTGAATCAGTGGCAATGTGATACAGAGGCCTTTTATTAGCACAAGTAACAGATAAAAGAATGTAAAGCTCATTTTGTTCATGTGAAGAAAAAAAAGTGCTACTTAAATTTAGGCCAGTAATTTTTATTTTTAACAATATTATAGAAGCAGATTTTATACATGACATTAGAAATTAATTCTTCTGAAGTTATTTAAGACATTTCCGTAAGATACAGGGTTAAATCATAAGGAATCTGCAGAGCCTGTGAATTTATGAATCAAGTGAGGTCACTGAAAACAAAAATAAATAAATTCATTTGTTCATTCAATTAACAATGCTTATCGAACATTTACCCTATGCTAAGTACTATGGTTGGCATTTGGGATGCAGAAGTGATTAAGACCTGGTGTTAATTATCTTTGAGGATTTGGTGGAAAAGATAGAACCATAAATAGATAATTACAATGTGATATTATAAGTACAATGATTGGGGCATAAAACGGTATAATTCAGTCTTTATTTTATTTTATTTAACATCCTTATTGGAGTATAATTGCTTTACAACAGTGTTACTTTGTGCTTTATAACAAAGTGAATCAGCTATACGTATTCATATATCCCCATATCTCCTCCTAATTCAGTCTTTAAAAAGGACAAGTGTCTGGTATGAAAAACCATTTTATGAGAGTTGCAGTTTCATTGTTCTACATGTCAAACACATTACTGTCGACACAAAATACTGTCATACAAAGATGAACCTTCTAGCACAGGGGACAGGTAAGAAAAAAATGACAACTACTACTTCTCAAACTATCATGGTGAAGGACCAGTTTTGTAAAAATTTGAATCCTTCACAGACTGATCCTTTTGTAAAAAAAAAACAACAAACAAAAAAGCTAAAAAAAGTAATAAAAGCTTGTTTCATGGAGGAGCAGTAACACATTTCAGTCCATGGAAAAGCACTGCAATGAAGTATTACAGGTGCTAAGAGTACGTAAGTTGCTGTCACGTAGGAGGAGGTGATGTGATCAGTTTATGGGGAGACGGATAGAGTTAATCTAAGAAAAAGTTTTATAGAGGATGTGACCCTTCAATTGGGTCTTTAAAAAATGGAGTAGGATTTGCCAGTAAAATGCAGTGAGGGGTACAAAGAATGACATTGCAGGTAGAAAGAGAAACACATAGAGGAAGGAAAAGCAAGACTGTCTATACAATTGAGTAATGAGGGGAGAGAAAGGCCAGTCGAGCAGGGTCTTATAAGCTGAATATGAGCTTTGTAACAGCCCTCTCCCCATTTGGTAAGATTTCATACAGAAGACTGAAAAAAGAAGGCAGTTGATTGTCTTCCTCAGTATTTAAAATACTGTTACAAAAACAACAATAACTCCAGTGACAGTCACAAGTGAACTTTATGTCTCTGGGTGGAGCTCATTTAAGACCACCTTATATTTATATGACCTCCTCGTTCTTCAGAGCTAGTATGCAGCTAATGAACCCTTGTCATAGCATCTAAAATACTGGAAAAAAATTCCCACCATGCCAGACCTAGAGTGCTTTCAGATGCGAGGGGTAAAGTTTATATTCCTCCTACTGGTTTTTTGTTTCATTTTGTTTTTGTTTTTGTTTTTGTTTTGCCACCTCTCCTTGCAGGCAAGAAAGCCATAAAGAGGATGGGCTCTGCCTAGGGCTGACTTTTACTTGCTCCATGACCTTGGACAATTTATTTACCCTTCCTGTTTCCTCAGCTCTGAAAGAGGGACATGACAGTCCTACCCCACAGGGTTACTGTACCGTAAGGACTGGATGAGTTCATACAAGTAAAGCACACATAAGAGTGCCTGACAAACTGTGGGTGATCAGTGAGTGTCACTGAGTTATTCATATCGTTAAAAATAAAAGGAAATGGAAATGGAAGGATAGATAATATCCCTCTTCTCCCCCCAACCCCAGCAGTGTCACTCATATCAGCTTCCGAAAGTATGATTGGGAATGACACATATACACTATTGATACCATGTATAAAATAGACAACTGAGGGGAACATATTGTATGGAACAGGGAACCCTACTTAATGCACTGTGGTATCCTAAATGGGAGGGAAATCCAAAAGGGAGGGGATAGATGTATATGTATGGCTGATTCATTTTGCTGTGCAGTACAAGCTAACACAACATTGTAAAGCAAATACACTCCAATAAAAATTAATTAAAAAAACAAAACAAAACAAAAAACCAGAAAACAAAAGTAGGATGAAGTAGGCTCCCTAAATTCTAACTCTGTAGATCACCCACTGTTTCCCCAACATCCCTGTAAAGCTAAACATGTATTACAGGTGGCGAAAATAGAGCTAATTATAGGCCTCTAGAGTAAAATGACTAAGGGAAAAATCCATAGAGAAGAGCTTATTTTCCATCCTGATCCTACCTTAGTTATCCCTAAAATTAGAAGCCAGTAGTTTTGGGTTATTGAAAGACACTTCCTCTGTGAGAGAAAACCGGAATGAGACAAGACTGTTTAGGCAGGCTTTATTTAAAACATTTAGCACCTCTTAGCAATGTAAAGCAATCGAGTTGATGCTTAAATATTTTAAAGTCTGAGATGGTTGTCCGGAGTTCACTGAGAGTTTGACGACAACTGGAGACTGCGGAATAAGCATCGTGGTGCCTCTTCAAGCAGAGGCTTAGCAAAGGGATGTAGTAATTTTGGGTCAGGAATGTAAGAGTTTATCTTAATTTAGCAGCTGTAGAGCTGGTAGCAGCCAAATCGAGTGGAGTCTTTTCAGGAAGATCAGCTTAGGGCACAGCCGCCTAGACAAAACACCACCACTACACGGATGGGCGCAGAGGCCCCCCTAGTAACGGCACAAATTCCAGAGATAGAACCAAGGTTGTCTTAGATGTGGCGGGCACATCAGTAGAAACATGAAGGAATCTAGAGGCCAAAGTGTTCTGGGGGCCACCTTAAGGATGCTAAGGGCACTTGTGCAAAGGCATTCAGCAGGCTTTTAGTATCCTAGATAAAGTTATTAAGCTTTTTTCCCCCTTATATTTCACATTTATTGTCAAGCGTATTGTTTCTGCTATTCCTTTCTCCTCTCTTCTCCAAACACTTCCGCATCTTTACTCTGTAGCTGTCAGGACAAATGGAAGACCTCTTCGACCCTGGAGGAGGCCCTGTAAGACCAGGATGGGCTGACCTCTTTACTGCTGCCACTTGCCAAAAGGCTGACCTACAGGAACTTAGTATAAGCATTGTCTCTTAAAAGCAAAAAATTATTTAATTTTACTGTCACTTGCAGAGAGACTATAAAAGGTCAAGAGAAAATATTATTATGGTATCTATAACCCACAACCTCTGTACCCTATATCTGCTTTCATTATGTTTTAACCTCTTAATTCTGCTTTGTTTCCATGTCTTATAGCTATTACTAAAACATTGCTGTCAGGTTTTATGTATTTTTTTTCTTAGCAACAATGTACCATGACTTCAGTGTGTTTCAAAATACCCAGTATTATTGTACCTACAGAGAGAGGAATATGGGCAGCAGCGTCTCAGGGTTTGCAAGTCAAACATGCAGCAGAAGAGGGTGGGAAAGGAATTGTGCTGCACTGTGTTACTCTTGAATGCTGAACTCATTTAACAGTCAAGCAGAGTCAGAAGGATAGTCAAGTAAAGAAAATAAAACAGTAGTTTATGTATCAGCAATGTTGAAGTAGCAAAAAACCCAAAACAGAAGGCACAGACATATTTAGTTAAAATAATTAGGCTGCCAGAGATTGAGGAAAACAACTTCCTGCTAATATCTTACAATACAAAACACCTGCTAAGCAGCAATAATCTTACAAAATTACAACTCGCCATTCTTCAAATTGGATTTTGGACTTAACACTGTTTATGTCATTCAACCATCCAATCCAGCATTTATAAAACACCTACTGATTATTAGCATTGCATTTGACTCCCTGGAGCTAATAAAAGATAAAACAGAAGACACAAACCCTTTCCTACAGAAATTTATACTCTGATGATTAATTTCGTGGGTCAACTTGGACAGGCTTATGACAACTAGTAATTTAATCAAACACAAATCTAGGTGTTGCTCTGAAGGTCTTTTGTAGATGTGGTTAACATCTACAATCAGTTGACTTTAAGTAGACTACCCTCCATAATACAGCTGGGCCTCAATCACTTGAAAGGCCTTAAGTGCAAGAACTAAGGTCTCCCAGAGAGAAGGAGGAATTCTGCCTCAACACTGCAGCATTAGTTTCTGCCTGTGTTTCCAGCCTGTTGGCTTGCTCTACAAATTTTGTACTACAGATATACAAACTACATCCTATTTGTTCCGTTTCTCTGGATAACTCTCCTACACACTCTTATAAGCAATTCTAAGCAAATAGTAATGGGAAGAACAAATCGGTTCAAAGATGCCTTGCAAAGGTCATGTCCAAGAGTGCAGAGACACTCAGATTATTCCAGTATAAAAGTAAATTTCTGGGACTTCCCTGGTGGTCCAGTGGTAAAGAATCTGCCTTACAACACGTGGGGGACATGGGTTCGATCCCTGGTCAGGGAACTAAGATTCCACATGCCACAGGGCAACTAAGCCCACAGGCCATAACTACTGAGCTTGCACGCCTCAACTAGAGAGCCCGCATGCTGCAAACTACAGAGCCCACGTGCTCTGGAATTTGCGCACCATAACTACAGAGCCCACATGCCCTGGAGCCTGTGTGCCACAACTGGAGAAGAGAAAACCTGCAGGCCACAACTAGGGAGAAGCCTGCATGGTGCAACGAAGGATCCCGCATGCCTCAACAAAGGTCCTGCCTGCCGCAACTAAGAACTGATGCAGCCTAAAATTAATAAAAACTAAATCTTTAAAAAAAAAAAGTAAATTTTTATACTGAAGCCAAGTGCAAAAGGCAGTAGGAACATAGAAGGAGTGTCTATATTTGCCTGGGGCAATCATGGAAAGTCAAAAATATCTGAGATTCGAAAGAAGGATACAGAGGGAATTTGTTACAGGAAAAGGAAAAACACACAATTGAAAAGAGATGTTAGAATACAGAGTATGTCTGTTGGAGCATAAAGTAAAAAGGCAGGATGAAGGTCAGGGGATAGAGCAAGTGATGTGGTAGGAAATAAAGTGGGTTGCAAATGGAGGACCACGTCTGCAGTGAGAAAGATCAGATCCTGGAGGACAAGGCTCAAATCAACTTCTACCCTCATAAATTTCACAGCTGTTCAATTAATTTTTGTTGATATTATAAATGCATAAATGAATGTTATTGGATTAGCATTATTGTTATTGTAAAGCTATGTAGTTAAGAAGAGAAGTAGAATAAGTTCAGCAATATGGCAGGATATAAGATCAATGTACTAGGATCAATTTTATTTCTATATACTAACAACGAACAATCTGAAAATAAAATTAACAATCCCATTTACAATATGATGAAACAAAAAGAGTAAAATATTTAGGAAAAGCTTTAGCAAAACAAGTATAACAGTACACTGAAAACTACACAACACTGTTGACTTATTAAAGAGATCCAAATAAGTGGGAAAATATCTCATGTTCACAGATCCAAAGACATAATACTGTTAAGAAGGCAAGAGTCTCCATAAAGATTTATAGATTCAATGCAACCCCTAAAAGTCTGAGCTAGTTTGATTTTTTTTTGTAAAAACTGACAATTCTAAACGTCATATAAAAATAGAAGCAACCCAGGATATCAACAAGAAAAAACTTGAACAAAGTTGGAGGATTCATGCTTCAAAACTTACCACAAAACTACAGTCATTAAGACATTGTGGTACTGGCATAAGAATATACATATAGGGACTTCCCTGGTGGCGCAGTGGTTAAGAATCCACCTGCCAATGCAGGGGACACGGGTTCAAGCCCTGGTCCGGGAAGATCCCACATGCCGCGAAGCAACTAAGCCCATGCACCACAACTACTGAGGCTGCGCTCTAGAGCCCACGAGCCACAACTACTGAAGTCTGCGTGCCACAACTACTGAAGCCCACGCGCCTACAGCCGGTGCTCCACAACAGGAGAAGCCATCACAGTGAGAAACCCACACACTGCAATGAAGAGTAGCCCCTGCTCGCTGCACAACTAGAGAAAGCCCATACGCGGGAACGAAGACCCAACACAGCCAAAAATAAAAATTAATTAATTAAAAAAAAAACATACATGTACATCAACGGAATAGACCTGAGAGTCCAGAGTTAAACCCATACATTTATGGTTAATTGATTTTCAACAGGGGTGACAAAAAAAAGTTAATAGGTAAAAAATAGTCTTCCACAAATGGTGCTGGGCAACCGGATATCCACATGCAAAAGGATGAATATGAACCTCTACCTCGCACTTTATGCAGAAATTAATGTAAAATGGATTACAGGCCTAAATGTAAGAGCTAAAACCATAAAACTCCTAGAAGAAAATATACAAGTAAATATTTATGACCCCATGTTTGGCAATGCCAGATATGGTACCAGAACCACAAGTGACAAAAGAAAAAAACAGGTAAGTTGGACTTCATGAAAATTTAAAACTTTTATGTCTCATAGAACACCAAGAAGAAAATGAAAAGACAGACCACAGAAAAGGAGAAAATATTTGCAAGTTATATTATCTTACAAGGGATTTATATCCAGAATATATAAAGAACGCTTACAACTTAACAGTAAAGATGAATAGCTCAATTTTAAAATGGGCAAATAATTTGAATAGATGTTTATCCAAAGAAGATATACAAATGGCCATGAAGCCCATGAAAAGATGCTCAACACCATTAGCCATCAGAGAGATGCAAATCAGAACCACAAGATACCACTTCATACTCATTTGGATGGCTAAAATAAAAAAGTCAGATAATAACAAGTGTTGATGAGGACGTGAAGAAAATTAGCACCCTCATATATTGCTGTTGGGAACACAAAATGGAGCAGCCACTTTGGAAAACAATTTGGCAATTCCTCAAAATGCTAAACATAGAGTTAACACTGTGGAATCTCAGTGATTCCACTCCTAGATATATGCCTAAGAGAGCTGAAAATATATATCCATACAAAAACTTGTTCACAAACATTTATAGCAGTATCATTCACAAGAGTGAAAAGATAAAGAAAAAAGAACAATCCCAAATGTCCACCAGCTGATGATGAATGGATAAACAAAACTGGTATACAATGGAATATTATTCGGTCACAGAAAGAAATAAAGGACTGATACATGTTACAGCATGGAAGAACCTTGAAAACATACGCTGAGTGAATGAAGCTAGTCACAAAAGGCCACATGTTGTATAGTTCTATTTATGTGAAATGTCCAGAATGGGCGAATCCATACAAACAGAAAAAGGATTAATGATTGGCTGGGGCTGGGGTGGAGGTAGAGTGTGGCAGGGAGGAGAACAGGAATTGGGGTGACTTCTAATGGGTTAGGAGTTTCTTTTTGGGGTGTGAAAAAAATGTTCTTAACTGAGATTGTGGTGATGGTTGCACAACTCTGTGAATAAACTAAAAACCACTGAACCACTTTACCTGTGTGAACCTTTTGGAATCTGGAATAAATCTCAATAAAGCTGTAAAAAGGGGAAAGGACAGAAAGTAGCTGGATAATCAAACTAGCTTAAGTAGAGGACCTTTCCCACATAGAGAAGATATGTTAAAGGTAAGGTGCTCCCAGAAAAGGAGAGACGTTAAGTGTGGGAGCTTGATGTTTCCTCAAGGTGGGTCTCTTGCGGCCTGTCCCCACGCTCCCCCCTTCAGGGATAAACAGGCAGCCCAACCTCCCAGGAATCTGATTTTTAGAAGAGTCACACAGGGACTGAAGGCCTTTGGAGCTGAAATATTTGAATGTCAGCACTCCAGACACTGTCCTTGAATCCTTATAACTTTGCTCCCCAGAGCTACCCTGGATACTGGTTGTTCAACTCTGCTTCAATTCTGTCTCCCATTATTAGAATTAATTCCAATAAATGCCCCCTTTCTTAAGTTATCCCAAATCAGTTTCTGTTGGGAAGAGATCAGAAGAGATTTTTGATATTCAGGGAAGGTCAGAGGATAAGTACCAGGACCATGAGATTTACTGAGGCAAAGGGCAGGATATAAACGAATTTCCCTTGAAGAATTTCTGATACAGAATGAATATTCCTTTAGGCGTCCACCTAATGTTACTGATAGGTTACTCTAACAAACAGTAGTTCTAACTTTAGGAGGCAGAGATCAAAGAGATTTTTTTCAGTGATATAGTGTTCACCATGCAGTTAAGCAAACTGCATGTATAGAGAGATATAACTATTGTTATGTCTAACACTTTAAAAGAGGAGAAGTCCTGTCACTAGGATACTGCTCATAAATCTGATATGTCTAAACAGTGTTTCTCCAATTTGAATAACGGAGGGACCCTTTTAATACCAGAGTCCTGGAAAATCTAAAAACCTCAAACTGAGAAATCCTGTATCGTGATTTTTAGCTTCATGATGGTTATTTGTTACCAAATTGACTGTAAACATAAAAGTGAATGTGAATGGAAACAATCCAATGCCCATCAGCAGAGTGAATGCACAAGCCATCTGTGGACTCCATACGATGAAATACTACTCAGCAAGCAAAAGGGGTCAACTACTGACACGTGCTACAAAGTGATGCGCCTCAAAAACATAATGCTAAGTGAAAGAAACCAGACACAAAATACAAAAAGAAAATATTGTTTGATACCATTTATCATATGAATATCTACAAAAGGCAAATTTACAGAGACAGAAAGCACATCAGTGGTTGCCTTGGGGTAGGGGTGGGAACAGGGATTCACAGCACAAAAACCTGAGGAAATAACTTTTGGGATAATGGAAACGTTTTAAACCTAGACTGCAGTGATGTTTCCATACCTCTAGAAATTTACTAAAATCATTCAAACGTACACCTACAGCAAGTGAGTTTTACGGTATGTAAATTATACCTGAATAAAGCTGTTTTAAAAAAAAAAAGAAATGTGAGGTAAGAATCTGAAAGGAGGTCGTCATCATATAATCCAAAATATGCCTTTTTAGGATCACAAAGAAGATTTTTAAGGCATCTAAATTAAAATTTCCATAGAATTCAGGGACTTCTGAGAATGCCCTCACAGACCCCTACGTGGTTATTAAGAAAAATTGCCCCAAGGGTATAAGATACCCTTGGCAAAGTTTTCTGGGGACCTAAATATTCTTACCCTTTTTGCATGTACACACAAAGACGACAAACACCAGAAGAAGTGTCTTATACTCATTTTGACAACAACCTTTCTAGAACGCCTTGTACAAAGTCCTGTGCCTTTTCTATTTTCATTTATCCTCATATGCATTTATTATTAAAAAGATCATAAAAATACATGTTTTGAAAAGTAACCTACAGTTCTACACCTTTGCACAAACTTTTTCTTTTCTGTTTTCTTTTCGTTTTTTAACCTATCAGCTGCATGAACTCTTCCCTCTTCTAGTAAAAACTCTGGACCCCTCTCTAGGTTATAATATTAACCCCCTTTGCCTGATATAAACAGTAGAACTAGTTTCCCCAGTTTGTTGTTGTCTTATGGTTTGTTTTGCATGTGTGTGTAGAGTTATTAATCTTGACATAGTTGCATCTGTCAGTCCTCTGGTTGTCTATTCTATAGTTTCAAGGTTGCAAGTTATCATTCCTCTATGGGTCTGATTCAATAATCTAACTTTTTAAAAGCCAGTGCACTGGACACACTGTCTTGATTTGATGACCCAGGCTCATCTCCATAAACACTAAGTGCTGCGCTTCTCTGAGTATAGCTCCAACATGGCCAAAGGGCTTACAGAGCTATGTGGGAGTGTCTGTCCCTCCATTAAATGGCCTCAGACTGCTGTGGCTTATGTCCTTCCTGTGTGGTCATCCTGTCTGCTGTTATTTCTTGCTTCTGTCTGTGGGCCTGCTTTTATATAAATAAGCACCCTTTCCGCCCCCCTTTCCCATGTACTGACGCTATTGTTCTAGGAATTAGGAAGCAGACTTATTAAGCTTGCTAGTTTAGAGATGTGTATAAACCAAAGCTGGGGTTTGAGGGTTTTTTTTTTTTTTTTAATTGGAGTATAGTTGATTTACAGTGTTTCAGGTGTACAGCAAAGTGATTCAGTTTTATATACATATATATATATTCTTTTCCATTATAGGTTACTATAACATATTGAATATAGTTCCCTGTGCTAGACTGGGGTTTGAGGTTTTGAGTAGAACTTTTAGGCTCCCCAGTATGTAAAGCACATGAGCTTTGGTACATGCACTTGGCTATTAAAAAAAAAAAAAAAAAAAAAAAAGAGCTAGTGCTTTTCCATAATGCTTGGACCACCCACTACTGTGTTGGAACTTCTACTTGCTCAGTTCTCATCGTCAACTCAACTCTTAAGGAACTTGAAGAGAATGACAGCTTAATCTGAACACATGCAGCTACTATGCCCAGACTCTGATAAATGGTCATAACCTTTTGTTTTTTAATTGAACATAGCATGCTTCAGAATTCTTTGGCAATCCTTTACTAAGACATTAACAATATCAGAATTGTCACTTAAGGTAAAACCTAGAACCATGGCCCAAAGCAGGGGTCCTCAGGTACTTCTTGCTTAGGAACTGTAGCTATTGCCAAATTTTTATAACTGAATTATATTTAAAATACATAGTACTATATAAATTTCCCTGGAAGAATGTAAAAGAAATTGGTGCTATTTGCTTTGGGGGTAGGGTGGCAGAAGTGAAAGGAAATTTTTCACTCTATACCTTACTACTTGTGGATTTTGAACATGTGACTAGTTTACAAAATCCTTCTTAAAACTGCATAATGTAAGGGAAACTCACCAGGGCATATTCAAAGCCAAATGAACAGGGAAGTGTCGTGCACAGCCTGCTCTGGGCTGGGAAGAACAAAACCTACTTCAATCTTTTTGCTTTCTATCCTCAACACCCAGATTCTGTCTCATGGTCTCTAAGACGCTGCTTCAGTTCCTGGTGTCAAGTCTACATTCCAACCAATAAAAAGGGAAGGAAGAAAAGAGCACAATCCTTCCAGGAACACAACACAGAAGTCGCACATATCATTTCTGTTCACATCGGAATGGTCAGAACTTAGTTACATGACACATAAATAACTGAAAGGGAACATGGGAAATAGTCTTTAGAAGGCATATGTCCAGCTAAAACACGGGAAGTTGTATTACTAAAAGAGAAGGGAGCACAGGTGCTGATCCACAAATAACCGTGGCAATTTCAGCCTCAAATGATTAACATAAAATTCAGTATAGGAGTTATCTTTGGTGGGAGGGAAAAAAAAATGCATTCCAGGGGCTTTAAGGGCAATAACATTTATTTCTTAAGCCACGTGATTACAACATGGGGTTCAATTTTTCCTTGTTATTTCTTATACATATATAATTTATATATATATATAAATAGAATATTTATTATGTATATTTCACAATTTAAAAAACATTAAGATTTGTTGAAGCTGGATATGGGTGCATGGGGATTTATCACTATTTTCTCAACTTTTGAGCATACTTGAAAAACTCTAGAATAAAAAGTTTACACACATACACACACTTTATATACATATACTTTCATCTTAATACCCTCTCAGATACACAATACTTATTAAAAACCCACTTTGTAAAAAGTACTGTCCTAAATGTTATGTTACATACATACACTATATGTATATGAAAAATAAAGGACTGGGCTTCCCTGGTGGTACAGTGGTTAGGAGTCTGCCTGCCAATGCAGGGAACACAGATTCGAGCCCTGGTCCAGGAAGATCCCACATGCTGTGGAGCAGCTAAGCCCATGAGCCACAACTACTGAGCCTGCGCTCTGCAGCCCGCGAGCCACAACTACTGAAGCCCGCGTGCCACAACTACTGAAGCCCGCGTGCCTAGAGCCCGTGCTCCGCAACAAGAGAGGCCACCGCAATGAGAAGCTCGCGCACTGCAAGGAAGAGTAGCCCCTGCTCACCCCAAGTAGAGAAAGCCTGAGCACAGCAACAAAGACCCAATGCAGCCAAAAATAAATAAATTAATTAAAAATAAAAAAGAAATAAAGGACTATGCTATCCTTAAAATGTTTATAATCTAATTGGGATGTTGAGACTAAAATAATACAGTATGTGATGGAGTGACCAAATGAGAGGTATGGACAGAATCTAGAGAAAGATCAGTTTGGTTTAGGAAGGATGAGATGGCCATAACCCCTGGAATTAAGCAAATGTGACAAATACAGTAAGCATTAATAAAAACAATAATAAACATGCAAGCTAATTTTAAGCAATCAGATTTATGCAGGTCTCTTCATGAAGCTGTCATTTTGTTTCAAAGTTTAGAATTAAGTTAAATGCAACCTAAGGAAATAGAAAAATAAACTGCTGTTCCACTTTCACACATTATAACCAACTTTGTTCCTTTATAACCAAACCAAGGCAATCATTTTAGGGTAGACCTTTGACCAGGTGCCTTCAGTCCCTCTGAAGAGGCAGTAAAGCATACATCTGTAATCAGCCTGCATAGGTTTGGGTCTCCCAGCCACCGTCTGCAGGCTGTGGGACTGTGGAACTGGTTGCTTAACCTCTGTGCCTCAGTTTCCTCATCTGTAAAATCGAGATAATAATAGCACCTACTTACTAGAGACACTGAGTCCATACTGCTCTTGGCACAGAGTAAACACCCAATAATACACAGCTGCTGCTGCTGTTGCTATCTGCCTTTGCCATGACTATGAAAATGAGCTCTTTTATTTAGTTTCCCCTAGAGTTCACTAGGGTGGGAGAGGTTATTTCAGACAAAGTAGAAATCTGAATTTTTGTACGATTTCCTGAGTTTTTCAAATACCATGAAGGTCAAACAAGGCAGCTTGGTGAGCTAAATCTAGTGAACAATGTTAGGTAACTTATTGCGTAAGAATGCTGTTAAAATAAATTCAGGCAAGTTACAGCGTTTAAATAATTCTAATTTAAAATTCTAATTTAGAGTTGGTTATTCCTCCTATGGGTTACATTCCTTGAAGATAATCCAGTTAATTTTTAATCTCAGGCTTCCTCTCGCCACCCCTCAGAACCTTGAGTCCAGCTTTCTCCTAAAGTAGCTGGGAATCCAAGGTGTGGTTAGGAATAGCTCCCAGCAAAACCCAGACAATCAAGTTGGGGATGTGTGACTAAAACCCCACTGTGCAAACCAACATGTGATTAAGTGCTAAACTGTGAGATGCCAACTATGGACAGTCCAGGATTATGGAAGCCCAGTGTGGGCAGCAACGACCAGAAAGAAACAGCCTTATGCACAAACAAAGGAAGACCTGGCTCAGCCTTAAAGCACATGTACGATATAGACAGAGGAGAAGAGGGGCAAGGAGTCATATAAACAGAAAGACAGGGTGAGCTCCGCACGTGCTGCGATGAGACCAGACCAGGTAACTCAACAAGAAGAGTGGACACTGTGGAGATCTGGGGAAGATAAATTCACATAGCTAAACATGGGCCCAGACTACGAATGGCTCATTTTTTCTTTAAGAATGTACCCACTACTGGAATTATTTGCCCCAGGGTTCCTCATCACTTAGTGTGGAGAAGAAAGAACAAACCACGTTAGGAATAGTGCTTCTGAAGAACAACTATGAGATTTCTCCAGGACAAGCTTTTGTTGTGTTAATCTGGGAATTCTTAGCACCTAGGATAGTATCTGGCACGTAGTGAGTGTTCTAAAACTGCCTGGCAAGTAAGTGATTGAACAACAGCCTCATAGCAATAACCCAAAGCAGCAGGCCAGGACTGTCTTTAACAACAACAAAAAAGGAGGCATGAATCTGGTTGAGAGTTCACAATCTATAAACACCATCAAATAGATCTGTTTTATCCCTTCTACCACTCACTCCTGTTACCTTTAAGCGTCCTTTTACTATGCACAATTTCTTATTAAGCTTGATGGTGCAAAATTCTAAATAACTACTTATTCTTTGTAATTTATTTATTTATTTGTTTTTATTTTAGGCTGTGTTGGGTCTTCACTGATGCGCGCGGGCTTTCTCTCATTGCGGCGAGCGGGGGGGAGGGGCTACTCTTCATTGCGGTGTGTGGGCTTCTCATCGTCGTGGCTTCTCTTGTTGCAGAGCATGGGCTCGAGGCGTGCGGGCTTCAGTAGTTGTGGCACACAGGCTCAGTAGTTGTGGCTCACGGGCTTAGTTGCTTCACGGCATGTGGGATCTTCCCAGGCCAGGGATCAAACCCGTGTGCCCTGCATTGGCAGGCAGATTCTTAACCACTGCGCCACCAGGGAAGCCCTGTAATTTATTTTTATTTTATTTTATTTTTTTAAAAAAGGCAAATGGAGATATGAAGCTTTGCTTAGTTCAGAACTACAGACAGAGTTGTTCTCATCAGCATTATTTATTTACCAAACAAGAGTGAGAATGGTCCATTGCAGGTAACCAAGAACCCTATGGTAAATCACTTTAGACCATGATTTATTACATATCTTTTTTTCCCAATCTGTTTCCTAATACTCAAAATAAAATAAACCTGCCCTGTTAAGAACTGTATCGAGATTCTAGAAAGTCCTTTAACACTAACTTCCCCTTGGCACTGAGTTCACTGCCTCACATTTATTAATGAGTTCTTTCTAAAGTCTAATATACTGGAACAAAGCTAGCTTAAATTTATTATATAAGGAGACACTTCATAGTTACTTATTTAGGCACCTATGAACACACAGAATAAGGAGATTAATAAAAATCATGTGTACACACCAATAAAAATATGACTTGTAATATTTCTATTATGTAGCAAACCTGGTCCTATTTTTGAGAAAGCGAACTTCATTCTTGAGGAAGTTTTAAGGTATAGCATATTATACATTATACACAGCTGGTTCTAAATAAGTTGGCAAAAACAACAGTGAAACTTAACCACTGACGTGGTCAATGAGGAAAACAATGAAATACATATAGAAAGACTCTTCCAACTAAACTAGTCCAATCTGAAGCAAGAGAGTCAAGTGGCTGAGACTTCCTTAGCATTCTTTTTGCCAAAAGGTATACCTGCATTCCAACTTACTTATATATTTTCCTCTTTAAAAAAAAAAAAAAAAAAAGACATCTAATGGTAAATATGAAGATCTCAAAAAGATTAACTAAAATAATATCAATATACAGCTCGTAACTATTGCTTTGGGTCTTGATATACACTACTATTTCAAATGATTCCGATTGAATGATGTTTTTTGGTGTCTACTTCAATTCTATAATATTCATGTAATGTACATCTTTTAAAAGTGTTAGCAACACATCGAGTTTAAAACTCAGCATGATTTCAATTTTAATTTGAGGAAATTTCTCATATTAAAACAGAGACTAAAGAGCCCACTGAAGTGTCCATTATATCTGGCAAAACTACATTTTAAAATTATCAAAAAGGAATACATTAAATGTTCAAGGAAAAAGTTCCCATACAAGATAACATCATGATTGTTTAGAATGAATATAGCATGCATAATTTTCTTATAAATGAGAAATGGGATGTACTGAGCTGACTGTATTATATTAGATTAGCTTCCGTAACTGCGAAACCAAGCTCTTAACAGCCATATTCTGGTCTCCACGTTCCTGAATGAATTAAAGGTTTCCACCGAGCTTCCTTTCCAACACAGGAAATCCTGTTGGAGTCCCCCCTGCAAGTATGCGTCATGCTCACAGCTTTTCATTTTGCAACCTTTGAAAGGCCAACATTAGCTGTATTTTACAGGAAGTTCTTCCTTTATTCCCCCAGTAGTTTGCAGGGTAAACTTTGGTTAGATACAAGATCAGCATAAATTGAGCTCTGCTTTCTTATCACAGTGAAGCAGCTGTGCTGAGGGTGAGACTTTCCCCCCAACCCCATGTGCCCAAACCTTTCTTTTTCTCAGTATTTGAAATATATTCAGCCTCAGGTGCGTGGGCCTTCTGTGCCCTATTGTTTCTCTGATTTCTATATTAGTATTTAGAAATACCTTTGAAAAACATCAAAGAAAAAAAATCTATTTCCCTCCCCCAAATCCAAATACAAACCAAAACGAAATCCCAGAAAGATTTGTATTAGTTAACTGTGTTCCCAAATTGAATTTGAGGCTCAAAATAAAGACACATGAAAATGCAATTAAATGACATGTAATGCAGAAACATTTTACTAAGTGGAGAACACCACTATTTCAATAGGACTGTGGGAAATCATGCTATTTTAAGACACATCTGAAATAGCAGGCAAGGTAAACTGGGGTTGGTACCCAAGGAATTCTTGAGAGCACGTTCAAGAATTAATGCCTAATGATGGGCTTCCCTGGTGGCGCAGTGGTTGAGAGTCTGCCTGCCAATGCAGAGGACACGGGTTCGAGCCCTGGTCTGAGAAGATCCCACATGCCGCGGAGCAACTAGGCCCGTGAGCCACAACTACTGAGCCTGCGCGTCTGGAGCCTGTGCTCCGCAACAAGAGAGGCCGCGATAGTGAGAGGTTCACGCACCACAATGAAGAGTGGCCCCTGCTCGCCGCAACTAGAGAAAGCCCTCGCACAGAAACGAAGACCCAACACAGCCAAAAATATAAATTAAAAAAAAAAGAAAAAAAAAGAGAGTTAATGCCTAATGAGAAAGCTCACTGAATTCCTTTTAGAGGAATTTTTTTCACCTCCTCCCACAGACAGTGCACAGGTTTCACTGATGAGACTGAAAATGTCCCTTTGTTCCAAATAACCAAACCATTATATTAAAGTAGCAGTAGGAAAGTTGAGAGCACATATGGTGTGTCCAAACGTGATTCTCCTAAGTATTGCTTTAGTAGCCTTGGTTCATATACTATTATCTCCCCCAAATTTGGCTGCACAAATCGTTATGGAGCACATTAGAGCCTAATTCCCAAACAAAAGTAATCTTCTCAATTTTATTCCTATAGAAAACACATCAAAATAGCACATATGTCCTAGTAATAGGCTTTAGGGTGATGAGATCTTTTATTTAAAAACAGAAAATCTGACCCAATTCAAGGATTCCATTTACATTACAAAAGAGTTAATTAGTAACATGATGATGATCTCTTCCTCAGTGTTAATTAAGATTCTATTTACATCTATAGTCTGGACACCAGTTCAGTCCACCCTTACCACCATTCCCCAGAATACTGCCACCCACACTGTGTGGTGACAATGAAAGGTTCATACGGTTCATGGGGAACAGCGCTCTCAGATCAAGTAAGTTTGGGGAATCAAATCCAGTGTGAAGTATTTTCTAAACATTTTTGGTCCTGGAACCAAGGTTCCTCAAAGTTATTTGACTACAGAATCTTCTTTTCAAGTAGTAATTCCAAATGTAACAACTCCAACTTAGCATTCTTGGGAAGATAGTAGAAAATGTTGCTTTTCTGAAAAGATCATAAAATAGCGGCCACTGGCCAATTCCTACCCATGGACGTATTCTATCTAGTACGTATAAAGTTGTAAATAAAACTTAAGCCAATAGTGGAAATTTGGAGATTTCACATAAACATCTAGGTTTACCGATACTCCACTCCCGCAATGGTGATACCGGCTGAAGCTTAGCAGTGGATTGAGACCCTTTAGACGGAGTACAACACGTTCTTCAGTTTGAGAAAGTCCTCTTCATTCTCCACAGTCTCTTCGAATTCACAGTCTGCTTTACGCATGGACGTTACCTGCCCGCTGCTCCCAGGCACTTATCTGCCCTGGAGACTCCGTGAAGAAGAAAGGGGGACATGAAGAAGGCACCGGAAGCCTGCTCCCCGAGTCGATCAAGTGTAGGTATAATGAGAAAGCTCATCCCTTGTAAACTTCAAAACGTTTAATGTCACACCTTCTCTCCTCCAGTGCTCAAGATCTGTACCTAGACTGTGTACTCCCACCAGATAGTTCAACCAGAATGTCCTGCAATATATTTTCTGTGCTAAATTCTCAACCTCATCATGCTGTTATTAACAAGAACAAATTATTGAGCACTAAGTTCTAGGCACCGGGCTAATAACCTAGTACTATACCATTTAACACCTATAGCAACTCTATGGCCTACGTCCTTCCATTATCCCCCCATTTATTGATGAGAAAACAAGGTTAGACTGGCCAAGGTCACACAGTGAGTACAGCAGAGGTGGCAGAGCTGGCAGAGCAGGCCAACTGCTGCCAGAGCTCGTGGTCTTAACCGTTACACATTACACAGCCTTATTTAAAAAACTGGGTCCGGTGAAGAGCAGACCTGAGGAAGAAGTCTGGCAGAAGGCAATGCCTTACGGTAGACCCAGGAATAAAGAAGACAGTTGCCTGCTGTTGCAGGGTCAGAATTCACCCACAGATGAATCTGAGACACCACACATGCTTGAAGTCCCCATGAAGCAAGCAAAGAGGCAACACCTTCAACTGCAAATATTTTTCAGTAGCAACCAAGTGAACAGCTCTAAGTTAACAATTTCTTTCTACCTTTATATGAGCTCTTCAGGTATAACGTGAAGCAATTCACAGATGTTGTAGGATATGTCTCATTTTACGCAAAATGAAACCAGAGCTCTGTTCAGGTTAAAGGACTTGTCTTAGACCTTACAGCTTATGTAACAGGGTAAATGGTGAATGTGGAGTTCAAGTTCAGATCTCTGGATTCCAGATCTAGATTCATAGTAAGTGACTCTGGCACGGAAAGGGATAGAAAAGCATTGTCCAGTAGATCTTTCTATGGTGATGGGAATATTCTATATCTATGCTGTCCAATTCACATCCAAATGTGGTTGTGTGACTGAGAAACTGAATTTTTAAGTATACTTATTTAAAAATAATTTAAATTTAAATTTAAATAGTCAACTATCTACTTAGAGATAGCATCAGACCCCCCCCCAGGTTAAGGGCTCAGTCCTACAAGACTGCCCCCACTTCAGGTGCCAACTGCAAATCCAGATTATCACCTGGGTTTCTGACCAACCAGCTGTAAATAGGATACTCCCAAGACCCCTATACATTTAAATTTAAATACTGATTAGTTGCGACTTGTGATATTCTGATTTATAATAATAATATATATTTTGGTCCTTGTCCAGGGTTCCTGACATGTAGCTCCTAAAACCCTTGGAATTTCGTAAGTGATAAGAGCAATAAAGTGAAAGAATGTCTTTTGTTATTCATAAGCCCCTTTCAACCACACCTAAGTTTATGTTAATGAGGTGACTTCTGGAATGCTCCTATGGTGGCGACTGATAGCAGGGGAACCAACTTTGTGATTAGCGGGTTGAAACTTTCAATCCCACTCCCCTCCTCACCTCTGTGGGGGGGGGAGCAGTGAGACGGATGGAGGTTGAACATTCACTGGCATCTGGAAGAACTGCCAGCTTGGATGTTTTATACAACAATCCAACAGCGGAATGTTATTAGTAGTTAAGGTCGTCTCCTTCTCCCCTTGTGTGCTTGTTTTAAATCAAGGGCTAAAATCTTCCCCTCTTTTGGACGTGAGGGAAGTATCTGAGAAAAGCTATTGCCAATTATAATTAGCTTTTGCAGGACAAATTAAATGTTGTTTATAAGTTAAAGAATAAAGGTATATTATGAACTCTTTAAAAAAAAAAAAAAAAAGGCCAGTGATTTAATCATCACGCCTATGTAATGAAGCCTCCATAGAAACCCCGAAGGAAGGGGTTCGGAGAACTTCCAGGTTGGTGAACACATGAAGATGCTGCGAGGGTGACCCACCTGGAGGGGGCTCATAAACGCTGCACTCCTTCCCCCCTACCTTGCCCTCTGCATCTCCTCCATCTGGCTGTTCCTGAGTTGTACCCTTTTATAATAAACCAGTCATCGAGTACGTACACGGTCTTCCTGAGTTCTGTGAGCCATTCTAGCAAATGGTTAAACCTGAGGAGGGGGTTCAATGGAACCTCCAATTTATCGCTGGCTGGACCTAGCCCAGGTGACTTGGAATTGGCAGCTGAAGTGGGATGGGGGCAGACTGTGGGATCTGACGCTATGTCTAGGGAGTGTCTAGGGAGTGTCGGAATCGAGTTAAATCGTAGGACACCTAGCTGGCATCTGAGAATCGCTTGGTGTAGGAAAAACCTTCACACGTTTGGTGACCAGAAGTATAGAGAGCAGAGCGTAGAGAAGAAAAAACAGAATTTCCCCTTACATTGCTGAACTGGACGACAGAGGGCTACAAGTTCTGTATATCTTTTTAACCACACTTACTACTGTGTGTGGACCATGAAATATATTTTCATGGAGGCTCTATACCTCCCATATCGGATAAGCAAATGATCAGAAGGAGACAGAGAAAAGCTCTAGTCTTGGTTTGAACACTAACTTTTATACTATGCTATCAAGCTGTATCTTAAAAAGCAAGAGTGTCTTGAACACAATGAGTGCTCAATAAATGTTTTCTTCAGTAAACAAATGAAGCCTTTTGTTTCCTGATGCACAAAGAACTCAATAATATCCCATGCAGCTTCAGTAACAAAGTTCTAATGAATATTAAAATGCGTTGAAATGTTCAGAGCTAATAAAAATTAATGTAGCTGACTTACATGGGGATTTGCCTAAGGTCACTTAGCCAGGGACTTTAGGCAAGTCACCTGGCCTCACCAGTTTCAGTTTTCCCTTCTGTGGAATGAAGGGGTTGGCCCATTGATTCCTAGTCATTTTCAGCTGTCAAATTCTAACTGTCACGCATGTCATGGGCACTCAGTAAACCTTTTCTATTTAACAACTGTAGCTGAGTATACAGCTTAGAGTGATAAAATCAGATCTAGAACCTTATTTTATGCTTTTCAGTGAAACCCTTTGCCACCTTGCAGGGTTATTAATGCAGGACTACCATACATATAATGACTTGTAAGCCCTACATTTGCCAAGCCTCATTTTCTTATGATAATGGGCCCAGCACTGTTCTTCTCAGTTCTTCAATTTCCTTATTCATTCAATTCGGCTTGAAATAAAAGCCTCCTCCATTTAAGCCCCAAAATGACACCCTGTTTTTAGTTGACATATACAACATGCATTTTCCAATAAACTAAACAATGTCTGATTGGGGAATGGGCCGGGAAAGCAGAATAATCGCAGTCAAAATAACTACAGCAGCAAAAGATTGGATTCACTTAGCAATAGCTTGGATGTATAGCACGGGGCTCCAAAGATCCTAATTTTGTACTTGGGTTTACTATGTTGCTCTTCTTCTAAATGCCTACATAACTGAACAGCCGAGCTTAGTCTCCGACGGCATGCAATCAAAGGAAATAATGCGCCACAGCAAACAACTTCAAAGCCTTGGCACCACTTAGGTTAAAAATATATAATTGCTACAATTTCTTTTAGCACAGTACTTTTAATTAAATGCGCTAAAGACTCTATCTACCAACTTATTTTCAACCATAGGCAGCCATTTTGCACTCTGAAATGAGGCATCTACAATGTGCCTTTTTTCAAAAAGTGTTCCTCTTCTCATGGTATTTCGTGTAACACTCACTGGCTTTGAGGTAGGAACAGCCTCTAGTTTCTAAACCCCCCTTCAGAGATAGCATTCAAAGACAGAGTAAGCTGTAGCTTTAAAGAGCTACGCAAAGCCCTTACCAAGGTTGTATAAATCAGGTGCTATAAACTTTCCATACCGCATCCCCAGGGGATAAAAACAGCAAATAGCCACAAGAGGCAAAAAAACATGGAAAAGAAAAAAGGTTGGGAAAACATCACTTTTATTCTATTAAAATATACAAAAACTATACAAAATATACCCCAAAATATCAAAATATATTCCATTCCTAACACCAAACAGAGAAAAGTGAGAGGTGAAAATTTTGATTCCACAGCATCAGGATTTAAGACTTTTGTCTAGAATATTTTTCAGTAATTTTCATAATGAAATTGGTAACAATGATTCAGTGTGAACAATAATTCAGTGTTACATAGTCTAGGACTTCATTATTTTTAGGGGCTGCTTTTCACTAGCCCTATTTGAGATTAAACCACAGCATTTAGAAATTTGGCAGTAACCACCAGATAAACTAAAAACCGAACATTTAAAAATGGTTGACCCGGGGCTTCCCTGGTGGCGCAGTAGTTAAGAATCCACCTGCCAATGCAGGGGACACGGGTTTGAGCCCTGGCCCGGGAAGATCCCACATGCCACGGAGCAACAAAGCCTGTATACCACAACTACTGAGCCTGCACTCTAGAGCCCGCGTGCCTAGAGCCCATGCTCTGCAACAAGAGAAGCCACGACAATAGAAGCCCGTGCACCACAACGAAGAGTAGCCTCTGCTGGCCACAACTAGAGAAAATCTGCATGCAGCAATGAAGACCCAATGCAGCCATAAATAAATAAGTAAACAAACAAACAAATAAATTAAAATGGTTGACCCCATAGTTCAAGACTGGAGGTAGGGAGAGGATGGTTGATTTTCATTATAAGCTAGTTTGTTCTATTTCATTTTTTAATTATGTGCATAAACTACTTTGATAATAGTTGGTTTTTTGTTTTTTTCTTTTAAGTTACAAGACTAAATTTTGGAAAAGAGAGTCTACAGGAGAACTTCCAGAATAATTTTTTCCCCTACCATCGTCATAGCTATACCACACTTTTTGGAGGGGAGGAAGGCAGATTTACCTCCTTTGCCAATATTTTTTCCTGAATATACTAATATCCTTCACATGTTAACCACCCATCAACAGCTTCAACCAGTTCAACAACATTCCCTCCACGTCAGCTCTAGGTGAAGAGATGTACCAAGTGCTAGGGATCCAATGATCATTGGAACGAGAGCAATCCCACTCAGCTGTAAGCTCCTGCACTGACGAAGGGAACTACGGGCCAGACACAGAAGGGATTCAGAGGAGGGAGTGATCAGCTTTGATGGGGGGTCAAAATCAACCTCCAGAGAAAGGGGTGAGCTGAAGACCATGCAGGGTGGAGAGGACGGAAAGAACGGTGAGGAGTCCAGTGGCTCGGTGGGTCCATCACCTACGGAATGGGTGGGCTGGGGGCGAGCAAGCAAGAACACTGGAAGGACGAGGGGCAGCGAGAGAACAGCTGTCTGTCAGCAGAGGAGTTTCCTCTGCTAACAAGGACTCAGGCGTGGAGGTGAAGGCCCCTGGACTTGGGCAGTGAGGACTTGCAGAGAGGTACTGAAGGCCCCAGTGACTGCAGAGAGGTACTGAAGGCCCCAGTGACTGTGTAGGAGTGGCCCAGAACCAAGCACAGGAGAGTCCCGAGGAACGAGAGAGGGCGAGGTCTAGCAGGCGGCCTGACCTCGGGGAAGAGGAGGGCCTTCTGTACCAAGAATGAAAAGAAGGAGTCTGGAATCAGCAGTGTGGAGCCAAGCAGGGCCTTTCCTGCTTCCCAATCCGGGAGAGTGCAGGGCTTCCTCTAGAGAAGGCCACAGAGGATCACACGGAGGATGTGTTATCCTTGGAGATGAAAGGAGATGGCAGAGACAGAAAGTTCTGGACGAACAGCCTAAGAGGGTCACAAGGCTGGGGCATTTACTTACAATGCAGCTACCACCAGTTTTCCACAGGGCCCGGTAGAAGAGGACGGGAAAGGCAGAGCAGAGAGCCGCGCTGGGAGGACGGCATCCTGCCTTCTGGCGGGGATGAAACTCACGGGTCACGTGGACGTGCCGTAACCCAGGTGAAGAGCTTTCGTTCTGCAGAGATGGGTGCTCAGGCAGGCGGGTCCTGCAGCAGCGCAGGTGGTGTTACTTAGGCCTGGTCTCTTCTCCCGCCTCATCCTGGGTGCAGCTGAGCGTCAGAGGCGGGATGTCAGTGAGGGGGGTGTCGAGGCAGCGGCCACACCCGCAGCTTCACCAAACACTGCTCACAGCACAGTCCTCTAAGAGTTCCAATTCAACAGCCAGCCGGTCAGCTACTCTTACAAATTCCCACAATCAGAAAACGCAACCTTTTGCATTAACATGGATTATTTTTTCTACTGTGGAACCAAAACTCAAACTTGTGCTAGTAGCCACTGCAGCAAGTGGCATGAAGGGGGGAAAACACACACCTCAGGAACATTCCCTCACGCCGTCCACTCACATACACCCTTTCTACCGGCTTACTCTCCCCTGCCCTTTGGCCTCTGTCAACATCAGTTTCTACAGTGTAAGTGTGGCTCTCAAAAACAAACCCGTCTACTCCTTTCTGATAAAAACAGCACTGGCCTCTTGGGGTTGGGGAGGAGAAGGGTGATCTAAGATTAACGCTGTTATTCTTCCCCTTCTCTGGGGCAGGTATCAGGGCCTGGAGTACTCCAGAAGTACCTGCGAAGTCAAGAAACCTATTAAATGTGACCTGCAGCCCTCTGAAAAGAGACGGAAGGGAGGGAACTACAGGCCAGTTAGGAAGAAATACCATGGAAAGACCGCATAAGCAAATGAAAGATTAGCTCATGGGAAATGCACAATAACTTCAGACATTCTCGTACAACCTATAGCTAAGTAGTATTTAGTATTTACCGTATTAGTTCATTCACAAATATGTATTCTGGGCCTACTGTGTGAGAGGCACAGTTAGGTGCTTGGGCTAAGACACAACTATTTGGTATGACACAGGCATGACACCCACGAGGATTCAGGCTCTTTGGAGGGAAAAGCCAGTCTGGTTGTTAGCTGTGTTCTTCCCACACTACCCACCCACGCCCAAATAACAAAGGTCTTCAAAAAAACAAAAACAGAAAACTCTGAGGCCGTTGTTATTTTTTTTTATAGCACAAGCTCTTGCATTGCATTCCATTGTTTTACAGAGCAAATCTCTCAAAGCTGCACGGCATTACATTTCTTAATAGTAGCCGCAGCTGCTGCGTGTCTCTTTATTTGACTGGGCAATTCACCCATGATAGGCTGTTTGAAAACCTACTTGAGAGGACGGCTGCGGAGGGGATCAGGAGCCCAGGCCAGAACTGCCACCACCTCCTCTACTCTCTACGTCCCAGTTTGGAATTCTGAAAGGAGTTTAAAGCTCTCTTGCAGGGGCCCGCCAATGAGTCAGCAGGGAATCTTCAGGGAAGGCAAACGTGTCTCTGTCCCTCTGTCATTCCCTCACTCACTCACTCCTTCATTCCTTCCACAAACATGTGTGGGGCACTGAGCTTCCACTCTGAGCCTGGCCCTGCCCTAAGCACTTGGGCTGCAGGCATGAGGAGGTTATAAGATAGATGTTGTTCCCATGCACACAGGGAGGGGAAGGGCTTTCAAGGCAGAGGGCATGGCAAGTGCAGAGGATAGGGGGAGGCTGGTAGGGCCACAGGAAGCAAAGTTTAGGAAAACAAGACGCTGTGGGCAGGGTTGAGGGTGTGTTTTTCTTGGACCAGTCCTGCACCCTCCACTGGCCCTCTCCATTCATGGTCCGTCCCAGCTGCCAGGTACAAGCTTGGTTCCAAGCAGAACCCTGCCTGGTGTTTGCAAGGGCTTGCTGTGGCCCAGCTGCCCATGAGGACCACAGGGGACTGGGTGGCAGGTTGGGGATACCATGGAGGGGCTTTGCCCTGTCATGAGCTGTACTTTTGGCCAAAATGTAATTCTGCTGTTTTGCAGCAGAATTACCTAACAATGTGGGTGGGGCCAGTCTCATCCTCATGGGGTAAAAATGGAAGAGAGTGACATGTGCCTGGATAGTTGTAAGTGGCCCATTCTCTTAGTTTTAGGCAGAATTTTTCAGTCAGTGAAAAAAAAAAGTCTTTCTATACAGAGAGACAAGAAACATGCCATTAAAAGCTCAGCATTTTTCTAGTTTTAGAAAAATGTCAAGAAGTAGTGGGCAGGGTTGAAGGTGTGTTTATCTTGGACCAGTCCTGCACCCCTGCTGGCCTTTTCCATTCATGGTTCATCCCAGCTGCCAGGTGCAGGCTTGGTTCCAGGCATAATCCTGCCCCGTGTTCACCATGGTTCTACCCTGTGGTGGAAGAAAAGGAAAGCCCAGAAGTGCCCGATGTCTTGGACATGTTACCCTGTGATTTGGTCCATCTTGTGCTTTACGGCAAACCAACTTGGAAAAGAAAAATCTCCATGTTCCAAACAAGATGAGTCAATGTCTGATACTGCAAGGGCCAGTCTCTATAAACAGAAACTAAATCCATAGACACGTGGAAAAAGCTACCACAAACTCAGCACTATTCAGGGCAACAGATGAAAAGGTCAGGATCTCCACACAGGGCTCTAGAGTCTCTGTGGAAATTCAGATCAAGGCTGGAGGAATGCGTGTGAAAGGTTAAAGACCTGGCAGCATCTGGAGACAGCGATGATGCTAATGACCGGGCAAGAGGAGCGAGGAGGGAGTGACTGATGTTGCAAAGTTAAGTGTGTATTTCAAACAACCAGAATACAGAGAAAAATCAATTCTAACACCAACATTTCTAAAAAAAGAGGACACAAAGCAGACTTGACAGATCATCTCAAATGTCTTCAGATGGTGTGAGCCTCAAATGAAAGTACAGTTTGAAATCTTCAGGAGAGGGGAAAGCAAAAGGCTGAACTTTGTCAAGAACAAACAGAACTTTTCAGGTTATTATTACCTTCGAGGCAGATCACGAAATAAAGCAAGAGTAGGAAAGTTCTGGAGCAGATGACAGGATGAGTCATGTGGATAAAGAGCTGGAAACCTTAAAAAGCCATTCAAACACCTTGAAGACAGGCTGGAAAGAGCCATTTCTTCTTCTCAAAGCAAACTCTGTTCCTTGAACTAAAAGTTCACCATCACAGGGTGAGGGTGCGGGAGGATATTCTCATCTCAAGACAGGAGGCTACCGACCTGAGACAACTCAACAGCGATTAAACTCGAGCTTCTAAAGTGGATCCTCGTGCACCTGATGAGCCAGGTGGCACACCTGCTCCCATCCCTGGGCATCGGCTGCTACTCCTTTTGAGACAGGAAGGTCTCAAACCCTTCCTTCTCAGATTCTCTCTTTGGATGCCAAACCTTTTGCTTCCTCCATTGCCAAATCCAAAGTTTTCAATGGAGGGACTTCGCTGGTGGTCCAGCGGTAAAGAATCTGCCTTCCATTGCAGGGGACTCGGGTTCGAGCCCTGGTCAGGGAACTAAGATCCCACATGCCGCGGGGCAACTAGGCCCGCGTGCCACAACTACTGAGCTCGTGCGCCTCAACGAGAGAGCCCACATGCCGCAAACTACAGAGTCCATGCACCCTGGAGCCCACACGCCACAACTGGAAACCCACACGCCACAGCTAGAGGCCCACGCGCCGCAACAAACAGATCCCGTGTGCCTCAATGAAGACCCCGCACCACAACTAAGACCTGACGCAGCCAAAAGTAAATAAATAAATAAATTTAAAAATAATAATAACAAAGTTTTCAATGCATCCAAAGGTGGCATTTATGGGAAGAGGACTTCCTCTTCCTCTCCCTCCTCCAGAAAGCATGGATAACCCCTGTCCACCGCCTGCCACCCTCCACAAGCACAAGCTGGCTTTCCATCAAGGGGCTCTTGTCCTTATCCTTCTAGTGGTTAGGGACACCCCCATGCAGAATGTGGAAGTCTGCTCCCTTCTGGAGGATGGGGGAGGGAGGCGGGGTCACTGAGCTACCACATGACCCCACTGGTCAAACTTCTGACACACGGGGCTTTGAGTCATTTTGCATCTTTTTCTTCTGATGTATTATTGAGTTATTTACACTGAGTCAAAAAACAAAACAAAACAAATCTCTTTTACATAGTGGTTATGCTTTTGCCCGATTGCAATGCGATATAAAGTTTACACAGTATTTGGTGAAAGGAGATAGTTTAAATTATTCTCATTATCATACATTCTAAAAAATATAAGCAGCAAAATTGAATCTGGTGAGCCAGGCCATTATTCCCTAATGATTTGTTGTTTTCCACGAGCAGTTCAGCCACCGGGGACCTTTGAAATA
The DNA here is from genome assembly GCF_009873245.2 of Balaenoptera musculus. Classification (NCBI taxonomy): domain Eukaryota; kingdom Metazoa; phylum Chordata; class Mammalia; order Artiodactyla; family Balaenopteridae; genus Balaenoptera; species Balaenoptera musculus. Next base: position 51,231,841 of record NC_045794.1, on the reverse strand, counting down.
GCAAAGCGCTGCTCTTCCTGTCAATGGCTCTACAGGCCACAGGAGTAAGAGAAAGGTCAAAAGTTCCCTGTTGGCCTCTGTAAACTTTAGTTGCTTTAAAAAAAAATCTACTCGAATAATGTAGGAGTCAAACCTAACAATGATATTCAACTACACCATGTAAAAATCTCAGTGACTAATGCTCTCCATACCTTTTGCTGTATGCATTCAAAAGGATTTCCCTTGAAAGGAAATGTCAAAATCAAAGGATGTCTTGTTGAACGGTGAGCAAGCCCTGGGTGGGGTTGTCAGCGTGAAGACGTATTCTGGTACTAGAGGCATTTATACACGTTCAGCAATTTTGTATATGCAAAATGTCATCTACTTTTAGTCAGGATATATATTTTTTTAAGCTTCCAATTTAGGAAGATGTTTGGTCATAGAAGCAAGAGCATTTGCAATGAGATATGTGTCAGAGTGTACCATATGGAACACTTCAAACAACAATAAAAAACCAAGTTTCCTTCTAACTTCCGGTTAAAAGATGTACTTTGGTAAATTACATTTGCTACTATAAAAATGTGTTCTGTTTCAAGAGAAGCTTTGGCAATAGCCTGGGATGGACAAAGGGCAGGTCCATCTGTGACCAAGAAACAGTCCTATAATTTAATAAACTGAGGCAGGTTCAATCACACCACCATTGCCCTGCTGAGTTGTTCATTCTGCTTTGAAACTTCGTGAAGATGAAGACATTCAGGGCCTAAATGGGAAAGATCCCTGCTGGCCGACCCTAAATGGGGATAATGGTGTTGGCAGGTGGGCCCACATGCCCTGCTAGACAGATGTCAGCTTGGCAGCCTGTCACCCTGACTGGGAAGGATAACTCTCTGATCGCATGATGAACCAGATCTGCACTTTCCCTGGGTTGTAACTGGATATCTCCACACATGCTTCAAGAACCAGCGATGGTCTCTAGGTAGTCCTTTAACAGATCACAGAAGTTTCTGCTGCTGACTGCCCACTGGCCTTGAAAATTTCCTCCATGAAATGTCTACAAAATGTCATGGACTAAGAGTTTCAAGAGAATTGTTCCTGGTCCTGTGTAGCTATGCAATTAATATTTGGGTACCTAGTAAATAAAACCAGGACACCTGTTTGTTTTTAGCCATCCAGAAAGTTAGTTAATTTGCAAAGCAGTTACTTGATTTTAGCAAACATTCTGTAAATAAATTGAATAAATTTGCTAGCTATAATAAAAGACTTAGATTCAATGTGACTTTTTAATGTCTGTCATTTTGAGCAATTAGAGTGAATAACAGATGTTTGGTCTTTAAAATTTTTAAATGATAAAAACCTTTTAGCGGAAACAGACTCAGAGAGAACAAACTCATGGTTATCAGTGGGGCGAGGGAAGGGGGTAGGGTAAGAGAGGGATAGGGAACTAAGAGGTACAAGTTATTATGTATAAAATAAATAAGTTACAAGGATATATTATAAAACACAGGAAATATAGTCAATATTTTATAATAACTATAAATGGAGTATAACCTTTAAAAGTTGTGAGTCACTATGTTGTACACCTGTAACTTAGATAATATTTTACATCAACTATATCTCAGTTAAAAACAATAAATTAAAAAAAACAAATACCTTTTAGCAACATTATAAGCATTGGAAAGTGAAGGGAAAAAAGAGGCATCCTTAATTCTAACACTATAACATAGTGATTATTTATTCATCTTAAGATGCATAATTTACTTAATTTTATATTATATATTATATAAATTATACTCATGTTATACATATAACTCTATATTCTGATTTTTCATTTATTTTCTATATTGCTAGTTTTCATGTTTTCTAATATTGTATTCCACTGAATTAGCAGAATTTGTTTAATATGGTCTGCTTATTATTTTTGCTAGAGTTTTAGCAATTTATTTTAATAAACTATAAATCACCTCTCAATGTTAAGTGTTAAAAAGTTAAAGATAACTTTTATTTCAAGAAGAATTCCAGAAGAATAAATTAACATATAAAAAATAGTTAAGAAGGGCAGAAATATGTAAATTAGTACTCTGCACATATAAGTAGTTTTCAAATACAACTGCTATGGAAGGCTGTCATTTCTTTTCAAAAGTGTTACTACACCAACAAATAATCTATACACACTTAAGCGGTAACAATGAATGCTAAAGAAATACTGGCACCACTAAACACTGTACATGAATTGTCACATTTAATCTTCATAATCATCTATGCCTCCGTACTATTATTATTCCCACTTTACAGATAAGGAAAAGTGAGGCTGAAAGAGGCTAAGTAACTTGAACGAGGTCATAGAGCTAAGATGGGAATTCAAGCATCCTCAACCAAAGCCAACATTTAGTCAAGATGCTGTAAACTGTACTGGTCCCCCAAAGAAAACATAACTGCCAAAAACCTAATCTATTACCATAAGATATCAATTGATTTTTAAGTTCTTTTCCTTGAAATGATTGTTACCACACAAATGATTCTGATACCCTTTTCCATCCCCATCATAGAGTGATATTATTCTGTATACGTATCATTAAAGATCCATAAATGGTTTACTGTAATGTATCAATGATCCGTAATATCCCATGCAAGAACCTTGGTATATTCCAGCCCAGTTCACACACCATTGTGTCTACTCCAGAAAAATCACTATCTATAATCTCAAGAGCGCAATGCCATTGAACTTCAACTAAGGTAAGGTGTGGCCCTGACAGCTTCCAGAAAGTCACTGTGACAGTTTTGAAGGTGGTAGCATCACTGTTGGCTAATTTCCTACAACACTGTTACACAATCAGCACCAAAAAAATGAGGAATGAGAAAAAGATGACTTCCCAAAATACACAGTCCATGTTCTTTTGGGTTATGGGCATTAAAAAAGTGTTGACAGCTGTGTGCTGCTCTGGAGTGACCCCCTTCTCCTCCTCCACCCCTCCCAAATCTGGTTATGTTTTTGAGAGGAACCCTAGCAAAGTGACGAGCATGCAGATAAAGGATGTCAGCCTGGTGAGAGACCCGGACAGCATCGCCTACTCATCCATTCACACATCAGTACATTTTCAAGGTACACCTAGAGTGTGTCAGGAGACAGGGAGCCAAAAAGAAAAAAAAATAGCTCTTATCCTTGTAAAGCTCACAGTTCTCTGGGGGAGTCAGAGAAAATAATGGCGGTATAATAAAATATGTGGTTTAATATAAGTAATGGGAGGTGCTGTCAGATCACAGAGGGTGGAGGGGAAAGTGAGGAGCTGAGATTCCTACACCCACACTCCATGAGGTCTAGGCTCTTAGGATCAGCGCTGGAGCCCCTGGGACCCTCCTGGGAGGGAGAGGCGCCAAGGGAGTGTCATCCCGATCTGGAGCAAACCATCAAGGCCTATTCCCTGATGAGAATCTCTAGTTACCTCAAACCAAACCATCTGCCTTGGCAGTGGAGAGGGGTTGTGTTGAACAAAGATTTGGGTAAGTAAATAACGTTCACTTGCAGTTGGTGACTACTTTTTAAGAAGAAGGGGGAAACTCACTGTCTATTTAGTGGCCAATTCTATTCAAGAGAGACTGATGCCGGTATTTTAAAAGAATTCCCGTGAACTGGCTTCCCCCTAAACCAGTGATCCTAAAACTGTGGCCAGTACAGATCTACTAATTATTTACCACCAGCCCCCAAAGAAATAAGCAGGCAAATTAGAGTAAACGTTTAGAAACTTGATGTATTTGTTGGATCTCATTAAAAAAAAAAAAAATAGGGCTTTGCATGTGTTCTGTTTGTGTTTATTTCATTTTTGTAATAAATTCATTTTATTATATTTTATGAAAGCACTGGTTCATGACGGATAAGAAAAAAAAGTCTTTCAGCACAAATAGTTTGAAAGGCGCAGCTCCAAATAACTTTGAGTGCTTAAGTACACAGAAATGCATCTTCCCTTTTAAAAAAGAACAAGGAATGTAAAATAACAATGAAGTTTTTTAAAAAGCGTGTAGCCTTCAGGATAAGATTCTCACCCAAGTTTTTAAGAACTGCTGTTTATTTGTTTTATCTTTTTCAAGCACTGGGCCCCGACACGTTAAATGCATGGGCTCATTCAATCCCCAGAGCAACCCAGCAAGGTAAGAATTATTATTTCACCAATGAGTAAATTGAGCCTTAAGAAAGCCACGTCACAAGCCAGTGACCTATGGCTAGGAGGGGGCAGAGCAGCAAGGTGAACCTATCCAATTGCAAAGCCAAACCTGATACCGTCCAATAGAACTCAAAATCTACTCAGTTACGAATAAAATGGTGTAATGTCTAATCTCTTAGGCAATCAGGGTACTCCCCATCACCTCACCTGTTCCTAGAGATGTGAGAGAACTAACCAGAAAACTCAATTGCCATACAGCTTCAGAGATCAAAAGTCGACAGTTTATCCTTTTAGGATAAAATTATAAACAAAAAGAATAGAAAATTATAATGTTTATTTATTTATTTATTTTCTTGGCCAAGCCGGCTTGCAGGATCTTAGTTCTCGACCAGGGATTGAACCCGGGCCCCTGCGGTGGAAGCTTGGGAGTCCTAACCACTGGACAACCAGGGAATTCCCTATAATGTTCACGTAGATTTGGATAAACTAAAATAATGAACAACTACAACCCTGACAGCAAGAATTTATCTCTGATTCTAAAAAAAAGAGACACCAACATACGCTCAACTACCTGTGCCCAGGGGTTGGCAAACCACAACCCAAGGGCCAAATCCAGCACACAGGCTGTTTTTATAAATAGAGCTTTATTGGAATACAGCCATTCCGTTAATTAAAGTATTGTGAATGGCTGGTCTTGGCTAAAATGGCAGAGTAGAGTAGTTGTGACAGAGACTATAAAACCTACAAAGCCTAAAATGTTTACTTCCTGGCTTTTAACAGAAAATGTCTGTCAACCCCTGTGCCAATAAGACAGGCAACAGCACAGAGCTCAAATCAATAATGTAAGCCTCCATCTCATGTTATGCATTAGGATCAAGAGTCTGATATATCAAAACTTCTCCAACATTGTAGAGAGCTGACTTGCATTCTGGATATTTTTCCCTTGTCAACTTTTTAAAGGAGAGTGTACCCACTAGCTAATTCTCCCAAATAAGGATGGTGGAAAGACAAAGGGTTTTAAGAGACCCCCAACATAAAGAGGCTCTATCATCAACTGGGTAATAGCAGTGTATAAGAACTACCACTGACTCCAGACACACATTTTTAGCACGTTCCACATATTTGTGAGGATTTCAGGTAATCCTCCCAACAACCCCATGAAGGTGCGGCCACTGAGACCCAGCGAGGTTCAGAACCTGATTAGAACAACAGTGACTAAGCTAAGTGAGTGCCTGACCTAGAGTTTGGTCTCAACATAATCTACAACTCTAGGACTTCTCTGGTGGCACAGTGGTTAAGAATCCGCCTGCCAATGCAGGGCACATGGGTTCAAGCCCTGGTCCGGGAAGATCCCACATGCCGTGGATCAACTAAGCCTGTGCGCCACAACTGCTGAGCCTGTGCTCTAGAGCTCACGAGCCACAACTACTGAGCCCGTGAGCCACAACTACTGAGCCCGCATGCCTAGAGCCCATGCTCCGCAACAAGAGAAGCCACCACAGTGAGAAGCCCACACACCACAACGAAGAGTAGCCCCCACTCGCCGCAACCAGAGAAAGCCTGTGCACAGCAAAGAAGACCCAAAACAGCCAAAAATAAATAAATAATAATAAATATATTTTAAAAACATAATCTACAACTCCAAAGTTCACCCTCAGAATCACTTCTCTATAGTGTCGCTAAGACAGCAATGCCCAAGTTAACCTAAATTAATCTAAATTCACCTCAAAATGTAAAGTAACCAGATATGCCCACATTTTATGAAATGAGAATTTGTTAATATTTTAGACAATCAAAATGAAGAGATATTTGTAACCCTGCTATCGCCTTTGAAAACAAATGCTTTACCCACTGACAATTTTATTTACTTAAATGAATCCATGTTTCTGTTTTAACAAAAGACAGGAAAAAAATGTGACTGAGACACATCTTAATTACAGGCTTTTCTGGTTCTAATATGAACTGTATCTTCCTATTAGATTATACTTTCCAGAAGAACAATGCGCATTTAAATCCTTCTGAAGGGAAAAATACCTTTTAGTGGGTTTATGTTTGCAAAGAAATAAGAAAGCACTGGCAGAGAGTCAAGTTTTCCCAAAATACATACACACACACCCCAAATAAGTACAGATTACAAAACTAAATAGGCATTTACATCCATTATTTTCATTTTCAATATTACTGCTAATTTAGGAGGAGTTGTTCAATTCCAGTCTGGTTCATATAAAAAAACGTTCATTACTAATTTCCAAACAGATATGGATGCAGTCAAACAAATTGATATAAACTATCGTGAGAAAATAAATTGTACTTAATCCTAAAAAGTTAAAATACTCCAGTTGGTCATCTATTTTTGCATAAATGATAAATGAACTGAATCACGTGTGACTTCAAAGTCAATTTTGACATACATCATTCTGTTTGTCACAGAATTTTAGTCAGAAATACATGTCCCATAGCATACAGACAACTGCTAAATGGCAAAAACATCTTGAATTTTGTAGTATTTAAAGATAATTCTTCTCCATCAAAGGGTTATATGCTTTTTGGAATTTGAGTTTCATAAACACTGTAATTTCACTGTTAAACATATTTACAGGGTCATAAATATTCAAATTATGTAATAAAGATAGTGCAAGCGGCTGATAAAATGTGATTAACATTCATTTACAGTAGCGTAGCAGGCTTTGCCAAATGCTACTTCCCATAACAGGCTATGAGGTTCTGATTGCATTAAGCTTCCTGATTATTCTTTTCTATCCTATGGTATTTCAACACTATTTCTGAGATTCCAAAAATCATCAACAAGTGGATTTTAACGTTTTTGAAGTTCACATGGTCTCTGGTTCATATTAAGATTTTCCCTAAATGCCTATGTTTTCTGAGTTCATACTTCTGAATTTCTCGTATCCAAAAACAATAGTTACTTTCCAATTCTGCAATCTTTCCAGTTTAACTCTATAAAACTGAGACCTCTAACAAAGGATTCTTCAAGCTTTTCATGTAAATAAAGGCACTTTTTTTTTTTAAAAGCACATTTGTCTCGATTTTCTCTGGTATATTTATGATATATTCTGTCTCAGAGAGATACAATAAACACGATTATTATGTTTTAAACAGTAAACACTGCTGTCAGCACATTACTTTCATTAAGTGAATTCTATCGTTTGGTTTCATAAACAGCAGCTGGTAATTCTTGCTGAGTTTCATTACTTCTTCAGAGCGATCAGCAAGCCTTGGGATGCGACTATTTACAATTAAGAAACTCTGTATATTACAGAGACCTCTAAACTTGTAATCAACTACAGATTCAAATTATATCCTTTTATAGAATCATAGATCTTTGTATAACCAAATACACTCCTATTGTCCCACCAAAATACCTTCTAGGCTATTAAAAATGTGCCTATTCTTCCCTAAACTTGTAAACTTAGGGCCAGTCTAAAAGGATGTTGAGGCAGCTTTGTCATAGTCTCATTCGAGTTCTTTGTGTTCTAAAGTCTGAAAACAACTTTTGAAAAAATTTTAAAGAATCTTGGCGCCAATCTGTACATAATATATGCCAATAAACATATTTCTGGTTCAACAACATACTATTTAGCACAGTGCAGTCTCCTCGTTTACATACCTTTCAGCACTCATAAGAATATAAAAATTCTCAGTCGGAAACAACTAACATTTTAACAGCTTTCACGCTGGTGACCTTCCTGCTAAGAAACTGAAATAAGAGAAAACATTTTAAAAATCTGATTTTTGAGGGTCCATACAATTATTTAATGAGCACTACTTACTCCATGCCAGGCACCACACTATGTGCTGAGGCAGAACCCATACGTGATAGATAATGGGTCACAGTCTATGGAGGACAGTTATTAACAAGTGGTCACGCAAATGATCAATTACAATTAGAGTGGGCTTAAAAATTTCCTTTTATTATAAAAGTAATTATCACAGTCACAGTAAAAGCTCATATTTGGGAGTACATGATGGGGCCAGGCATCATTCTAGTATTTCATACATATTCATTTAATCCTCAGTGTAACACATACATATAGAAAATTTGGAAGATACAGAAAGATTTTTAAGTTGTCCCATTTACTGAGAAATAATAATGGTAATATTCTGAGGTACATATATATTTTATTCACAGTAGATTTTTTTCCCCTACTTAATGAGACATCTTGAATAGTTTCCCTTGTCTTTTTTTTTTTTTTTTAAAGATTTTTTTTTTTTTTTAATTTTTTAATTTATTTATTTATGGCTGTGTTGGGTCCTCGTTTCTGCGCGAGGGCCTCCTTCTAGTTGCGGCAAGTGGGGGCCACTCCTCATCACGGTGCGCGGGCCTCTCACTATCGCGGCCTTTTTTGTTTCGGAGCACAGGCTCCAGACGCGCAGGCTCAGTAATCGTGGCCCACGGGCCCAGCCGCTCCGCGGCATGTGGGATCCTCCCAGACCAGGGCTCGAACCCGTGTCCCCCGCACTGGCAGGCAGACTCTCAACCACTGCGCCACCAGGGAAGCCCCTCCCTTGTCTTTTTTTATTTTTTATTTTTATAAATTTATTTATTTTATTTATTTTTCTTTTTGGCTGCATTGGGTCTTCGTGGCTGTGCACGGGCTTTCTCTAGTTGTGGCAAGCGGGGACTACTCTTCATTGCGGTGTGCAGGCTTCTCATTGCGGTGGCTTCTCTTGTTGAGGGGCACCAGCTCTAGGCGTGCGGGCTTCAGTAGTTGTGGTTTGCAGGCTCAGTAGTTGTGGCTCGCGGGCTCTAGAGCACAGGCTCAGTAGTTGTGGTGCACGAGCTTAGCTGCTCCGTGGCATGTGGGATCTTCCCAGACCAGGGATCGAACCTGTGTCCCCTGCATTGGCAGGCGGGTTCTTAACCACTGTGCCACCAGGGAAGCCCTCCCTTGTCTTTAAATACTTTTCAGAGTCATAATATTAGTGCTTGCATAACATTCCAATACTTATGCATACCATAATCAATTTATTTCTTGACTCTTGGATATTTATGTGGCTTCTAATTTTCATTAAAAAACCAAAACTGATTAGCATTCTTAGACCTAAATCCTGATCTCTGATTATTTCCTTCAGATAGATTTCTAAAAGTAAGATTTGCAGGGTCCAATTATACTCCAGAAAGAGTGTATCAATTTACACTCCCTAGTGAGGAATTATGTTTATCATGCCACAACTTTGCTGCATCAAATATTATCCCCCCCCCCAAAAAATACATTTTCCGACTGAAAAGTAAAATCACATCTCATTTGTGTATGGTCAACCTGTGTAGCAAACATTCCTCAGCTCTGGTGAAATGTTACATATTTTTTTTAAGAAGACAATTTAATCATATTAAATAGCATTAATATTCAGAAAACCTCACATGACAAACATTACACACATATTTTCCTAGAACTCAAGGAAAAGTCAGTAAAACTGGAGTTCCCTAATGTAAATATTTCCTGCCAGCAGTCAGGACATTAGGATATTTTCTCAGATTAAATTCACGTTGAGGCCTCTAAATGCCAAAATGGTAGAAGAAAAGAACTATGATTCAGCACACAGAATATACTGATTTAGAAACAGTGACTAAAATAAAATGAAGAGTGAAGCATTTACCACGGAGAAATGACCATAACAAAAATGAGATATACAAGCAACTCCACCACGGAGAGAACACACAGAGTGCATAATGCATCATTCCCAAATGATTCATTACAACTTCTGGAAAAAAGTCCAAGTCATAACTGGAGATACCCTCACCCACACTGTATCTGGCCTTGAATTCTTTTCTGCTAATATCCCTCAAGAGCCCAGGAAGTTGCTAGAAAATGGATACAACAGATAACAGACTCCCTGCACAGCTGAACTTACTGGGGAAAAAAATTAAAAACAAGAGATGGGGAAAGATTTCTTCCCTGTATAAATGTGCTACTGGACTAAATTTGAAGAGGAGATATAAAAAGAGAAGAAAGAAAGAGAGAGAGAGAGAGGGTGGGAGGGAGGAAGGAAGAAAGAAAGAAAGAAAGCTGCTCATTGTTGGCTAAAGGTGGACTGCAGGACTGGAATTCTGGACAAGAGACATCTCACACGTACCCTGGATTGAGTAAGTTCAGCTAGTGCCCACGGCACCACCCCATCACCAAAGTGTTAGAAAATATGCATTCTTCAAGAAGGAAAATTCTAGGGAGGTCCAAAGAAAACTAACATTGACAACAAACAGACTTGTGGTTGTCAAGGGGGTTGGGGGGAGGGATGGATTGGGAGCTTGGGATAAGCAGGTACAAACTATTGTATATAGAATGGATAAACGACAAGGTCCTACTGTATAGCACAGGCAGCCATAGTCAATATCCTATGATAAGCCATGATGGAAAAGAATATATATATATGTATAACTGAATCACTGCTGTACAGTAGAAATTATCACAACATTGTAAATCAACTATACTTCAATAAAATAAATTTCTAAAGAATTGATAAGAATGTATTTCCAACATTTCTACTATCTATATAATAGAAAAAGGCACTCATTATAATTCTATATATTTGTGAAAAAAAATTGATGTCATATAAAATTAAATGTTTTTAAAAGTGTCAAGGGCAGGTTTAACTTTTTTTCTCAATAAAAATAGACTAAATTTCTTTCTAATAATGCATCTTTCCATGACTTTGAAATAATAAACTTTTTAAAAATATTAAGATAACATTAATGATTATTATGAGACAATTAAAAAGACAAATGAGAAGATTAAGTTCCAAAGTAGGGACTTCCCTGGTGGTCCAGTGGTTAAGACTCTGCGCTCCCAATGCAGGGGGCCTGGGTACCATCCCTGGTGGGGGAACTAAGATCCCACATACCACAACTAAGCCCGCACGCCACAACCAGAGAAGCCCACGTGCTGCAATGAAGACCCAGAACAGCCAAAAAAAACAAAACACCAAAAAACAAAAAAAGCAAAGTAGCCTCCATTAGTTCCTCAAAAAATTAAAAATAGAAATTCCAAAAGAAATGAAATCCCTGTCTCAAGGAGATATCTACACCCCCATGTTCATTGCAGTATTATTCTCAACACATGCATACAACCTAAGTGTCCATGGATGGATAAATGGATGAAGAAAATGTGGTGTATATATACAAAGTGGAATATTACTCGGCCACAAAAAAGGGCAATTCTGCCATTTGCAACAATATGGATGAACCTTGAGGACACTATGTTAGGTGAAATAAGTCAGAGAAAGACAGATACCATATGATCTCATGCACATGTGAACTCTAAAAAAAAAAAAGTCAAACTTACAGAAACAGAGAATAGAATGGTGGTTGCCAGGGGCTGGGAGGTGGGGAAATGGAGAGATATTGGTCAAAGGGTACAAATTTCCATTTATAAGATGAATAAGTTCTGGGTATCTAATGTACAGCATGGTAACTAGTTAACATTACTGTATTACATACTTAAAAGTTAAGAGAGTAAATCTTAAATGTTCACACCACACACAAAAATTTGTAGCTACGTGAGGTGAAGGATGTGTTAACGAACCTTAATGTGGTAATCATTTCCCAATATATACATATATCAAATCATCATGTTGCATACCTTAAATGTACAAATGTTATATGTCAACTATATCTAATAAAGCTGGGGAAAAAATAGAGTAACCTTCATTAGCTGATATAATGAAATGGATATATATATATATATACATAAAATATAAAACTTAACACAGATAAACATCATGCTGTACATAGATTTTTAAAACCTTATTTGAAACAAGATGGGAGAAGCAAGTAAATTCACATCTGTTGCACACCTAACTCTGAGCCAAGGTTTTATAATGACTTTATAAGAGTCATCTAATTTCATCTTCCCAACAGTGCTCTGCGATGGACAGCATTATCCTTATTTTATAGACAAGAAAAGTGAAGCTCAGAAAGGCAACATAACTTGCTAAAGGTCTTGTTATTAGAAAGTGATAGAACCAGAACTGAAACTTAGGTCAGATGGCTCCTGGTACTTCAATGTCTTCTATAGAATATGCAAATCAGGCATGACAAACGTTTATAGGGAAAATAACTAGGATGCTTTTCCATGGGACTATAATGTCAACTGCCTCATTTCTTCAGTCAGAACAAACACATACCTGCCCACTCCATAGCAGAGTTGTGAGCAACAGGTGTGACTGTGCATGTATGCGTGCTTGATAAACTGCAAAGCACCAGGTACCGTTTTACTGGCTCTGTAACTATTTTAAAGGAAGGAAAAGGACCAATGTGTAGAAGTTGCATATGGGGAAGCAAACTGATCCTTGTAAAAGGAAGAACTTTCCTCCAATTACATCTGCCCAAACTTCCCTATGAAGGGTTGAGTTGCCTACCACCTTTCAAAGGGTTCAAGCACAAGCCCAATGACTGACTACTTGTCTGAGATTCTGGATGGGTAGGAAAAAGATGGATTAGACAACCTTAACGTCCGGTCCACTTCTCACATTCTCCAATGCTAACAAAATCTTAACAGACTCTTTCCCAAAGGAAAGGAATACCTTTCCCCCTTTAGCACCTCTATCCCGATTATAGGGGGTTATTCTGAAATGCAAAAGACAAATGGCTGAAAGGGAGAGAAAGAACTTAAAATGATCACCTGCAGAAGTAAAAGTACAGGTAGTCATCTTTTCGCCTCACCTACTCAATATTTCTTGCCCCAGTAGCTGGCTTACTTCGTGATCTCTTGGATACATTTGAATCAGGAGCCTCCAAACTTTTTTAATGGTACACTCCATAAAGAAAAAAATGAGCATACTCTCAATGTGCTTCCATTTCTACATTTATACATTACGTGCATTCACTACTGTGCTAATATATATTGGGTATTGTATACAAAAACAAAAAAACACAAAGTCTAAAAGAAGACAAAAAAAAATATATGACATTTTCTTCCAGGGCATCACTGTGTACCTTGTTTTCCCCTTTGTAAGCCTGATCACTCACATCTTTCTCCCAAGGGTCATCAAGTCCTCTTTTTTAGGTTCTTGTTTGTTTGTTTGTTTTTGTTGATTTTAATAAATTTATTTATTTATTTTTAATTCCTTTTTGGCTGCGTTGGGTCTTCGTTGCTGCGCGTGGGCTTTCTCTAGTTGCGGCAAGCGGGGGCTGCTCTTCTTTGCGGTGCACGGGCTTCTCATTGCGGTGGCTTCTCTTGTTGTGGAGCACAGGCTCTAGGCATGCAGGCTTCAGTAGTTGTGGCATGCAGGCTCAGTAGTTGTGGCTTGCAGGCTCTAGAGCCCAGGCTCAGTAGCTGTGGCGCACGGGCTTAGTTGCTCCACGGCATGTGGGATCTTCCCGGACTAGGGCTCGAACCCGTGTCCCCTGCATTGGCAGGCAGATTCTTAACCACTGCACCACCAGGGAAGCCCCATCAAGTCCTTTTGATTCCACCTCTCATATCTCCTTCATATTTCAACATTTCTACCCCCAAGGTCAAGGCCAGAACTGAGGCCTTCAATATGCCACAGTAGAATACAAGAAGACTTTTAAATTGGCCTCCCTCCACTCAGGGTTTTCCACCCTTACATCTGACCACATCACCCTCAATGGTTCCCTACTGTCCACAAAGTCTAAACTGCTTTAATAACCTAAGAACATAAAACATAATGATCATCATCTCACTAACTATGTCATCTCTCACAAAATAAACTTTCTTTAATTTTCTAACGTGGAAAATGGTACTAGTAGAATCTACTTCATGTGTTTCTTGTGAGACTCAAACAAAATAATGTGTGCAAAGTACGCTTACACTGCCAGGCACATAATACACACCTAATAGCTATAAGCTATTAACAGCATTACCTTCCTATTCTCATCTTGTTATTCTGCTCAAAGTATTTAAAACATTAAGCTAATGATTCCTAAAAAGAAAAAACACAGGACTTCCCTGGTGGCACAGTGGTTAAGAATCCACCTGCCAATGCAGAGGACATGGGTTCGAGCCCTGGTCCGGGAATATCCCACATGCAGCAGAGCAACTAAGCCCGTGCACCACAACTACTGAGCCTGCGCTCTAGAGCCTGCGAGCCACAACTACTGAAGCCCGCGTGCCTAGAGCCTGTGCCCCGCAACAAGAGAAGCCACCACAGTGAGAAGCCTGCACACCGCAACGAAGAGTAGACCCCGCTCGCCGCAACTAGAGAAAGCCCGCACGCAGCAAGGAAGACCCAACGTGGCCAAAAATAAATAAATAAATAAATTTATTTATTAAAAGAAAAAACACAGAATCCTTGGAGGAGACTTGCCTTTACCTGGAATGCCCTTCCTTTCCTGAAGAACTCCTACTCATCCATCAAAGCTAGCTGAAACGTCTCTCCCATGAATCTGTATTAAACTCTCCCAGGCAGAACTAATTTCTTCCTACATAATATTCCCATAAATTTAAAACACCTCTAACATACTATACAGCAAATCTTTGTTTACTTCTCCATCTCTAAATCTAGGACACAATCCATAAAAAGACATGGGTGTGTTTCATTAGTTATTAATTCAATGAACACCACCTAAGCAACTACTATAAGGCAAAGCAGATGCCTTGACTAAAAAAAAATCTGCCCTTGGGGAGTCTACAGTTTGATAAAGGAGGTATTTAATAGCTGTTTGTTGAATGAATGAAGAATGAATGAATGATATTTAATCCCAGCATGACTGTAAAAGAATTTAAACCAGAGACCCAGAATCAAATGTTTCAATTATCTTAACAGATAATGGAGTCACATTATAAGCACATTTATTAGAATTTAACTACAAGTTCATATTTATTAGGAAGGGTCCAAGGGAGGGAAGGAAAATCTTATTTTCCCCAACATCCTTTCCGTCTTTCAACTAGACCTTAGCCTCAGGGAAGTGTGAGGCCACAGTCTATGAGCAAAGAGAAACACAATATCTGCCTTCTGAGCTTTGATGGAAGCAGTTCTTGGTAACACGGTGACTTGGAGATTTTCAAGAATAATTCTGTTTAATTTTTCTCCTTATGGTTTGACTTGAGATCCTAACTTACAGTAAAAATTGTACTTGCCCTGTAACTACTGCTATAGCAATTTCATGAATTGTCAGTGGACCTAGGATTTTAAAACAATCAAATAAAAACTCTCATGAAACATAATCAAATTTCTTATTTATAGAAAAAAATCCCTTCCTTACAATAACTTGAATTAACCATAACCCACAAAACAACATGCACTTCAGCTGCTCCAGAGTTAGGTGTCAAGTCTCCTGACGGTCCTAAGAGTTGGCAGTGACGGTGGAAAATGGAAAGGTGCTACGGGAGGTCCTAAAAAGGGTACCTTGCCTGGTGCTCTTTCTCCTTAATTCAAAAGCACATGCAGATGTGCAGGGAAACTGAAGCTTTATTCCTCCAGGGCTCATCATGTTCCCACTTCAGTTTTCAATTTACTCAGGTGTGATGTGAACAGACTCTTTACAATTTGAGAAAGTAACAAATTACTAAGATTGGGGGTGGGGGGATAGAACCAAAGTAAGAAGCTGGGGGCTGCATGCATTTTCTATACTCTTAGTTTAAAGTGCCATGATTTGATGTCCATTTACAGGAATTGAGAGCAATTGTAAGAAAGGTAAAGATTTTAGGGAAATTTGGGAGGAAAATTAGCATCAAAATTGGCTCATTTAAAGAAGTTACAAAATTGCTTTGATTTTTCCAGCAATGGTTCCCAAAGTGTGGTCTCTGATCCAAGTTCCCCTGGGAACTTGTTAGAAAGGCAAATTCTAGGGCTTGGGGCGGGGCCCAGCAAACTGCTTCCACAAGCCCTACAGGTGATTCTGATACAGGCAGTCCTAACACACACACACACACACACACACACACACACACACACACACACACACACACACACACACACACACACACACACACACACACACACACACACACACACACACACACACACACACACACACACACACGAACAACAGCAACAGATAACTGAAATCTTACGTAAATTTAGAGAACCAGCTAAAGAGCTACACCTTCTTTCCCAGGAGAAATCAAGACAGGTCACGGCCTCTTCACTGAGGAACCATGGGGGGGGGGGGCGGGGACGACGACTAAAGGAGCTGAGGCAGCAATTCTTATCCCCAAGACTAGGGCACTAAATTTCGCAAGAGTATTCCAATTTAGGACTTTAAAATTTTTTCTCCCCCCAAACGCCTTCTCTGCTGCATACAAAGAGGCAGCTCTGCCATGAGTTTTCTTACCAAGTAATCCACTAAGTTAATAAGGCAACACTTTAATGTTAGTACATAATCGCTGAACAACCAAAAAACGGACTTTTTATCTGAATTGATACAAACTCTGCTTATTAAGACAAAAACGACAATCATTCTTCCTGACTCTCTGGAAGTTTCAAGAGAGTTTGTGAAATGAAACTAAGCATTTAATCTTTTATAAGGCAGCGTCCTTATGTAGCTCTACAGAACTAGAACAGAGGTTTGAACCCCGGTGGCTCCACCATTTAGTAGCTGTGTGATCTTGGGGAAACTATTTCAAGTTTCTAAGTGTTCAGTTTCGTTTTCCCCAACCGTAAGGTAACAACAATATAACCTCCCTCAAAAGGAACACACTATAGATGTTAGCTGCTACAACTGTAGGCGCTAACAGTAATAATTGCAGGCAACATTTATAATGTAACCAGGCATTTTGCATCAGGTCGCAAGCAAAAGTCTGGACCCAAGCTTTCTTCTGATTCATTAACAGGGGAGACTAGATCTTAGCTTAAAACAATCAAATGATAAAAGACTTTAAGGGCACAGTGAATACCTGTAGGGGAACACAGAGGAGAAATCAGACTGAAGTTATGAAAGACTTATAAACTGCTGACGAGGGACATTCAAGGAGTCTCTATCTTGGGTGTCTTTAGGAAGGGCACTGCTCTCCTTAAAGAGAGGAAAGAAAGAGACATGCATACACACACTGTACAGATATATCCCATTTGGAAGCAAATGAGAGGAGTATGCCTTTGACAGCAGCTAGAATAACTATAGTTCTCTGCATTTGTCTGGCAGATTTATTTTTGGCAACCCTTAATGAACAAAGAGCACAGGTTAATGGTAGAGCAATCTACATCTACAGCTGCAATCATACACATGAAGAAGATAGAATTCATTATCTCTCAAGGTTCTCTAACAATGATGATGCAAGGAATTGTAACAAAGTGCCTCTGTAGCTAAATGTCCTAGGAAGCCTACCAACACAATTCTTTTAAGATTGGGTCCAGTATAGCTTCTGGTGATTGGCTAAATGTCTCCCATTGCTTTTCTAAAGAACCATTAAAATCCCCATTTTTAGTGTTTGCTTTCTAAAACTGAAGTCTGTTTAGTAATTTTAATCTCTCTGGAGATGAGTGAGTTTTAAATTATTTACGAAAAAAATCTGTTACTAATAAAGACAATAGCTTCAGGTACAGTAGTAAATAATAATCATTATTATTATAGCAGCTCGTTTTTATCGAGCCCTTACTACTTGCCAAGAGCAGTGCTAAACTCTTCACAGGTACAATTTCATTTAATCCTCAAAACAATCTTATAAAACAGACATAATCATCATACCCATTTTCAAATTAGAAAATTGAGTTCCAGAGGAACCATAATTTGAATTAGACTTATCCAAGATATTAACCTCTACACTGTGTTGCCCTTCTAAAGGAAGCACACTGATGATTAAAGTACATAGGTGGCCACTGGTAAATGTCACCACTGTTCCATTTGAAGGGCAATCTTGTCCCTAAATCAACAAAGAACAACAACTAACAGTAACAGCCATTAAAGGAATAAGGCAGCTCTCTATATACATCTATGGAATGGTGCCGACCAGCATTACTCAAAAGCAGGCCAGAGAACTGCTGGTTGCAGATCCACAATGAGATAAAGAGCTTGTGCCAGAACCTAAATCAGCACATCACTAAGCACTGTTTAGTTTAGCTGACATTTGTGTGTAGCAAGACTTTCTGGATAAAGGAAGCAGGGCCATGATTTACCTTATCTCCTCATGGACCGGTAATAAATAGTTCTGAGCAGCCCTGGTCTAGGAACCAGTTCTGAGCAGCATGGGTGCAGACAATTTATTGTTGAACAAAAAGCAAATCTACAGTAACTATTCTGCAAATGACCACATTTGTTCAGTTTATAAACAGATAAGTAGATAAATGTTATGAACACAAATACCAATGATGCCACTGGAAGGATATACTCCAAACTATTTGAGAATTGCCATTTTTTGCCTTACCAATTCTGTACTTTAGCCAAAAAAATTTTTATAACCATGAAAGTGACATGAGTGGGATTTTTAAAAAAGATAAAATGTTTTCTTTTCCTATTCTTACTAAGTATTTTTAAAAATTAACTAAAGCCTATACTTTATTTGGATTTCCTTAGTTTTTTTTTTTTTTAATTAATTAATTTATTTATTTTGGCTGCGCTGGGTCTTCGTTGCTGTGCGCGGGCTTTCTCTAGTTGCGGTGACCGGGGGCTACTCTTTGTTGCTGTGTGCAGGCTTCTCATTGTTGTGGTTTCTCTTGCGCATGGCCTTCAGTAGTTGTGGCACGCAGGCTCAGTAGTTGTGGCTCACGGGCTTAGTTGCTCCGTGGCATGTGGGATCTTCCCAGACCAGGGCTTGAACCCATATCCCCTGCATTGGCAGGCGGATTCTTAACCACTGCGCCACCAGGGAAGTCCCTTAGTTTTTAACTAATGGCCGTTTCCTGTTCCAGGATCCCATCCAGGATTTAGTCCTCATGTCTCCTTAGCCTCCTCTTGGCTACTAAATCTTTCATAACCTAAAGTTTATTATTATTGCTTCCAGAGCCAGAGTTCATAAAAGTGGCAATACACTAACATTTCTTGAACACTTCCTGTGTGCCAGACAGTTTGTTTGTTCAATACTCTGCTTGTCTTATCAATGCTCTGAGTGAAGTACTATTATTATCTCCATTTGACAGGCAAGGAAAATGAGGCAGGATGAGAGTAAGTAATTTGCCCACAGTTCAATAGCTGGAGAGTGGCGGAGCCAGGATTTGGACCCCAGGCCAGCAGTCTGATTCCTGAGGCCATGCTACAAACTCCTATGCTACACAAAACACATATAAATTTATACGAGTATGCTTATTTCAGAGTGTTACCTGGTACCTGAAAATGGGATGTGACATTATGAGAATGTCAGAAACTGCTAAAAGATGACTGACCACAAACACAATAAAACTCATTTTTATTGTGTTGACAGTGCACAGTGCTTTCTGTACATTATTTCACAATTTAATTCCAAGACCGATGGAGGAAATGAGATACCCAATAGAAAAGAGACTAAAACATTAACCTGACTGTAAGAAGTAGAGTTCCCAGTTTCAAACAAGAGATATTTATTTGTATGTTAGGTATTTGGAGAAAAACACGTATAATTTAAACTCTATAAAAATACAGTCTGGGGGACTTCCCTGGTGGCGCAGGGGGCTAAGACTCAGCACTCCCAAGGCAGGAGGCCCGGGTTCGATCCCTGGCCAGGGAATTAGATCCCACATGAATGCTGCAACTAAGAGTTTGCATGCCACAACTAAGGGGCCCACATGAGGCAACTAAGACCCGGCACAACCAAATAAATAAATAAATATTTAAAAAAAAATACAGTCTGGAAATCTTTCAAACATACACTTTTGGTGACACATTTGAGAGTTTCCATAAACATTTTTAATGTAATTGCAATGGAAGGTCAATTAAAAATGGAGTGGCCATTTGAAAAGGCATTCATTACCTCTCTCTCTTTTTGTAGTAGTGCATTCAGAAAACTCTTTCTAAGGGACATGAAATCTAACAAATTCTCTTGTCTAATTTCTCAGAATTTACCAGCTTTCTGTGCCATGTTTTTTACCAGGGAATGCATCCACTGTTGTAATGATGAAAAGAAAGGTGAAAACTGAGCACAGCAAAGAAATGAGAGCAAATTATTCGAGTCAGGGGTCAGCCCAGAAAACATTCCTCCACGTTCTAGGGCTGCTCAACCAGTCTTCTGAAGAGCTGCTCTACCTGTCCTTATCTCTCTGTCCCCTAAAGACAGGGAGCAGGCAGCTCCCTGAAGCAATGGCCACACCTTTGGCTCTGAGTTCCAGAATTTCTGCTGGCGCTTGGGGGTTATAGTTTGACTGAACTGTCCTACAAGTGTAGCCCATCAATATGAGCACAAGGAAAAGCCACCAATGATCCTCAAGGAGAACTTCTGTTCACTGGCCATTGACAAGACATCAAAATATGCCACACCGACGTGACATACGGAAAACGAGACGAGCAGAATGACTTCTTCCTACTCTCTCTTCTTTGGTAAATAACATTTGGAGGCTTAATTCTATTTTTCAAACATGCTACTTTCACAGCCAGACTAAAATTTGGACGTCCTCAGAAGTGAAAAGTGCCTGACTTAAATAAGATTAGCAGACACCTATTGTTCTATCTTAACTGCTGGAGGTCTGAGGGAGGGAGCTGTTTTGGTAAGCCGCACCTTCAGAATAATAAAAGCGAAGGGCCAAAGTCCAGAGGTCTTCCACAGACCAGTAGATAAGGAGTTAGAAGTGACAGCGCAGAAACTGGAACATCAAGCACTTTAAGAACTGCTGGGGGCTTCTCTGGTGGTGCAGTGGTTGAGAATCTGCCTGCCAATGCAGGGGACACGGGTTCAAGCCCTGGTCTGGGAAGATCCCACATGCCGCGGAGCAACTGGGCCCGTGAGCCACAACTACTGAGCCTGCGCGTCTGGAGCCTGTGCTCCGCAACAACAGAGGCCGCGATAATGAGAGGCCCGCGCACCGCGATGAAGAGTGGCCCCCACTTGCCGCAACTAGAGAAAGCCCTCGCACAGAAACGAAGACCCAACACAGCCATAAACAAACAAACAAACAAACAAACAAACAAACCTAAAGTTTAAAAAAAAAAAACATGGCTGGAACCTTTGTAAACGCTCCTTATGCTGCATCGGCTATTCTGCTGTGACGCCAAGGCTAGAGGGTGCTACTTCTTCTAGGAGGTCACTGCAGCCAGCTTTGGAGTAGACTTCCAAGGGATAAAATGGTAGAAACAGCTCCACAAGAAAAGGAAAGTCCAAACTTCAAGAAGGAAAGACAGAACTCTGGATGATTAGCAACAGAAGCAAGACTCCAGATTTCCCAACAGCATCTCAGATTATTCAGAAACGTGTGGATGTTTTCACGCTCTGCCCATATCAAAGCCTTTCACTGATCCTCACTACACATTTTCATCCCTAAAATCCATATATCCTGGATTTTTCCATGCGTAGACATAAACCTATATATGAAGAACTTGAAAGTGTTAGGGTAACATTATTTGCTCTCATCTATGTGTATCCTCTTCAGTGTATGGATCTTGGGTTATAAACATCATTCTAGAGGGCAGGGACTAAAAACCACAGACTTATTCTTCCCAGTATCTTGAACTGTATATACTTTTAGGTTCTCTTGCTAAAACAGAACTTCATATTGGATAAATTAAAAATAATTTTATGAAAGTTACTAAGAGAGTAGATTTTAAAAGTTTTCATCACAAGAAAAAAAATTCTGTGTGGTGACGGATGTTAACTAGACTTATTGTGGTGATCATCTGGCAATACTTACAACTATCGAATCATTGTTGTACACCTGAAACTAATATACTATTATAACATTATTATGACATATAATGTTATAATATATGTCAATTATATCTCAATAAAACAATGTAATATACTGATGGGCTCCAAAAAAAACCAAAAACAAACTACTGAATATTAGACTTCTGTTTCCTAGAGTATAGTAAATTTAAATATAGTAAATTTAAATATTTTGGATCATCTTTCTCTGAACATCAAAACCATTTCCTTTCAAATTCCTTTAAATTCATTATCATTTTGGTCTTAACTCATACTTATTATATATGTCAGTAGTTCTGACATAGATTTTGAACCTGACTTTTCAGGTTGAAACTAAAATGCTGGATAAAATATTTTTTAAATATAATTTTAATCACTTCACCAGCTTTCACATAAGTAATGAATTTTAAAAGTCCCAAAACAAGATAAGGTCAGTATAAAACAGATCAAATGATAACGAGTGCTATGGAGAGAGAGAAAGCAGGAGAAGGAAGATGGGAAGAGCCAGGAGAGGTTGAGGCTTATAATCTTAAATAACATGGTCAAAGAAAACATGGTCAAGAAAAACATTTCAAAAGATCAATATAATCAGACTGTGTTCTATGACGACAATGCAATTAAGTTAGAAATCAGTAATAAAACCATAAATGAAATAACTTCGTATACCTGAAAAATTTAAAACACACTTTTAAACAGATTATGAGTCACAGAAAAAAAACATAATGGAAATTAGAAAATACACAGAACTGAAAGGTAACAAAAACACTACATATAAAAATTTATAGAGACTTCCCTGGTGGAGCAGTGGTTAAGAATCCGCCTGCCAATGCAGGGGGACATGGGTTCAAACCCTGGTCCGGGAAGATCCCACATGCTGCGGAACAACTAAGCCCATGTGCCACAACTACTGAGCCTGCTCTTTAGAGCCTGTGAGCCACAACTACTGAGCCCGCGGGCCACAACTACTGAGTCTGTGCTCTAGAGCCTGCGAGCCGCAACTGCTGAGCCCTTGTGCTGCAACTCCTGAAGCCCGCGTGCCTAGAGCCCATGCTCTGCAACAGGAGAAGCCACCACAATGAGAAGCCTGCGTGCCGCAAAGAAGAGTAGCCCCCGCTCGCCGCAACTAGAGAAAGCCCACGCACAGCAACGAAGGCCCGACGCAGCCATAAAAAAAAAGAAAATTTGTAAATTTGAAAGCAATGACATATTTTTTTCTTTTTCTTATTTAAAATTTTATTTATTTTTTGGCCACGCCACGCAGCATGTGGGATCTTAGTTCCCCGGACCAGGGATCGAACCTGTGCCCTCTGCATTGGCAGTGCGGAGTCTTAACCACTGGACTGCAAAGGAAGTCCCGACAGATTTTTTTTCTTGATGAAAATATGAAACTTGGATAACTTTATTAAACACTTAAGAGTCACGTAATTCCAGTCTTACATGAATTCCTCCAGAGAATAGTAAGAGGAAATAATCCCCAACTAATTTCAAACACGATTCCTCTCAGATTGCAACGTAGGAATTATATATTTTAAAAAAGATAAACATCCTCACTTTAAAAAATAATCTTTTAAAAAATTAATTAATTATTTATTTTTGGCTGCGTTGGGTCTTCGTTGCTGCGCGCGGGCTTTCTCTAGTTGCGGCGAGCAGGGGCTACTCTTTGTTGCAGTGCGCGGGCTTCTCATGTTGCGGAGCACGGGCTCGCGGAGCACGGGCTTCAGGAGTTGTGGCACGTGGGCTCAGTAGTTGTGGCTCGCGGGCTCTAGAACACAGGCTCAGTAGTTGTGGTGCATGGGCTTAGTTGCTCCGCGGCATGTGGGATCTTTCTGGACCAGGGATCGAACCCATGTCCCGTGCACTGGCAGGCGGATTCTTATCCACTGCACCACCAGGGAAGTCCCCTCTTTTTTTTTTTTTTAATGTAAAGTCACACTCCTATATACTTCATGGGGCAAAGAGGAAACCATTATAAGAAATTCAAAATACTGAGAAGTTAATTTTAATAATCTTTACACATCAAAACTTTCTAGATGAAGCAAAGATGGTACTTTAAGGGGAATTATCATAAATATTTATTAGGGGAGAATATTTATTGGAGAGAAGAACAGATGCCTTTGTTAAGAATGATGCTTTTGTTAGAAATAACATTTACATTAGAAAAGAAATTTATTGCCTTAAATGTTTACAGTCGCGAAGAAGGATAAAAGCAAATGAGCTGTATGTCCAACTTAAAAAAAAACAGATAAGGAACAGAATAAATCTGAAGAAAATTTAAAGGATGAGAGTAAAGATAAGAGCAGAAATCAATAAAAGAGAAAAGAAAAAACTACAAAAACAGACAACCCCCTTTTAAGATTCAGCAAGAAAGAGATAAGGCAAAAATAAATATTTTAAAATACTATTTTATTTTTAATTTTTATCTTCTGGCCCCACTGCGTGGCTTACAGGATCTTAGTTCCCTGACCACGTGCCCCGGCAGTGAAAGTGCCAAGTCCTAACCACTGGACCACCAGGGAATTCCCTACAATAATATTTTAAATTAAATACAGATCAGCCCATATTTTTAAAATATACTATCATCAAAATTATGTTAATATATTTGAAAACTTACACAAAACAGAGACATTTCTAGACAAATATAACAACAAAACTGACTTCAGAAGAAATATAAAGAATAAATAATCCTATCACTAGTAAAACTAATGATTAACTGCTGATTAGCAGTTAAAAGTTCTTCACACAAAGAAAATGACTAGACCCAAATAAGCAGTTTTACCGACCTTTCAAGAGAAGAAATATTCCAAAATTTCAAACTCTTTTACAAAATAGAAAGAGAAGCAATACTCTCCAATGCATTCTGTTAGGCTAGTATAATGGAAATGTGAACCCAGACAAGGACATTATCTGAAAGGAAAGCCATGGGTCTGTTTCATTCAAGCATTTAGAGACAAAAAACAAAAAACAACAACAACAAAAAAACCTGAACTAAATATTGGCAAACTGAATCCAACTATTTACACATATAATACAATGATGAAGATAGGTTTAATTCTGGAATACAGAGATGGATCAATATTAGAAACTTTGTAAATATTTCTCATTACATTAACAGATTAAAGAAGAAAAAATAATATCAATAGATGCAGGGACTTCCCTGGTGGTCCAGTGGTTAAGAATCCGACTTCCAATGCAGGGGATGCAGGTTCGATCCCTGGTCCAAGAACTAAGATCCCACATGCCGTGGGCAATAAGCCCACACGTCGCAACTACTAAGCCCACATTCCACAACTACACAGCCCACATGCCGCAACTAGAGAAGCCTGCATGCTGCAACGAAGAGCCCACATGCCACAACGAAAGATCCCGTGTACCACAATTAAGACCCAATGCAGCTAAATATATAAATAAATATTTTTAAAAAATCAACAGATGCAAAAAGAAAAAAGGATAACTTTCAACCAACTATTAATGATTAAAACTTCAAGTAAACAGAGAATACATGAAAATTAACCTGATAAGAATATCTATAATAAACTGAAAACAATCATTATCCTTTACGGTAGGAGAGGCTTGAAAACATTCCCTTTAAATCCAGAACAAGAATGACAATTCACTGTGTTTATTAACTTCATACTCAAAATTCTGCCTAGGGCAAAAATAGAAGAATAAATTAAAGCCGTAAGGTTTGGGAAGGAGGAAATATAATTAATTGTCTTTATATTTGCAAATAATAAGATTTTTTTAACCAAAAAATGAACAAATTATTTGAAATAATAAACTAGCACAGTGGCTGGACATAAGACCAATATGCTAAAGTAAACTTCATTTCTGTATACCAGAAACAATTAGAAAACAATTTTAAAAGAGATCTCATAAACATTAGTAACAAAAGTGAAATAAGTCTAACAAAAAACATAGAAAATATAAAACTTTACAGTAAGATATTTAAAAACAACTAAATAAATGGAGAAATATTCATATTCATGGGTAAGTAGAACTTATAATCTAATATACAGTTGCCAATTCTCTGCTAATTGCTTTATAATTTCACACAGTTTCAATCAAAATGCCTATGGGCTTCCCATGGAAGGAAAACTGATTCTAAAATGCACATGAGGGACTTCTCTGGTGGTCCAGTGGCTAAGACTCTGCACTCCCAACGCAGGGGACCTGGGTTTGATCTCTGGTCACGGAACTAGATCCTGCATGCATGCAGCAACTAAGAGTCCGCATGCCGCAACTAAGATCTGACTCAGCCAAATAAATATTTTATAAATAAATAAATAAAATGCACATGAGAGAGAAAGGACCAAGATCACCAAGATACTTCTGAAAGGGTATAAGGAAGGAGAATTTGGCCTACCAAATGTAAGACTAATTATAAAGCTATAGTAATTAAGATACTGTGGTATGTGCAAGAATTTATAAATTAACCAATGAAATATAATAGAGTGTCCAGAGATAGATACATGTATACATGAAACTCTGATCAAGACAGAAGTAGCTAGTAGATTACTTTTTAAAAGAAGAAACTATTTAGCAAGTGGAATGAAAAAAGCTGGTCATCCACATGAAAAGAACTAAAAATATATCCCTAGTTCACAATATGAAAAATAACTTCAGATAAATTAAAAACTTTTATGTCAAAAGCAAGACTTTAAAACATTCATAAGATGATATAGACAGATATCTTTCTGACCTTAGAGTAGGGAAGGATTGCTTAAACACCAAATATAAATAATTGATACATTTGAACAAATTAAAATGAGCAACTTCTGTTTATCCAGAGATATCTTTTTAAAATGTGAAAATACAAACTACAAACATGGAGAAGATATTTGCAACAGATATAACTGACAAAAGGTCAATATTAAGAACATACCAAAACCAAAACAAAACAAAATGCACAAATCAATAAGAAAAAGACAAACCAACAGATAACTGGGCAAAGGTATGAATAAACATTTTAGTGACAAAAGCAAATGGCCCTTAAACATGTGAAAAGATGCCCTATCTCATCAGCAATCAAAAACATACAAATTAAGCCAAAATACCATTTTATCCCAGTAGATTGCCTCTCCAAAAAACCTTGTCTTCATGCTGACTACTGGTTGTCCAAATCTGTTCTCTCCTTCCATGGTTATGAAGTTGTAGCTGGAAACAGGGCTGCCCAGGTAGACTACATTTGCCAGCCTCCCTTGCAGCAAGATGTTGTCCTGTGACTAAGTTCTCACCAGTTAAATGAATGGAAATTCTCTGTATTATGTCTGGCCTGGGTTTTAACACATTGGCCATATGCTCCTCACGACTCATTTTCCTTCCTGTAAGTCAGAACATGGATATACTTAAGACCCAGTTTCAACCAGGCATACAAGTTCAGTTCCCTAGGTGATGGCAGAGGAACGAGATGGAGAAAACTCAAATAATTTAAGGAGGCAAAACTGTCCTGGTAGCCTGGACTGCACACCTCCAGACTGTTAGGTGAGAAATTTATACATTTTTAGGTTATTGTCTTTCAAGGTTCTCTTTATTGTTATAGTTTAGCCTTTACCTTAACTAATACATTGGCCCATACTAAGTGTTTTTCAGGATGTGGAATTCTCATTCACTGCTGGTAAGAGAATAACTACCAAGCACTTAGAGAAAAGTTTGACATTAGTAAAGTTGACCATGCACATTCCCTATGACCCAGCAAGTATACATAGAGAAACTTATGTACACTAGGAGACACTCACAGCATTTTATATATTATTATTAATCATGATGGCAAAAAACTGCAAATAATCCAAATGTTATAAAGAATGAATAAATAGCTTCCAGTATTTTCATGCACTGGAATACTATATATCAGTGAAAATAA
The DNA here is from genome assembly GCF_009873245.2 of Balaenoptera musculus. Classification (NCBI taxonomy): domain Eukaryota; kingdom Metazoa; phylum Chordata; class Mammalia; order Artiodactyla; family Balaenopteridae; genus Balaenoptera; species Balaenoptera musculus. Next base: position 51,204,164 of record NC_045794.1, on the reverse strand, counting down.
ATTAATGATAGCTACACACATTAATGTAGATCAATCTTAATATAACATTGAGTGAAAAATGGAAGTCATAAGAAGGCATACTTACTTTGAAAATTTTTTATTAGAGAAAATTTTAAACATACACAAAAGTAAAGAGAATGAAATAATGAACCCCATGTACCCAACAATTATCAATTCCTGGCTAATCTTATTTTATCTGTATTCCCACCTACTTCCTCCTTCCCCCAGATTATCTTGAAGCAAATCTTAGCCATCCCCAAATACTTCAGCACATATATTTAAAAGATAAAGATTTGTTATACATGCCAAAATACTATTATTCTTAAAAATTAACATCAATTCTTTAATATCATTAAAAAATCTGGTGTGTGTTCAAAAGGGCTCTGTATTTTTGATGCATGGATATAACATACATCAAAACTATAAAGAAAACTATAAAACTATCATAAAACTTTAAAGAAAACAAGGGGATGATTAATACTAAATTCAGAATTGTTATTGAGGGGGCAACAGGATGAAGAGAGATTTGTTAGAAAGGGGACAATTTGGGGGTTTCTAGACACTGCTAATGTTCTACTTCTTAACCTGCGTGGCTATTAACCAGGTATTCATTTTATTATTATGCATTAAATTGTAAATAATTTTCCGTACCCGTTTGTATATATATTTCACCCAAAAAAAGAAAAGAAAAAGAGAGGCTGCTTCCCCCACCCTCCCACCCCGCAACCCACGAACTGTTAGCTGAATTCAAAGCAAGAAAAAACCAAAGTATATCACTGAGCTGTAAGCAAACAGGAAGTTTGAAATTGTCCTGTGAACAAACCTGATCAGCAGAGGTTCAATTTCGCTTGGATGCACCTTGCCCCACCCCCATCCTGAAGGAGGGTGGGTCTCAAAGTGAGATTCCTGCATTAGGCCAGGAAATTTACCAAGCAGAGGATGTACTGAGGTCCAAAAGTACAGGAAATACAACCTATACCAAACAGGAAAAATAACCGGAAATTCCTCCCGCCATGCGTTATAGCTTGGTATGGACACAGAAAGCTGAGTCCAGCCATGCAAAGCAGCCATGGCACTGACTGGCACACCGTGAGCGCTCGATAACTGTTAGCTGCTGTTACGATTACTTTTCATTTTTATTATTTCATCATCCTTTTTTCCCCCGCCATGGAAGTTAACTTTAATTATAAACATTTGACTTCACAGAACATCTGACTTGGAGGGAGTGATGTTTTATTTCATTTGTTGGTGACATATAAGACTGAGGTCCAACTAGGGTTTCTCCTCATGCTGAAATCCCACTACCCAGTATGGCTGACACACGTGAATGGACATAGCTATCCATCAATTTAGCTCTGTTTTAGCTTGTCTTAACCATCCTTTTTTTTTTTTTTCTTAAATGGTCTCTCTTTTTCCCAATTATTATAAAATATTTCTCCATACCATAAAATGTTCTTCAAAAACCACTGATAATGACCCCATAACATTCCATGTGCACAAGTTAGTTAACCATTCCCCAGTGGAATTTAGTTAACTATTCTCCATTGTTGGACACTCAGACTGTTTCCAGCTCTGTGACTTTCTAAAGAAGTTACACACATTTGAATTCAGTTTAATTTTGTGGTAGTACTTCATTGGACACCCTAGATAATTCTGAATGATCGCCATGTTAGTTTATACTATAAAGGAATGATAATTCAAAACAATTACTCTATTCATTCAATTAATGTTTAATGAAGCCCTGTACCAGGAGGCGTGGGAGATACATAGACAATAATTTTTAATATCAAAGTGCTTTCTGTTATATGTCAAATATATCTCAATAAAGCTGGGAAAAAAATCAAAGTGCTTTCAAATGAAGCAAAAGCAAATTAGCAGGCAAAAGTGAAATTTTTCATTTCTATATTGATTTTAAAACAAAATATTTTGCTCAACGCTATGAAATTAAGTCAGAGACTTTATCTGACATCATAAGAATCCTTTTCACCACGGGTAAATAAAATCAATTGATTGGACTACAGTTTTCATTTTCCATTTGGCATCATTAAAGGTAGAGAAAATGTAAAACAAAAGTTGTAAGCAAACACATGGCAGCCCAGGATATGTGCTTTCCAGCTCTGTTACTTGTACTTGGATAAAAAGGAATGACACACAAAAAAAAAAAAAAAAATCCACCTTATAAGGAGCTGGGAATCTCTCTGGTTTGCCTATCACATATCCCTTTTTAATTCCACCATGAAACTCACTCCATTCTAAAAGTACAGAGGACTTTATCAGGATGACTTAAGAATCGCCCACTTTGGGATCTATTTAGGCAGCAGATTGGTGATTATGTATTTGAATTTCAAAAAGCTTATCTAAGTCAGAATGTAACAAGAAACAGTTGAAACGTAAAGAAAACCAAAATTAAACAGATAACAAGGCCTACTTTTTATAGACTATTTATCAGTGCCAAGCGTGTGATAAAGGCTTTCCACAAATCACCTCACAGAAGCCTCACAAAGGCAAGGAGGTAAGTACTATTATTATCCCCATTTTACAGATGAAGAAGTTGACTGTTAGTGGTCAAATACATTATTAGTGGCAGGGCTGAATGGCTAACACCAAAGTTTCTGCTCTTAAACACTATGTTCTATTTTTTTCCCATCCTGAGATACCAACAGGTGAGCATATATATATGTTGTCAATAAATTAGAAAGTAATTTGGGCCCAACAAATAAAAAGACCTTCAAATAACTAAAAATGTCTTCTAGTAACTGTTTCTATTCCCAACTTCTGCCTTCAAACCACTAAAACAAAGGTAGACTGAGTGATTAGACATACAGTTTACTCCGTTCTTTTTTTTTTTTTCATCTTAATTCTCAGTTACGTAACTTGAAATAAAAATAGTTAGCATAAAAAAGGGTCTGGTCAGACCACAAAGTAGACTCTCAAATTGGACCAGAGCTGAGGATGTGGGGTTCCTGACCTGGTCATCACACAGCACAGGAGTAAGCAAAGCAATCTAGACAGAGCTCAGATTTACCATCCCATAGCATACTCCAACCCTCACTGTATTTCAGAGCATGCTTCGCTTCAAAATTTCTCCAAAACTATTTCTTAAGATACTTTGAAGTTCATGAAACAAATCAGGTTTTCTGGACAACATAAGAGGGCTTATTGCAGTAGCTTCACTTAGTATGACCAAAATTTCAAGCGCGTTACATTTGTACATATTCACCATATTTTTTTCCCCTTGATCTTAAAACCACCTTGTGAAGCTGCTGCCTGGGCATTGTGGCTTCTTGAAATGATCTTGGTGAAAAAACAACTTAGTTATGGTTAATCAATTTAATTAACTCCTCCTGTTAACAGACCAGAGTTGCTATTCTCTCGACCATCCAACTATGATTCCTTCAACGGATGTAAAGTCTAAACAGGTAAGTGTTCTATCTCCTACTCTTCTTTGTGAGGAATCTAAAAGTAAACCACTGTTACCGAAAAGCAGAGGACCTGGGTTCCAGTCCCACATACATTACAGTTAATTGTGTAACTGACATTCTGCCTCCTTGCACCGCTGAAGTGGGCTGGACAGGAAATGTTTAAAGTCCTTCCCAGCTATAAAGTTTTAATTCGTAATTTAAATTGTTGTTTTCTATTGCAAGTTAAATGAAGAACATTAGAGGCAGACACAGGTTCCCTATGAGTGACAGGAGCACTTTTAATTTCCCTATTGAAACCTATCACATGACGGGAGGTCATATTAAATTGAACTGGCATTTCCTTATGCTCCATCTGCTACCAAAATGTACTATTTGTAGTTCAGGCAGCAGAGCGGTTGAAAAACAACAGATTTTCTTGGCACTTCCTGCACGTATGGCACATAGATGAGTACGAGATTATCCTCAGGAAAATACTGCAAATAATAGCTGTCAATTCTTAGCAACTAACAACACGCATTATTAAAAACAAACACAACTTCCCATCCATGAGTTCCACCTCACAAAATGTGTCTTTTGTTTCTTCTGACTCTCATATGTGAACCAATATTTTTTACATGGGCTCCATAATATTTCTGCTGCAGAATTCAAAAATTACTAGGGGGCTTCCCTGGTGGTGCAGTGGTTGGGAGTCCGCCTGCCAATGCAGGGGACATGGGTTCGAGCCCTGGTCCCAGAGGATCCCACATGCCGCGGAGCGGCTGGGCCCATGAGCCACAATTACTGAGCCTGCGCATCTGGAGCCTGTGCTCCACAACAAGAGAGGCCGCGATAGTGAGAGGCCCGCGCACCGCGAAGAAGAGTGGCCCCCACTTCCCACAACTGGAGAAAGCCCTCGCACAGAAACGAAGACCCAACACAGCCATAAATAAATAAATAAATACATACATACATGCATACATACATACATACATACATAAATAAATAATTTAAAAAAAATTACTAGACGTCTAAAATCTACAGATAATCCCCAAACCTTCTGTTAGCCACTTGCTACAGTCTTTTCCACTGCTAAGCTTTTTGCCAGAGATGCTAAGAGTAGTGTAGTCAACTGGTTTGAGTTTCATACACTTTTCCAGACAATCTTGCTTTTTAAGGGCCCCCACGAATAAGAGATTAATTTCTCTGGATTCTAAATCTTTGGGAAGTTGACCAACACGCATGAAGTAGTCTTTCTCCTAGTTAACACATGTCTTTTAAATTATTGCTTGGGGTCCTGTTGTCCTCGATTTAAACCTATCTATTCCTTTAACTACTTGTATAATTCCCAATTCTTCCCCCTCTTACAATTCTGTGCTCTACTTTTCTGAACGTGGTTTTATTATTTTTCTGTATTTTCTGTGGTATTACATTTTAATTCCTTGAGAAATCAGATAATACATAGTGTTTGCGAATTCATTATGAAAAAAGTTAAAGCAAAGGTAACCCTCCTCAAAACAGGGCAGCCAAGAGAAAAACGCAAAAAGCTTGAAAATTTTACTGCATAATTAATGTGAACTGACATGACATCTTCAATTAGACTCAAAGACCCTTAGGACTGAGAGAATCTAAACTCCTTATCTTACAGATAAGAAAACCAAAACCCAGAAAGAAGCTAAGTGACTTGCCCTACATGATACATCTAACTGGATACATTTATGGTCTTACGCATAAAATTACAGCATAAAATTACATGTTACACCTAGGATGGTTCTTTTCACATTGAAAATAGCCCCAGGAAGTCTGTTTCCTAAACACATGCAGGCAGCCAGTGGCTAAATCCCACATCTGTGGAGTCATTCTTTTAAATCAAACCCTTAACTCAGAAATTCTGAGATAAATGCAACTGGTATTAGGGGAAATGGGAGAGAATAAGAAAGGACAATACTACAGAATGTTAGATTCAAGTCAGAAGGTAAAAAAGTCACATATAATCAAAAATGACTCTTGATACATTTAAGTGTATCACAGATACACTTAAATCACGCAGAGAGTCCAATATTTACGTCTTTATTCATTGGGAAGAGACCAATGTCTCCTCTTAATGAGTCCAGCACAGCTAGGTTTTCCTCCAGCAATAGAATAAGCCACTTTCTTTTGTTTACCATCAGATGAAATACCTGCTAGAACTGAAAGAGTTGGTTGTTCCAAAACCACCTACCTTTAAGAAGTGGAATAGCATCTGCCAGGGTGAGATACTCACCCTTAAAGAGGGGCTCAGGAAAAGAAACAGTTAGAAAACCAGGATCCTACCTCTGAAACTATCCTTAGTAAGGGACCTATTCTCACTGCACAGGACAGCGGGCCTCATGCACTATTTAACTATTTAACTCATTTCTCTTCCACTGTCTTCTTGATTTTGCCTAGTAAATTCAGGTGAATGTGTGCCATTCAAGGTGTATATGATCCAATTCCATTGTATTGATATTTCCCTATTCCCATATTTGCATATGGATATAAGGATCTGGGTTAGACACAGGATGTGTTAAGTATTACAGGGGAAGTAGATGAAGTCTGGACACAGGCTCTGATGAGAAGGGCAGGTCAGGTGTAGTAAAGAGCCATAAAGCAGCCTGAGGACTCACAGGGTAAGTGAGGAGGGTTGAAGGGAATAGACAGATCACTTTCTATGGGACAGAATTTGTTCCAAAAGTAATTTTTACCATGTTTGTGATTTTTCCTTGGATTGGATTTGATGGACACATTTTAAGCATTGCAACACATCCCATTTTATTGATTTTTATTTTATTTATTTATTTTTGTTGTTGTTGTGCCCCGCAGCATGTGGGATCTCAGCTCCCGGACCAGGGATCCAACCCGCACCCCTTGCATTGGAAACGCGGAGTCTTAACCACTGGATTGCCAGGGAAGTCCCCATTGTATTTATTCTTAAATCAATATAAACAGCCTATACTCTCAAAGCATATAAGTAACCGTATAACTATAAAATTCATACTCTGAAAGAGATTAATCATGAGAATATTTCCCAGATAAAGACTTGATCATGGACAAATGACCTTAGAGCAGAAATACCGAAACCAATACTTGGAAATACATTCTTCAAGTCAGTGCTCCAAGCAGCAGGAAAACCAGACTGCTACCCCTTGAAGACCTGCCACAAAGAGCCATGTGGAAAAACCGCACAGAGAAATGGTGACTGTGAACAAGAGTTCTACCTCAGTATGAAAGATTTTTGGCTGTGTTGGACCCGTTACGAAAAGAAAGGTTATGCTCTTTAGAAAGTGTACCTGTCTCTAAGCAAATAATTACTTCTCTGCTAACATAACTTCCATGTCAATGTAACCAGTTCCTACAAGTATAAATTACCTTAATTGCATGCAGATAAAAATCTGTGTTTCCTGAACAGTGTTCATCTTAACTCCATTATTGGAGTCAACCTAAAGGAAACTTAAGCCTCTGGGCTTGCATATTGTGTTTGCCTCTGGCCATGATGAGATGGTCCAGATTCACACTGATTGACAGAGGGTTTCCCCACCAGGTCCTCTCACAGGACTCCAGGCATTTTCACAACTTGACCACACAAAAGAACTCCCAGTCTGCTCCTGCCTTTCCCAAGACAAGTACAGGAATGCCCTTCTCTGCAGTCCTTTCATAAGATTGTGTCTGTACAAACACAGATGTCTACAAAGCAATTTTTATCAACTTTGCATTGAATATTCCAAAGAACAGCAGTGATCTCAACACTCCATCCATTGTCTCAATGGATGGGAAAAGCTACCCATGAGAGACCATAAAGGAGAAGAAAAAAAAACAACAAATATATGTTTATTAAACTCTTCAACAGCAACACAAAATACTTGTACTGGAGAGAAAATATATATTTTAAACCACAAGGCACCTTAAGTAAAAATGCGTAATCAACCTTAATTAGATTCCTTCATCAGCTGACAATGTAAATGGATGGAAACTACTACTCAAATCTTCAAACGTTAATTTTACATGCAAGTGGCCTCCAACAAATGATAAAGCAATATTTCCGTGTGAGTGTGAGAGATGGCACTGGATTCTGGCCCATTAAAAAGGAGTCAGATTCCACTAGTCCTTGCTTGGTTTAACTGCCAAGCTTTTAGGGAGCTATTTCATAAAAGCGGGACTCGCCCTGATAAATTAGTCAACAGTGCGAATGTCAAAAATCGCCTGCACTCAATGAAGCTCTAGAGCACTTCGGAGCCAGACTTCAAAAAATGACTCCTTAAAAAGAATTACGTTGTGACAATGGTATCGTTAAAAACAAAATAATAAGGATGACGGTGATAATAACTGGGCAGGAACCACTGCTGCTGCCTGCCTCCTATGTAAGTTGCCCGGCTGAAGGTGGTTAAGTTAAAGCCAGTTCTCCCCTATTGGAGGGGCGCCCTGGCAGCGGCGGAGAGCCACCCGGTTTCCAGCTCCCTGTGGGCTTGACGGGACTAGGACTGGGGCTGGGATTGGCTTCCACGAAGCCCCGGGTGGCTCATCGAGGCGCTCTAGCTGTCCCTCGCCACCTTCCTCCAACACAGACCCCAAGTGAGAAATGCAACTCCCGGAGCACAATGACAAGAAAGCACACAAAAGGAGCAAGGCAGCCGCTCCCATCCTTACCTTTGACTTGACTTTCATACTCGGCTATGATCTCTTTGTCCTTTTTGAATCTGCTCGGAGTGGACATTATCCAGCTGTTCTGGGTTTGCTTTCAGTGGGCAAGTTCTGTTAGGGGGTCACCGACCAGTCTCCTCGGAGAGGCAGAGAGTTGTACTCCCACACGCCGGGAACCCAGAGGCAGCACAGACAGGAGGGAAAGGGGGAGGGAGAGGAGGAGGAGGAGGAAAAAAAGGAGCGAGCCGAGGACTAGATTAACCCGGGCGCTGGCACCATACTCTCCGGATCGAGCTGCCGTCGGTGATGCGGCGGGGAGTCCAGGGTTCGGGGCCGGAGAGGCCCGGCGCGCCGGCAAACTCCAGCAGGCGAGTGGTGGGGGGCGTCTCCCTGCCCACCCCACCCGGAGCCCGGCCACTTCCTCTACGACCGCTGGGCGTACGCGGGGATCGCGCCGGCGCTCCGCACCATTGTTAGCAACCCGCACGGGGCGCGCGGGGCAGGGCCAGCCGGGGAGGGCGGGCGCCGCGACTCTCCCTTCCTGCTCCAGCCGCCGGCTCCGGCGCTCGGGGGTCCCGCCCGGGCTGGGGATGCTACTGCCGCTCCTCCGTCGGCACACACGGTTGCTACTGCCCCGGGCAGGCAAGAGGAATCGCGATCCTAAAGCAAGTCCCGGGCGCCGGCCGCAAGGGCGGCTGCCGCACCGTAAGAACGCGTCCTGGGCACAGACCCGGCGGACTTTAGGTCTCCACCGCCGGCGCCTCGCGGGGCCTCTGCCTCCTGGGCCACCGTGCGCCGAGGCTGCCTCTTTCTCCCCCGACCCCCTTTCCGCTGCTGCCCCCAGGAGGCCGCCGGCGACAGACACACTCGCACACGCACCCGGAGGAGCCGCGCCCCCGGCGGCCGCAAAGTTGCCGGCACGTTCACGGCCCGCGGCTCCCCGGCACCTGGGGAGCGAGCTACGGACGGCAGCGGCCGAGGCGGCCGCGCGGGGCTCGGCGAGGCGGGGCAGGGCTCGCGGGAGGGGTCGGCTCAGCAGCGCGTTCCCTTCTCCGCCCTCGCCCCCGCCCGGCGCGGTGAGGAAGCACCGCGCTCGTCCGGGAAGATGGACGCCTCTTGTGGCCAACAGCAGCCCGGCCCTGCGCGCCGAACCCGGCGGCCGTGGGCAACGCCCCCAGCGCCTCCCGGAGCTGCGCAGCCCCAGCAGCTGGGAAACCCCTCCCGACCCGGCGGTCTGTCTTTGGCCGAGGATGAGCGCTGTGGTGGGGCTCTTTTCAGTGTCCAGTGGGGAAATCCAGACTTTGGATGTCTCCATGGAAGAAAAGGATGTCACTCCAAGATGTCACTCCAAACCCCAGAAGGAACACTGGAGACTGAATTGTGAACGTCTTGGCTGTTAAGAATCAAAGAAGAGCGAAGCTCTTTGATCAGGCAGAGAAAAATACCCATCTTGAACACCATTATTTTCCCCATCCTAGAAGCAGCTGGAGGTGCCTAGGATGGCGGGAAAGGCGTGGTGGGGAAACAGGTCACACTTAGGATGTCACCAGGTTTTGACGGACACATTTAGCGTTTGGGACCTTCCTTCTCCAATCTTATGGGCCTGATTTACCAAAGTGATTTGTCCAAAGGCGTGTCCAGTATCAAATGTTTTCCCTGCTAGATCTAAAGAAGAGTAGGGACTTCGAGACTTTAATCATTCATTCATGTATCCAGTGATAAAATTCCTTACTGCGAACCAAACACCAAGTAAAAGCTAAGGATTCAGAGAGTAGAACCCTGCCCTAAAGGATCTCACGGTCTATTGTTGTACAAAGTAATTACAGGCGGTACTGGGATGCTATAAGAGAGCTACTGTCGGCTTCGGGAGCCCTGAAGAAAGAAAAGTGGACTGCGTAACAGGTTTGGGTAGAAAGGCTTCCCACAGAAGCGGTATTTGAACTGCATTTAAAGGGTGAGTAGTGGGCTTCCCTGGTGGCGCAGTGGTTGAGAATCCGCCTGCCAATGCAGGGGACACGGGTTCGAGCCCTGGTCTGGGGGGATCCCACATGCCGCGGAGCAACTAGACCCATGAGCCACAATTACTGAGCCTGCGCGTCTGGAGCCTGTGCTCCGCAACAGGAGAGGCCGCGATGGTGAGAGGCCCGCGCACGGCGATGAAGAGTGGCCCCCACTTGCCGCAATTAGAGAAAGCCCTCGCACAGAAACGAAGACCCAACACAGCCATAAATAAATAAATAAATAAATAAATAATAAAATAAAATAAATAAATTAATTAAAAAAAAAAGGGTGAGTAGTAAGTAGTTTGCCACCTTAGAGAGGGAAAGTGTTGCATTCCACGGAGAAGAAGGAGAATCCTACTCTGGGAGAATTGCAAGTGAGTTACAGGATGCCCTCCTCTAAAATACCAGATCTCTGATAGGAGGTGAAAAATATTTTAAAAATTTAAATATATGTGTGTTTCAAGTGGTAGTGTGTGCACATTGTTTTTAATTATATGGCCTTTTAAAATTTAATTGTTAAGTAAATCTTTTTACTTTATAACGACAGAATAGAATGTACAGAAAAAATGTAAAAAATATGTTTTGTTTGTTTCCATTTTGCCACACAGGAGGTTAACTACGGAATCGCAGACTGCCCTAATTTCACGTGGGGCTGTCTTATGTAAGAGTGTAGCGTGAAGAGCCAGGATACTCCAAAGCAGAGGCTGAGAAGGAAGGTCAGGGCCAACTGGGAGAGGCCTCCTGTGCTGAGCTCTAGGACACAGTTCTGCAGACAGCAGGGAGCCTTTTAAGTAGAGAAGGGTCATGATCACATACATGTTTTATAAAGATAACTGTTGGCAGCATGGAAGGATGAGTTGGCTATGGGGGCGGAGAGACCAGAGGCAAGCAGCACACTCTGGCGATAATTGTAGTCAAATCTAAATGTGATTCATGTCATCCATCCACGGTGCTACTGGGATTTATTTCATATTTGTACTTGGGAAATACAACTTGGTGCAGAGAATGCAGCCCATGGGAATGAATTGTTGGCTGAGTTTAGACCTAAAGCACTGTGGTAGTTACAAGCCCCAAAGACAGGGTTCTCAGAGGTGAATCATATCTCTGCTGCTTCCTAAGTGAGCTGATAAAAATTACTGCATCTCTTGGGGCCTCAGTCTCCTTATCTGTAAAATGGGTTAATGCCTAGTTCCTGGGAATGTTATAAGCACTTACTGAGATAATCCTTAAAAATTACAAGAACACCAGATCTTTGTACCTACTCAGTTAATCATTGTTACTGTTATCTCAGTTTTAATCTTTGAGAGAAAGCTATTTAAAAATTGGAGACAGTATCTTAATCATCTTTGATCTTAGCATAGTGCCCAATAAACTGTCAATAAACTTTTTTTTTGAATGTTAATGTCTTAATGTTAGTAAGCCACCATTTTATTGTTGTAGAAGGTTGGGTCCCAAATAAAACAAAGCATTTTGCATACATTCTTATAAGAACTCTACAAGGTGAATACTATTGTCCTCGTTTTACAGAGAGAATCTGGAAAGTTCAGTAAATGTGTAAAGGCCTGGCTGGGCCAGAATTCCAGCCCATATCTACTTACCTCCAAATTGGGTTTTCCCAGTTTGCCATTCTTCTGCCTACGAACTTATTCCTTTAAACTTGCGAAGCAGGATCACATACAGTGAACTGTGTATGACTGATCGATGGTTTTCCCTTGGTGGCTTTCTTCTGATCCAGCCAATCAGTGTGATTCACAAGTCAGTTCTTCTTTTCATAGTTTTATCTCTTCAGGTTCTCCTTATCTTTCCCATATTTTGCCTCACAAAGCTTATATGGAGAATGCCTATGACTTAAAATCCAGAAAGTGCCCTAGGGTCAGTCCAATTTGGGAGACAGTCAACTCTGAGTCTAATTCTGTGATTTTGCTCCCCCTTGTGGTAGCTGTGTTCTTAGCTATACAACAGGGATGGCTGCGCTTTGCCCCCTAAAACCTACCCCTCCCCTGCCACACTCTCATTCCTTAGGGGCAAGTGGTGAGAAATTTGGAGCGCCTGAAAGTGGGATCCATTCTACAGATTAATCCACTCCATTATCTAATATTTTCCTTTTAGGACCACTCCAAATTTCCAGAAGTAGAAGTTGATTCATTATCTGATCATAAACCCTGGGAGTAGGTAGGAGAACGTACCTGGCTCCTTGCAGCCACAAAATAAATCATGCACCTTACTGCAGCATCACTTTGTCCTAGTGGTAAATAATTTAAGTCACTTAAAAAGTTAAATACAAACACATTAAGGACTCAATGCCAAATTCACACAATTTTTTTAGTTATAGTTTTAGTGTCTAAGAATTTCATGTCTGAGGTGGACCAGTCTGCTACTCCTCTTCATATAAGGAAAACGTTCTCCTCTGCCCGTTGGGATGAAAAAGTTGATGAAGCCCTGCCAATATCCTCGGTTTTATTCTTGGATCCAGCCTGAGTATCAGAACACCAACTGTTGTGCATGCATATCTTATATTGTCTTGACTCTGGACCCTTTAGCTTCTCAAATTGCTTGCAGTAGTGCTTTCCATGGACTGCATTTTGGTGTTGTGTCCTGGGGCAGAGTTTTATAAAGTATGAGCTTACCACTGATCACCTACATCAGAATCACCTTGGGAGTCTGTTTGGAATTCAGACACATGGGAGCTCTTCTACACTTAAAGCCACACTTCTTGACTTCAATGTGCATACAAATCACCTGGGAATCTTGTTAAAATAAGGTTCTGATGCCTTCTGGAGTGACACCTGAGATCCTGCACGTCTAGTAAGCTCCTAAGCCATGCCAATAATTTTGTCATAAAGACCATACTTGGAGGAGCAAAGACCCATAAGGTCCAAATTTTGGCTGAGGGGAAAGTCCTCCAGTGATTCTTATGCTTGAGAATCTTTGCCCAAGGCCCAAGGGCTATTAAAAAAAAAGAGCATCCTTATAAAAGATTTGCTACATTTACTCAAGTGATGCCGATGACATTAAGATTTTTTTTCAATTTAATGTATCTCTAAGAAACTGGACTGTTTTCACCTTCAAGATAATAAAACGTTTAACTTCTTCATCTGTAAAATGGGGATGGATAATAATTTCCCTAATAGGTTTGTGGGTTTCATAGGGATTAAATGCAAAATGTACATAAAGCACTTAGCACCAAGCTAGGCACATAGTAAGTGCTACATAAATGTTGCTTGTCCTTGTCATTGCCATTATTGTTTTGGTGCAGAAAGTTAACTTCCAAGTTTATACCAAACTGTTGCAATTGTGGAGGACCTTATAGTGTGTTTATCTGTGTCTTATTTACCTCCCTGTTTAAACCTCCTATGTTAATTGGGAATTTCTTTGTTCTTAATGGATTTGTTTTGTAGTTTATTGGTTTACTGTGTGTCTGTATTTCTAATACACTACCTCAAATCTTTTATAGAATGATTTCTATAGTCTATTCAGTTCTAATCAACAAATATTTTTTGTCTCTTAAGCTGAACCATATGACATGCGGATATTTGACCATTTTTGACATAATAAATGGCAATGCCGTATGACTCAACCCAATACTATCAGCTCACACTCTGCAATTCGCGTAAACAAAATTCAATAATAAAAACCCACTTCCGAATATCCAAGTGAAGGCTCTGTTGAACTCTGCCCAGATCTAGGGAAATCCCATTCACTCATAGGTTGGATTAGTCCAGTGCAGTCTGCCAGGTAGTCAATCAAGAAATATTAACCACTGTCAGTAAAAGAAACTTGGCCCATAATTTAACAGCAGCTTGTGGAAATGGACCATATAAATAGCCATTTTCCCTTTTCTGGCAACAGAGTAGTAAAGACAAGCTGTTAAAAGATCTTGCCAATTTCATTCCGATGCACTTTCCCTGGCAGGGAAGAGGGTAGAACGTTACAATAAAGATGAGTTTAGATGAGGCCCTGGAGGGGTCAATGCAAGAGATACTAAGGACAGTAGGAGAGAAAGGATGGAAAAGGAAGAGGTAAAGACACTAGTCACAGGGAGAGAAGCTGCAAAAGAGAACAATAAAATGAATGATTCTTGTAAAATGTTCATTTGTATAATTTAGCTCCCCTCCCCTCCAAAAAAATTCTTCTCCAGTTTTCAAGAAAACTAAAGCTAAAATAAATCGGGGCTTTTAAATGTCTGTAATTTTCTTTGAATAAAACTGCTTTATAATATTTTTAACCATCTGCTCAAAATCACGTTTCCATTTTGCACAAATCGTTAAAATAGAATTTGCTTTGTTTAATCTCATATTCATAACTTCCAAACACCCACAGATAACAGTCTTCTCATCAGAGTTACTATTTTCTGCTTTGAAATCCTACTACGACTTCCCATGTGGCTGCTGCACAATATAAGCAGAATATGAATATTCAATGAGCCCATTCTGATGAAAGTATTAAATGCCATCACTTAGACAAAAAAAAAAAAGGTATTGTTACTCAGAGGAAAACAGCCAAAGTTAGGCGAGAAATGGCAGCTTCAATTCAGTTGTCAGAATCGGAGATGGATTAATATGTAGAGCAAATGCTCATAAAAAGGTTGACTGTACCAAGAAACACATGCATCTCTGATGCTTATATTTTAGGAAATGAACGATAGGCTCCTCCCCTTCTTGCCATTATACTTTGGCAGCAGACATTTTAAGACTGCCTAATTTTGTCTCCTCTTCTACAGAGAAACAAGTCTGCATACAGTTATTCCTCATTTTAGATATAGATATGCTCCTGGTGAGTATACCAGGGAAGTGGAAGGTTGGTAAATGGAATCTTATTTAAATATAATGGAGACACTTGCTATTTAAAAGAATCTCAAGGGATAGCCTTTTGTAAATCAAAGAACATTTTTGGAAAACAATTATCATCTGCTCTAATTTTTTAATATAAAATTGAATTTTTCTGTAGTAGGTCTTTCTTTAAAGGAGTGTTTCTCAAACCAATTGGAACCAGTGTTGCCTTTAAATTTTTAAAAATTTATTTATTTTTTGAGCAGTTTTAGGGTCACAGAGGGCAGAAAGCACAGAGAGCACTGGTATACTCCCTCACCCCTGCCACTTCCCCTTTATTAACACTTCCCTTATTATTAACATTTTGCATTTGTGTGGTACCTTTGTTACCACTGACTAGCTAACATTGATATATTATTATTAGCTAAAATCCATAGTTCACGTTAGAGTTCACTCTTTGTGTTGTACATTCCATGGGTTTTGACAAATGTATAATGACTGCATTCACTAATATAGTAGCATACAGAATAGTTTTACTACCCTAATTGTCTCTTTTTTATAATAAATATTTTTGTAACACCTCACTTAACTATCCTAAAAGAAAATGTATAGAAAATAAAATTTACCCGCACTCATATTTTTCTTTATGCAGTCAATATATTATCCTACCTGTAAAATGAAGGAGAAATAAAAACAAAGTAAATCATGATGAAGTGATATAAATTTCAATATGTAAATACTTGGCCCCAACTACACGAGAGGGATTGAAGTAGTCAGATAAATTTAGATATAAGAGAAGTAATAAGACCAGAAGACATTCCATACAAGATGTACAAACTTTACATGTCAATTATATCTCAATAAAGCTGGGAAAAAAGAAAAAAAAAGATGTACAAGTCAATGAATACAAGTCAAGAGTATGCATGAATGTTAGAATAAAAACTAGCATACTCGGGCTTCCCTGGTGGCGCAGTGGTTGAGAATCTGCCTGCTAATGCAGGGTACACGGGTTCGAGCCCTGGTCTGGGAAGATCCCACATGCCGCGGAGCAACTGGGCCCATGAGCCACAACTACTGAGCATGCGCATCTGGAGCCTGTGTTCCGCAGCAAGAGAGGCTGCGATAGTGAGAGGCCCGCGCATCGCGATGAAGAGTGGCCCCCGCTTGCCGCAACTAGAGAAAGCCCTCGCACAGAAACGAAGACCCAACACAGCCAAAAACAAATAATAAATAAATAATAAATAAATTAAAAAAAAACCCAAACTCTTGCAACACAATGATAAAAATAAAAACAACAACAAAAAATCAAAAAAAAAACAAAAAAACTAGCATACTCAATATATATAAAAAATACTGTGTGTTTAACAAGTAAAATGGAGTAAGACTAAAGTTTCAGATAACTTAAATCAATATTTCACATATATGAACGCCTGGTGGGATAATTCTTCATTGGTAGGAGACTGAGCTGGGCATTGTAAGACATCCAGCCTTGGACCTGTTCACTAAATACTAACATCATCTCTCCTCTCTGAATATGGAGACAAATCAACTCCTGACATGTCCAGAAGCTTCCTATGCATCAATTCAGCTTCTACTGAGAACCACTCTCTTAAAAGTCTAATGCAATTATAGGGACTGGTATCACTATTGTCTCCTTGGGGCTTTTCTTCTGGAAAACTTTTCCTGCCTCATCTTCTGAATTTTCCTTAAAAGGACTCAGAATTAGATGCATGTCTTATTTCACATGCTGAAGGCAGGCATTCTTGACTGTGAGGAACTTTCACCCCAAGAGGTGTAATATGATCTGTTCTTGGGGTTTGGAAAGATATTATAATGTCTATATTCTTTTAAAATTTCCTTTTTTGTGCATGTTATATTTTGTAAAGTCTTACTACAGTAGTATATGTACATAATTTATTAAAAATAAACAGATATTGAGGTTGAATGCTCAAATATTTTTACTGATGGGGTTAATAATAAAAAAAAGTTTGCAGATCCCTATCTATAAATACAGTCAGATACAAAGTAGCAGATAGCACTTGTCTTTAACTTTGGTCATATCTGACATCTTTTCAGAATCCTGAAGTACTAACAGTGATCCTTACCTATTACTTGGCTAAGGTACATTTGGGACAGACCTAGGCTCCTTCATGATCAGCCTTCATGGCAATACAGCTTCATATCTTACCATACCCCATCCCTTCCCTTGCTTCAGCTGCACTCCATCTCTCACTGCTCTTCAGATGCATTTTGTCTCTCTCACACCTTCACACTTCTGCACGTGCTGTTCCTTTCCTTGAAACTGTTGGGGAGGAAAACTTTTCCTCCACCTTCTTAGGTTTAATTTCTGAGGGCCTGTGAATTAAACTGACAAAAGGCAGATTGATAGGAGAAATAAGGTGTATCTGTACGCCTACAGAGACTAACAAAAGAAGTAGCTAGCTTGCTAAATGGTTAAAGTTAGAGGCTTATATACCTAACTTAGTAGGGGAAAAAAGAGGGAAGAACAGGCTTCT